>NW_022103906.1:22097736-22132867 GCF_000313985.2 Echinops telfairi
CCCCCCAGACTGCAGCTGTTGTCGGGTTTTGAACTGGCGACCATGCACCACCAGGGCTCCGGCATATGCATTGTTATTGTCACACAGGGAAAGAAACTAGGGGAAGTAACAGCCTTGCCCAAAGCCACACAGTTTGCAAGTCACGGAGTCAGAATAGAAACCCAGCAAGTCTTCTTTCAAGCCTTCTTTCGGTTTGACTTGTGACCCTCTGGGTTTAGAATCCCCATGCCGCAGGTTTGGTAAAGTGAATGTTGCCAACAGACGGCTCTGTGCACCTTTCCACCCCTGTTCCTGCTCCCTTTCAGACTCCCAGGAGGAAAACGATCCCATCAGCCCCTCACCTTGACCCTCTCCGTACTCAGAGAAGGAGCGCTTAGCTCTTCTTGAGTTGAAGGCTCTTCGAGGTGAGATTTCATTGAATCTATTGAATTCTGGCTTGGCTCCGCCACGGGCCAGTTTTGGAATGGAGAGCAAGTTCTTCATTTCTCTGCGCTTCCCTTTCCCTCTGGCCTATAATGGAGTTATGCTGTCAGCTCCTGTCAATCAGATGCTTTGGGCTGTAGTGATGGCACCCCAACTCAAACCAAGCCCATTACTATCACTTCAATTCGGACTCAGCCATCCTTTAGGACAAAGTAGAACTGTCTCACTCCCCACCTCACCCCCCCAAATCATTGTGATTTCATGACTCAAATAACAGAATGTCAGGAAGGCTGGAGGTGAGCTTGGCCTAAGGATGGCTGAAACCAGGACTCACGTCTACCAAGCTGCTCCTTACATGCCTTGATCTTGCCTTGCATCCGTGCTACATTATCTCTGCTGGCCAGCACTGTACCTGGAGCTCTGGATAGCTCTACAGTACATCCCGTTTTGGTGATTCCAGGTTGAAACTGCAGTCAGCTTTTCTTCATCACGGGGTGTAATGAGTAACAGCTAAGATTCAAGGATAGAAATACTTTGGAAAGTCAACCTCGGCTGTCCAACCCCTCCTTCCAGGCCCAGGACAATCCATTTGTTTGTGAACTCCTAATTATTTCATGATCCTTAGGACGTATAATGTTCACCTATTTTTTCCCTGTGTTGTTGATGGGGCAGCTGCTTTCCCTCGGACAGGACATGCAGCCATCAGGAGGGGACCTGAATAACTATTTTCAAACAGTTCTTCCAT
Source organism: Echinops telfairi (assembly GCF_000313985.2). Lineage (NCBI taxonomy): Eukaryota > Metazoa > Chordata > Mammalia > Afrosoricida > Tenrecidae > Echinops > Echinops telfairi. The sequence goes on from NW_022103906.1 coordinate 22,098,905, forward strand.
TCCAATGAGACATGTGAGCGTGTTGTAAGCTACTCTTTATTTACAGAGTATTAAATTACAGTTTATTATACGAGACAATGCTTATTGGAGTTGCAAAATAAGATGATGCTTATTTTGCAAAAGCTTTGTCTCTTTTGGCTTTCATACTGGGGCATAAGCCTGGCAGGTGAGCTGTGGGTTAGGTGTTGGACTGCTACCCACACGATGGGTAGTTCCAACCTAACAGCCTTGGGAGAAAGATGATGCTGTCTGCTCTCATGAAGATTTAGTCTCAGAAATCCTATAGTCACTATGAGTTGGAATTGCCTTGATGGCAGTGGGTTTGGTTTGGGGTGTATTATTCAGAATTTCACTTTTCACAATGATTTCACATTCGTGCAAATAACACATTTTAGGGCACCTTAAGTTGTATGCACCTGTCAAAGGATCTAGAATGTGATGAAAAATCCAGAGGGACAAATGGGTCCCACTAATCCTACCCCCACCCCCAAAGTTTGGAGAGACATATGTGTCTCACCTAACTTTCCCTCCTGAATCCAGAATAACAAGTGTTCCCCACAGAATCTTATTCCAGAGTCCTGAGGGATATGTGTGTGATAGTGAGTAATCCATTGTCAATTTGAGCCTGTCAATCAGGTCACAGCTTGATGACCTCATTTGAAGATAAAAAGACTCACTTCCTGGGAGACATTCCAGCGGACAAGATACATGGAGCTACTCCAGAGGCCTGGAGCTGCAGGAGTCATGTGGAGACCACTGCCAGCAATGAGATGCTTATAACGCCACTGGATCCACAAGACTGTCCATCTACTGACCTGTGATCTCCTGCATTCAGCATCATTGCATGTGTTACATGAGTCTGAAGAGGAAGTTATAGATTGGTATCGGACATATGGGCTAATAACCGACTTATGGACTTGATCTGGACTGGGTTGGGATGTTTTTTCCATATTCAATTGCTCTTGTATATACACATATGCTCTTTCTTACACATATGAATGTCTCTGGATTTGTTTCTCTAGTCATCCCAGACTAAAACAATGTGTGACCCACCTAAGGTATGTTCAAATGAATATTCCATACGACAAGTCCACTAATATAAATGCCTTGTTTCAACCACAAGTTTAAAGCAGAAAATAAATGGGTCATCAATGCACTACCTCAGTAGCTTCTCATACCACAATGAGGTCTATGATGGGAGACAGGGCAGGGGTGGAAGGTGGTAGCTCAAGGTGCTTACAATCGCTCTTCCAAAACCTCACCCTTAGTGCAAGCGGGGTCTTCTGACAATCCGACATCCATACAGCTGAACAAAGTAACTCAGACACGGCCACACCAGCAGGGGGTATCCCCTTACCTCTTCCTCTTGGGGGTGCTTTTTCATCTCCGACAAATAAAAATAGGAACCATAGAGACACCATCAGGAACAAGACCCACCACCAGCTCCGCACTGGCGTCACGTGGTCTCGACTGAAGAGGAAGCGTCCATCTCTCGCTCTCCTTTTAAAAAATCATTTGATTGGGGCTCGTACAACTCGTATCACAACCCATCCATCCATCCATTGTGTCGAGCACATTTGCACATTTGTTGCCATCATTATTCTCGAACATTTGCTTTCTACTTGAGCCCTTGATATCAGCTCCTCATTTTCCCCCTTCCTGCTCCCTCCTCCCTCATGAACCCCTGATAATTTATAAATTATTATTATTTTGTCATGTCTTACACTGTCTGGTTCCCTTCCCCCACTTCTCTGTTGTCCATCCCCCAGGGAGGGGGTTATATGTAGATCCTTGTAATTGGTTCCCCCTTTCTACCCCACCTTTCCTCCACCCTCCCGGTATCGCCATTCTCACCACTGGGCTTGAAGGGGTCATTTGCCCTGGATTCCCTGTGTTTCCAGTTCCTATCTGTACCAGTGTACATCTTCTGGTCTAGCCAGATTTGTAAGGTAGAATTGGGATCATGATAGTGGGTGGGGAGGAAGCATTTAAGAACTAGAGGAAAGTTGGATGCTTCATCATTGCTACCATGCACCCTGGCTGGCTCCTCTCCTCCCCGTGACCCTTCTGTAGGTGGATGTCCAGTTGCCTACAGATGGGCTTTGGGTCCTCACTCTGCACTCCCCCTCATTCACAATGATTTGATTTTTTGTTCTTTGATGACTAATACCTGATCGCATGGACACCTCATGATCACACAGGCTGGTGTGCTGCTTCCATGTGGGCTTTGTTGCTTCTCAGCTAGATGGTTGTTGGTCCATCTCTTAGCAACATCCTTTTAGACTATGAAACATGTAACCTTTCATCCTTTGATGGAATCCCATTCATTAGGACCATTTAATGGTACCATCTCCTAGGGTTGAAGAAGTGAGGGGGTGTCACAATCTGGACTTTTTCAGTGGTTCTCATCTTGTGGGTTGCAACCCCTTTGGGCATCAAACGACCCTTTCACAGGGGTCACCTGATTCCTAACAGTAGCAAAATTACTTTTATGAAGTAGCAACAAAAATAATTTTATGGTTGCGGCGGGGGGTGGGGGTGGGGGGAGGTATCACCACAACATGAGGAACTGTATTAAAGGGTCGAGGCATTAGGAAGGTTGAGAACCACTGTTCTACATGACAGAGTAAACTTCTCCAAACCTATAGATACCTTGTGAAGGCTCTCAGCGTAGACCAGCATGGCCTGCAGGATGGGAAGTGGTAGATCGGGGCAGGGATTGAAGGGGTGTTAGGATGAGAAGAACAGGCTCCACTCAGGAAGATCAAAATGGTCAGAGGGGAAAATGAGCATTAAAATCAGGCCATGACTGCCAGTGTCTGCCCGCACCAATGTCCTCTGTCTCCAGAGCACCTGGAGGCAGTCGGGTGCCATCCTCATTGGTCTCCAGGGCTGTGGTGGCCTTTGATGGTGGCCTTACCTTTGGTTTTGACCTGGCCCCTTCTCCATAAACGTGGCGGGGAGAGAGCGCACAGACAAGGACTTTCGTTGTTGCTACACCATCTGCAGAAGGCTCTGTGCCCAGGATGGCTGGTTCTCTGTCTCCTGAGAGGCTCCCCACCAACTCTGGGCCTCAAAAACTTGCAGGCCAGAGCCTTAAGCTTCAAGGCCACTGTGTATTCAGAATGGTGTAGACAGAAGTCACAAAACAATGCTGTTGAAGTGGAAACGTACTTCGGCACACACATTCCTCTTGCTCCTCAAGCACGCACAAGTATGACGATGTGATTCGTGGCAAAGCTTTTCTGGGATGAGCTTGTAGAAGCTAGGATTCCTGCATCTCTTTCTGTCCAGTGTGCGTGCGCGTGCGTGTGTGCGTGCGTGTGCGTGCGCGTGCGTGTGTGCGTGCGCGTGCGTGTGCGTGCGTGCGTGTGTGTGACCAGACTCTTTGGAAGCAAGAGAAATGACGCCAGCTGAACCTCTTAAATGTTAAGCTTGGGCAGGACACTGAACGAAATGCTTAACATACTCGACCCTGTTCAGTCCTCAGGGTAATTCTGCATGACAGCCATTGCTGTTCCCATTTATCAAGGGAGGCGATCCGGCGATCAAGGTCATGCACCGCACCAATGGTAGAAGTGGGGTTTGGACGCTGGCCTCTCAGAGCCCAAACCCCACCCTCACAGTGACCCTACCATCCAGTTCCTATGCAATCCCCCGTGCCTAGTGCCCCCTTCTTCCCTCCCTCCCATTGCCCTTGGTACGTCTTGCAGCTGACCTCCTGATTCCCCTGGGGCCTTTTTTCTTTTTAAAAATACTCTTATTGGGGACTCTTAGATCTCTTATCGCAATCCATACACTCATCCAGTGTGTCAAGCCCATATGCACATTTACACATATGCCATCATCATCATTTTCAAAGCATTCTCTTCCCACTGGAGGCCCTGATATCAGCTCCCCATTTCCTCCCCCTCCTTCCTCCACCCATCCTCCCTCACAAACCCGTGATAAGTTATAGATTATTATTTCCATATCTTGCATCATCTTCCGTCGCCCCTCACCCACTTTTCTGTTATTTGTCCCCCTGGGAGGGGGTTCTAGATTGATCAGCCTTGGTGCCTTCTACCCGTACTTCCACCAGCACTAACTTTCTTAAACATAAGCTTGATAATGCCACTTCCTTCTGCTCCCAAACCTCCTCTAGTCTCCAAATAACATATGAGGGGAAGTGAAAGAATATATATATACATTGCTGCAAAGCCATAGAAGACTTCCCTAAACAAAAATATTGTTGAAGGTGGTGTTTTCATCTCTCTGCCCCCAAAGAATTCTGAGATCTTCAGTTGGTACCACATCAGGATTTAAAAGGAACATGATTAAGAGTCTCTCCTGTAGGCCAAGACTGCTGTTTTGCTGCGGGTTGGGCATACCCCAGAGGCTCAAATCAAAGTCCTTTTAGATGGTATTTTAGTTTGGAAAACAACATGAAGCCAAAGTAGCAAGGTCAAGGCTGCAGGGCAGGTGGGCTAAGGTTTCCCAAGGGCATTCTTGTGGGTCAGCTCTTGCACTCCGAGAGATTCAGATGGAAAACAATTCCTCAGCCCAACTTTCCTGACCTCTTTCTCATCTGTGTAGTTTTCTTCCAACTTCTTCCTAATCAGCTCTTATGATCATCCTATGTCCTTTGAGAAAAGACTAAAGATTACGCCTTTGAGGGCCAACATAACCCTCGGAGATGAACTTAACTGACCCAGTCAGTCCGCCTGGAAGCCAGTTTTAATTAAACCTTTTTTCCTGGAAGTCACCTTAGTGAGACGAGGACACATGGGTGGCTGAGAGAACTAGTGTGTAGTTATCCACTGCGCGAGGAGACACGTTTAAACTCATTTTGTTTGGAATAGACCTATGCACATATGAACCCCATAGCAGTACTCACCCTCAATAATAATAATAATAATAATAATAATAATAATATCATCACAAACGGCACCTAGTTCAATCTTGCAGTGTTTCAGATCAGGGGCTGCCATAACACTTAGATAGACATATTCTTACGCTGGGCAATCCATTTTCTGGGCCTCGGTGTTTTGTGTAAATGGTATCACGCTTATCCTTTTATGGCTTGCGTAATCTCAAAGATGTAGCATGAGATGACTGACACTTTCCCACATGCATCTTGTGACCCCCGCTGACCTCTAAGCTCCTTAAAGGTGGACATTGTGCCCTACAACCTTGCAACAGTCCTTTCCTCAAATTACATCACATGATGGCTTCAGAGAGAAGTTCTGCTTATCCCTTAAGAGGGCGGCATTTCCTCCTCTGCGTGGTCCCTGCGGGGAGTCACACCAGCAGAAGGCAGCATTGTCTAGTGGTTGAATGTGCAGGACACGGAGCCCAACCCCCTGGAGTGAACCTTGCCACGTAGGGGCTGAGTGGCAGCAGGAAAGGTAAGTCGACTTCTCCGCACCTCAGTTTTCTCTTCTGAAATAGTGGAGGGGCCTAATAGTATCTACTCAGGGTTGTTGGGAAGAGAACGTGAGTGAATGCCAGTGTTTTTAATAGTACATTCAAGTGATAGGCGAACAGTAGCTGTTATTGTCTTTTGGGGAGGGTGGAGGCTGTCCCTGGGTGGCACAAATGGTTTGTGATTGACTACTGACCTAGAGGTTAGTGGTTCGAAGCCACCCAGTGGCTCCATGGATGATATCTTGGTGGACTGTTTCATTAAGATTACAAGGTAACCCCAAGAGCAGTTCTCTTTGCCAACACGTGGGATCATCCAGGGCCAGCATCAACTTGAGGGCAACAGGTCTCGTTTGGTTTTTACTATTTCTATTGAGTTGTCCTAAAAATAAAAGGCTGGTAAAGAGGTTTCAGCTATGCCTGTGACATGTTATTTCTTTAGAAGAATACAGGAAACACAACAAATTAAAATCACGGTCTACTTTAGTTTTGAATGTTTAAAATAATCCACAGCAAAAATTAAGGAGTCCTGGTTGTACGTTGGGCAGCTCAACGCAAGGCCAGCAGGTTGAGCCCACCAGCCACTCCTCGGGAAAAGAGGAGGTTTTCTACTCCCAGGAAACGTTACGGCTTCAGAACCCATAAGGGCGGCTCGGTCCTTTCCTCTGGGATCGCTGTGAGTCAGAATCAACTTGATGACTATGTATTGAGATGCTATGGCAAACGCCATGCTATTTAAGGAGTCAGGAATGACACGGACCTGTCTACGGAGGGGCTTGAATTAAAGTTCCAAAAGCAAATGGCAAACTCACAGTCATCAAGCGGTTTCCAACACACGGCCACCCTCAAGGCCAGGGTAGAACTACCCCTGGGAGTTCCCAAGATTAGAACTCTTTGCTGGCAGGAGGAAGCCTGTCTTTCTGCCATGGAGTGGCTGGTGATTTTGAACTGCTGACCTTTCAGTGAGCAGCCCAACATGTAACTGTAACCACTTCACCCCCAGGGCGATGATGTGTGATTTTAGATGGGTTACATAGCTTCTCTGAACCTCCATTCCCTCCCTTGTAAGATCAGGTGTCAGATGGCTTCACCATCCACATTAGTGAAACTTGCTCCAAGGCCGTCTGTTTCTAGACATTCCCTTCCTCTCTCAGACACTGTTTCCACGCCTTCCCCTGTGTCTCTCCCAGGACCCTGGGGTGGGATGAAAGGCTTTGTTCTTGCTGAAAGCTCTTCAGGGACCAGAGTTCTGCTGGGTGGTCTAGGGGGCTCAGCCCTTCTTCCCCACAAGCTGAGTGCCTCCTAATTCCCTGGAAAAACAGGAGGATGATCTTCCCTGAGGGCTTGCCTCAGACCACATAGGAATCCTGCCTGCGTGACTTCTTCCCTACCCAGCAGGCCAGTCTGAGTCATCCCAAATGACTACCAGGCCAGTGTCCATCAGAGAAGCCCACCTCAGAAGCTCCAGAAGAGAGCCATTTTCCTTGTGGGACATTCTCTATTGTTGCCCAAATACCGACTCATTGTGGGGATCAGTAGAATACTCTGGAAGCTAAGCCGAGTGCCAAGCTCCTCACCACACAGCCATCTGCTCCCAGCACATCCCTGGAGTTGGCCTGTGCCACCTTCTCAGATGATCGCCCACCCGGAAGCCATTACTGTGGAGCACCCACCAAGAAGCCAAAATGGCCTGCTCCGTTTTATGGAGGGCACTGGGAGCTGGAAGGAGCAGGAGAGGCCAGTCCCCCATCTCAAATTGCCTCTTGCAGCCCAAACCCTGCAGGAAGGTCAGCGCCCCGCCCCTAGACAAACAGCCCCAATGTGTCTCGCAGGTGAGGCGCGTCTGTTAAGCTGTTGAACAGACCGGGCGAGCTAGGAAGGGCCGGGCCACCCAGCGAGAGCACAAGGAACGCTTCTGCAGACACGGTTACAGCCTTGGACTCCCCCAAACAGGCGGCAGCGGACGGGGCAAAGGGGAGGTTAGGTTACTAGGGGCACCGTTAGCAAAATACTCTTGGGCTCCGATTGCCCAATAAATCTTCCCTGGCTGCATTTTTTGGGTGAGAGGCACTAGAAGGGGTGATGAGATTGGATGATTATCTGCTACCAAAGGGTCCCCAAACCCTGATCTCCTTTGCCACCCAGAAAGGCCGGCGGGAAAAGCTGGCATACATGAAGTGAAGGAGCTGATCTCATTAAAGGACTTTGGGATCCAGCAAGAGGGGCCTTCTGACAGGTACACGATTTGAAACATGAGTCCGTGACACGGGGAGAGGCAGGGCACAGCAGCATGAGAGTCCTGAGTCCCTCCAAGCCAATAGAGGAAATGACCTGAACCGATAGCAGCTCCCACGCCTCCCCAGAGGACTCCTGACCCTCCCTCACTGAGCTGCTCAGAGCCCTCGCTCCTCAAAGCGTGATGGATGGGGGCGGTCTGTGGACCAGCCGCATCAGCAGCACATGGTAGCTTGTTCGAAACGAAGAAGAGGCTCAGGCCCCACCCAGAACTACTGGAGCTGACTCTGAATTGTCACAAGATCTTCCATCTGAAAAGAGTGCTAATTAATTCACAACAGCTAATGCACTGTCCCCAAAAAGTTGGCGTGTGTGTGGTATGCACCCAATAGAAGCCTCCGAAGAAAAGCCTGGTGGTCTAGTTCTGGAAAAGCGGTCACTGAAAACCCTGCGGGGGTTGCCGTGAGTTGGCATCACCTCCATGTAACCTTTTAATTTTTAAAAATGTCATGTCTGAGAACCATTGCTTGAACTAACCAGAATACCGTTTCCTGGTCCAGGGTTCACCTCCTGGGCTGTGCTTTGGACTGACCCCTTACTGTCAGACCTATTGCTCTGATTATACTCTGTCTGCTCCCTATCGGAAAAATAGAGGTCAGAGGAAGCCATGCCCCATGATAGGCATATAAGTGGCTGACAATAACTAAATGGGCCGCCAAGCTGACATAGCACTTTCCTATTAACACATGTCAATAATTTTAACCCAAATACCTTGTGGAAAAATTTATGGCATGGAGCCAGACCAGGGGGGAGGGAAGTCTCTTGAATCATTCCAGGGAGACACTTACCTATATTCCAAGCTAACTTTATGCAGAAGGTGTTTTAATTCACTCCCCTTGTTTCGCTTTTTGATGGCTCTGTCCACTTTACAGACTTCCTTAAGAGGAGAGAGAAGCCCATGCATAGGCTAGGATGAGAAAGGTGTTCTGTAACAAGCCAGGGGGATTCTTTGCAGCCTCGGGCAAGCTGTCAGCTGGCCTCTTCATCCTCTGGCACCTCATGAACCTACAGCATCTGTTCCCTCTTCTCACGGTAAGTTCAAGACAAAGGAAGTCAGGTTATGAAGGAGCATATGTGTTTCAAAGTCAGAGTGGTCACAGCAACAGGTGTATACTGACCACCTGCTATGTGTTTAGCATGTATATGAGGGGCAAGTAAAGGCACTCTGGTAGCATCGTGGGTTAGGCACTGGGTTGTTAACTGTAAGGTTGGCAGTTCAAACCCACCAAGTTCTCCAAGGGAGAAAGATGAGACAGTGTGTTCCTATAAAGATTTACAGTGTAGGAAACCCTCAGGAGTCCTATTCTGTCCTATAAGGTCATGGTGGGTCATAATAGACTTTATGGCATGAGTTTGATGTTGGTTTATGAGGAAAGAGCATGAGAGTTGGAGTCAGAACAACTTGGGTTCGCTAGGAGAAGGTGGGCATGGTTCCTGTAAACTCCCTGTGTTTGGGTCTCCTTATCTATAAATGATAAGCCAAAAAGAAAAAGTCCCAAACTTTCTACCATCGAGTTGATGCTGACTCAGAGCGGCCAGATAGGACAGTGTCGAACTGCTCCTGTGGAGGGGCTTCTGAGACACGGTGGGAGTAGAAACTTCATCTTTCTCCCAAGGAGCGGCTGGTAGTTTCGGCTTTGACTTTGTGGTTAGCAGCCCAACACATGACCATTATGCCACCAGGATTTCTTACTGGTCCACCAGGGCTCCTTAAATGTCTGGTCTTCAAAGTTGTTAGCTTTTTCTCCCCTCTCTTGGTGTAATTCAAGAAATGGAGAAGCCATGCGTCATCGTCCCAACCCCTTAATAAGGCTAACAGGATAAGCAGCAATGCATCAAGGCACAAATGATTCCATATGCCAATGCAACCCTGGATTCAATGCCCAATGGGCAATACAGCAACCAGTGAGGTCTACAAAGTCTCTCGGGTGGAAACTGAGTCAGTGACGAGAGTAAACAATAGATCCCAATGTATGCCCAGCATGTGCAGAGGTGTGCAGAGAATCAACCTGGGCGATCATGACAAAAACCATCTGCAGAGGCAGGGGGCAGGGGATGGGCGGGAAGAAGGGAGAGGAAGGAGCCCTCACCCCCAATAAGAAGTGGAACCCCATTTAAGATCGTATTTTCTTTGTAGTGTTCCTGAATCCTCAGCAGGGCAGGGTGTGTCTTACGCCTAATCACTTGGGAGATAGAAAAAGGGCAGACCAGGCACCCAGAAGGAAGCACACAAGGAGAAGTCACGGGCCCAGTGGAGAAGAATCAGGGGAATGCAAAGGGAGTCTTCAGGAAGGAAAGGGATCTTCCCCCAGAGTTGACAAGGAACAAAAGCTTTCCCCTCGAGTCTGTGCCCGAATTCAGACTGAACAGCCTCCTACACAGTGATAAAAGGAGATCTCTGCTCTTTAGAACCACTCACTTGCCGTGACGTAGTTCCTTGCTGTTACAGAAGCAACTTAGACAGAAGGGAAGTTGAGGTCTGCCTGAGGACAGACTTGGGAAGCCAGATGGCCTCCAGCCTGCACTGAGGCATGGTCCTTTAGTCAGCACGCTCTCTGCCACCCATTGCCTCCCTGGTTTTACTAGGCATAGCCCTGGATACAGACCTACTCTTTGTTTTGCTTCTTAAAAGTGCGCCTAATCTATTGTAAAGAGCAGGGGAGGTGTGCAGCCCAACACTACTGGTGGGAACTAGCCATTCCTGGGCAGGGTCATGGGCCATCTTCATGAAGATTGGCTTGAGTCCATTGTCATGGTCACTGTGTAGGGCTTCCAGCAGGGGCAGTGGGGTGCGGGGCGGGGAGAGTAAGCTTCCCACCCTCTACCAGACAGTGTTCTGCTGTGAACCACTGGGCTTCCTCTGGCTCATTTTCAGAAGTAGATTGCCAGGCCGTTCTTCCCAGCCTGTCTTAGACTGGAAACCCCACTGAGGCCCACAGATCCACCACAGGTGACCCTGCTGGTCTCTGAAGTGCCAGCAGCATCACTTCCAGCATTGACTCCTAGCAACAAGAAAGCACCCGTAGTGTAACAAACCAACAGAGTGGTGGAAATGAGCACTTAGAAATGTGCACGTGTGAGGGGGAGTTATTTTAAGGAAGTGGCGGGTGAAATTATGGAGTGCAGACAAGTCCAAATTCTGACCGTCAGGTGACAGGTTGGAGGGTCCTACAGTCTTTATGTCCCAAAATCCACATGTCAGGCAATGGGAAGAATGAAGACTGGGAGGCTTTGGGGAAAATAGCTATTCAGCGTCTGGAGGCAGAGTATTCTTAGGGAAAAAATCCCTTCTGCGCTTAAGGTCCACTTACATTAAGGAGGATAATTTGATTTACTTAAGGGCAACTTAAGGTGGCTAAACATTGTTTATGTGCCTGTTTACAGTTCAAATCTTTAAACGATCTGGGATTTATTCTGTTATGAGCATTGTACGTATTTTCCAAATAGTGCTACTTATCAAATAAATCACATTTTCTCCACTGATTTGAAATGTCAATCTGCTCCAGATTTTGAAAGTGAGAAGGCATCACCTCAACCTCAACCTCATTTTGTACACAAAAATTAATAACTTTACATTAATGTAAAATACAAAACCATTGAGCCTTCCGAAGAGCACCGAGGAGCTGAGGTCCAGGACCAAGGGCTAGGCAAAGAGTTCTCTGACAAGACATTGTGGAAAGCACAATCTATAAAATACCAAATTCATAAACCAGACCCTGTTCAGAAACATTTCTGTTGTGAAAGATCCTGTTCAGAAGATGGATAGACAAGTTACAGATTGGGAAATAATGTTTGAAACCGCATATCTGACAAGGGCTTTTCATCGAGAAGAGTTAAAGAATTATCAAAAGGCAGCGGTAGAAAGCAAAAAAGTCCAATGATAAAAGGTACAGAAGACATGGACAGATATTTCACCAAAGGGCAAGTGAAGACAGCAAACTATGTGCTCAACTTCATTAAGCATTTCAAACATGCCAATGAAAAATCACAACCACAGTGATGTCTCCTAGTTCATGAAACCACATGTCACAATGACTAAAATTAAAAGAAAAGCACCAAATTCTTCTAAGGATATGGAGAAACAGTGATTTTCATACATTGCTGGTAGAAACTAAGCAGTACTCTTACAAAATGAAATGGGCACTTTCCACACAATCTGGCAAATAGTGGTCGTGCATATTTATTCCTGAGAAGTGAAAATTTGTGTTCACACAAAACTTGTACATGCTTATTCATAGGAACTTGATTCATAAGTTGGAGGTGGGAGGGGTGCAAGTGGTATTCAAATACAAAGAAGTAGTGTAAGGAAATTCTTATGCTGATGAAATAATTCTGCATTGTGATGGTGGTAGTTACAGGAATCTATACACATGATGAAATTGCATAAAGTTATGCCCTGATGGGGCTGTGGGTTAGATTTACAGCCTCTGAAATCCTATTTAAAAAATTATTATGAGTCAGGATTTATTCGATGGCAAGTGGGTTTGGGTAGACACACACACACAGGCATGCAGGTCAGAAAATGGTAAAAAACAGAATTATTTCTGGAGCCTATTCATCAGTAATGTACAAACATCCATCTCCTGGTTTTGATATTATTTATGTTAAACAATTATAGAAGATCTAGACAGTTATATAAAATGACAACATTGGGAGAAACTACAGGTACTGTTTTTGCAACGACCCGTTGTTACATGCCATCCAGTTAAAATTGACCCAATGTACAACACAACAAAACGCTGTACCCTCCTTATCATTGTAGCTAAGTGAGAGCCCATTGTTGCAGCCACCGTGTCAACCCATCGCGTGGAAGTCCTTCCTCATTTTTCACGGACCCTTGACTTTCCCAAACATGATGGCCTTCCCCCAGGACTGGTCACTCCTGATTACATGTCCAAAATTCACCAAACAAAGTCTAAGCCTCCGCATTTCCAAGGAGCATTCTGACTGTGTTTGGTCAAGGCCGATTTGTTCATTCTATCAGCCCATAGCACATTTAATCTTCTTTGCTAACAGCATCACCCACACGCACCAGTTCCTCTTCAACCTTTCTTATTCATGGTTTGGCTTTTGCGGGTAGTGGAGGCCATGGAGTATACAATGACTTGTGTCCTTTATACCTTGCTCTTCAAAGTGACATCTTTACGTTTTAAGACTTTAAAAGGGGTCTTTTGCACAGATTTGCCTGATGCAATATGTTGTTTGATTTCTTTGACTGCCGCTTCCATAGGTATTGATTGCGGATCCGTGTGAAATGAAATCCTTGGCAATTTCAATGTTTTCTCCGTTTGTCATGATGTTGCTTATTGGTCCCGCTGTGAAGGGTTTCTGTGTGTGATTTTCTTTTTAATGGTGAGGTGTGTGACCCAGACGGAAGGCGGTAGTCTTTAGTCTTCCTTGTGAAGTGTTGTCAAGCCCTCTTCACTTGGAAAAAGAAGAGCTGATTCATTGTATCAATTCTATATTTCAGGTTACTAACACTCTTTCCTCTGATCCTGATGTTGAGTTCTTCCTGTAGCCCAGCTTCTCAAAATCAGTATTTAAAATGAAATCGTGTTTAAATTGTTAAGAAAGAGAAGCCTAGGAGGGAAGAGAGAAGAAACCTGACTTTGTCAGATATCGGTGGCTAATTCATGACACTCACCACCCCTCCCCATTTATACATGCACACAGCACCCTTGTGGAAATTGACCTACTTAACCCAAAATAGCTGAAGCCCCTTTTCCAAATCGACCTATAGTTAGTTTTAACCCATAAACTATTACTATGTGAGCCAGCTCCAGCTTCGTTTCTACACCATCTGGGGTAAGCGACATCTGGATCTTTGCACATACATAAAATACCTAAAGGCAAACTGACTGCCAGCAAGTCAGTGTCGACTTATAGCTACCTATAGGATGGAGTAGAACTGTCTCGCTTGTTTCTGAGACAGTGACTGTTTATGGGAGTAGAAAGCCCTGTCTTCCTCCTGTGGAGCTGCTGGTGGTTTTGAACTGCTGACCTTGCAGATCACAGTCCAACTATTTTAGTGTTTTTTGTTCCTTAAGGGCAGAATTCCCTAAGAATCTTCTCTTCCATAATCATAGAAGAGTTATCAACTTAAATACATTCATGTTGATTCCTATCGGTTGTATTCCACGTTGGCCCATTGGCCCGACAAATTCCAGTACAAAATCCAGTCCAGGGCCAGATGTTGCAGCTAGTTGCCATGTCTCTGTGGGAGGCTTAGATTTGACGCCCATCTCTGTCACCAGGCACCCAGAATTCCTATCTGAAAAGTAGCATCACCAAGCTGGCCTCGTTTATCGCTCTCAGTCCACACCAGGGACCTGGCGCAGACTTCTCTGGCAGCACCGTTTCTGAGAAGTGTACAACACTTTAAGAGGGTGGAGGGGTTGCATGAAGAAGGCCTTCTGGCTTTGGTTGACGCCCTGACCTGGGAACACAGCTCAGGCGGAGTGAGCTAGGCAGGAGCCTGAAAACAAGGAATTTGGAAGTAAGCCTTCCAGGGCATCAGGAGGGAGACCCTACGAAGGGACTCCTCCTCGCTCTGCTCCCCCTCACCTGGAGGGACTGGCAGCCAATCCAGAGCGCAGCCGGGGCCCCGCGGCCAATGGGAAGGCGGCGCGGCGCGCTTTCCCCGGCGCTATAAGTGCGGAGCGGCGGAAAGTGAAAGTGGTGCTGGCCAGGCGGGTGCAGCCCGGGCCCGAGCGCAGCAGCCCCAGCAGAGCCGCTAGGATGCTCCGCTCTCCGCAGCCGCAGCCCGGGGACTCGGGGCCGGCCGACCGCCTTCCCCAGACCACGCCGGCGCCGCAGTCCAAGCCGCTCACCTCCTTCCTCATCCAGGACATCCTGGGGGATGGCGCGGAGCGGGGTGGCAGCCCGGAGCCCGAGCCGGACCCACGCGGAGACCCGGAGGCGGAGCCCGAAGGAGGCCGAGGCCGTGCCGGGGGCCCAGAGGAGGAGCTGGGCTCCCAGGCCGGCGCCGCTCGGGGGGAGGCCCGGAGCCCCGGGGAGACGGAGCCAGGTAGGACGCCCACGGGCTTGGGTTGGGGGAGGTCCTGTGGACCCGCCGCCAGGCTGGAGGCTGCGGCGCGCGCGGCCCGGGGCAGGCAGGGGTGGCCGGAGCAGAGCTCACTGGGCTAGGGATGCAGGGATGCTGGGCCCGCAGTGACAGGCAAGCGAGGCGGGCTCCTCCCGGGTTCCGCCCGAGCGCCGGGGGCCGCGCAGCGTGGCGCTGGGCACGACTCCCCCGGCGCGGCCCTCCAGCTGGAAATCAGCCTCCGCCTGCTCGCAGCGACCGGCAACTTTTGTTAGGCGCCAGCCTCACGGAAGTTAGAATAACTAATATCTATCTATAGAATAACGAATAGCTAATAAGAATAGCTAATATCTATCTATAATATGACTAAACTAGGATTTGGATCAGCCAAACCATTCCCTTTGACTCCCAAACCCATGGGCTGTAAAAGCCACGGCCTTCAGGAAATAGAGCATCGTTGGAACCGTTGAACAGGGACATCATTTCTTACCCATCACTTTTTATGAGGCGGGCGAACGCCTCGTTCAGGAGAAATATGATTAAAGCAAGCGAGTGAATTTGCTGCTCCCATTAACCCTTGCAGTTTCTCCCATCGCACAAGCCCTCTCTTGCCCACCCGGAGGTTAACGCCCCAGCTTTTTAGTTGCGCATTAACAGAGATCTTATCCCCTTCCGACTTCCCTTCTCCCACCCCATTTCTATCCACAGACCCAGGATCCCCATTTATTTAAACCACGACATGCCTCTTAACGTTGAGTTCTTGCCGATTATTGGAAAAGGAACATAACCCATCTATTTACTCATTCTCCTCTCTGGAGAGCTTGTCAGTCGTGCGAAAACACCACCATGTATCCAAAGACGACCGTAGGTGGTGGCTTCATTCCCTAACGAGATAAGGTTGACTTGGAACCCGCCCTCTTCCCTGCTTGCTAACTCGTAACTTTGTTCTTCCCATCCCTCCTTCTCCCCTATACTCTCCAGAGAGGCACTTTGAGACTTATCTGTTAACTTCGGGCGCCCTACCAAGCCTCCCACCAACACCCAAGCAACCGCAGAAGCGTTCCCGGGCAGCCTTCTCCCACACGCAGGTCATCGAGTTGGAGCGGAAGTTCAGCCACCAGAAGTACCTGTCAGCCCCTGAAAGGGCTCACCTAGCCAAGCACCTGAAGCTCACCGAGACCCAAGTGAAAATATGGTTCCAGAACAGACGCTATAAGACCAAGCGGAAGCAACTCACCTCCGACCTAGGAGACCTGGAGAAGCACCCCTCTATGCCAGCTCTGAAAGAGGAGGGCTTTGCCCGGGCCCCCCTGGTCTCCATGTATAACAGCTACCCGTATTACCCTTACCTTTACTGCCTGGGGAGCTGGAGCCCGGCTTTCTGGTAATGCTCGCTCAGCTGGCGATCAGATGTGATCACAAACTGCCTTCCCCAGAGTCTCTCTGGGAAGCAAAAGGGGCCAGGACCAGGAAGGACTTGGGGGGAGCAAGAGGGGTGCAGATCAAAATCTCAGGTTTGCATGGGGATCTGAGATCTTTCACTGGCAGGCCAAAGACAGGCATGGAGCAGTAAATATTTTAATGTCTAAGCAACTCCCCAACACACAGTGTAGAATATCTTTGCTTTGTCTTTTCTTTATCTGCCTGTTTGAACATGGGGAGTGATGTGCTCAGGTGCTGTTTTCAGGGCTGTGTATGAATTTGTACGAACTACCTTCCTCATTTCTACAGAGTGCATCCCTCCACCTTCCTCTGATAGCTGTACATCGAGAGAGCAAACCGGAGGGGAGAAAGGCCAGCAGTGATGAGAATGTTTCCTACCTTGACCTTGGAACATGACCAAAGTCTTTTTCAGTCTCTATAAGAAAACCTCGCAGAGAGACAGACATTCCTCATGCTCAGAGCAGACAGGCCTGGGTTATGAGGGATGAGTGATAGGGGCGGAAAAGATGGGCCGCTTCTTATGTCTTGTTAACACAGGACACTCACTCACTGAAGTCTTTTCAGGGTGGTGCAGGTTGAACAAGACCCACTCGCTGTAGTTTTAAGACAAGCTGAACAAACACAGCTCTGCAGGGTGGGCCCCTGCTAGGAGAACCCCAGCACGTCCAAGGCAGGGGCTTCAGGAGGGGCCTTGCTCTGCTACCACAGGCATCGCGTTGGTTACTGGCTAGGGTAGAAAGGCCTGTCCTGGAACATTCTGTTCTGGGCCTGAGAATTCAGACTCGGAAGGTTCCTGGAGTTTTCAGGAGTGAACTTAGTCCGCATTGTAAGGGACCACCTCGCTCCTAACTGCAAAGCCCTTCCTTCCCAGCTGCCTTCCGGTTTCCTTCCTTTGCTGCACCCATCACTTCTGCTCAGTTCCTATTGTGAGCTTGGCTGCACCTAACATACATCTTCCGGAATTAGCTTGAGAGTTCATCTTGAAAAACAAAACAAAAACAACTTTATCTCTGGATGGTTTAAAAAGAAAGAGTGTGTGTGTGTGTGTGGGGGGGGGGATACTTTTGAATAGGTCAGATGACAGGCGTTTCCAAATCAACAATTTTTATGTCTTCATTTAAAAACATACGGCATGATATTTATTCTAAATCCTATTTAAAGACCCACCAGATCTAGAAGGTCACTGACTCCCTGCTGCCTTGGTACGACTTGCTGGTGGCTCGGTTGCCACCGTTCAGTCTGACAGTCCTTTTTTTTGCCTGGACTTCTTGCTGGCAGGGAAGCTAAGAGGTATGGGGCTCTCACGTGCAAGGGACGCTGTGCAGAACGCAATGCCGCTGTCACTGCTCCCTCTAGACTCGAGAGGGAACAGAGGGCTCATGGGCCGGGGACAGAGGAGGGAGAGAACCCAGGCTTTGGAGAGCCGTTGACTTTCCAGTCCACCGAGAAAGGCCCAGAGGACTTTGCAGGGAGAGGCTAAAAAGAAGAGACTGTTATCAAAGAACAAACTTATTGTGAGGTCCATCACCAAACTAATGCAGAAAATGCCCAAATGCTCTTGGAACTGTGGGAGAAGCCAACACTTCTTAAAGCCCTGGTCCCCCAAACGGGCTGCGGAACGGATGAGAGGAGGACAAAGGAGAGATGGGGCTGCCCTTCCATTCATTCCCCTCCCACTGTCTCAGGTGAGCTGGTGGACGCAGCCACCAGGATTTTAAAAGCCAGCTACTAATGTGGTCCTGTCTGGCCTGGCAGGCTCTCGAGCCCACTACTTAATTCTGTTTAGCAAGAAACCTTTCAATTTCCTCCTCCGACAAGCGCCAAGTTACTGTTGGTGGCAATACTGCCAAAGTAAGCTGGTAGAAAGTTGGCTGGTTTGGCACCATTTTCCATGGTTTGGGCCCCGTGTGGAATTATTGTTAAGTGCCACGTACTGCCAACTGCCACCAGGGCACTAGCTAGCACAAAGGCTGATCGCTTGGCTTGCTTTCTCCTTGGTCACATGTCTTTATTGCGTGTGTTAGTGCCCATTGTCTCCTCACTACCCTTTCCCCTCCTGACACTCGGTATTTAATTCCTTCCGCCTGACATGTAAGTGTGAAACATTTTACTGCGATGTATGCATTGTGCAGCCAAAAAAAAAAAAAAAGGTCTTTATCCTTATCCTTTTGTCCTTCCATCTTCCCTTTTTTCCTATTGGAATTAGTGATACGCCCATGTCTGAATGAGTAGGGAAACCTGTGAACAGCTAGTCTTCCAGCTACTGATCGGCGAAGTGGATGGCGCCCTTTGCTATTGGACTGAGACAACCTGTTCCATTGAAGGAATCCGCTTGGGTTTCCCACCTGCATGACACACCCTGCTCTGAGCTGTAACATCCCCCAAGCCGTGACTTGACGTTTAGTAAAGTAGCCCTGGCTGACTTTATTTTTCTATGTATTTTTGGGTAACATACAAGTGTTTTTCAAATAAAGGATGGTGTCTTTACTAGAAATTACTGTGTGGTTTTCTGCCTCCTAAAGGCTTTTCAACTTAAATGTTTCTGGTTTCCTTGTTCACCCAACCTCAGTCAGGTCACCTGATGAATCAGTAGAGATCAAAGCATTAGAAGCAGCAGCTTAGGAGGAATGAACAATGGCCGTGGTCTTGTGGATGCCCTGGTGTTGAAGCCTGGCTAGTTAAGGAAGGGGAGAGGAATGCCTATGCTATAAGAATCACCTGTTCTATTTAAGTGGGAAAACCAATGCAAATGCCATCGTGTGAACTCAGACTTATGGTAACCTCTTTCCTTTTTTAAAATACTTTTATTGGGGCCTCTTATATCTCTTATCACAATCCACACATTCATCCATTGTCTCAAGCACATTTGCACATATGCTGCCATCATTTTCAAAGCATTCTCTTTCCACTTGAGCCCCTGATATCAGCACCCCATTTCTTCCCCCTCCCTCCCCCACTCGCCCTCTCCCATGAACCCTTGATAAGTTATAGATTATTGTTTTCATATCTTACATCATCCTCCGTTGCCCCTCATCCACTTTTCCATTGTTCATCCCCCTGGGAGGGGGATAGAGGTTGATCCTTGTGATTGATTCCCCGTTTCTCCCCCCACCCTCCCCAATCCTCCTGGTATCTCCTCTCATTGTTGGCTCTGAGGGGTTGATCTATCCTGGATTCCTTGTGTTGCAGGCTCTTACCTGTAGCAGTGTCCATGTTCTGGTCTAATCCGATTTGTAAGGTAGAATTGAGGTCATGACAGTGGGGGGAAGGAAGCACCAAAGAACTAGAGGAAAGTTGTGTGTTTCATCAGTGCTATGCTGCACTCCGACTGGCTCCTCTCTTCCCTGGAAGCCCGCTGTGAGGAGTTGGGTGACCTCTGTCTTGTGGGTCAAGTAGAACTATACTCCATAGAGGTTTTCAGGGCTGAGTTTTCTCAAGAAGCTTTTTTTTCAGAGGTGCCTCTGAGTAGCCTCGACCCTCCAACCTTTGGACTCGCAGCCCAGTACATTAACCAGCAGAGACCAGTCCCTAGAGAAGGGCATCATGTTTGGTAAAGCAGCAAAGGAGAGGCAGGCCCTCAAGGAGATGGACTGGCACCGTGGCTGCAACAACAGGCTCAAGCAGAGCAATGATGGTGAGGCTGGTGCAGCACCGGGCAGTATTTCGTTCTGGGGTGCACGGGGATGGCCACGGGTCGGAACCGCCTGGATAGGGCCTAGCAGCCGCAACCAGCCAGGGACTTCATTTACAGGAGCTCTAGTGGTGTAATGGACTCCATATGAAACTATTACAACAAGGTTAGCAGTTCAAGTCCCTCAGTCACGGATGGAGAAAGATGAAGTTGTCTGCTCCTATAAAGCCTTAAAGTCTTGGAAACCCAAAGGGGGCGCTTCTGCTCTGTCCCCTGTGGTTACTGTGACCCACCATCAGCTCAGCGGCAGTGAGTCTGAGTGAGGGACTCCATTCACACGCTGCCTCTTATTTAGTTCACAGCATCGGCTTTTGCCTGCATTTCCTGAAGACCACCGCAGTAGCTCTTTAAGAATCCCCTTACCACGTTCCACTAGCCTCTCACCTGAAACTGTGGCTGTGTCTTCTCACACCTGTATCTCCCTGAAAATTGAACTTTCAGCCAGAGCAGACAGACTTCTTGCAAGTGACACTGGAAATGGAATCGCAGGTACTGAAAATAGGTTTTATTCATGTATTCAAGCTGGAAAATAAACGCATCGAATGACCCCCCACCACTTAAGCTTTCATTAAGCCCACAAATAGAGTATCTCATGCACTTGTTGACCTGACCTGAGAGGATTGTTGGTTTTCTGGCCCACTTCTCCCCATTCAAGGAAATAGAAGCTCAGAGAGTAAGGTGCTTACTCTAGGTAAAACATATCATAATTTCAAAGTTGGCTCTAATCCTTTAAGTACATTGTACACACAGGTGGGGCTGCTCATAGCAGGTTCACATCATGAGATTTAACTCTTTGCACAAATCCATAACCATGCTTCCCTCCCCTGGAAGAACATTAGCTCTCAAATTACAAAGGCCCTGGCCGTAAATTAATAGAGGTTTTTTTTTTCTTCACTTTTAAAAACCATTTTGAAAAGTAATTAATCCAGGACATTACATAAAAATCTCTCACCTCTAAAGAAAGTTCTTCTCAGGCTTGTCTGCTCTATCCCTTTCCAATTTCCCCCTCAGTGTCTCTGCTACTCTTCCCCTGCCTTCTTCCAGCAAGACCATTTAGCCTGACATGTTTGTAGTGCTGAGCATTCCTTCTCAGTCTGTCTCTCAAATGACTTCAGGTGGAAGTTTCTGGAGCCACTGAAAGTTTGTTACTGGTGGTCCCGTGAGCCCTACCAGGGCCTCCTTCAGCAAGGCACAGCTGCCGCAGGGGAAATGAACGTGAGAGATTCATACTTAACAGAAGCTTTTTCTAACTACGCACCCCCTCCAATAAAAAAAGGTAAAAACTAACGTGAGCAGCATTAATATTACATAAGGTCTCTGAGGAATGCAAACAGTTTGTGTTCAACTACTAACAGAAAGGTTAGCAGTTCAAACCCACCTAAGCACAGTGATCTGATTCTAGAAATATTGTCACAGGGGGTCACACGGAGTCTGTATTAGCTCAATGACAGTGGGGTGGGGGCAAGATGGCACATCCTGAGTTGATTCCAGAGGAAGCATTGACCTTGAAGAGAAAACCACTTGATTAGGTGCCCTGGGAACCCTTCAGGATGAAGAGTTGTGTGCAGAAGATGTGTCAAGAGCGTTCTCAGGAGATGCATCTATGAAGAAGGGAGGCTAGCGGATGGAGGAGAAGTAGAAGCTGACCCACTACACAGTTGCACAGTTGCAAAGCCAACGTGTCCCCAAATGAGCCAAGAGTGTTGGGCATTTGCATGCCAGGATCAGCTGGGTATTAGTTGCTGACTGCCTGGAAAGTGGGAGGAGCCTTGGGCAATGCAGCTCCGTTCTGTGGGAAGCGTGCCCACTTAGAGATTTAGCTATGAGGCATTGGCAGCCAACAGTCCCAGCTAGGGAGGTCTTTGGCTTAAGAGAAGGGAACTCAGGAGAGCACTGGAAGATATGGATCCTGTCAGGGCCATGGTCACCACCATTTTTGCAAGGAGGAAAGCTCAGCGAAGAGGGCCAGACTAGCCTTAGCACGCTCTGTTCTGCACTCAGACAAGCAGACTCTGCTCCTCCCGTGGCCATCGTGAATATGTCACCCCAGGGCATGTTTTCAAAGCCTAGAATGATTTACTGCCCCAGAAAAAGGACAGGAATGGTAGTCCTGGGACATGAAGGGCTCCTAGTTTAGCCATAGACTTGGCCTCCATACAAGCTTTCCCAGACAGAGCTACTACCCCTCCAAGGGGCTTATCCAAAGTCTGCAAGGGAAAGGGGACAAGTGTCGATTTCTACAGTCTGCCCTCGTCTGCCCTCTGCGAAGCCGCCAGATGGGGCTGTGAAGGGTCTCCTGAGCTTGCTGATGTGGGATGGGTCTTTCAGGACAAATGGGGCCTCCTCCAACTGGGTAGGCTTCACCTGTTTCCCAGCTGTTTCTGTTCTGGGACCAGTCTTTGTTTTGGAGGTGACGGAGCAGAAAGGAGAAGGAGGTGTGCTGAGACATACTCATCTCTCCTGGGAATGACCCTAGAAGACTTGAAAATGATTCAAGTGGTGCGTGGTGATGCACATGAGGATAAATGCCTACCTCGTGTCTCTTGAAGGTGAAAGCACAGTGTCTTGTCTCAAATATCACTTCCCTCTCCCCCTCAGTTGCCTTTGCAGGGTGCTCTGTCACCATTGGCTGCACCTTGGACTCACCAGCAAGTCTTTAGCATAACATCAAGAAGGTCCAGCCTCATGAAGACTAACGACATTTTAATCTCTGGAGTAGGACGTGGGCATCAATATTTTTTAGAATTCACGTGCAAGGTGGCAAACCGCTTGTGTGGTAGTTACATAATCTCGTGTGAACTTGAGGATATTCAGAGTGAAGGGGTGGAGTCAGCCTGTCAATCAGGTCACCCTCCTTGTAGGCATGGCCTTCTCATGAGGATTCTGGGAACTTCCTCCCTTTCTCCCTGAAGGTGGGCCCCACACACTCTCTCTGCTTCACCTTCCTGTTGGCCCTCCATGTGGAGCCGTGCTGAGACCTGAGGGAGCCATGTGGCAGAAGCCTGCACCAGCGCTGAGATGTTTCCACCGGCATTGGATCCACAAGACTTTTCCCCCACCAGCTTGTGATCTTCCTGCACTCCACATCATTGCATGTGCTGCGAATCTAAAGAGTGGTTTATGTACTAGATGGGACTCATGGGCTAATATCGGACTTATGGACTTGATCTGGACTGGGCTGGGATGTTTTCTCAATATATAATTGCTCTTTGACATTAAGTGTCTCTGGATTTGTTTCTCTAGTCTACCTGAACTAACAAACCTTGCTCCATCTCTTTTCAATGGGGTTGCCTGCTCAGCTTCACGAATGCCAGCAGAAGAGGGAACTGGAGAGCCAGGAAGAGGGAAGATTGGGATGGTGTGTGTGTGGATGGTGTGTGCAGGGAGGGCTTGCTTTTTTCTCTTTACAAAGAACAGATGTTCCCCTTTTCTCACTTTCTCTGACCTCATCAGAAGGTCCTCTGTAATCCAGGAAAGCCCAGAGCATTCCTGCTAATCCCCTACTCAAAGTTCAAGGGACTCCAGCTGGCTAGATGTGTTCATACCCCACTCATGCACTTATTACCCATCTCCAACCCAGGCCCATTCAGACTGGTGACACGCTGCTCTTTTCCTCCATGGAAGATGGGAAAGACAATGCCACCCTCACTTGGGCTGAGGAGTTTTACCCTAACCTGAGAGGAAGGAGCTTTGTTTGCTCATTGGGAGGCACAGCAGGTGTCATTTAACATCCGTCAATTAGTGTCACACTTCCCTGACAACTCATCGATCAGGATTAAATAGTGCCTTAACGCTGACATAACATTTACACTTCCTTCTGCCAACTTTTAAAAAACAGCCTGAGTGCAGACATGGGTAAGAGTAGAGCTTCAAAGGGGGGAGAAATATGTCTTGTGACAACATGGCTTTTTTTTTAGTACAATCTGCATGTAGTAACGCAGAACAAAACCAGGGCAACACCAGAAGAAATGCTTCAACCTGACCTGTGCACCATGCAAACGGAAGTGAAGGCAATGACGTCACGCTCCGGAATGCCTGTGATGCAAAGCACTGCAGGGAATCACCCCAACATGAACTTGAGGGCAGAAAGGAGCTCTCATTCCATCGTGGAAAAGTTTGGAATCTCCCTCCCCCTCCGTTCTGAGGGTTTGTGTACACTCAGATCATTCAGGGCCCCCTCCCCTTCCAGGAAGACCCGACGCTTCAAAGGTTGATGCTCACAGGTGCTTGTGCCTGGCAGAGACATGGATGGGGAGGGATTGTGCTGAGCACAAGGAACGGCCATTACAAAAGGGAGGCAGCGCTCTCGTTACCTCTCTGCCCTGGCCCACATCTCCCTCCATGACACATTTGTAGTAGTAAAATCAGAGACCATTAAGTATTTACAGCCTCTCTTCGTGAATCTGTAGATTGGCAGGTTGGTTGATGGGAGACGCTTAGGACAAAAGTCCCCAGTGTGGTTCAGACAAATGGTTTCTCCTGGTTTTCCCATTTCCCTTTCAATGAGAGTCTCTACCCATGTGCCCCCCACCCCACCCCACCCCCCCACCCCCCTGCCCAAGAATGGTTTAACTAGAGGAAAGAAGGGAAAGGAGAGAAGAAGGGAGACGGGAGGGGAGGGGGTGAGGAATGACTCAGTAAAGACAATAGAGGACTTCAGAATACTGCATTCTCTCTCTCTCTCTCTCTCTCTCTCTCTCTCTCTCTCTCTCTCCCCAGAATCCTCACTCCAGAAATGCCTTTGAGGCTTTGGCATAAATGGTGTAGCCTCAGACCAAGTCGCTGTCTTTTTCCTCTCAGCCAGTTCAACTCACGTGATGGTATGGTTTATTTGCTTATCACGGAAGAGCAAAGGCGAGGGAGGAGGGGCAACAAGGAGTCCTGAGTGAAGGAGAAAGGGTCTGGACCGGTAGTTTCCCATAGCCTGCGGAATCGTCTTTGTACATGTGTGGGCTCACGACTCCTCTCATTGGCTCCTGAATGACCCCGGAGTGGGGAGATGGCTGCACAGGGGTTTTATGACAAGGACAAGCTGGGGGCATGTCAACATTGGCATCAGGAAGGAACAAAAGTTGGACCGGGATCTGAGGGAAGGTGTTCTCATTACAACCAAGTAGGTCTTATAAAAGGCTGGGCAGGCACCAGACCCAGAGTAGCAAGATGAGCTTTGTGGTATGCGCAGAGAAGCAGCTTGGTGGAGAATGAAGCACCTTGGAGGTGAGAGGAAAGGATTTAGGAGAACGATTTGACCATGGACACTAAAAACTAGAACTAAATGACCTTGAGCAGTAACTGAAAGTCTGTGGCGTCGTAAGCAACGGAGCTGAGTATCCCTGCTTGCTCTACACGGATCAGGCAGACGTCTGACAGATCAACTAAGTGGCCGATGAATGGCTGCACAAATGAATACTGCCTGACCTGGAGTGCTGGGTTCTGTTTAGAGCACCATCTGTTGAGGGAGTTTATAGCAAGTTCAGAAGGGCAGACCTGCTATAGTGAAAAAGCAAAACAAGACAACAACAAAGAAGCCCTTTTGCTTTCGACTCGATTCTGACTCACAGAGAGTCTCTAGACACAGCAGAAAAACACCCCACAGGGGTTTTGAGGCTGCAAATCTTCACAGAAGCAGAAAAAGCCTTACCCCCACCCCCTCTCCAAGATGTCGCTGGTGAGTTTAGACCTCTGACCTTCCCGTTAGCAACGGAGGGCGTACCCCCTGTGCCATCAAGGATCCGCAATTGGGATGGTCCAGTGGGTGCAGGCAGTGAAGGTAGGGATCTTTCATCTGGTAAAGGGAAGTCAGGGGGGGCGGGGGGGGGGGTGTCTTTCTCTGTGATGTCCCAGTGGAATCCTCAGGGTGACAAAGCTCACGTGCTTGGCAAGATGTGAGTGATCACCAGGCTCTCCCGAGTGATGTGGGCTCTGTGACAAAGCTCAACTCTGTGTCAGTCTGGGGACTTTAGAGAAACAAATCCACAGAAACTCATGCACAAGAGAGAGTTTTATATAAAGGGTAAGTGCACATCAAGAAAACATCCCAACCCAGTGCTGCCCTAGCCCACAAGTCCAACATTAGCTCATTAACCCACGTGTTCAACACCAGTCCACAAAGCCCACCCCCCCACCATCTCACAAAACAGACACAATGACGCCGACTGCAGGAGAAAAGTCGAATCAGTGAGCGTGTAAGCATCACAGCGCTGGCAGGGCACATGGCATCCAGGGCTGCATCGGGGTACATTCATGTGGCTTCTCCTTAGGGATGTCTTGCAGGAATGAGCCTTGCCAGCTGAAGCAGGGAACTGGCTAAGGCAGCTACACCCTGGTCCGCCCATCAGAAAGCAAGAGACCCAAGAACTAGAAAGGCAAGGCTCACAGAGCCATTTATCTCTCGGCCCTTCAATTAACCCCACATATGTTTATTGGCCAGGTTGGCACAATAAACTTTAACTTCAAGCTGCTTGGCAAGATCTGAGTGATCAACAGGCTCTCCCAAGTGGTGTGGGCTCTCTTGTCATTGAGGAGCTTCCTGAAAGCTGAAATTATTTGGCCAAGGAGAATGGACATGCATAGTACATCCCTAAGATCACGGCTAGTTCTCTTGATCTAGAGACAAGTAGGCGAGCCAAACCTGTTCCCCGTCTACCAGCTGTGAGAATAAGGAAAAGCACCCGGCATCTCTGAGCTTCAGCACTCTTGGTTTGCATGGGAACACTCATAACTGAAGAGTGGAGAGCTGAGTCAACTCACAAACAACTTCTTTGGGATTTCAGAGACGCTAAGTGTGTATTGCTCCTAAACGTTTCCTCTCTAGCTGATTGATAATCTGACATTCTAAGCAGCGGTTCTTAAGCTGTGGGTTGTGACCTCTTTGGGGGTCGAAAGACCCTTTCACAGGGGTCACTCGATTCATAACAGTAGCAAAATGACAGTGATGAAATAGCAACAAAAATAATTTTATAGTCAGGGGCCACCACCACACGCAGAACTGTATTAAAGGGTCGCGACATTAGGAAGGTTGAGAACCACTGCTTTAGAGAGTTATTCTTGGGTTGTAAGAGCCTATCTTCAGTGAAAACATGATTATTTCTGGGGGAAGAAAGGAAGGAAATTTTAAAAAATAATAATTTTATCAGGGGCTCATACAACTCTTATCACAATCCATACATATATCCAGTCTCAAGAACATTTTTACATATGTTGCCATCATCATTTTCAAAGTATTTTCTTTCTACTTGAGCCCTTGCTATCAGCTCCTCATTTTTTTCTCTTCCTCTCCTTCCCTCCCTCCCTCATGAACGTTTGATAATTTATAAAGTATTATTATTTTTTCATGTTTTGCACTGTCCAATGTCTCCCTTTACCCCCTTGTCTGTTGTCCATCCCCCTGGGAGGGGGTTATAGGTAGATCATTGTGGTCAGTTCTCCCTTTCTCCCCCCACCTTCCCCTTATCCTCCTGGTATGGCCACTCTCAATATTTGTCCTGAGGGGTTTATCTGTCCTGTATTCCCTGTGTTTCCCGCTCTTATCTGTACCCATGTACATGCTCTGGTCTAGCTAGATTTGTAAGGTAAAATTAGGGTCATGATAGTCGGGGGTGGGTGGGGGGGTGGGTGAGGAAGCATTAAAGAACCAGAGGAAAGCTGTATGTTTCATTGGTGCTAAATTGCACCCTGACTGGCCCATCTTCTCCCCACGACCCTTCTGTAAGGGGATGTCCAATTGCTCACAGATTGGCTTTGGGCCTCCACTCTGCAGCCCCCCCCCACCCCTCCATGCCCCACATTCACATTATGATTTTTGCCCTGGGTCTTTGATGTCTGATACCTGATCCCATCGACACCTCATGATCACACAGGCTGGTGTGCTTTACTGTTTCTCAGTTAGATGACCGCTTGTTTATCTTCAAGCATTTAGGGCCCAGATGCCACAGCTTTTGATAGCCAGCACCATCATCTTTCTTCACCACATTTGCTTAGGCACCCACTTTGTCTTCAGAGATTGTGTTGGGAAGGTGAGCATCTCAGAGTGCCAGATTATTACAACAAAGTGCTCTTGTGTTAAGGGAATACTTGAGTAGAGGCCCAATGTCCATCTGCTTCCTTCATACTAAACTTATAAATATATGTACATAGATCTATTTCCCCATCATCATATATAAATATATTTACATATGTACATGCCTGTATTTAGATGTCTATGAATGCCCTTTGCCTTCTAGTTCTTTCCTCTATTTGAAAGGAGGGAAATTTAAGTAATAATTTACCCCTGAGTAGAAATTTCATTCATATCCACAGAGACAGCATATGTTACTGAAAATGGATCGCTGTGAAGGAGGAGAGAACACACACAAATGCTGGAGGCTTGGGGAGAAAAAAGTACATGTCTATTTCTAAATTTCATCTAAGTTTAGCCTTGCCATAAGTCAGATAGTTCTGATTGCTTTACTGCTCAGTCCTACTTTCTGCGATTAAACTATCACATTCTTTTCTTGGAAGCCTTTTGATTTTAGACCTCAGAACATATATATTGTTGCCTGGGAAACTGGTGGTCCAAGAGCAGTGAACATTTTGCTCTAGACCAGTCGTTCTCAACTTTCCTAATGCCGCGACCCTTTCATATAGTTCCTCATGTTGTGGTGCTGACCCCCAGACCATAAAACTATTTTCGTTGCTACTTCATAGCTGTAATTTTGCTACTGTTATGAGTCGGGGAACCCCAGTAAAAGGGTCTTTCAACCCCCAAAGGGGTCGCAACCCCCAGGTTGAGAACCGCTGTTCTAGACATTGACAGACAGAAACTATGAGTTCTTTCTGTTCTATCTTTCAAGTTTTCCTTTCCCCACTCACTACCAGCAATCACTGATGCATTGAATACAGGGGGACAAACTGCTTTCATATTAATTTTAATTTTTAGCACAAACATCATAACTCTACGCTTTCACTTGCAGCCTGGAATCATGAAAATAGCATAGATTTTAGCTTTAGGGCTGACCTGTAACACTGCTTACACTGTTATATTAGCTGCTTGACCTTGTGCAAGTAACTTGACCTCAGGAGGACTCAGTTTCTTCATCTGTAAACGGGGATGGCAATGCCTTATCTACAAGGCTACTCAAGAATTGCACAAGATAAAGCCAAAGAAAAAATCCCAAATCCACTGCCATCTAGTTGATTCCTTTTCTTTTTTTTTTTTAGTTGATTCATTTTCATAGTGACCCTACATAGGATTTCTGTGGCAGTAAATCTTTATGGGAGCAGATAGTCTCAGTGATGAGTTAGTTCAAACTCCTGACCTTTCAGTTAGCAGCCTGATACAGTGTACATAATAGAGTAATTAAGTCATCAAGTAACAAAGTCATATAGTAATTAGGTCATCGAGAATTGTCAATTCACTATTCCTCTTTTAAAAAAAACTCTATTTTGCAACATGAGTAACAACCCAAAATAGGAAGGGGCCCCATGCAAATGAAGTGATTGGGTCAGACGCCTCTTCCTCAAAGTAACATTCCAGTTCCTCCACGCTTTACAAAAGTCTTGTGTAGCAGATTTGTCCAGTGCAATACGTGGTTTGATTTCTTGACTGGCTTTCCAAGTTTTCGTACAGTTCATTAGAGCACTGTCCTGTGTCTTTTTGAACTGCCCTTTGGGATTTCCTTGCCCCGTTCTTTCACTTCACCCTTCTTTCTCTCAGCTTTCACTTGTCAATGATCAAGAACAAGTCTTTTATTTTTATTTCTCTTTCCTGTATTTTTCATGATGTTTTATTTCTTTATGTGTGATGTCCTCCATGTCGTTCCACAACTTGTCTGATCTTCAGTCATGAGTGTTCAATGCATCAAAGCTGTTCTTGAGATGGTTGCTAAATTCAAGTAGGGTATATTTAAGTTTATAGTTTGGCTCTCACAGAGTTGTTTTTAATCTTCTTCAACTTCAACAGGAACTTGCATAAGAGTAAATCATAGTCTGTTCTATAGTTGGCCCTTGGCCTTGTTAGGGCTGCTGATATAGCACGTCTCCATTGTCTCCATAGAAGTCTTCAACTTGACTCCTGTGTGTTCTACTGGTGAGATTCATGTGTACGGCCACCTTTTATATTGTGATAAAAGGTATTTACTGTGAGTAAGTCATTGACCTTGTAAAATTTTATTCATGAAATTTGTTTTTCTATCATTAAGACTATAGTTTCTAACTCTCTATTTGTGTTAGGCCAGATTGACTAGAGAAACAAATCCAGTGACATATATATGTAAGAAATAGCTTTATGTCAAGAAGTAGCTCTATATCAGGAAAGCATTCCAGCCCAGACCAACTCAAGACCACAGTCCGATACTAGTGTTAAGTCCCTCTTTGCACTCACGCAGTCACATGCAATGACGCACAATGGGGGAGGATCACAGGCCGGAAGGTGCAAAGTCTTGTGGATCCAATGGTGGTGCTTGTATCTCAGAGTGGCTTGTCCACATGAAGGTGAAGGCAGAGAGAGAGGGGACAGCCTCCAGAGAGCCATTTTTCCCGGTCGAACCTCCAAAGGAGGTCATCAAAGTGTGACCTGAGTGACAAGCTAAACTCTACCCATGTCTTCTTACAGATGCCGTGTTGACACCCAAAAACCTAGCTATCACATGACTCTTTTTTGTCTCCAACTTTCATAGTCTAATTATCAGTAATACAAATGCATCTGGATTGTATTTGTCATCAATTTCCAACTGCAGTGTTGGTAAAATTTTCAATTGGATCATTTTTGGCATTCATAATTAGTCCATAAATTTGGATAATATTCATATTAATTGATTTTTATTGTAAGCCTATGGATATTAAGGATAATAGGATGTAATGCAGGGTAGATCTTGTAGTGTTCTTTTTGACAAGGAATATGATATTATTTTCCAATTTGTTATTTGTAGCATTTCACTCTCTGCCATCAAGTGAAGTCTAACTCGTAGTGACCCCACAGGGCAGGGTAGAACTGCCCTTGTAGGTTTCTGAGACTGCAACTGTTTATGGGAGCGGGTACTGACTGCCGTGTTCATTTTCATCCAAAATAAAATGGAATTTTTAGAAAGGTGAAAATAAAACCAAGGACGTCTAAACTCCATCCAAATATACACATACATTTTACATACTGTCATTAGATGTATGCCCTTGTCACTTATCATATTTCACATACACTCCTCCATGCGACTCATTGCTTTCCAGTCAAGGCTGACTCATAGCGACTCCTTGTGGGTTTCTAAGACTATAATTGTTTACAGGAGTAGAAAGCCCAATCATTCTCTCTCAGAGCCGCTGGTGGTTTCGAACTGCCGACCATGAGGATCACAGCCCAAGACATAAGCACTACACCACCAGGACCCCTCCCCCATGGAACTACTAAAAACAAAATAAAACAAATCCAGTGCTACCAAGCTGATCCATAGCCATCCCATGGGGGCAGAATAGACCTGCCACAAAGGGTTTCAAGGCTGTTACGGTCCCAGAAGCAGATTGCTACATCGTTCTCCCACACAGCTGTTGGAGGGTTTGAATCACCAACCTTTTAGTTAGCAGTTCAGTGCTTAACCACTGCGTTACCAAGGCTACCTGATATTTGCCATTTTGTTTTTAATTATGATCTTAATTTGCCAATATATTAATCCTCTATAATACCTAATCACCATATTGTTTTACATGGATGGGTAGGTGGAGGGTTGAGTAAAAGGAAAAAAGGAAGAGAAAAGAGAAGGGAAAAAAGAAGGATGTATTTCTAAACAGTCCAAGAGGAGCATGCAGCTACAGTTACCATAAAAGGGACTAAAGTGCAGTTTCCGAGATGGAGAAATTACTCCTGCGTTCAGCTGTAACTCTACCAGGGCTCTGGTGGTATATATAGTGGCTATTGGTCAGGCTGCGATCCACATGGTCGGCAGTTGGGAACCACCAGCTGCTCTGAGGGAGAAGGACTGTGCTTTCTACTCTCATCAGCAGTCACAGACTCAGAGACCCACTGTGGGGTCGTCACGAGTCAGCATCGACTGGATGGCAGCGAGTTTGGCTTGTGTTTTTTGGAAAGCTCTAACTCTTTGGTGTTCCATATGGGGTCTTTCCCACAGAAGAGGGACTGTATCCCCTGCAGTTGAGTTATTAAAGGTAGCGGATTAGAGACCAGAGTATGTGCTTCAATGCCCGAAGCTGGATTGCACAAATAGAAAGAAAATAAATCAACAAAAATAGCTAAGAGACATTTCTAAACATGTCTAGCTCCCAAAATTTATCACTTTGAGCTCTTAGAAAAGGTCATTTAAGATAAGACAACTATTTATACAGAAAACAAAAATGAAACATTTATTGATTGGTTTTCAGTTGACTACCCACATCTTATGAGAAGCGTTACTGGGAAAATACCTTCCTAGCTATACTGCTATTTGCTGGTGCCTCGTCCACTAAATCTCCCTCTTTTGGGAATAGAAGGAGGGCCTAAGGGGGAGGTGGGGGTGGGGGAGGGCTTAGGTTTTTAGAACCACGTGACCATTATTTTTTATAGTATTGTTTTATGAAAGAGAGACATACATAGACTTTTACATGGACAAGTTAGGCCTTTGAGTAGAGTAGAAGAGATGGTCTATGACAGCAATCCCCTCAACAAGGCCACAAGACTCTCCCTTTGAATAGTTATAGTGAATCCACCACTCAAAGATTGTGTGACTTTAGAAAAGTTATTAGCTTTTCAATAGCTTAGTTTCCTTCTCTGTAAAGTGCTCTCCCTTATCAGCTCTGATGAGGGTGTTAGGTGGTGTTGCCTTGTGCTGCCCCATTGCCACCCCCTTCGGTAGAGTAGAACTGGGCTTCATAGGATTTTCAGGGCTTTGACTTTTCAGAAGCAGATCACCAATTATAGGTCATGATTTTCCTTTTATCTCAGTTGTTGTCCAGAGACATCTTTGACTGTATTAAAATGCAAGAGGAAGAAGGAGAATAAGGAATACAAGGAGAAATTGAAAAATGTGTCACCACAATGTCCCTCACTGACCCATAGCACTATGGGGACAATACTGGAGGCACACTGCGGGAATTGTGCCCGATCTGACCCCACCACACAGAGGTGAAACACTAAGGGTATGCAACAGAACAGCAAGGGGAGCAGAGCAAGGAAGTCCCCAGGGAACAGCAAAAATAGACTGTGGGGCCAGGGCATGGCGCCCCATCAGACTCACTGGAAAACACTCGTAAAGGTCAACAAATAGACCTTGAACTGTTTATAGGCTTTTATTTTTATTTGTCATTGGCTTTTTGTTGCTGTTGCTGTTGGAGTTGTTGTTTTATTTTCTGTTGTTGCTTTGTTTTGCTCGGTCTTGTGTTTGTTCATATTATTATCTCTGCATGTCTATCTAGAGAGATAGGTGGGATAAAAGAACTGGAGGAGAAAACAACTGAATGACAGTTCTGGGGGGACATGAGAGAGGGGGAGGCAGGGGAAAGGAAGTGGGTGTTAACAAATCCAGGGACAAGAGAACAACTGATCCAAAATTGATGGTGAGGAGGGTGTAGGTGGCCTGGTAGGGCTTGATCAGAGGCAATGTAACCAAGAAGAATTACTGACACCCAAATGAAGGCTGAACATGATAGTGGGACAATAGGAAAGTTAAAGGAAATAGGGAAAAGAACTAGGAGGCAAAAGACATTTACAGTATAGAGATCTGAATACAGGCATGTGCATATGTAAATATATTTATATATGATGATGGGGAAATAGATCTATGTACATATATGTATAGGTTTAGTATTAAGTAAACAGATGGACATTGGGCCTCTACTCAAGTACTCCTTCCACACAAGGACACTTTGTCCTAATAATCTGGCACTCTGAGATACTCACCTTTCCAACATGATCTCTGAAGACAAAGCGGGTGCATAAGCAAATGTGGTGAAGAAAGGTGATGGTGCCTGGATATCAAAAGATACAGTGCCCAGGATCTTAGAGGCTTGAAGATAAACAAGCAGCCATGTATCTGAGCAGAAACAAAGCCCACATGGTAGAAGCACACCAGCCTGTGTGATCATGAGATAGCAATGGGATCAGATATCAGGCATCAAAGACCCAGAACAAAAA
>NW_022103906.1:22133582-22136723 GCF_000313985.2 Echinops telfairi
AATAAATAAAATCGGGGTTGGGGGGGGAGAGAAAAATGTGTAACTAATTGTCACCTTTGCTGTGAAACTAGAAGAACCGGTAGGTGCCCTGTTCTGCACAGTTTGAGCAAGAATGTTACAGAAAACAAAAATGAAACATGTATTTATTTGTTTTCAGTTGACTATCCTCACAATTGGATGGCACCCAGCTACCAGTACTTAATATTTTGATCAAAGATTCTATCGAAGAATCCTGATCAAGGGGGACAGAAGGGGAACGTGTAAACGAATGAAAAGTTCTAATGAAATCCAGAGTTTCGAAAGCCACAGAGCCTGGATGGGCCCTCAAAACTATTGCCCTGAGATAGTAATCTTTAGCCTTAAAGAAACATATCCCCTGAAGCTTCCTGAAGCCAAATGACAGTTTAGCTTAACTAGTAAAGACTATCTGCCTTGAACATTGTGCTCTTTTATTTGTTTTGTTTTTTTTAGTTCTTTGTTCTCTTTATTTCAAACATTGTGCTCTTTTAAGAACAGTCTATGCAGGGCAAAATTGATAGCAGCAACTTGAAATATCAGAGATGAAGCTTTGGGGTTAATGAATTGGTGTTAACAGAGAAGGAGCAATTTCGAAAAGTAGAATGAGAATGGTTGATCCATTGAAGACCAGAATCAATGGCACTAAATTATACACATCGAAGGAGCAGAATTGGTGTATGTATTGCTGTGTGTCTTCTAAACTACAACAAAATAAAATTTAAAAATTTAAATGTAAAACTAAGGTTTGCTTGTAAGACCTCATTCGATCAAGTCCCCAAGAATTCACCATGTGTGGCCCAATGTAGGTTAAGTTAAATTTTCATAATCCAAAGAAAGGGTTTTCTTCACATGACTTAAATAAAACCAAAATGAAATAATGCTCTTAGAGTAATTTAAGAACTTAAGTCCGTTAAGGAGTTCATACTGCAATATGTGTAATGTAGAAATTAACTTAACTGGAGTCTCCTAGATCCTAGAGAGCCAGATAAGCTTAGCTCAACATCCCCTCCCCCCTCCCCCCAGCCCCCATTCATGCCCTGTCAAATGGCAAACCTTCAGTAAAATGGTAGGTAATTCCTATCAGGCTAGTTTCCTTCTCAGTTTTCACAGGTGCTTTTGCTGTTCTTCACCCCAGAGATGAAACTCAAGTTCTTTCTTGAATTCCTGACAACAAAACGCTGGCACCACCACGCACTGCTAAGTGTAGCCTAGGGCTCTGAAAGGAGGTTGCGGTGGTGCATGCACACCATAGGAGCGTCAAGATGTTCAAATGAAACATTGGGCATCCCTAATCTTGCATTGTGGAATTTCCACAGACTGCTCCCTCCCATGTGGAGTTCCTCCCACCTCCTTTCTTCTTTTTCTTTCGCTCTCTTCTGGGCCCTTCCTTTGGGGAACAAGAAAGTCCTCTCTTGTTTCAAGGGCACCACTTCTCATTGTCTTGGCTCAGTGCCTTCCTGTTTTACGTTCTAGCCGAAGCAGCTTCGCAAGATATTTTCCCAAGTGATGGCATTTGTTTTTTCCATCAGAGGGATTCCAGTGTCAGATAACAATAATAAGTATGCTACTTATTATCATTCATCTGCGTTACAAATGAAATTCATAAGGTAAAAATTTTTCACCTGCAAAATGCAGGAACCTTACAAGAAAAAGCATTCAATTTAAGCGGTCTTAAAATGGCTTTCGCTGTACCTAGGGTGGACAAAGTAAAGGATTAATTTAGAGCCTATGATTACGTAAGGCTCTGGGTTAGACCGTGATGAGTCAAAGGAGTTTGAAATACAATGCAAAGGCAGAGGACCCAGAATAGCCAACACAATACTGAAGAAGAACAAAGTTGAAAGACTGACCCCATCTGACCCCAAGGCGCACTATAAAGCTACAGTAATCAAGACAGCATGGCACTGGTAAAAGAATAGACCCGAAGATCAGGAATAGAGCTACAAAAATACAGTGAACTGATCCTTGATAGGGAACAAAGGAAAGTCAATGAGGAAAAGACAGTCTTTTAAACACAGAATATTAGAACAGACATGCAAAGGTCCATACGCACAAAATAAAACTAGATCAATATAGATTTCACAATGGCCCAAAATATTAAAAGTGTATCACAGATCTACACATAAAATGTAGTACTCTAAAACATCTATAAGAAAATCTATAGGAGAAAATATAGATGGGCTTGGGTTGGTCATGAGTTTTTAGGTATAATACCAAAAGAATGACCATGAAAGAAAAGGAGTTGTTTTATAAATTAGATTATATTAAATTAATACTTCAACTCTGATAAATGATTTGTATTAAAAAACTTTAAACTTGGCAATAAAAAAACACACTATTCAATTTTAAAAAAAGAGAGCAAAGATATGAACAGACACCTTACCAAACAGAGAAATAGAGGACACATAGAATATGAAAAAATGTTCAACATCATTTGCCAGTAGGGATCTGAATATTAAACTAATATAATGTGCCATTACACACCTATTAAAATTACCCAAATTAAAAAAAAAACAAAAAACGAAGCATATCCAGTGATGGTGAAGATGTGGGCCAACAGGAACGCTCAGATATTGCTGAGGGAATGTCAATGGTACAATCACTTTTGAAGACAGTTTGGCAGTTTCTTCCAAAGGTAGACATAGGTTTAACACTGTGATTCAGCACTTCCACTAGCAGGCATTTACTGAATTGATGTGGAACTGTATGCTCACATAAAAACTGCTGCATACGGATGCACACAGCAACCGTATTCATAATCAACCATAAATGGAAGTCACCGAGATGCTCTTCAGTAAGCGAACGGCCAAACGGCAACCTTACGTACAGAGAATGGAACGCTGCTCGGTTCTGCGCCATCCTCACTTTGCAGCCTCTGTGTCAATCCATCTGCCAAGGGGCTTCCTCCTTTTTTGCTACTTCACCAAGCATGACGCCCTTTTCCAGGAACACGTTTCTCCTGACATGTCCAAAGACCATGAGAAAGTCTCACTGTGTCAGTCTGGGTACGTAAGAGAAACAAATCCACAGAAACTCATGTATAAGGGAGAGCTTTATATAAAGGTTAAGCGCACATCAAGAAAACATCCCAACCCAGTGCTGCCCAAGCCCACAAGTCCAACA
>NW_022103906.1:22137425-22148392 GCF_000313985.2 Echinops telfairi
GCACCCTTGATAATTTATAAATTATTATTATATCTTATATTACACTGCCCGGCGTCTCCCTTCACCTACCCCTCTGTTGCCCATCCCCCAGAGAGGAGGTTATATGTAGCTCCCTCTTCAGGCTTTCTTATCCAATGTCCAACCATCACATGCATACGAGGTGATTGAAAATAGCATGCTGTGACACTGTTCTGCTTCTGTGCATGAGGTTTTCAGTATCTCCCAATGTTTAGCTGCTGCTCCCAACATTTTCAGTGGCTAATTCCTCAGAAATGGACAGTCTATTTTTTCTTTGTAGTCTATTCTTAGTCTGGAAGCTCTCCGGAAACCTGTTCACTTTGGGTTACCCAACTGGTATTTCAAACACCAGTTCAATGGATATCTCATCAATGGTAATTCTTCAGCCTTGTTACACTAATTTCTGGATTCGAGGCACAGCTTCTTCATTCATCAAGATTGATAGTCTTATCTCTCCTGGATCATCTCTGACATTTTCCTGGCCTCCTCAGAATGTTTTATTCATCTAAAAACTATTGTTTTGTGTAGGGCAGAAGTTTCTTGGAAACGTTGCATAGCTGCAATGACTTGGAAAGATGTCATTTGAGTTTTGTTAAAAATTTGACATTAGTCCTGACTGCAAGATCATTTTTCTCTATGGAACAAGGAATTATCCTTTTAAAGTCATTCTAATGAGGCTAAGACAAGTATATTGCTGAGAGAACTTGTATGCAGCCATCCACTGGTCTAAGAGACTTGCTAATGCATGTTTTGTTTGGAATAAACCTGTACATGTATGACCTAAAACCCTACGAGCAATGTCGACCTAACCTCATATTTACAAGGAATATTATATACACATAACATTCTTTGCTCTTTCAACTCAGAGGACCTACAAGAAATGCTACCCCAGGAGCAATGGGCACTGCTGGCACATAGATCTTGGTTTCTAATGCATGTTTCAGAAAGTCAAAAAGTAGTAAGCAAAGAACGAAACACTCACATGGACAGGAGCATGCAAAAGGAACACAGGAGTCAAATGACCTTCCACTGTCAAATCTTGAATAATTTGTCTTTTCCTTGTTGTGGTGTGCCATTTTCTATAGACCTTAGAGATGAATTTCTTGTCAGATGTGTCATTGCCAAAGAATTTCCCCTGGTTGGTGGGTTCTCACTGTACGATTTTGATCAAGTATTTTGATGCACATAAGTGTCTTAATTTTAGAAGGTCCCGGTCATCTATTTTGTCTTCTGCTGTGTGAGTGCTTTTTGTGATGTTTGGTAGTGTGTTTATGCCCTGCATTAGGGCCTTTACTTTTGTTCCTGTTTTCTCATTGATTATTTTTATAGTTCTATGATTTACATATGTCTTTGATGCATCTTGAGCATATTTTTGTATATGGAGTGAGGTATTGGTCCTGTTTCATTCCTCTGCAATGGAAACCAAATTTTACTAGCATCATTTGTTGAGAAGATGACCTTTCCCCCAATTATTTCGATCCTTTGTCGACAATCAGTTGTCTGGAGGTGGCTAGATTAATTTCTGCCTTCTCTATTCTGTCCCATTGATCCATGTGTCTAGTTCTGTCCCAGCTCCAGGCTGTTTGGACTACCAGGGCTGTGTAGTAGGTTTGATGTCAGGGAGTGAGAGGCCTCTACTTTGTTCTTCTTTTTAAGTACTGCTTAACTTATCATGGATCTCTTTCCTCTCATCCAAAGTCAGTAATTCGTTTTCCCACTTCTTTAAAAAATAATCCTGGGGCCTGGATCAGAATTGTGTTATATTTATAAGTTGCTTGGGTAATATTGCCATTTTTACAATGGTAAACCTTCCTATCCATGAGCAGGGAACATTCTTTTGTTTTGGTAGATCTCTTTTGTTTTTCACATTAGTAGTATTTTGTTTTCTTTCTCAGACTCTTCTTGTTTTTTATGACGTTGGTGGTTTTGTGGTATACTGCTCTATTAAACTGTAGGATGCCATTGAATTGAAATTTGTGTGATATTTTTCTCATGCTAAGACTGGAATTATGGATTTTTTAAAGTGGAGGGCAATGCGTAACACTGAGGTAAAGAACTGTTTTCATCATGTCAT
Source organism: Echinops telfairi (assembly GCF_000313985.2). Taxonomy (NCBI): domain Eukaryota; kingdom Metazoa; phylum Chordata; class Mammalia; order Afrosoricida; family Tenrecidae; genus Echinops; species Echinops telfairi. The sequence goes on from NW_022103906.1 coordinate 22,139,518, forward strand.
ATCCAGAGCACATATTATTGGGATGTCTTTTTATGACTGTTGATGTTGATCTTGATCACCTGATGGAAGGAATGTTTGCACACTTCTCCACTTTAAAGTTACCCCTACTTTTTATACTGTGCCTTTCAGAAGTGAGTAATGATATGTAGTCTGAAATTTAGGAGTTAAAAGTTATGATCCATATCCCTGATAGCAGAGCATCTGCATACATTATTGGTGTTTTTTAACTTAAGAGTTATGTCTCTTCTCCCCCCTTTATTTATTTATCCAATCATATATTTATATCAATATGGATTCATAGATATTTGTTTTATACTTTGAGTCCAATGCATTTTCATTTATTGTCCTGAGTAGTCTGCCTGCCCAGCAGCAAGATTCTCCCTTCTCATCTGGGTTGACTGGGGTCTATGTCACGCGTTGGTCAGGCGGAGTTAATCCCTGGCTGTTCTAGAACTGGAAACAAAGCAAAACAAAACAATTGCTGCCGAGTCACGAGTCATGGCAACCCCTTGTGGCACAAGTGCTCTTCAGGCTTTGAGCGGCTAACACTGCAGAAGCAGGTCCCCGAACCTTGCTTCCAAAGTGCCTCTGGGTAGACTCAAACCTCCAATGTTTCAGTTAGCAGCCGGGCTCATTAACTATTTACACCACCTAGAACTTGACTGCTTCTCTACTATGTCAGAGCTCTCCAGCTTGCATCTCTGCCCCAGGGTGTACCTCTCAGGTTCGGCTCTTGGATTCTGTCACCTGCAAAAGAAACAATTTTCTTTTGGGTTTTATATGAACCTTATGTTGGTACCAAAGATTGTCATTTATATAGTTTGGTATCCTTACCTATTCCTTAAAACTGTCCACAGGACGCTTAGCTGGAAAAAGAATTTGCTTAATTTTTGTTGATCAATCAATTACATTTGTATTCTATTAAACCAGATGGTCTTTCCCTACAAGATAGCCCTAGTGAGGTCATTCTGCTACTACACATCAACTGCTATTCTTCAGCACGGGGCCTTATGGAGAATCAGAAATGCTTGTCTTCTGTTCGCCATCTCTCTCGAGTAAAAGGTCTTTGCTCTCCTGTGGCTTCTGCCTGCATTGCCCTTCTCAAGCACTGCCAGAAGGCAGATCTCCTCAGGGTACCATCTCCGAAGCGCTCTCTGTGGGTTGCTCTGGCCAGTTCTCTCCTGAACTATGTTCTCCACCACATGCTCAGCACACTTGATAGTCTTTGTCTCCAGCGTGATGTTCCCACAGGAAGGCCATTTAGAAAGTGCTCTTCTTAGCCAGAGGAGGTTTCAAGCTCTGCCATTTGAATTCCAGTTGAGTACCAGGCAAGACACCGTGTGTTACAAAGGACCGAAAGATAAATGCGATGCAATCCTTGCCCTTCAATTGAGAAAAGTTAAATAATGACTGTAAATCATCAAACAGCGCTCTGCATTGCGGCTGCATTCTGACAAAGACTATTGCAATGGGATGCAGCGCATTGTCTCAGAAACAGCATTTTTATCATTATTGTTTTATGACTCCATCATGCATGTGCATTCGTTTATTGAAAAACCACATGCAGGTAGTCTCTGATTTTTGAGATGTTTGAATTAGAATGAACCCTATTGATGATCACCCATATATTTTTTGTTTTGTGCATCTTATAGATAATATGTTGTAGCACACAATTTGCTGATGCTATCCTTCTCAGATGTTTGGTTTTATGATTTACCATTCAAACCACTACTGGGATTCTGTATCTACAATAAAAGCAAGAGTAATGAAAACTTTTTTAAAAAGAGGTGTTCAGCTTACGTCAGAACCAACTCACAATGGAGTCTTCAGAACAGAGTCCCAGTATAAACTAGGGACCATCTGTAGCCTGTAAACCATGACCCCACACCGACGGCCATCGAGTTGATGCTGACTCGTAGCAACCCTGTAGGACAGGGAGAACTGCCCCGTGACTTTCTGAGACAGGGACTCCTGCTGGAAGAGAAAGCTTCATCTTTCTCCTGTGCAGTGGCTGCTGGTTTCCAACTACTAACCTTGCAGTCAGCAGCCCAACTAGTAATCCGCCATGCCACCACGGCTCCTGCGCCTATAGTCGATGCTTACTATGAATTGTATGCTACCGGGGGCATCTAATTTGCATGAATTTATCCATGATGCTTTTCCAAATTGGACTCTCTATTGGGTAGATAGTCCATGGTTTTGAAACAGAATGAAGCTAACCGGTTCACGAAAGGAAAAGATCCATAGTCGGGTTAATGCCTGGTTCCAACCAGCAGAGCCAATGCATGAGCCAACCGCGCAGAGCCAGGAAGTTCTAGAAACCCTTCGGATGCATGTCATACATGAAGAGTCCTTGGAGACTGTCAGAGGAAAAAAAAAATCAAGCTATCATCACCATTTTGTTCCTCAAGCCAAGCCAAAGCAGAAGTAGAACGTAGGAGCTTCTGACCCCAAAGTAAAGGCTACATGTATGAGGCCCCCCCACCTCCCGCTGACCTAGAGACTGCCAAGAGCAGACATCAGACTGAAGAAGCAAACTGTGGATGACACACTCTGTCTTTCCTGGAAAAGACCTCCGTGCAGGGATGTCCTCCACTTTCAATACACTTGTGTCTCCTTTAAGTCACAGCATCTAGCAAGAGCTCTCAGCTCGTGCACGCCCAAGTCCTTGTAATGCTAGATTGTTGTGAAGGGTCACAGGACAGCAACAAAATAACACACACAATTGCCAACCTCAGCTTTTTAGGGAAGTAAGGTTCTGACTGACTTGACCAGGCCAGAAATTGTTACTGTTTTGCTCTTTTTTCAAGTCAGGAATGCTGCAGTGGGTGGTGGGGATGGGCTCTCTGCTACCATCTTTTCCCCAAAGAAGTAATTTTCCCAGGTAGCAAGCAACTTTAAAATTAGTCAAAGGGGAAGTGTTAGTCTGGATACTTTAGAGAAACAAATCCACAAAAACTCACATATAAGAGAGAGTTTTATATAAAGGTTAAGTGCACATCAACAAAACATCCCAACCCAGTGCTGCCCAAGCCCACAAGTCCAACACTAACCCATATGTCCGACACCAATCCACTAAGTCCTCCTCCATCTCACAAAACACACACTATGGCTGCGAGTTGCGGGGGGAAGCTGGATCAGTGAATGTGTAAGCATCTCAGCACTGGCAGGGGTCTCCACACGGCTGCTCCAGCACCCAGGGCTGCATCGGGGTAGGTCCATGCGGCTACTCCTCAGGGATGTCTTGCAGGAAGTGAGCCTTGTCAGTTGAAGCAGGGAACTGGCTAAGGCAGCTGCACCCTGGTCTGACCATCAACAAGCAAGAGACCTGAGAACTCAAAAGGTGAGGCTCACCGAGCCATTTATCTCTCCGCCCTTCAATTAACCCCACGTGTTTTATCGGCCAGGTTGGCACAATAAACTAACTCAGGGGAGATCAAATGATAAAGTGTTATATGTAACGTAACAACGTATGCCATAAAACACTCTTTACAGAAGCATATAGTCACATCCTCTGCCCAAGAGCTGCTGTGGGTTTCGACAGGCAACGTTTCCACTAGCAGCAGAGTGTATCCCCATGGTACCACCAGGCCATCAAACTCGCGGAAGCCCTGAATAGAGAAGTATTCCCAGAAAGAACTGTTCATGTGCCTCCCTCCACTTTTCAAGTCAAACCACAGTACCTGACAGGGAAAATCAAGCAAATTCTAGCAATGATGTTTAATCCTACCCAGAAGACTTTATCTCAAGGATATAGTTCTGGGGCTTTCTATAGAAGGTTTACACTCTATGGGAACCGATGCATCCTCAGGTATGGAATCCCTTTAAAGAGAAGGGAAGGGGAAACTGGAGGCTTACAGTCTGTTTTCTGTGGTCTAAATATTCCAACCCAACCACTAACTTTCCCTTCAGAGGAGGTTGCCAATGGGGTAGCTTTCACACTGAGCAGAACAGGAGAATTCCAAAGCCTTCGTCTCTTTGCAGAGCGAGTCAGACCAGCACTCTTTACTAGCTTCTTGGGACGTTTGGAACAGAGATAAGTGATCTCATTGGAAAGCAGTGCTTCTCAAAACCACCCTCTGCAAGCGTCAGACTGTGAAAATACTGCTGCCATGGGAGTGTTTTGTGGAGGTGGGTTTTGGAAGGGCACCATCACCTGCTTGGAGTGGAGAATGCATCATCGGAATTTAAGAGATGTGCTCCACTCTGGGATGAAGTGCTGGGGGCTTCCTACCATAGGCCTCTCTTACTTTTAAGTTGTTCATCTATAAACTGGCCACCCAGCTAAGCCAGGTACCCTTCCCTACCCAACTACCTACTGAACGTTTTCAGCGCTACTCCTGGAAGCGGGATCTGAGCCCGGCAGTTCCTGAACTGCTTAGGAACAGAAAGAAACATTGAGTGTCTGCTTTTTAAAGGCATGATTAATTCATGTTACGTGCAACTCCATACCAAGGGAGCTGAGTTTAATCACTGGAATTTGTTCAGTATCTGTATTTCGTTGCTCTTGCTCTGTACCGCCAGGGCGATTCCCCCTCACAGCACCGTTATGTACCACAGAAGGAAGCATTGCCTGGTCCCGCGCCAGCCTCCCCATCGCTCTGATGCTCGAACCCACTGTCACAGCCACGGCGTCAATCCATTGTCATCGAGTACCTTCCTCTCTTGTGCTGCCCCTCCACTTCACCAGCAAGATGTGTTTCTCGAGGGACGGATCTCTCCTGACAACATGTTCAACGTCAATGAGTTAAATCTCACCATGCTGTCTTTCAAGAAACATCCTGGTTGCACGTTTCTAAGACTGGTGGGCATTCTGTTGACAGTCCATGGGACGTTCACCATTCCTCTCCAGCATCACCATCCAACTGCATCCGTTCTTTCTTCAGTCTTCCTTGGGACTTTGATCAACTCTCCAACGTTCACATGCAGACGCAGTCATTGAAAATAACATGGCTTGGGTCTGATGCATCTTAGTCTTAAAAAAAAAAATTCTTGCTTTTCAGCGTGTTAAAGAGGTGCGGTCGCCTTACTCAATGCAATGTGTCATTTGACCTCTTGGCCGCTGCTTCCATGAGCATTGATTATGAATCTAAGCAAGATGACATCTATGACAATGTCAATCTTTTCTCCATTCATCATGATGTTCCTTGTTGGTCTCGCTGTGAGGGTGTTGGTTTTCTTCACATTGAGTTTTAATCCACACCAGAAGCTTTAATTCTGGACTTAACCAGCAAGTGCTTCAAGTGCTCACTTTCAGCAAGGAAAGTTGTGTCAGCTGCGTATTGCAGGTTGTTAATAAGCTTTCCTTATTATATTGGATTTTTCTTCATATAATTCAACTACTTTGATCATTAGTTCAGCAGATTGAATAATTATGGTGATACGTAAAACCCTGACACACACCTTTTTTAAACCATGCAATCGTATTCCCCTTGTCTGTCCCTGTGACTATGAACAGATTCAGATACAGGTTCTGCATGGAACAGTTACGTGTTCTGGAATTCTTAGTCTTCTCAAGATTACCCATAGTTTGTTATGTTCCACACAATTAAATGCCTTTGCATACTCTATAAAACATAAGCAAACATCTCTGCTATCACTCAAGATCCATCTGACAGCAGCAATGATATATATCCCTTGTTCCACATCCTCTTCTAAATCCGGTCTGAATGTTGGGCAGCTCCTTGTCAATGTACTGCTGAAACAGTTGTTGATGATCATCAAAACGTTTCTTGCATATGATATCAATGATACTATTCTACATTTTGAGCATTCCGTTGGGTCACTTTTCTTTGGAATAGATACAAATATGGAACTCTTCCAGTCAATTGGCCAAATGCTTCCTCAACTTGTTGAAACATTTCCATTAGGATTTCTTCAGTTCCTAGAATCTCTATTTTAATTGTCTTCAAGCAAAATATCTTTTTGAGTCTCTGAAAGGAAACAATCTCAGAGAAGCTGTGGCTTAACTATGATTATACCAAATGTTAACATTGAGCCCAGGACTGAAACGGTGGGTTGACATTCTTTTTTTTTTTTTTAGATCATTTAATTGGGGGGTTCTTACAACTCTTGTTGCAATCCATACATCAATTGTATCTGACATATTAGTACATATATTCCATCATTCTTTTCTAGACATTTACTTTCCATTGAGGCCTTGAGATTAGCTTTGCTTTTTTTCCCTCCTCCCTCCTCCCCCACCCCCACCTCAACCCTCCTGGCCCCAGGTTGACATTCTTAGACTAGTGTAGTAGTTACATAATCTCACATCAACTTTAGGGTATTAAGAGGGAAGGGGTGGAGTTTAGCCTGTCAATGAGGTCACAACCTGATGATGCCTTCTTATGGGCATGACCTTCTCATGAGGATTCTTTCTCTCTCTCTGCTGTGGTCTTCCTGTTGACAAGGTGTGGGAGACTTTCTGAGACCTGCAAGAGCCCCTCTCTCTGTTTCCACCTTCCTGTTGATGAGACAGTGAGCCATGCTGAGACCTGAGACCTGCGAGAGCCACGGAGATGCTTTCGCTGCCGCTGGACCCACAAGACTTTGCACTCACTGGCCTTTGATCTTCCTGCATTCTACATCATTGCATGTTGCTGTGTGAGGCTGAAGAGGGGTTCATAGACTAGTATTGAACATATGGACTAAGATCAAACTTATGGACTTGATCTGGATATTTTCTTAATATACAATTACTCTTTGGTATAAAGCTCTTTTTTATACATGTATAAGTATCTTTGGATTTATTTATCTAGTCAACCAGGCCTAACACACACAGAAAATAATGAAATACAGTAAACCTAATCTGAGTTTTTGTTTTATATATATATATAAACTTTATAGCAGCACACCCCTGCTCTTTTTCCAGAGACCTGCTTTAATTTTCAAGAATGAATTCTAAACTCCTCCTCCTGTGGATACTATTGAGGAGATACCTGTTTGGGGTAGAAAATAGGCCACTTAAACACTGAAATATTTTCCAACTCTAGGATTCTATAATATTATGTAAATTGTCATAAGAACTTATAACATAAAGAAAGTCTGAAATCCCTCCACATTAAAGGTGACACCAATTTACAAAACCAATGGATCCAAAGTCATAGTTATAAACACAGAGGTTGCTAGTATAACTTAAAAAGAATTAAGAATATCATTGTGAACCAAGCAGTCTGTACACCTAGTAAATTGTGTTTCTTTTGTGTGTAGATGCTATTTTAACTAATAAAGCCAAAACCTAAATCCACTGCCATTGAGTCCATGTTGATCCATCGTGACCCTGTAGGACAAGGTAATCTGTCCCTATGGGTTTCTGAGACTGTAATTCTTGGCTGCAGTAAAAAGCCTCATCTTTCTCCCTCTGAACAATGGATGGATTTGAACCACTGACTTTGTGGTTAGCAGCCCAAAGAGTAACCTACTAGGCCACTGAAGTACCTTGAATTAATCAAGACAGATTTATTTAAAAACTGGTTAGCTGTGATACTCCTTAGCAGGGAGTCTGTGGAGATTTTGCCTCCCATACTTTGGACATGTTATGGAAAAAGACCAGTCCCGTGAAAGGGCATCATGCTTGGTAAAGTAGAGGTTCAGTGAAAAAGAGGAAAACTCTCAAGGAGACGGGCTGACACAGTGGCTGCAGCAATGTGCTTAAACAGCATTTGTGAGGTTGGCCCAGGAAGGGTTAGTGGTTGTACATAAGGTTGCTTTAAGTTGGAGCCCATTGGAAGACAGCTAACAACAACCACAAACATGTGAATAGATAGTTCACCCAATAAGGTTCGCCGTTAGCCAATAAGCACACGAAAGATGCTTGCACATGATTAGTCATCAGAAAAATGCAAATGAAAGCCACAATAAGAGACCATGATATCCCAGCAAGTGGCGATGAAGATGTAGAGCACCCGGGACTCTCCTAAACTGCTGGTGGGATGTAAAATGGAGCGATCATTGTGGAAAGTTTGGACATTCCCACAAAATCAATTATACGCTTACCACATGATGCAGACATTCTTCTCTTAGGCATTTCCTCAAGGCTTATGAAAGCATGCTCACTCAAAGACTTGATATGCAAGTTCTTCGCAGCTTTATGGAAAATAGCAACAACAACAAAAAGCAAAAGTAAATCAATAAGCGAATGGAGAAAACATATTATGGCATATCCCTTCCATGAATTGATACTCAGCAATAAAAAGGGATGGATTACTGATACATATAACAATATGAATGGCTCTCTAAAATATACAGCTAATAGAAAAGCCAGACACAAAGAAGAACCTACTTAATGATTCTATTTTTAATCAAGCTCTAGATAGACTGATAGATAATCTTTGGAAAGTCAACCCCAGTTCAAGGTGACCCCAAGTACAACAGTCCAAAATGTTCCCTCATCCTGTATCATCTTCATGAATGGCAACATGCTCAGGTCGAAGGTTGTGTTCGTGTGCCAGTCCATGCCATCAAGGGTTTCCCTTGCTCTCACTGGCCCTCCACTTCCACAAACATATTACCTTCCTCCCACGAGGGCTTTTTTCTGATGTCATGCGCAAAAGAAACTGCCAGATGAGTGGTAGTATCAAGTTCTATGACAGAAAAATCGATTATATTCATATTAAGTGATAAAGATCAGATGATTTGTTATCTGAGGCCAGGGGTATGGGTGGAACTGACCAGGAAAAGGCACCAGGAACAATTAGGGATGGCTAAATTGTTGTGTGTTTTGATTATGGAAGTGGTTATATAGATGCATTAATTTCTTTTTTTTTTCCGTTTAGTATAGTAAAAAAAATTTTTTTTTAAATCAATTTCTTGGGGCTCATACAATTCATCACAATACATAGATCAATTGTGTAAAGCACATCTATACATTTGTTGC
>NW_022103906.1:22149171-22187827 GCF_000313985.2 Echinops telfairi
GGAAGGTGGTCACACAATGATGGTTTTTGTTCTTTGGTGTCTGCTGCCTGTTCGCATTAATTTCTAAAAACATACTAAACTATACACTTAAGATAGGTACATTTTTGTATGCTAAATATACCACAGTACAGCTGATTTTTAAAAGTATTTTTCTTACTGAAAATATCAGCTTCCATTACCCTAGATCAGAGATCACTAAACTGATGAGAAGATCAATGCAGTCTACTATCTATTTGTGTATGGTCCACAAAGCAAGGATGAGTTTTATATCTCTAAATGGTAGGGGGAAAAATAAAAAAATACTGACATTTTGTGGTGCATAAAAACTTTTAAATTGAAATAAACTTTTATTGGCTCACGGCCATGCTCCTTAACTTACATATATAGTCTGTGGCTATTTCACATTACAAGAACAATTTTGAATATTTGCAATAATGACCACACAGTACACAAAGCCTAGAATATTTACTATGGGGCCCTCTACAGAAAAAAAATCTGCTGATCTCTGTTCTAAACAACAATCTCTTTTTAATCACACTAGCCCTTTTTAGGACACCCGAAGGAAGAATCAGCAATGTTTTTACCACTAGAACAAAGAGAAGGTAAACCAGCCTATTTCGGGAGAATATAAAGCAGGAAAAACAAGTAACGAAATCTATTTGCATGCTTTCCCATAATGCAAGGGTTTTCCAAGGGCTCGGCTATGAGGAATTGTTGTTCTCTGGAGATTTTATACCTTTGTGAGAAATCATGGTCAGGTCTTGTGTTGAGTTTCATAGACAAATCATCCCCTTTACCTTTTACTGCAAAGTGAACTTGATAGACATGAAAGGGGAGAACTACAGAAGTTAATACTGTTCTTCTTTAAGCTCAATTGTTCTCTTCCACTTCCTATTTCGGTTAGATGGACATTCTCTTCCCAAAAGGGTATTCAGTGCTTTTCAGAAATAAGTAATCAGCCAAAGACAGATCTTCATATAGGTCTTCTATATCTATATAGAAAGGATGGCATTTCCCTCCCATCCGTTCTAGTCCCAAGGGCAGTAGCAAGAGCAGGGACTCACCACATTCCCTCTTTCTCCTATTCCACCTCACCCTGTGTGTTGCCAGGGCCCATTCCTGCCCCCAAATGGTTGCACAAAGCGAACATGACCTTGCTATCTGCTTCTTCACAATAGTTTTATTAAGAGAAACCAGGTCAAATCAGAAACGCAACCAGGGTGTCCTTAGAAGTAAAGATGGTGACATGTGTACTTGCTTTCTTCGAGTGTTTCATCCGGATGGAGAAGGACTGCACGTTTGACGGGCAAAAAGGAAAGTCATCCTCCACGAGCTGTCTTGACAGAACAGTTGCAACCACGGACTGAAACATACTGACCCTCTCAGAGCTTGCACAAGCCTGGGCAGCCTTGCTTTCTAGTCTACCTAAGGTGGTCGGGAGCCAGAGCCGACTGGACAACAACTCACCAAAACAACACTGTGAAATTCCCCCCAGGAGACGTTTTATGGGAAACGTCACCCAAAGGAGGCGCCTGTGGAATTAGAAAGGACAGAGGATTAACTACACCTCCTTGATGGGGTGGTCCTCGCTGGTTACACGTTCATTACCTGGACGGAAGCCTAACATTCCGTTTTGTTTTCTTTCCTGGAGGTGATGGAATTACAGCAGTGGCTGCTTCGCTGTGTTAGGAACTAAGGCAATGATTGGATTTCTCATTCCATGGAACAAGTAAATTTACCCAGTTTTATAGTCAGAGAAAGACTGCCTGCTCTAGTCAACAAAGATAAAGCCAGAAGCCCCAACTGAGAAGTTTTCTTCCCAGTAAATGATGCATCTCCTCCTGCTAAGAAAGTTGAGCCTTCCCTAAACCCCAAAGAATAAGTCAGGGAGGGGAGGGGATCATTTCATTTGGCAAAGGAAGAGAAGTGACAAAAGGCTGAACATTTTTGTGTTTCTTCTCATGAAAAGGTGACTTACTGCTCTATTTACCTGGTAAAATCTGTCTCCAGGTGAACACACTGAAATGAGGTGGCTTGTTTGCAAATCAGACCCAGAGCATTGAAAAGCATAAACCAGCTATATAAATCTCTTCTTAAAGAAACATGGGAGAGGATTTTAGTAGAATGGAAACAAGTCCAAACTGAGAAATTACAACTCAATAGTGTTATTGGCTAGAACTCTGACTTCGAACCTATAAACTGTGCCCCAGCTGTGCTTAATTCCTTGGAGATATACTTCCCTCTGAGCGCCTCATTTCCAGCAACATAGAATTCAGATGCTTTCCAACTGCAGCAGAAGAGAGTGAAGGAAACCAAAGAGCCGAGAAAGAAATGAATCCACAGGACTAATGAGCTCCACCAACTACAGCTTCTTCTAGCAGCAAGTCAGAAGACCTAGCTGGTACCTGTTCACCATCATTGCTCCGACCAGGGGCAGAGTAGAAGGTTTTGAACAGAATGGGAGAAAAATGAAGAGCAGAGCTCAAATTCCTAAAAACATAACAAAAGCAGTTTTGTTGGACTGAAAGAGCCCAGAGGAACCTTAATGACAATCACCCAAAAATATCCCTTTAACCTGAAACTGAAGACACTCCTGGAGGTCGCCTTTAACCCAATAATACATTGGTCAATAAAATAAACGCTAACACCTGCGAGCCCCTCTTTAAAAAATCATGTATAGGAGACCAGATAGTCAACATTTTCCCCAAATACAAAGACGGGAAGGCAAGGAGGCAGGGAAAGGAGAAGGATGAAAACATGGCAGGAGAGTCGGCAACGGTGAGAGAGCTGACACACTGCAAGAGCTGTGACTAATGTCATGGAGCCCTTTGGGTCTGAATTGTTGACTGGAAATCCTGTTGGTAATGTAAACGTTTACCTAAAGCAGTATGCAATATTTCAAAGAAAACTACAGAAGGAAAAAGGGACTTACTCTTGGTCCTTGGAACTTTTTCAGATCCAGTATTGGAAGATGAGCCCCTCAAGTCAAACAAAAGGCACTCAAAATACAACTAAGGGAGAGCTGTCTTCTCAACATGGGGTTGACCATTAGGATGTGGATAGAGTACAACTGTCAGGACCTTCACTTGCTGATGTGGTCCAACTCAAAATGAGAAGAAACAGCGGCAAGCTGAATGTAGGATATACAAAGCATGAATCTAGAAAAATCAGAATCCATAAAAACTAAATGGAACCCATAAAGATTGATATCTGGCATAAGTGAGCTGCAGTGGGCCGGAACTGGCCATTTTGAGTAAGTTAATCACATGGCTCAAAGTGCCAGGAAGGACGGATTCAAGAGGAACGGGGTTGCCTTCGTCGTCAAAAAAGACAGTTCAAGATCTCTCCTGAAGTACAATGTCGTCTGTGACAGAATAATATGCATCCACATAAGAGGAAATTCAGTCAATGCAGCTATTATTCAAATTTATGCACTAACCCCTAGATCTAGTGGTGCAGAACTAAAGCATTTTATGAACTTTTTCAATCTGACATTGATCAAACATGCAATCAAGATTCATTGATAATTTTTAGCAATTGGAATGACAATGTTGGAAACAAAGAGGCCAGCGCAGGTATGGGAAAATATGGCCTTCATGATAGAAATGAAGTTGGAGATCCCATGTGCAAAATCAACTATTTCTTCATTGCAAATACCTTTTTAAAACTACATAAATGGTGGCTGTATCTGTGGATGTGGCCAGAGGGAAGACACCGGAGTCCAAGGACTTCATCTTCGGAAGAGATAATGCAGGAGCTCAATATTCACAACCCAAACAAGGACAGGGACGGACTGTGGAACAGCTCCTCTGCTGCTCCGGTTGAAGTTCAGGTTGAAGCTAAAGAAAATGAAAACAAGTCCATGAGAGCCAAAATTTGACCTTGAGTGTGCCCACTGGAACTTAGAGACCACCTCAAGAATAGATTCGACTCCTTGAACACTAATGACAGAAGCGCTGATGAGCTGTGGGAGGACATCAAGAACATCATTCGTGAAGAAAGCAAAAGGTCATTTAAAAGACAGAAAAGAAAGAAAAGATCAAAGTGCATGTTAGAAGAGCCTCCAAACAGGGGTCCTCAAACTATGGCCCACGGGCCACATGCGGCCCGCCGAGGAAATTATCCGGCCCGCCGGGTGTTTTGCCACCGCTGCCTGTCTTGCTTAGCAGCCGACTCGTCCAGTGAGCATAGGAATTTGTTCATTGTTTTTTAAAAAAACTATAGTCTGGCCCTCCAGCGGTCTGAGGGACAGTGGACTGGCCCTCTGTTTAAAAAGTTTGAGGACCCCTGCTCCAAACTTGCTCTTGAATGTAGAGTAGCTAAAGGAAATGGTAACAATGACAACGTAAAAGAGCTTGCTGAACAGAAAGTTGCCAAGGGCAGCTTGAGAAGACAAAAGTAAAGTAATGAAATGCGAGAAGATCTGGGGTTGGACAAAAATGAAGGCCACACTCAGCACAATACAAGCTGAGAACGGAAGAAAAAAAATCAAGCCTCTAATTGTAGCATTAACAGCGTCTCTGGGTAAAATACTGAGTGATGCAGGGACCATCAAAAGAAGATGGAAGAAACACACAGTCACTATACTAAAAAGAACCGGCAGATGTTCAACTGTTTTAAAGGGTACCTCACTGATGGGGTTCAAATAATTTAACAAATGTGCTTCCCTAATGACTGATTTAAGTATATTTAAAAAAAGATGTACTTAAAGGTAGTTTATTATTTCATGTAGTTAATGCTTAAATAAAACAATAAAAAGTACACAAAATCAGATTGTGTTATAAGAAATAGTTTTAAAATATTAATAAAGTACAAAATAACACCTGAATAAAGCAATTATTATTCAAGTATTATTTAAGATATTTCCATATTGCTTCTTGTTCAGCATCTTCACTCACAATATTCTTTGCTTTGACCCAAGCGTCCTTGGCTGTGTGACTTATCCTTAACCATCTTTTCACTGGAGGACTAAGAGCCCATCCCTTTAGAGGAAGGCCAATGAGACAATGATCATTGTGTTTGATACATTAGAGCTTTAAAAATATTAATGAAAATGTAAAATAATACCCAACAAAACTGCTCTTTCCATAGTGTTCCTTGATTGGTGTCCTCACTTGTTTTGCTTTGATCGAACGTCATCGGCTGTGTGATTTTCCTTCGCCCACTTTTCACTGTAGGGGTAGGATCCCATTCCTGTAGAGGTAGGCAGTGCGTTTGCTCTAATAGAAACTGGCAACTTCTCTTCTCTGAACACACTCTGTTCAGCTTTGAAAAACCGCTTCTGCTTAGCTTATATCACTTGTTCTGACAATATTTTTAGCCCTTTGAACACTTTCAAGAATTGCATACTACACTCATAATATCTTATGGGAATTTGGGGCATAATTCAAAGCTGAAACAAAAGACAGTGTGTCACTTTTCTGGTTGTTTGACACTTTAAGTTAGATGTTTGCTTACTGCAATAACAAACACAAGGGGATAATAATGTAGTATTTCATCAAAAGTGTGATTAGCTTTATGAAATGAATAAATAATTATTACATAGGTCAGCCTAATTTTTCATACTTTTGGGTGGACTGAACATTACTATGGGGACTTAGAATATGCTGTTGCACAGATGAACGCTATAAAAGAATAAGGCATGTAAATTTGTGATTTCCACAGTGGGCGGCGGCTAACCCAGCCACGCACCTTAGAGAGAACCCTAATTAAAAGTGCCGTTTTAGCAACTAGTTTGCCAAACTCAACAAAAAAATTAGGTATCGGTTCTGCCGAACAGGTACAAACCAGCTGAATCCCACTATTGGGTAGCTTATGATCAAGAACTGGTGGTACCGAAGGAAGAAGTCCAAGCTGCACTGAAGGCATTAGTGGAAAACCAGCTGGTTGAGTTGGGTCAGGGTTTAGAAAGCACAGCCAAACCCCTCACTTTCCAGGTCTGGGCTTCAGTTGTTGAGGTGCACTCCAGGTTACATAAGTAACTGCGGTAAAACTGAGTCGAAGTCCTGCTTCAACTATCTGGAGAATGCCCTTTCTTCCACGTTAAGGCTCAGCTTCTCAAACACTGTCATTCCCTTCAAAGCCAAGTCTGAACAAGACTTTGTGTGATTTGTTTCTGAAGACTAGCCACGTCCCTGCTCCCCTTCATCAGCATTGATAAAGTAAAGTTGGCTAGATGATTAATTTGGTCACCGTCCAGCTCACTAGGAGCCCACACTTGTTGATCTTAGTGTGGAGGCGCCTCAAAAGGAGTTTCCCTACCTAATCTTGTTGTTCTTACACACCCTCCTGTCAGTTTTGACTCACAGCATCCCTATGTACAACAGAAGGAAATACTGCTTGGTCCAACTGAGCCATTCTCACATAATTTTAGCTAATAGTTACAAACTACCCTCTTAGACATTGTGCTTAAACCTTAGAAGACTCATTCCATAGACTCATCAGAACAATCTCATGAAGCAGGAGAACCCTAGTTGCTCTGATTCACATTTTTCAGTAGAAACTGAGTCTTAGAGAGTAATCATAAATTTCAATCACTCAGCAGATAAGCCAGAGGTAGAGCAAGAACTAGAAGCCAATCTCTGGCTCTTACAGCCACGACATCCCCTACACAGCAGAAGAGAAGATGAGCAGGTGGATTGAGGTCTCCCAAAGAAATTTAGGAGGTAGGTCAGGCTATCTGCCCTCAGGTGTGGCAGCTGGCCGAAGCCAGAGAAGAAGGGGAGGATGGGAAAGGCCAGAGCCTTCCACCACCTGGCTACAGCCTTCCTTCGTCCCAAGCTGAGTACCAGCAAAACTTCTTTTGCAAGCACATATGCCCAAGTGAATGGGTTGAACCTATTGTATCAGTGTCATCTTGATCCCCTGTGTTTATCCTCTCTGTTAGCCACTTCCTAAGCAAATTCACTCTGCGTCCCCAAGCAGCCCTGGGCACTTTAGAACCAGTCACCTCCCTCCCTTGAAATCTCAAGATGCTCCTTCCCCACTCTCTTAGATGAACTCTGGGTTGATGAACAGAACTTGTGACTTTGTCAGACTTTCTTCTGTGTGTGAACTAAGCCGGCACAGCAAGTCCTGGCAGTGCACAAGTGAGAGATCTCTGGTGAAACCTGATTCGCTGGATGATGGAGACCAGAGGACTGGCTGAGGCAATCGCCCTGAAATACTCTTTAAACCTCCACCCCAAAGCACCCCCTCAGGTCACCTTTTCACAAAAGAGCAGATTGGCACACAGATTTTTTAAAACAACAACAAAGAACTGACTGCCATTGAGTTGATGCAAACTCATAAAACAGAGAATATTATTTATGAGTATGAGGCTCCATTAAAAACCCATCTATACGAGGCGAAAAGGTCAACAATTACTCTAAGGCAGAGATGAAAAGACAAGGGGGAATGCAGGGGAGGGACAGAGAAATCAAACTACTGGGAACGGAACAACCAGAATGCCATTAATGAGACTGAGCTATTGTCACTGAACAACAAGTGTAGCTGTTGCCAAATGAGAACCTGATTTGCTGCATAACCTTCCACCAATATACACTAAAGTAAAATTTAAATATTTATTTGCAATCACACACGTGTTTCAAAGTCTGAGTTCAGACTAGCAACATTGTGAACTTGGAAAAAATGCTTTTCTTTATCTCTTCCTTTTACTTTTCTCCCAAACCCTTTCACTTTCCCACTTTCCCTCCACGGCATTTGGGGAGTTTCAGCTTTCTTACTCCCTCCCGTTCATTATGCACAACACCACCTTCAACCACTGCCCCGCCTCGGGACAAGATGCGATCAACTCATTGACTTGAGCATATCAATAACTAATCATGCTTTTCTATACAGGATTGCTCGGAGTCTGAATTGACTCAAAGACAGAGATTTTTTTTAAATTAAAAAAATTAGGCGATTAAGTCAACACAAAACAATCTGCTTTTGTTGGAAGAATGAAGCCTCATTTATAAACATTGGGAACCAAGGGCAAGGGAACGTGAAGAAAGGAAAAGAGAATAACGTTTAAATTCTAATACCCCTCAGTGGCAAACGTCTACTTATCAGGATCATCATAACAATTCCAAATTCTCACATTAGAAGAAAAAGTACGCTGAAATTTAGAAATCTAACCAACCCTTGTTTTATGTGAACATAACATTTTATCATACAGGCACCTGGCACCCACTGAAACATAGGACGAAGAGAACTGATTCAGTAAAGCAGTGTTTCGAGATTACTCTGGAAAACGAGGAAAAGGGAGGGGGGCACCTCTTCCAGTAACTTCACATCCAGTTGGGAAGACTGATATGAGAAACAATTAGCACACAACAAGTGCAGTGGAGATTGTCAGTATAATAGATGCTGAGATGTAAGGGAGGTTGATGGAGCCGCCGTGGCACTTTAGCTGGGCAGCAGCTGGCCCTTCTGAATAGACCTCTGTGCCCTGACAAAGGCTCCCACTGAAGATAACCGAAAAATGCTCCACAATAGGGTTTAAATCATTTTCCTATGAATCTTAAATGCATTATGCGCAGAGAAAGAAGGCAGACTCCAATGGCTACTTTTTGTATGATTCCATTTATATGATATTCTGGAAGCAGCGATATTATAGGGACAGAAAATAGCCCAGTGGTTGCCAGGCACTGGACGTTGGGGGAGGGGTTGACTACCAAGGGGTAACACAAAGCAATTTGAGGGTGGGGGCTTGATAGAACTGTTCTTTATCTTCACTGTGAGGGTGGAATCAAAACTGTAGGCATTTGTCGAAATTCATAGAGCTAAATGCCCAAAAGGGTAGGCGTTACTGTACACAAATTACACCTCAATTAAAAATAACATAAAAAACGAAATAGAAAGAAAAAAATCTTTTCTTTTGTGTATTGATAAGTGTTCAGGTTAGTCAACAATACCCGGGTACCAAAGCTGAATGAAAGGGGGACTTAAAAAGGCAAGAGAAGCACCAAACATGGACATTTTTTAGGACATTTTCAAATCTTGATTCTATCGAGTGGTGGTTTCTCTTTACTACAAGACCTGTGAGGGACAGGAAAGAAAGCCCAATTTAGGAAGTCCAAAAAGAGAGATAGTTGCATCAAGCTAGGACTCCCAAACATTTCACCTTTAGTTAGGGATCAATTAAAAATAAATTTGCTTTACCAACTCCTCCAATAGAGAACTTCCTGCAAAGTTCTTTGCCTCAAAATGTAATGTTGAGTGGAGAAGAGAGACAATGTTCCTTGAAAGTTAATGCTGAGAAGGACATTCTGTGTATTTGCTGTTTGAATGTACGCTACCTGGAAAGATGAATACACCTTAAGCTAGGAATTTGCTTTTGCCTATTTCTGAGCTGGTAGTGCCCCCCAATCGAATGTAAGCATTCTCTTTGAAGGAATAGCACTTTAAAGCACTACGCACAGATTTTCCTTAGGTACACTTCCAAGAAGCCAGCCTCACTCAAAGTTATGAAACACATAAAGAACAAGGCTCCGTGTGTGAGATCAAGCACAAACCTCACAAAGGTAAGTGAGATCTTACAGAATTCGTCAGATCTGAAAAGTAATCAAACACAATTTCTAGCGATGGAAAAGTGTCTTGATTTAAAATTAAGATTTAGTCAATGAGTTTACACCAGATTAAAAACAGTTGAAGAGAGATTTGGCAACGAAAAATAAGTCTTAAGAATTGTTCAAACGCAGAACAAGGAAAAAAAGGGGTGGAAAATACAATAGAGAGATGAAATATACCAAAGATTAAATAAGAAGATCTAACAGATTGGCAATCATAATTCCAACAGGAGAAATAAGAGAAAATGGGAAGAGATGATTTTACTGGGGGCTGTGTTAGTCTGGGTACTTTAGAAACAAATCCACAAACACTCATATGTAAAAGAGAGCTATATATAAAGGGTAAGTGTGCATCAAGAAAACATCCCAACCCAGTGCTGCCCAAGCCCACAAGTCCAACATTAACCCATATGTCCAACACCAATCCACAAAGTCCTCCTCCATCTCACAAAACACACACCATGATGCCGACTGCAGGAGGAAAGCCAAATCTGTGAAAGTGTAAGCATCCCATTGCTAGCAGGAGTCTCCACTTGGCTGCTCCAGCACCCAGGGCTGCATCCGGGTAGGTCCATGTGGCTTCTTCTCAGGGATGTCTTGCAGGAAGTGACCCTTGCCAGCTGAAGCAGGGAACCAGATAAGGCAGCTGCACCCTGGTCCGACCACCAGAAAGCAAGAGACCCGAGAACTCAAAAGGCGAGGCTCACCAAGCCACTTATCCCTCCTCCCTTCAATTAACCCCACGTGTGTTTATCGGCCAGGATGGCACAATAAACTAAGTAACTCAGGGGCTCTTACAGCTCTTATAACAATCAATATATCGGTTCTGTTGAGCACATTAATACATGTGTTGCCATCATCATTTTCAAAACATTTTCTTTCTACTTGAGCCCTTGGTATCAGCTCCTCTTTTTTCCCCTTCCTCCCCTGCCCTCCCACTCTCATGAATCCTTGATAAATTATAAATTATTATTATTTTCATATCTTACACTATCCACTGTCTCCCTTCATCCACGTTTCGGTTGTTCGTCTCATTGGTGGGAGGGGTTATACATTGATCATTGCAGTCCGTTCCCCCTCTCTCCCCACACCTTCCCCCTACCCTCACGCTATAGCTACTCTCATTAACTGTTCCTGAGGGGTTTATCTGTCCTGGATTCCGTGTGTTGAGAGCTCCTATCTGTACCAGTGTACATGCTCTGGCCTAGCTGGATTTGTAAAGTAAAGTAGAACTGGGGTCATGGTAGTGGGGGAGTTGGGGAGGAAGAATGAAAGTTCTGGAGGAATGTTGTATGTTTTGTCATGCTCTGGTGCACCCTGACTGACTAGTTCTTTCCTGGTGACCCTTCTGTGAGGGAATGTCAATTGTCTACAGATGGGCTTTGGGTCTCCAGTCCGACCCCCACTCCCGCATTCTCACGGATATACGATTATTTGTTTTGGGTCTTCTGATGCCTAAGACCTGATCCTGTCGACACCTCGTGATCACACAGGCTGGTGTGCTTCTTCCATGTCAGCGTTGTTGCTTCCCTGTTGGATAGCTGCTTGTGTATCTTCAAGCTTTAAAGACCCCAGACACTATATCTTTTACTAGCTAGGCACCATCAGCTTTCTTCACCACATTAGCTTATGCATCACTTTTGTCTTCAACAATTGTGCCAGAAAGGTGAGCATCACAGAACACCAGGTTATTAGAACAAAGTGTTCTTGCCTGGTGAGGGAGTAGTACTTGAGTAGAACCTTAATACTTAACATATAAATATATGTACATAAATGAATATTCCTATGGTTATATGTAAATATATTTATATATGTACAGGCCTGTATTTATAGCTCTATAAATGAAGCGACAATTTTTGAAAAATTAAATATGAAACATTTTCACAACTTATAAAAGGACCAAAATCTAAAGAATTTGGGAAAGGGGAGAAAAAAGCAGAAAATAATACAAGACCTCTACATCCAAATGAATCATAAGTAACTACAAAACACCAAAGAGAAGATCATAGAAACAGTTCATGAGGGGGAATGCAAACACAGTGGACCACCGTCAAAGGATTAGCAGTAAAATGACAGCTGACTTCTCAGAAAAAATACAGAAGCCAAAGACTAAATCAAATAGTGTTTTTAATGGGAATAAATAAGTTCTTCTAGTAAAGAAAATTATGAACGCCAGGCAGAAGGAAATCCCAAATAGAAGCTCCGAGAAGAAATAATGATGGGCAAAGAAAGCAGTGTATGCAAGCAAGTCATTGATCAATACAGTGACAGTACCCTATGGTGTAATGGCTATGTGTTGGGCTGTGATCCACGTGGTCAGCATTTTGAAGCCACGACCAGCTGCTCCGGAGAAAGACTGTCTTTCTGCTCCAGTAAAGGGTTCGTCCTGGACCCATGGGGCCACTCTGAATCGGCATGACTCCAGGGTAGGGGTTTGGTCTTGGTATAATAGTGTCAGTGGGCTTTAAATAAAGTAGTAAAATAGGGACAGATTTGGCATAAAAGGTAGGAGGGAAGTTGACTGAAGTTCTCCTTCTGAGATTTTTATATTGATTTGGAAAAATAGTTACTATTGATTAACTTTAAATTCTGTAAGTTAAATTATGTGCTATAATTTGATAACATTTAAAAGAATAGAAATACTGTGCAATGGTGGGGTGGGGGGAGAAGAGAAAGAAAGAAATCTAAAACAAGGGAAGATAAACCAAAATAAGAAGTGATAAAGATACCGAAAACACACACACACACACACACACACACACACACACACACACACACACTGGTAGATGTCCTTTCAAATACACTAGTAATTTCAATAAACATAAATGGAATAACTCTCCAGTTTAAAATTTTAAATTCTCAAATTAAAATATAAAAAACAAACCAAACCATACGCTCTTTTTTTATCGTTTTATTAGGGGCTCATACGACTCTTATCACAATCCAAACATACATCAATTGTGTAAAGCACATTTGTATATTCATTGCCCTCATCATTCTCAAAACATTTGCTCTCCACTTAAGACCCCGGCATCAGGTCCTCATTTTTTCCCCTCCCTCCCCGCTCCCTGCTCCCTCATGAGCCCTTGATAATTTATAAATTATTATTTTGTCATATCTTGCCCTGTCCGACGTCTCCCTTGACCCACTTTTCGGTTGTCTGTCCCCCAGGGAGGAGGTCAAATATAGTTCCTTGTAACCGGTTCCCTCTTTCCTACCCACTCTCCCTCTACCCTCCCTGTTTCGCCACTCACACCACTGGTGCTGTAGGGATCATCTGCTCTGGATTCCCTGGATTTCTAGCTCCTATCTGTACCAGTGCACATCCTCTGGTCTAGCCAGACTTGCAAGGTCGAATTCGAGTCATGGTAGTGGGAGTGGGGAGGAAACATTTAGGCACTAGAGGAAAGTTGTATTTTTCATCGTTGCTACATCACACCCTGTCCGGCTCGTCTCCACCCCGAGACCCTACGCTCTTTATAAAAGACACACCTGACACGTAAGTAAGTGACAGAGAACACTTGAAGGTGGACCAGATGGAAAGACTACAGGAATATTCTGGTATGGTCTCAGGAGTTGACAAACTAGTCTATAAGATAAAAAGATTTACAAAAATACTAGATATGAAGTATGCATCACTAGTATATTTGAAAGGTCATTATAAGTAATGCATTATCAATAAACTAGGGAGATAGTAATCCTAAAGTTATATGATGTTGTGCCTGATATAACAGTCTCATGATATACAGCAACAACAAAAAACAAAACAACAGGGAGCAAATCAACTATCAGAGTGTGATACGTTCTCGTACACATCCATCGATAGACTATGAAGACCTAAAACATTAGCAAGAGAGTCCAACACTTGAATAACACAATTAATAAGCGGACCTACAGGGGTAGAAGTAGAACACTGCAGCCACTACCTGATGAAAGCACATTCATTTCAAGCACACAGACTATTTATGAAAATTGACCGCACACGGGCCATAAGGCACATAAAGCGGGTCTCAACAAGTTGGTATCTTTTATTAGAGTGTTAGTTTTTTGGGGGGTGGGGCAAGAGTCCAAAAAAAAGTATTAAAATTTCATTGGTTAAAAAATCAGAAAGTATGCTAAAGGCCTCTGGATCAAAAAGAAATGAATATAGAAATTACAAAATATTTGAAACAAGCAGGAACAAAATACGAAATACCAAAATACAAGAGTAAGGATAAATTGTATTAGCAGAGAACATTATAGCTTTAAAAATGTGTACTGGGAAAGCAGAAAGTTTAAAGTTCAGTTATTTAAGGATCTGTCTAGTCTAGAGACAGAAAGAGTAAAACAGTGACACACATGAATGAATATGAGCAGGGATGAGATTCAGCCAGTTCACACCAACACCCGATGTCCCGTTGAGGTCGGCAAAACAGCTGTTAGAATGGCACTTGTAATCAGGGCAGCCGCCCCATGTGGAAATCACAAATTCACATTCCTTACTCCTTTTTAATGTTCGTCTGAGAAATAGCATATTCTCTAAGCCTCCACATTAATGTTCATGCCATTCATAGGTATAAAAATTAGACAGAACTATGCTTTCAATATTGATTTACTTATTTCATAAAACTCGTTATATTCTACATTTTTATTCTCTTGTGTTTGTTACTTCAGTAAGCAAACATAGAACATAAAGAAAAAAAATCCCAAATAACCAGAGAGTGACACACTGTCATTCTTTTCAGCTTGTGTTACACCCCAAATTCTCATGCAGTATTATGAGTGAATAATGCAATTCCTGAGAGTGTTCGAAAGCTAAAAATATTGTCAGAATGATTGCTGTAAGTTCAGCAGAAACAGAAAGGGATTTTTTCATAGATGAGCAGAATATGTTCAGAGAAGGGAAGTTGCCTATTTCTAATATATAAAATAAAATGACTATTGTCTGATTGGCTTACATCTAAAGGAAGGGGATTCTGTTAGTCCGGGTAGACTAGAGAAACAAATCCAGGGAGATATTCATATGTATATAAGTAAGAGCTCTGTATACAAGAGCAATTGAATATTGAGAAAACAACCCAGCCCAGTCCAGATCAAGTCCATAAGTCGGATATTAGCCCATATGTCCAATACCAATCTATAAAGTCCTCTTCAAACTCACAAAACACATGCAATGGCACCAAATGCAGAAGATCACAGGCCAGTGGGTGGAAAGTCTTGTGGATCCAGTGGCAATGGAAACATCTCAGTGCTGGTAGGGGTCTCCATATGGCTCCCCCAGCTCCAGAGCTCTGGCTGCATCAGCATAGCTCTATCAGGTTTGTCGTTAGTAATGCCTCCCAGAGAGTGTGCATGTCTCGCCTACAGTGAGCTACTTATCTCCATCGCACCTCTAAATGTGGTCATCAAGCTGGGACCTGATTGACAGGCTACACTCCACCCCTTCACTCTTAGGTCTCAAATTGACAACAGATTATGTAACTACTACAGGGATCCTAGTCCTACATTGAAAAGTTGGTTAAGGATAAATCGCACAGCCGGTGATGCTCGGTTCAAAGTGAAGAATATTTTAAGTGAAGACACCATTCAAGAAACAATACGGAAATATCCTAAGCAACAGTTGTATTGCTTTGGGTCAGGTATTATTTAAATGCTTTCATTAATATTTTAAAACTTTTTCTTATAACAATCTAGTTTTGTGTACCTTGTTTATTGTTTTTATTTAAGTATTAACTGCATGAAATAATAAACTAGTTTTCCAGTATATCATTTTTTAATACTTAAAATGACCATCAGGGCAGTAAACCAGTTGTTACTTATTTGAATCCCACCACTGAATATAGGCATATAATATAGGAGCTCTTGGTGGCGTAGAGGTTATGAGTTGGGCTGCTAACTACAAGGTCATCAGTTCAAACCCACCAACCTCTACTTGGAAGAAAGATTGACTTTAAACTCCTATAAAGAGTTATAGTCTCAGAAACCCACAGGGGCGGTTCCACCCTGCTCTGCAGAGTTCCCATGAGTTTGCATTGACTCAATGGCAGTGAGTTTGGTTTTGATTTGAGGTAGATAAATGAAGAAAAATCCACAAATCTCTTTAAAGATTGATTTTTTAAAGGGAAAAGGAACACATAAAAGAATATTAGGAGGAAAGGGGTGTTTTAAGTAAAGAAACTACAAGGTCTCAAAAGGGAGAGCCTATGATGGGTACATTTATGCCAATAAAATAAAAAACATAGATTATATGACACAATTCTAGAAAAGGAGGGCATCTCTCTGTGTCTACAAGAAGACAAGTGAATGCTCTGTGGCTATTCAAAGTATAACCAGTCAATACAGTTTATTCCAGAAACACACACACACACCCCAAACAAAACATCAGGCCCAGGCGGGGTCCTCAAACACTATAAAAGAAAATAGTTTCATTCTTAACTAAAATATTCCTGAGTATAGAAAAAGAGTATGCTCCTCAAATTCTGGATTGACCTATCCCAGGTTAGCATAAGAGGTTAGCGTAACTATGATACACAAGCCTGACAAAGAAATTAAGAGAAATGAACATTCTCAAGCAAATCTTCTTCATATGGTGTTAGTGTTAGATGCCATTCTGTCAGTTTCAGCTAGTATGTACAACAGAGTGAAACTCTGCCCGGTCTAAGCCATGCTCACAATTAAACCAAAAATTTCATTAAAAGATCATTTTATTGGGGGCTCTTTACAACTCTTATAACAATCCATACATCAAGTGTATCAAGCATATCTGTACATAAGTTGCCATCATTATTTTCTAGACATTTACTTTCTATGGAGCCCTTGGTATCAGCTCCTCTTCCCCCTAGCCCTTGTGACCCTTTGATAAATCATTATTATTTTTATATCTTAGACTGTCCCCGTCTCCCTTACCCCATGGTTTCTGTTATTCGTCCCCCCCTTTTGGGGGGAGGGGATGTGTCGATCATCACAGATGGTTCCTCCTTGCTCCCCTCCTCTCCCCACCTTTCCCCTACCCTTCTGGTTCAGCTATTCCCATTTTTGCTGTTGGATTCTGTGTCTCACAATTGTTTTGATGTTCAAGTCCACCACTGCAGCCCTGGGTCTATCCATCCTGTAGGGAATCTTCTTTTTCCCTCCCTTCTACTTTGCCAACATAATTTCCCTTTCCGAGGACTAGTCTCTCCTGATTACTTAGACAAAGTATATGAGATGAAGTCTCACGCCCCGACTTCTAAGGAGCACTCTTAAGCTGTATTTTCAAGACAAATTTGTTTGTTCTTTTGGCAGGCCATTGTACTTTCATTATTCTTGGCTAGCAACATAATTTAAATATATCAATTCTCCTTAGGTCTTCCTTATTCATTGTCTAATTTTCACATGGATATGAGGCATTTGAAAATACCATGGCTTGGGTCAGGTACACCTTAGTCCTCAAAGTAGCATCCCTGCTTGTGAGCACTTTAAAGAAGTCTTGTGCAGCAGATTCCTCCAATGATCTCTTGCCTGCTATTTCCAAGAGCCTCAATCATGGATTGAAGCAAGATGAAATCCTTCGCAACTTCAGGCTTTTCTCTATTTACCATTGGTCCAATTGTGAGGATATTTGCTCTCTTTACATTATTCTAAACCATACTGAAGGCTGCAATCCTAATTCATATATATAATCCTGATTCATATACATACTTGAAAAAAAATTTCAGACCAAATAAAGATAATCATTTTTTAAAAAGATACTGCATTGTGGATAACTTTTATTTACCTCAAGAATGAAATATTGATTTAAAATTTTAAAAATGACCAATGTCATTCATAACCACCAAATTAAGGAAATGAGAACTATCCCATCACTCCAGTAAGATGCAGGTAAGATGATAAAATTTAACATCAATTCATAAATAAAGATCATAGGCTAGTAAATGAAGGGAACTTCCTTCTTGTAATAAAGAACATCTTCAAAGATCTTAGAGTAAACATCAAACTCCGAGGTAAAGTTTTGAAATCTGTAATACAACAAAGGCATACATTATTACTCATTCCTGTTTAACGTTATTTTTGCTTTGGACATCTTCGTCAGCAGGGTAAAGCAAGGAATTATACTACCAAGATCTTTTACTGAAAACAATGTTATTGGCATATAATTCACATATCACACAATTCAATAGTTCATTCACATCCTGAAGAGTTGTTCAAGCATCGCCACAATCAATTTTAGAACATTTTCTTTATTCTTGTACTCATCATTATTAACTCCCCATTTCTCCTCAACCTCCTCTGCCATACCCCCAAGAAAAGACAGTTTGCAAGTTAGATTCCTATTCAGCAGTTCATACATAGGCACATTGTTCCATGACATTTGTTAGAATCCTAACCATGTGCCAAGTACTCTCACCATTTCCATCCACCCATCCCTGCTTGCCTGCTCATCTTAACTTTTGAGTAAATGTTGGCCATTTGGTCTCCTGTAGTTGGCTGTTTAATGGGGCATATTCCCCACAGGTGTCATTGTTTCCTTTTATGACCCCATGTATTAGTTAGCTGAAGGATAACCTTAGGAGTGTCCTCAATTCTAGGTTAAAGGGGTACCCCAAGATGATAATCTCAGGGGTTCTTCTACTCTCGATTTTAGTTGTGTTACATTTTCTCCTCATTCTAATCAGAACCTTCTATAGATTAGAACAGACCATAGCGGTAACTGAGTCTCAGTCTAGAAGAAACTGTGGTTTAGTTCTGCGAACTAATTGCATGATATGATATATGTACTAAGTCCCAATTAATAATAAATTTAAAAAAAAGAAATCTCACTGGACCTGAGACAAATAATAATAATAATAAAATAATACAGGAAAGGTCAAAGTGGATGTCAGAAGAAACTCTGAAACTTGCTCTTAATCATAGAGTAGCTAAGGCATATGGGAAAATGATGATGATGTCAAAGAGTTGAATAGAAGATTCAATGGTTAGATCCAATAGACAAAGTCAAATATTACAATGAAATGTGCAAAGACTTAGAATTTAAAAATCAAAAATGAAGAACAAACTTAGCATACCTTAACTGAAATAACTGAAGAAAAATTTCAAGGCTCAAGTTCCAAGATTGAAAGATTTTATGGGCAAAATATTGAATGATGTGGAAAGTATCAAAAAACAATAGAAAGAATACAAAATCACTGTACCAAAAAGAAATCGTCTATATCCCACCATTTCAGGAAGTAGCATGTGAACAAAAACCAGTGGTGCCGACGGAAGAAGTTCAAGTTGCACTGAAAGCATTAGCCAAAAACAAGCCTCCAGGAATGGATGGAGTACCAATTGAAATGTTTCAACAAGCTGATGAAGCACTGGAAGCACTGATTTGTCTGTGCCAGGAAATTTGGAAGACAGCTAGTTGGCCAACTGACTGGAGGAGATCCATAGGCATAAATTTCCAAAGAAAGGTGACCCAACAGAATGCTCAAAATACAGAATGATATATTGATATCATGCACAAGTAAAATTTCACTGAAGATCCTCCAACAATGCTTGCAGCAGTACATTGACAGGGAGTTCCCAGAGGTTCAGGCCAGATTCAGAAGAGGACATAGAACAAGGGATGTCATTGCTAACGTCAGATGGATCTTAGTTCAAAGCAGAGAACACCAGAAAGATGTTTATTTGTGTTTTATTGAGTACACAAATCCATTTGACTATGTGGATCATAGCAAACTATGGATAGCCTTGAGAAGAATGGGAATTCCACACTGTAGAAGTTGTTGAATTGAGAATGGTCTGTTGTGTATATTTTTGCCAAAATTGAAAAAAAGTTACATGACTAACAATGTGTACGGGCAAAAAGAAAATGTTCTAAAATTGATTGTGGTAAATATTGTACAATTCTTCTTGATATGGTCGAACTATTGAATTGTATGATGTGTGGATGAAGTGTCAATAAACTATTTTAAAACGAAGAAGAATGGGAATTCCAGAACACTACATGATGCTCATAGAGAACATGTCCATGGATCAAGAGGCAGCTGCGCAGACAGAACAAGGGAGTACTGCGTGGTTTAAAATCAAGAAGGGTGCACAAGAGGGCTATGGCTTCTCACCATACTTATCCAATCTGTAGGCTGAGCAAATAATCCAAGAAGCTGAATTTTGTAAAGAAAATCATGGCACCAGAATTGGAAGAACGATTATTCACAACCTGTAATATGCAGATGACACAGCCTTGCTTGCTGAAAGTGAGGAGGACTTGAAGCACTTGCTGATGAAGATCAAGAATTACAGTCTTCAGTGTGGATGACAACTCAATGTCAGGAAGACCAAAATCCTCACAACTGGACCAACAGGTAACATCCTGATAAATAGAGAAAAGACTGAATTTGTCAAGGAGTTCGTCTTGCTTGGATCCACAATCAACGCTCACAAAAACAATGGTCAGGAGATCAAAAGACATGTTGCACTAGGTGAAGTCTGTTGCAATGTTGAAAAGCAAGGATGTTACATTGAGGACTAAGGCACGCCTGACCCAAGTCATGGTACTCCCCATTGCCTCATAAGCCTGTGAAAGCGGGAGATTGACTGAAGAAGACTTGATGCGTTTTCATGGTGGTGCTGGTGAAGAACACTGAAAGTACCATGAACTGCTAAGAGGACAAAACTATTTGCCCCTTAGAGGCAAGGAAGGTGAGACGTAGTCTTACATACTTTGGACATGTCATCAGGAGCAAGCAGTCCCTGGAGGAAAACGTCATGCTTGGTAAAGCGGAGAGGCAGTGAGAGAACGGCCCTCTGGGAGATGGACAGACCCAGTGGTTGCCACCGTGGGCTCAGGCATAGGAAGCATTGGGAGGATGGCACGGAGCCAGGCCATGCTTCCTTCTGTTGTGCATCATGTTGCTAAGGGTGGCATCTAACAGCAACAACCTCAAAAATAGGACTGCAAATCCCTAGCTACCTTAATTCAACAAAAACATCAAAAAGTGCAACTATTGCTTCCTGCCACATCCTCTGGGCCTACACATTTTGGAAGGTGGTATTTTCCTCCCTCTGACCCTTCCCCATGGGATTCTGTGCTCTTCCGTTTGCACCACGTCAGAGTTAGGTCACCCTTTCAAATGACTCAAACATTCCAATTCTTTGAGTTTGGGAAATAAGAAGTCTGCAAAGGCAATGCCTGGACTGCAGTGTGACTCGGGTAAGGTTCCATTGAAACTCTCGTGGGACAGGTTTAGCTGCTCACGTAGATAGAACAGGTTGATGTGATGGGAATCAATGCAGCAGCCTAGCTTTCCCAATCCTTTCTCACCCATGCAGCTCCCAATTTTCTGAACACTTCATTATTAGCTCCTATGATTGGTCTGGGTCCTTTGAGGAAACTGATGTAGATTATGCCTTTGTCACCCCCCAGATCAGTCCCCACACCTTCTGAGCTAACTTTTCTGCCTTGACTTTAGCTGACTTAGAAGAGCCTTTGTTTTTGTACGGTCTTTTTCTGAAGGCACAAGACTAAGTGTTTCCTGAGGTAACCTATCAGCAGTCATCCCCCTGTTACAGAGACAGGGTTAGAGGAGTTTTGTTTGAAAAACAATACAAAATGTGTGCACGTATGAGCTGGAATCTTAGTAGCAATACTTTTTTTTTACTTACTCTTATTGCTTCCCCACACCCATATAGCACAACTATGTACCTGTATAGCCATATCTTATTTTTGCTTATTGGTACTGTTCTTATTGCAAGATGGTCGGTTATAATATTTATTGTAATTATCCTTTAATCTTGTGTACTTCTAAGTGTTTACATTTACTTTGGTTCAGTAGTGTTGACTTCCCTTATATTTGTATTGCCTCTCTCATCATAAGAATCACCATGTGTCTACTCTTTAGTACAGCGGTTATCAATCTGTGGGTTGCAATCTTTTTTGGGGTCAAACAACCCTTTCACAAGGGTTGCCCAATTCATAACAATAACAAAATTATAGTTATGAAGTAACAACAAAAATAATTTCATGGTTGGGAGTCACCACAACACGAGGCACTGTATTAGCAGGTCGCGGCATTGGGAAGGTTGAGAACCACTGTTCTAGGGAGTCTCCCTCCCTTATGTTTCCACCCGTGGTGACCATCAAAGAAGGGTGCTTTCTGGGTTGGCGCCATATGTTTATGACATTTATTAAAGTGCTATCGTGCCAAGAGTTGCCCTTTTATGTTTGACTTATTATATTCAGTTTAATATCCACATTCATGATTCATCTGCAGTATGTGTCATGAACTCATCATTATTTTTTATTGTTGAATAGCATCCACCATCTATACCATAATTTAGTGATTGATTAATGAGAACTTAGGTTGTTTCCATCTATTTGCTATTGTGAATAGTTCTGTAATGATATGGGAGATTATATATATATATATATATATATATATTATTCCTGCCACTGTTCTATATCAATATTTCCAGGATATATGCTTCAGAGTAGACGTGTTAGTCTGGGTAGACTAGAGAGAATCCAAGGACATATTCATATATATGTAAGAGAGAACTTTATTTCAAGAAGTAATTATGCATCAATAAAACATCCCACCCAAACCAGATCAAATCCATAAATTTGATATTAGCCCATAAGTCTGATATTAGCCCATGAATTCCTCTTCAGACTCATGTAGCACATGCAATGATGCTGAATGCAGGAAGATCACAGGCCGGTGGGTGGAAAGTCCTGTGGGTCCAATGGCAGTGGATGCATCTCCAGGGCTTTGGCTGCCATCAGCGTGGCTCCATGTGGCTTGTCAATAGGAATGTGAAGCAGAGAGGGAGTTCCCAGAATCTTTATGAAAAGGCTATGCCCACAAGGAAGGATTAGGATGTGAACTGATTGACAGGCTAACTCCACCTCTTCATTCTTTTTTTTTTTTTTTTTGCTAATTGAATTCAACAAGTATTTATTGAGTGCCTATGATGCACTAAGTATTGTTTCAGTACCTGGGACACATCAGAGAGCAAACAGATCTCTGCTCCTGTGGAGCAGGCCTGGCACACACGGGTGACGTGCTTGGTGTCCTGTAGTGCCAAATGGACACCACCCTCCACCACACCCCCAGACAGTAGACAGAGGCTGGAAGTTGATTTTTCATTAAGAAAGCATACTGTGGGCAGGTCAGGGGGATGGAGTCAGATCACCTGGTCAAGGGTGGGGGCAGGGGGCTGGCTGGCTACACGAACTGCTGCTGCTGCTTCTTGGTGGCTGCCTTGCTGGCGAGGTCCTTGGCCTTCCTGGTGGTAGCTGCCAGTGCCGTCTCCTTTGCCTGTTCTGGGGCTTTCCACAAGTGTCTTGGAAGGGGCCTCACCTTGCAGCTTGGCCAGGATGCACTCAAAGCCTTTCATCATTTGGTCACATTGCTTTTAAACGAGGCCAGCCCAAATTCCTGGACACCTCGGGAGGCACCAAACAAGGTGGACAAGACCCAGGCTTCCCTGTGGATTTCGGTCCAGCCACTGTCGTTGGCATTCACGCGGTAAACACAGTGCTCCTCCTCCACCATGAGCTGGCCATGGTTGATGTTCCAGGGAAAGGGGTCATGGTCCGATTCTGTGGGTCCACAATGGAGTCCTCCAGGCTGTACACCGAGGGAGCGACATTGGCAGGAAGCAGTCGCTCGGCCCAGCGGGGCATCCTGTTGGTCTTGGTCTGGATGGGAGCTTCTGGTCAGGGGTCACCTCCTGGTGCACTATGTCTTCTGTCAGGATATGCTTGCTGTAGGGATTCGGGTACCGCTGCCAGAAGGTCCCAGGAACTCTGCAGCACGCGCTGCCCAGGAAATACTTCACCATCATCCTGGCCAGGGAGGGCTCAGCACCCACGCAGCCCATCAGCACCCGTGCAGCAACCGCCACCCACTCCTTCGTTCTTTTTTTTTATCGTTTTATTAGGGGCTCATACAACTCTCATCACAATCCATACATACATCAGTTGTGTAAAGCACATTTGTACATTCATTGCCCTCATCATTCTCAAAGCATTTGCTCTCCACTTAAGCCCCTGGCATCAGGTCCTCATTTTTCCCCTCCCTCCCCCTCCCCCCTCCCTCATGGAGCCCTTGATAATTTATAAATTATTATTTTGTCATATCTTGCCCTGTCCGGTGTCTCCCTTCACCCACTTTTCGTTCTTATTTATCAAGTTGACATAAAATTGTGTAACTACCACAGCGAACTTGCTAGGTGAACAGGTACTTATCTCTATTTCTAGTTTTCTGTTTGCTTTTTAAGGAAACATCAGATTTTTTCCAGAGTCATTGTACCATTTTACAACCCCACCAGACGTGTGTAAGAGTTCCAGTCTCCATACAACTTCACTGTTGTTGTTAAGTGCCATCGAGTCAGCTCCGATTGTAGCGACCCAGTGCACAACAGAACAAACACCGTGCAGTCCTGCGCCGTCTTCCTAATTCTTGTTATGCCTGAGCTCAGTGATGAAACCACTGTGTCGATCTACCGCGTTTCCCCGAAAATAAGACCCTGTCTTATATTCATTTTTCCTCAAGAAGACACACCATGGCTCATTTTCAGGGATGTCTTATTTGTATTAAGCATGGGACAACGATCTGCATTGATTCAAATAGAGTTAAGTCGTCTTCCTCTGGAACATGGACCCACCGTGCTCAGTAAAGGGCAGCCCCAGCTTTCCTACTCCCCCTGAGGACGCACGCTACCTGAAGCAGCGCGTCCTGCTCCTCGCTTCACGGGGGAGAGACTTTGACTCTCACGGTCTCTGTCTCCCTCAGCTTGCAGCTCGCACAGAACGACCGGGACCTGGCAGGGGGAGCCGACCTTGTGGGTGGGGCCGCTGCACCTCTCCGGTCACCTCTGAGATGGCAGCTGTCCCGATGGGGCAGGTGAGAAGGGCTGCTTGTCTTCCTGACCGCTCCGCGCAGGTGCGCTCAAGCCACGCCTATCACTGTCTTATTGTGGGGGGACGGCTTATATGGTGAAATCCTGCTACAGCTTATTTTATGGGTATGTCTTATTTTCGGGGAAGCATGGTATGTTGTAGAGAAGCTTTCCCTCCCTCCCTGCCCTCCCCACCACCAACGTTATGTCCTTCTCAATCGTGGTCTCTCCTGAAAATGTGCCTCAGGTACGTGACACTTGCTTTTAAGGAGCACTCTGGCCTTGCTTCTTCAAACACAGATGGGCTTGTCCTATTAGCAGTCCCTGGGACTTTCAATATTCTTCTCCAGCACCACAATTCTTCTGACTTCCTTATGCCAACTTTCACATGCACATGAGGCAGTTGTTCAAACAGACCACAGGCATAATGAATCATTTGAAATCAGGAAATCATTTCACCATTCTTGTTCAATCTGTCTGCTGAGCAAATCATCAGAGAAGCTGGATTATATACAACTTCCCTGTTGTTTCTAATCAGTGTCATGTGTTCTAGAGGTTAGAGGTTATCTCATTTTGCTTTTGATTTATACCTCTCTAAGGAGACCATGTGTCATAGTGAGTTAAGCCTTGGGCTGCTAACTGCAAGGTCAGCAGTTTGAAACCACCAGCTAATCCGAGGAAGAAAGATGAGGCTTTCTGCCCTGCAGTCTTGGAAACCCACTGGCGTGGTTCTACTTTGTCCAGCGTGGTCCCTGTGAGTCAGAGGATGGCAGTGAGTGAGGGAATCGATCATCTTCATTTGCATTTCTGTATGTTTGTTAGTTGCTTAAGTATCCTCTTTAGTCAAGTGTCTGTTCATCTCCTTTGTCCATTTAAAAAATCGAGTTGTTTGTCTTTTTGTTGCTTAATTGTGCAAGTTTTCTCTATATTTTGTAGAGTAGGGCATTGTCAGAAACATATGACCCTGTAATCGTAGATGATCCTATTGTAAAGTCCTGTCACTTTATGAAGGAGAGACAAGAGGGACTTTTTTCCCTGTGAATGTTTTGTGTCAACTTAACTTGGGTTGGGTGGGTTACGACCTAGTACCCTCCCTGATATGGTCTAACATAATGTAAGCAACTGCATAAAGGGATCTGCTATGAGCAGCCCATGGGTTGTGAGATGAGGGTGGGATGGAATTCCCTTACTCAGATGGTAGCCCTGGTCCTGATGCAATCAAGGTAAAAGGTCTTTCCTCGGCAGTGTGGCCTCTTTCCAGCCTAGGTGGATAACAGAGGGTGTGTGTGTGTGTGTGTGTGTGTGTGTGTGTGTGTGTGTGTGTGTATGTGTGTAAAGGAGCAGCGCTTGTGTCCTTCTGGAAGTCATTTGTCTTTGCTTCTGTTCTCTCCTCTGGTCCTGAGAGACACGTTCATTTCTCCCATGGAGGACAGGGCCATTTCCTCACTGGTGCATCTACACAAGAGTGGCCACCCTTCTGAGACACTGTGCCAAGATAGATAAACAACCAACCAACAAAACATACAAACAAACCCATGGCTGTGGAGTGCATTCCCACTCACAGCGAAACCTTGGGACAGAGTAGAACTACTCCACAAGGCTTCGGAGGCTGTACATCGTCACAGAAGACTGGCATCTTTATCTTGATGAGCAGTGGGTGAGCTTGTACCACTGATCTTTCATTTAGCAGCTCAGTGCTTAAAGCAAAATATATAAGCAGTTGTAATTGCTGGAGGCGCCCTGGTAGCAAGCATACTGATTACATGTTAGGTTGTTAATCGCAAGGTAAGCAGTTCGAATCTACCAGGGGCTCTGTGTAGGAAAGACCAAACTTTCTGAGAGTTACAGTCTCAAATCCACAGGGCCAGCTCTACCCTGACCTACAGGGTGGCTGGGAGATGCAATCAATCCAACGGCAGGGAGGGAGGAAGGGAGCAAGCAAGTAGACTCCTTAGAGAGGACCCCAGCCCAACAAGAAAAAGGGCTGCCCCATGCAAGGAGCTTGACTGAAGATTTCCCCCAGGTGGCAGATCCATCTTCTCACTTTGATTCCTGACCCATACGTGATAAATTACACATCATAGCTGTGATTATCAGGGATCTCTGCCATTTTTATACCACATCAAACTCCCTTCACTCACATACATATATGAATTCTTACAGAGTTGTCAAAAGTTTCCAAAATCCCTCCTTCGTTAAAACCCATTTAAGATGACGCCGCTATTGTAAAGGGCATACCTGTTATAAAAAAAAAAAAAAAGCCGTCGACGCAGGGCAGAGAAGGCGCACCAGCCTGGCAGACGGGGCTGGCGTTCAAGTATCCGTCTGCCGTGAGCATCAGACTGGCCACCTAACCCCTGGGATCCCGTCTACACAAACGAAACCAATCCTGGGCGACTCTTACAGTGCTGGTGTCTTATCTCTTTTAGCAATCAGTTTTCCAGCCATATTTCATGAGTTTCCTTGTGCGGCGCTCTTTCTTTTGTGAGATCTTTATTCCACATGATGGGAAGAGAACCTATTATTTTGTTTTTTATGTACCTTTTATGGTCTATCCAACACTTAGGGTAAGTGCTCGGGGCACATATGAGTGAAGGAGTGGCCTTGGATCTGTTGGCAGGCTCCGTCATGGGAGAGCTGGGCTTTCCCCAGCAACTCTGTACAGTTTGCTTAACAGGAGAGTGATCGCCTTAAGAAAATCTTGTGGCTTTTCGGGGGGGGGGGGGCGGCGCGGGGCGGGCATTGCTGAAGGAGCAGTGGTCAACATGAAATTCAATCATTTTGTGACTTTGGACCAGAACAAAACCAGAAAGGCCATTTCAATGTATCTTCTGGCATCCACAGGAAGATTGTGTCTTCTCCTCTTTCCAAGGAACTGAGACCAAAATCCAAGCTCCGGGCCCTGCCCATCCGTAAGGATGAGGAAGTTCAGGCTGGGCAAGGACCCTACAAAGGCCAGCAATTGGCAAAGTGGGCCAGGTTTACAGGAAAAAACATGTCATCCACAGTGAATAGGGGGGCAGCGTGAGAAAGCCAACAGCCCAACTGCTCATGTGGGGGTCCACCCTAGCAAGGCAGGTATTGTGAGGCTGAAATTGGACAAAGACCGCCAAAAAATCCTTAAACCGACAGCCGAATCTTGCCAAATAGAGGAAGAATCACTCAAGAAGATGCAAGAATAAAATAGTCTTGAACACAATTTCCACTAAAACTGGCACAATTGTGGGAGAGAAGAAAAGAAAATCTTATGCACCCAAACCTTATGAACATTGACAGCTGAATGAATCCAGCAAGGGTTCAGCAGGAAGCAAGTGGCACACTCAAAGTGGACAGTTTGAGAGCCGAACAAAGGAGCTATTTGCAGTGTGGGCAGGGGTTCAAAAGAGCACGACGGGGCAATGCAGTGGAGACTGGCAGTGTGGAAGAGCAATGAGAGCAGGCCTTTCTAAGGACGAACCTCCAGGGAAAGAGGAGACAGCAGAGAGTGGAGACCAGAGGGGAGAGCTGCCTGGTGGAGCCTGCCAGACAGGGGCGGTACCTTCAACAGAGTGGGAGCCAGGGAAGGCAGTACCCCAACCTCATTTCCCACTGAACAACTCCTGCACCTAGATCCCTCGAGAGGAACAGTTATTCCAGAAAAAGATATTGGAATAATAATATTTCCCCCCTGCAGGCCAGATGAAAGGCCAGAAAAAATACTTTTGAGAATGAAAGCCAAGACTGGAAATTGTTTAAATGGAAAGGCACTCTCAGTGCAGAGAATTGCAGACCGCGCCGCCAGAGGGGTGAGCAGTCCTTTCCAAGACAATCTCTGACATGCGTCCCCAAACACAAAGAGAAACTGCGGGCCATTGTGGGGCAGAGAGCCGGGTGGTAAGACTATTTTCTTGATTTTAGCTGACCCAGATTTTAGCTCACAGGTTTCTTATAAGATAGTTCCCAATATTTTCATCAGGTGAACAATGAAAAAAAATAGACATGGGATCCTTTTGGATTCATAAGTCTAGCTGTGGGTCTCTCTCTCTGGACTAACAATGTCACTTACATTCTCTCCACTCGCAGACATGAGAGGGGATAGCTCGCGTGGGCATCCTTTATGCCCGGGATGTGCCTGTACGCTACCCACACTGCACATGTGGGTGGGAAGAGGCATTAAGGGAGCAGGTGAGGGACTCTTTGGAGCAGTTCTACTCTGTCACACGGGGTCACTATGAGCCCGAATCAACTCAACCACACCGACAACAACAGAAGCCCCTACCACCTTGGCAGACACGGGGAGGGGGGTGGAGGGGGGGGACAGGGGAGGAGGAAAGGGAGGTGAAAGTCATAAACACACACGAGAGAGCTGCCATCCTTTCTCTGTGCACCTCTCATCTCCACACCCCGAAGAAAAGCCGGACAGCGGAAATGCCCCACCCGCTGTGAGAAATCCAGAGAGGAAGCAGACCTTTTGACTGGAGCAGAAATCCATGCCAATTATTTGCACAAGCGACACAGATAGGTAATGTGGTTTACACGCCATGCTGTCCTTTGTTTCCTTATCCTAGATGTTAAACTATACTGGTATTTGGAAAGGTTTTTTCTCCACACAGCGAAGCTTCCTCTTTCTTTCTTTTTTTTTTAGAGCTTTATCTTTATTTTATTAAGGAGGCCTGGTGGTGTTGTGAGCTAAGTGTTGGATTGCTAACAGCAAGTTTGGCAGTTCAAACCCAACAGCTGCAACCGGGGAGAAAGATGAGGTTGTCTGCTTCAGTAAATAAAGATTTACAGGGTGGGAAACCCCAAGGGGCACTAATACTTTGTCCTATGAGTCAGAATTGCTCAATGGCAGTGGAGATATTATTTCATTGGGTTGATGGACCGTGATCTAGTTAAACCATTCCTTGTACTTATGGTTAAGTGCCATCAAGGCCATTTGACTCACAGTGCCCCTATGTGACAGAATGGAAGGGTCCCATGAGTCTTCTATTCTGCCATCTGTAAGGGAGCCCACCATCATGTGTTTCTCCGACGGAGCAGCTGGGTGGGTTTGACCTGGCAACCTTTCAGTTAGCAGCCAAGCGCTTGACCCTGTGCCACCAGAGATCCTTAGATAATCCCTTAAACACACACACCCCCCCACACACACACACACACTCAAAAACTGAAGGTCACGGAGTGGCTTCTGACTCATAACAACCCTGTCACATAGTAACACTGCCCCTGTGGGTTTCAGAAACCGTTAAGGCTTTACTGGAGTCAAAACCCTCATCCCCTCCCAGAGTGGCTGAGGCTTTCCAACTTCGGTGCATTTGGTTAGCACCCAATTCACAACCGACTCCCCGCCGGGATTTAGGGGTAGCTGGTTGTGGCTGTACCTTGCAGGGCTCACAGATGGTAAGTAGTAATTCAAAGTGATTTGACTTGTAGGTTTCTGATGCTGCGTGAATGTGAACATCTTTTCACACGTTTTGTGTGTTCCTTTCTGTGAGTGGAGTGTTCATGTCCCTTCCGAATTTCCTACTGGCTTGTTGGTCTTTTATTGTTGATAGAAATTCAGCATCGGAATTGGAGGGAGTAACAGGCAATGCGATTAAGGCTTTTAAGGATCCACCACCTACTATTGTTGTACTACAATACAATGTAATGAACTTTGACAAAAGCCAAAGCAATCTTATTACCATAAAAATAAAGTCAAATGAAGATGGTGCGGGGTGGGGAGGTGGGTGGGGAAGGCACTAACCCACCCGGGGGAGAGTATTGGTTAGTCTCCACAGAATCGGGACTGCGCATACAGACCCCACCGCGACGCACCAAACCAGGAGGACAACGTAACCACGAGGATGGGTGCCTGCAAAGACTGGGCTTCAGGGCTGACCCCAACCCGAGCCAAACCGCCCCCCTCCCGAGAAGTACGTGTGACAGAGAACAGCGTTGGGGTGAGGGGTCAGCCTATCCCGCCCACACGGAAGCAAACCGAGAAGGGAAAGGAGAGAGGAACCGTCAGTCCAGACCCCAAATGGGCCCACCAAGCCTGGAAGACGACGTCCCAGCATGGAACTGCTAAGGCACAGGGAGGACTGTAGGGCTGACAACAGCTGATAACATGGTGTCCCCTTAATGGAACATACTGCGACAGAGGACAGTACTGGGGACACACGCAGGGAGGAAGTGCGGTCTAACCCCTCCTCAGCGGGGCAAAGCAAGAATCAGTAACAGGAGCAATGCAAAACCACAAAGCCCCTAAAGAGCCCCCCAAGATAGACTTCAGGCTAGGAGGGGCAATTCCCGGAGCTCCCCCAGAACCAGTGGGGAGAGAGTCATAAAGGTCAGTAGACAGACCTGAAAGCATGCTGCTGCTGCTGCTGCTGCTGCTGCTGCTGCTGCTGCTGCTGCTTCTTTGCTGTTGCTGTCTGTTGTGTCTGTCTGTTTCTGTTAGGGGTTTTTTGTTTCTGTTTTTTTCTCCTCATTTCTCTCTCTCTCTTTTTCTTTGTCAATCGTTTGTTTTCTATTTGTTCGGTCTGTGCCATTGTTGGTGTGCCTACGTACACAAGAAAGGCATGGGAAGCAAGCCCGAGCAGAAAGCAATGGGACCAGTGGTCCTGAGGGGCTTGGGGGGAAGGGGGCAGGGGAAGGTGCGGTAGGCAAACAGCGCCATAGACAGGAGAACAACTAGGGGATAAAAACCAATAAGGAGGTAGCTATAGAGATCCTCGGAGCACTGGTGCAACAGCAATCTATCTGAGAGGAAGCGCTATGAGGCAGAAGTAGGGTGAGCATGATGGTGGGGCAGAAGGATGGTAAAAGGAAACAGGAATGATCTAGGAAGCAAAACTATGGATAGAGGGATAAGCATACGGTGTCCATATGTAATTACATTAATCCATAAAATAGATGTATTGGCCTATGTACATATATTTATACGGCAATACACTGAGGTAGTGGACGAACTTTGGGCCTCTGCTCGTACCCTCCCTCAACACAAGAACACATTGTTCTAACAAACTAGCAACCTGAGATGCTCACTCTCCTGGCACAATCACTGAAGACAAAATGGGTGCATAAGCAAATGTGGTGAAGAAGGCAGATGGTGCCCAGCTATTAAAAGATATAGTGCCTGGGATCTTAAAGGTTTGAAGTGAAACAAACGGTCATCCTCATGAAAGAAGCGCACCAGCCTGTGAGAGCATGAAGTGTCATCAGGACCAGGTAAGAGGCATCAGAAGACCCTTAACAATCAAACAAACAAAACCATATCATTAAGAATGAGGGTATCAGAGCAGAGACCCAAAGCCCATCTGTAGACAAAGGAACATCCCCCACAGAGGGGTCGCAGGGAAGGGATGAGTCAAGCAGAGCACAGTAAAGCACCAATGAAACGCACAATATTCCTTTGGTTCCTTGAGGCTTCCTCACCCACACCACCATGACCCCAGTGATGCCTCTCACTGCGGAGTAGACAGAGCATGTACACAGCCGTAGATAAGAGATAAGCGCTCATAACACACGCGACCCAGGAGCTGGAATGGGAAGGGAGATACCAGATGGGAAGGGTGAAGGGAGGGAGGAAGGGAAGAAGGGGGAACTGATCACAATGATCGACACACAACCACACACACCCCTCTAGGGAAAAGAACAATGGAAACCATGAGGGAAGGGAGACAGTTGTGTGAGATATGAAAATAATAATAATTTATCATCTATTAAGGGGTCACGAGGGTGGGGGAAAAGAGAGAGGAGCTGATACCAAGGGCTCAATATAAAGTAACTGTCTAGAAAAGAATGATGGCAACACACGTATAAATATGCCTGATACAATTGATGTGTGGATTGTAATAAGCATTGTAAGAGCTCTCAATAAAATGAATTTTAAAAAGACTCAAACCTTAATGATTTTTATTTTAACTCATATTCCACTGCCATCAAATTGATTCTGACACACAGCGAGTGACCCTATAGCTCTCAAAGTCTCAGAATCTTTGTTGGAGCAGTTGTTTCGTCTTCTTCTCTCTCAGAGTGGTTGGGGGTTTGAATCTCCAGCCTTGCAGTTAGCAGCCCAATTATTTATCCCACAGGGCCACCAGGACTCCTGAATTTTTACAAAAATGCTTTGAATTAAAGAAATTGACTTACAAATTTGTTACAAATGCAACTCCGTACGTTTAGTATAAGAGAAAAGGCATTGTCAAAGTGGCAGTGGGTTAAGCATTGGGCTGTTAACCACAACATTGGTGGTTCAAACCCTCCAGCCGCTGCCTGAAAGATGAGGCTGTCTGCTCTTGTCAAGAGTTTTTATTAAGTCATTTTATTGGGGGCTCATACAACGCTTATCACAATCCATACATACATCCATTGTGTCAAGCATATTTGTACATTTGGTGCCATCGTCATTTTCAAAGTATTTTCTTTCTACTTGAGCCTTCGGTATAAGCTCCTCATTTTCCCCATACCTCCACTACTCTTCCTCCCTCATGAACCCTTGATAGTTTATCTTCTTTTTTTCATGTCTTACACTGACCGCTGTCTCCCTTCACCCACTTTTCTGTTGTCCATACCCCTGGGAGGGGGTTATAAGTAGATGATTGTGATCTGTTCCCCCTTTCTCCTCCCAACTTCCACTTACCCTCCTGGTATGGCTACTCTCATTATTGGTAATAAGGGGGTTATCTGTCCTGGATTCCCTGTGTTCTGAGCTCTTATCTGTACCAGTGTACATCCTCTGGTCTAGCCAGATTTGTAAGGTAGAATTGGGATCATGATAGTGGGGGGAGGGGGAAAGGGAAGTATTTAAGAACTAGAGGAAAGTTGTATGTTTCATTGTTGTTACACTGTACCCTGACTGACTCGTCTCCTCCCTGTGACTCTTCTGTAAGGTGATGTCCAGTTGCCTACAGATGGGTTTTGGATCCCCACTCCACACTGCCCCTCATTCAGAATGATATGATTTTTTGCTCTTCGATGCCTGAT
The DNA here is from genome assembly GCF_000313985.2 of Echinops telfairi. Taxonomy (NCBI): domain Eukaryota; kingdom Metazoa; phylum Chordata; class Mammalia; order Afrosoricida; family Tenrecidae; genus Echinops; species Echinops telfairi. Next base: position 22,182,513 of record NW_022103906.1, read on the forward strand.
ACCTGCTCCCATCAACACCTCATGATCACACAGGCTGGTGCGCTTCTTCCATGTGAGCTTTGTTGCTTCTGAACTAGATGGCCACTTATTTACCTTTAAGACCCCAGATGCGATATTGTTTGATAGCTGGGCACCGTCAGCTTTCTTCACCACATTTGCTTATGCACCTGCTTTGTCTTCAGCGATCGTGTCAGGAAGGTGAGCATCATGGAATGCCAGTTTAATACAATGAAGTGTTCTTGCATTGAGGGCGTGCTTGAGTGGAAGCCCAATGTCCATCTGTTACCTTAATACTAAACCTATAAATATATGCACATAGATCTATTTCCCTATCATCATATAAAAATATATTTACATATGTATATGTCTGTATTTAGACCTCTCTCTATAAATGAATGCCCTTTGCCTCCTAGTTCTTTCCTCTATTTCCTTTTACTTTCCTCTTGTCCCACTATCATGTTCAGCCTTCATTTGGGTTTCAGTAATTCCTCTCGGTTATATTACTCTTGACCAAGCCTTACCAGGCCTCTTACACCCTCCTCGCCACTGATTTTGGATCACTTGTTGTTCCCTTGTCCCTGGGTTTGTTAACACCACTTCCTTTCCCCCACCTCCTCCTCTCCCATGTGCCCCCGGAACTGTTGCTCCCGTTGTTTTCTTCTCCAGATTGTTTATCCAGCCTATCTTTTCTAGATAGACCTGCAGAGATTAATATACACAAAAACAAGACAGAGAAAAACAAAGCAACAAAACAATGACAAAAAAAAGAAAAGCCTATAAATAGTTCAAGGTCTGTTTGTTGACCTTTACAAGTGTTTTCCAGTGGAGTCTGATGGGGTGCCACGCCCTGGCCCCAAAGTCTGTTTTCAGTATTCCCTGGGGACTTCCTTGCTCTGCTCCCCTTGCTGTTCTGTTCCATGCCCTTAGTGCTTTGCCTCAGTGTGGTGGGGTCAGATCAGGCACAATTCCCACACTGGGTCTCCAGTGTTGTCCCCTGTAGGGCTATGGGTCAGTGAGGGATGTCATTTCTTGTAATGGGGCTGGCCATATGGTCCTCTCTGCATTGGCTGCTCTGAGCTGGGATATCATCCTCTAGGCTTGGTGGGCCAGGATGTGCTCCACTCTCTCTTCCTCCCCCTTCATTTGTTCCCATGTGCTCTGATCAGACATGTCCCTCTCCTGAGCTGCAGATTCAGTGCTGTCCTCTGAAATAAATTCTTCTGGAGGGAGGGTCGGCTGTCCGCATAGTTGGGATTGGGGCTGGCCCCTTCTTGTCAAGATTTATACTGCTTTTGAACTATTGAATTGTATGATATGTAAAATATAAGCCAAAAACACTGTTTATATTTTAAAGACCTAAATGTAATAACAACAACAGAAAATTATGATCTCAAAACCCTAAGGAGAAGTTCTATTCTTCTTGAGGACTGCTGTGAGTTGGAACAGACTGAAAGATAATGAGGAGCAGGTTGGAAATGGAAATGGACCTGCTAGTTGTTTAATTGTATCAACACACCTTGTAGACACGCTCTAGAGAAATTAAGCAAAACAGCTAGGATGACCAGAACGTAAAGCTCAAACCTACTAGCCCCATGATCTCTGTCCTTTACTTTGTTTCTGCTTTTAATCTGCTACTTAGAGAAACCAGAGTTTTCTGTCCTTGACCAAAAGTTTCTTTTTGGGAGATATGTGAACTGCTAGCACCAACTCCCTCAAAGAGAGCCCAAAGCAGCTGACCTCAAAGCTTTGTTGCTGGGTGCTTCTCATAACTGATGCCATTGTTCTCCCAAACTTGACCGTGAGCCCCTAAAAAGGAAAGAGTTCTGCAGCACGAGGTGACAAGGATTTCAGAATTTTCCCCAGCGATAGACAAGATAGAATAAGGTAGGCTGGGCAGAGGCGTGGCTAGGAAAAGCTTCCAGAGCCCTGTCCTGTGCTGAATCCTATCACCCAAGGTAAACACAGAGCTCAGAACAATTTCAGGTGCTTGGCTTTATATCTGAGCCTCTATAAAGGAGGAGTAATATTTGATGAGAAACAAAGATTTGAGCAAACCAGATAATAATCACGTACTGAGAATAAGCACAGCAGTTTAATTGTTTAGATCCTGGATTAATAAGTGACGTAAGGCATAAACCTTCAAATTCAAGGGCTCTGGCAAGAACAGGAAACAGGGGAGGACAATGCCGGTCGCCCCAGAGAGAGCAGTAGGCTGAGTTAGCTGAGGTTGGAGGGTAGGAACCAAGGGGCTCTCTTTTAAGTGCAGAAGAATCTGTTCTCTCAGTCATTCTGGTTGTCTCTGGAGAACAATAGGCATTCCTATGTGAGAAGGAATGGACTCATTTGTTGTATGGACTCATTTGTTGTGTATCAGAAAGGAAGGACAGAAGCAGACCAGCCTCTGCAGCATGGCTGTCTCAGCAGTAGATAGCTACCTTCACCATCAGGTCTGCCCTGTATAGTTGGTCAGTTTGTATTCTGCTCAAAAGAAGCGGGTACAGGGGCTGGAAGAGAGCTTGCCTTCAACTAACCAAGACATGTGGAGGGAAAAAGGCCTTTTACTTCCTCAAAGGTACCTACTTGCAGGGCCCAGAGAGAGCACCTTCTTTAAAATCGAGACAAAAAGGTTAGGGCCAGCCTGGGATCATATTAGAAACAGAGATTCTCAGATCCTTTCTCATTAACACAAGATTTCCATGAACAAGATCCCCAGGTGACTTGGGTCCTCCATCAATGTTGGAGATCCAGCCTAAGGACCCTTCCTGTCCTTACATCATCCCACTCTGCAGAGGGGGGACTCAGATACACAAGAAATGGTTTTGTTTCCCGAGTCCAAGCCCTTTATTGGCTTTTCCAGCTGATAGCGACCTACTTTTTCACAGAAGCACCGCACACCCCAAAACGGGGCCCTAATTCCTCATTGTGCTTGGAGTTCTAAGTCTCCGAGAACGACAAAGCTTTAGGACATCCTGCTGGCTTCTGAACAGGAAACCTGGATTCTATCAGACCCAGAGCAGCAGAGGATCCCCTGCCCTGCCCCTGCCAGTACTCCAGGACTCAGATTCTAGCTAGGCCCAGATGCAAGGATGTGGGACAAGACGAAATTGTGAATGTTGACACGCGTGGGTCTTGCAAGGAGCATTCGTAGGAGGAGGGAGCGTGTGAGGGAGGCACGAGAATCCGATTGCTTGGGAATCTGCTCTGTTTGTGCTTGGTTTTCGCTTGTTCGTTTTCATTCAGGGTTTTCTCACTCCTCCAAAGGCCTGAATTTGGGATGAGGTCTCACTGCCCCCCAGTCAATGCCGACTCATCTCGGCCTATAAGATAAGGTAGAACGGCCCCTGTGGGTTTCCAAGATTGCACCTTTTTGCTGGAGTGAAGTGCCCCCACCCCACCTCCCGCCACCATCTGCCCCCGTTTTCCTTCTACTCCTCGCTGATGCACACTGATTGTATTTCTAAACCTGTAGGTAACACCTCTCTCTACCCTCCCGTCCTCTGCCTCATGTTAAATCATCCGTCTAATGAGTCCCTGCCGGATGATGCTTAGCCTATAATTCACCATGAGATTAGGGATTTCGAATGCTCAGCCTAAAGCAGCATGCTATACAATGGCATAGCATAACTGCCTGATGGGTGGCACGGCCATGAAGCTACGAGCCATTCAAATGTAGAAGAAAGCGTGATTGGGAAAAGTCTGATGGAAGAGAAGGGAACTTAGCAGGGCCCTGTAAGCAGGGCTGTGCTCTGCTCGGTACGGTTGGGAAGAGAAGATGCTTTGAAGATGTTGTACATAAGAGATGAGCTTCGCCAGTCAGGTTAATCATTTCTCAACGCATTGCAATATATTGGAGGAATAGCTGTCTTCCCTTTGGATAAGATCAACAAGTTCTCTTTTACTATATAGTAACCAGTATTATCATAGCTTTGCTGCCTGCTCTATTTGGTTTGGCTGCACAAATTCTTTTAAAATGACTTCTTCTTGACACTGGCATCCCTGGGGTTGATCGTATTCAGTGCAGTAACTTATAAGGACATCCTGCCCTCCTCTCCCCCTGTCTCCCCCCCATGGACCACTTCCCATATCAGACCTCACAGGATCCTTAATAATGTTCCTTATCAGTTTTAAACATAGAGTGATATTTGCTATGTATAGATGTAAATTGCTTAAATGCAATATTTCTTAGATTATATGAATACCAACAACAAAATCACTTTGTAACCATGCTTCTACATTGAAAGACTGGATTAAAGAAACTTTGGTACATACACACAATGGAATATGATGCATCGTTGAAAAACATGGATGAAACCATGAAGCATCTCACTGCATGGATGGAGCAGAAGGACATTGTGCTACCTAGTCAATCACATAAGGACAAAGATTGTGTGCGGGCACTGCTATAAGTATAAACACAAAGACCAAGACAGGTATCTGTTCCCAGCTCAGGTAATCTTTTCAGCCAGTCTCCCAAGCAGTGCAATGGTATTTCTGCTAATGCTTATGATTCCTTTATCACTCCCTTATTATACATTTTTAAAACCACTTCTTCAGAGGAAGCCTCACCTCAGCTGCCATCAGTTTGGCATTTAGTGGGGAGAGGCCCAAACAGCTACTGCCATATAGCATTGTCCCACAGTCCCCTAAATTAAGAGACACCCTCACAACAGTGTTCAAAATTTTCAATACAAATTCATGACCAGGGATGGCGGGGACATGTCGGTGTCTGAGAAGGCGATTTCACCCGTCGGTGGGTAAACCAGGAGGGACAGCCCGTTCTTGGGTGAAATGCTTCCCGTGGCTCTATTGATCACCAATGGCAGAACCCACCCTGCATTATGTCGTAATCATACGTTTTTGACCGACTTCTATTGAACCTGCAATGAGCCAGCCTGCATGCTATAGGTACCTGGATCATAGATTTTGTATTTTGAGGTGTACAGTATTCTTCATCGGCCACATCAGAAGGATCTAATTCGGAAACCCCAGTAAGCAGACTGACTTCACCCCCAACACACCTGCTTCAGATGAAGGGACTTGAAATACTCCTGCGGAGTGAAAGCTGAAATGCCCTCAGGTGAGTAGAAGCTGAAGGCCGCTTCCTCAACGCCACGGATTTGGAAGCCATTGGACTCTGATTCAAATCTCTTGGTTTTGCGGTTGCAAGATAATCGACAACTCAAGACTACCATATATGTGCTGTTTTCATACTCTTTGATTTTTATGACAGGTCTCCGTCCTGCAGGCATACGTTTGGACTTAATGGCAGAAAGTCATTGTGTCCAAACCTCATTGTTTTTTTTTTTTCTTTTTTT
>NW_022103906.1:22188763-22217532 GCF_000313985.2 Echinops telfairi
TGTTTACCTTCAAGCTTTTAAGACCTCAGACGCTATACTTTTTGATAGCCGGGCACCATCAGCTTTCTTCACCACATTTGCTTATTCACCCGCTTTGTCATCAGCGGTTGTGTCGGGAAGGTGAGCATCATAGAATGCCAATTTACTAGAAGAAAGTATTCTTGTGGCCTCATTGTTTTCTTAAGAAGTGTTCAGTCACATGTTTTTAAATGATGCGTGTGAACAGTCTTTGTATTATAATCTAAAAAAGCTTTCCTATACGTATATTTTCCTTTTCTCCGTAGTATTTTAAATCCTATATCATTAATGAGATTAGTAATAATATTATGATAATTACTAAATACCTCATGGAAGTTATATTATTTCTCAAAAAAACAGATAATGTGGATCAGGTCCCCTAAAGTGGAATATATATATATACTGGAGATATAGGAATGGATTTTGAGCTCACACTCGGTGGTAAGCACTAGTCAAGCACAGTTGGATCCTATGATGTGGCCCTGCTTAATACTTTCCCTCATGCAGTCATTGCTGAAAGATGAGTGTTGTAGCAAAGTGTGAAGAAAATCAGATGGTACCTGGCTATCAGAAAGAATAGTGTCTGGGATCTTAAAGGCTTGCCTTAAAACAGCAGCCTTCTAAATGAGGTGTCAGCGAAGTCCTCACAAAAGCACACCAGCCAGTGTGATCAATGGATTATTAATAATAAAATCCATGAGGGGGGGCTGTCTAAGGCTTAAGATCCAAGCATTCAGTTCACTAGAAGGCTATGGATGAGTGAAAGCCCCAAATCCACTTACAGAGTCCCCACATAAGTTCAGTCTCCTGGAGTCCCTTCGAACCATGGTACAAAGCTGTGAACAGTTTTGTTCTCAGACTGCACTGTAAAGTGAACTGCTACAGATGTTGTTGGGCTAAAATTTAGCATCTCGTTATTTGTTTCCCCTTTCGACCCATTTTTCACTTGTTCTATTTTTTTTTTTTTTAATTTTATACCTTTCTTTTGGAATGAAACTTTCCTCTGCTTTGTTTTGCTGTTGTTGGCATCTTATCAGTCTGCTTTTCTTGGCATGCAATTCAGCCTGGGTAAATCTATAGAGACCTGAACTAGATGAATACCTTCTTAGGATCGTGGCAAGGGAAGGCTGCAGGGGAAATGGGGAGCTCACAATAACGGATGCGAGAATGAAAACAATTGTATACTTGATTACTGTGTTGACTAAACAACGCTTTTGAATACCATCGGATGAGCACCTATGTCAATACAAACTTTTTATTAAAAACCTTCCACATTGAATTATAACATTATTTGTTACAACATTATTAGTAACTGAACAGAAGCTTTTAAAAAAACTTTTATCCTTTTTCTTTCATGACTGCTTATTCTCAAAAAATGTTATAGCTATAGGTTCACAAATATTATTATCAAAACATGGTGCTAAAACACCAGAAAATTTGACCAAAAAACGTTGTTGTTGTTGTTGTTGATGTTAGATCCTACCGAGTCATCTCTGACTCCCTGCAGCCCTCTATTCAACAGGTGCCCGGTCCTGTGCCACCTCACGATTGTTCCCATGGGCGGGGCCTTAGTGGCCATCACTGTGTTGATCCATGTTGCCAAGGGCCTTTCTCTTTTCGTTGCTCCACCAGTTTCCCAAGCACGATGTCTTTCTCTAGGGACTGGTCTACCCTGATAACATGTCCGGAGGACGAGACAAAATCTCGCCGTCCTCGCTTCGAAGAGGCATGCTGGCTGCACTTCTTCCAAGACAGGTCTATTTGTTCTTTTGGCAGTCCACGGTACTTTCAATATTCTTTGCCAATATCATAGCTCTAATGCGTCAGTTTCCTTTGATCTTCCTTATTCAATGTCTAAGTTTCACATGTTTATAAGGTGATTGAAAATACCAGGGGTAAAAAAAAAAAAAGGGAGAGAGAGAAAGAAAGAAAATACCATGGTTTGGGTTAGGCCCAACTTTGTCCTCAAAGTAACATCTTTAAAGAATTCTTGTGCAGCAGATTTACCTAATGCAACTCTTTACTGCTGCTTGCATGAGCACTTCTTGTGGATGCAAGCAAGATGAAATCCTGGACAACATTCATCTGTTCTGTTTATCATAAAATTACCTGTGGGTCCAGTTGTGAGGATTTGGGCTTTCTTTACATTGAATTGCGATCCATGCTGAAGGCTGCGATCCCCACTTTCAGCAAGCAAGGTTGTGTCATCGGCACATTGCAGGTTGTTAATCAGACTTCCTCCACTCCTGACGATGCATTCTTCTTCATATAAGCCATCTTCCCTGGTTGTCTGCTCAACATACGGATTGAATTAGTATGGTAAGAGGATCCAATCCTGACACACACCTTTCCTAATGTTAAACCACACTGTATTCTCTTGTTCTGTTTGCCCAACTGCCTCTTGATCCATTTACAGGTTCTGCAGGAGCACAATGAATGTTCTGCAATCCCCATTCTTCTCAAGACTCTCCATAGTTTGCTTTGATCGACACAATTGAATGCCTTGGAATCATGAATAAAACACACGTCAACATCTTTCTAGTATTGTCTGCTTTCAGCCAAGCCTCATCTGACATCAGCAATGACATCTCTTATTCCTTGTTCGCTCTTGAATCTGGCAGCTCGCTGTCAATATACTGCTGCAACTTTATTTGGATGATCTTCAGAAATGGGATATCAATGATATTGTACTATAGTTTGAACATTCTATTAGGTCACCTTTCTTTGGAATGGGTACAAATACGAAGCTCTTCCAGTCAGTTGGCCAAGTAGCTGTCTTCCAAATTTCTTGGCATAGATGAGTGAGTGCTTCCAGGGCTTCATCAGCTTGTTGAAACATTTCAATTGGTATTTCACCAATTCCTGGAGGCTTGTTTTTGGCTAATGCTTCCAGTGCAGCTTGAACTTCTTCCTTAAATACTATTGGTTCTTGCTCACACACTACCTCCGGAAATGATGGATTGTAAACTATTTCTTTTTGGTACAGTGACTGTATTCTTTCCACCTTCCTTTGGGGTTTCCTGCATCATTCAATATTTTGCCTATAGAATCTTTCAACTTTGCAACTTGAGGCTTGACATTTTTCTTCAGTTCTTTCTGTTTCAGAGATGCTGAGTGTGTTCTTCCTTTTTGGCTTTCTAACTCAAGGTCTTGACACATTTCATTCTAATATTTTATTTTGTTTTCTGGAGCTGTCCTTTGAAATTTTGTGTTTAACTCTTTGACTTCATACTTTCTTCCATTTGCCTTAGCAACTCTAAGATTAAGAGCAAGCATCAGATTCTCTTCTGACATCCTCTTTGACCTTTCTTTCTTTCATGTTTTTTTAATGACCTTTTGCTTTCTCATGTATGATATTCTTGATGTCATCCCCCAGCTCATCATAGCAACCATAAAAACACCAGCATCAAAAACACCAGCATCAGTGAAAACAATAGTGTGTGCTTCTATGCAGATGAAGCCATGTGATTGGAAGTGTCACTGTAATTGAGTCATAATGAGAGCGCAGCAGAGGGTCAAAAAGTAACTTAGCTTAGAGTTCTAGCCTTGTAAGTACATTGATACATGTAAAATCGACTTGGGAAAATGTTCTTATTGTTAGTTATTTAACTAAAAGTATATTTTAATGTTAGCTATTTAACTAAATACAAGTATATTTTCAATTTTAAAAGTATGTATTTCTGCTGAGACTTGCAGGAAAAAATGTATGGATGGTCAGTTTGTGCCACCTTGTCTGGCAGCATCCCCTGACAAGGCCTGCCACCCTGCCCCCGCCTGGTGACGCCGCTGCTCCTTGCCGACGAACTCAGTGTCGAAGAATTGTGCTGGCCCTGTGTCTTCAGTGTTTAAAAATCAGTATTTGGCTTTCATGGATATTGATGTTCAGATCTGAAGGGCACCCAAATTCCCTGACAATGTTAACGTTGAGCTGTGGGGAGATCAGTGTAGAATTACCTAATAAGGAACTCCCGAAGCAGGTGGGCTCTGTGTGAGACTCAGAAGATTGTGCTTCAAGGAAGCCCTGCTCTCTGAAGAAGTTGCTATGCTCTGTTGGACCGGTCTCAGCCCTTGAGAAAGATCTAAGAGCCATATTTACAAGTTCAGCTGGCATAGATCCAAAGTAGCCATTAGTGATGATTAGGTAAATAGAACGACTTCAAATGTCCCTAAATACATATTTGCAGGATAATAAGCCACTGGGTGAGGTGTTTCACTTTTAAATAAACCCAGGATTTAAAATGAACCTCTGATTAGGTTACAAGTGCACTGTGTAGTGCTGTCTTCCGCTCTGTGTATTATCAATGAACATGGTTGTACCTGATAACGCGCTAACCTCCTCTGGGCTCTCGAATGGTAATGCCTTCTAACAGTTGCTCAATGTGAGAGCTCAAAATACGAATAAGTCTTCTCAGTTTGAGAGCAAGGAGGTCCACAAAGGTAGTAATAAATAGCTACGAGCTATTTCCATTGCTTCAGAAAGTCTCATAGAAATCATTCGTCGGCATTCAGTTCACCACATTGTTCCATCTGAGCAGGAACTGTGTGTTTTAAAGGTGAAGGGGGCAGTCTAGAGGCACATTCCCTGAATCTGAATTCAACATCACACCTCCTTCACTGTATCCGACACACTCAACCCTCTGAACTCAGTTTCCTTCGTATTGAAACAGAGCTAGCAGATCTACCTTGCAACCGAAATGCGCTGGGAGGCCCCCTGAGTTAGTAGAGACAAGCACTTAGGGCAGTCTCTGGCACTTGGTGAGTTTTTCGTGTTTATTATTATTTCTTCTTTGGGCTAACCTGTATGAATTCCAACCAGATACTTCACGTTAATCCTAAAATCTACTTGGCAATGAGTGACATGAATGTATTATAAATTGTTAAATAGAACCCTTTTATGCCTATTTGTACAGGGAAAGGAAATAGATTGGAGCAGTGTAAAGAAAATAAAGGGGGTGTTGGCAGTGGAAATGATGGGGATCGTTGGGTGTATTTCTCTAAATTGGTCTCACTGATACCAGTGTCAACCCAGCATCCCAGAACATACAGGGAATATCGACCCTGAGAAGCCAGTCCTTTGAAGTCCGATAATTCTAACAGAGGAGTAACAGTCATTGGTCGGTCAGATAAAATCCTTATTCTGGATCCATCAGTTTCCCACTGAATCCAAGGAAATTCAGAAAAATATACAAATGTGAAAAATCAACCAGAAAATCACTTTAGTACTCAATCTGGGAGAACGCTCCATTCGGTAAACCAGATGGGCCTGAAGAAAGGAAATAACGGTCTGGGATGACAAAGATCTTAAATGCAAAGTATCAAAATGAGAACCCCATTGGAGGGAATAAATCAGATAATGCCATAATCATTCAAAACTCAGGTTAGGGTGGCCTCTTCTAGAAAGCCTTCCTGAGCTTTCTAGAAAGCCCAGTGCCTGTGTCCAATGTCAGATTTCCCAGTGTAGCCTGTATGTATCGTGTGTCACTTCATACTGAAGTTAGCTCTTGATAAGTTTAACGCATGGGGACAGTGTCATCGTCCTGCTGGCATCCTCAGCATCTGGCAACAAGTCAGGCCCACGCTAAGTCTCAGTACATCTTAGTGGGACTGAGTTGCACAGACTTGATTCAACCTTTTGCTGAAACCTAGCTATTCTGTTGTTGTGCTTTTCTGAGTTTACTAGTCTTCCAAAGAAGCAAACTTGTTTATTCTGTTTTGTTTTCACTCACGCAATATTGTCTGAGTTTTCCCATGTGCCAGTGTATGTGTGTGTTCGGTCTGATGTGACTTGCTATCGAACCGAAGATAATGCCAAGGATGACTGATTCGTTTTAACACTCGCAGCAGGACTTCCTCCAGTAATTCACTGAAGAAGTTTTCCTAAGACCAAATGTAAACTCACTGGTCCCTACAACACAGTTTCTTCGTTGTTTTAAAAACGAGAACCACAAATGTTTGTCTCCTAATTTCGGATGCCATTTTCATTCCTCCCAAAATCTTGGCATGTGTTCAAATGTCACTAGAAACCAAGGCTGGGCGATTCCAACCACAGGTTCTATAAGTGGTGTAGTTGGCATTGTCTAAATGGTCTCATTGGCATATGCTTTGCATTTCATGCAATCTAATCATTCGATCATATTAAGAAGAGTTGTGTAATCATCACCACAATTCCCAGAGCTCACAAAGAGCTCTGTTTTCTCCAGCTAGTGAGGAGAGTGCTCATAATACATAGGGCCTTGGCCATGATGTGTGGGAGTTGGCTTGTACAAGCTTGAGAGAACTAGTTGTTAAATGTTTAGAGATTTTTGAGAGACGTTTCATACCATGTTGGTAGTGTGAAATTGGCCATGATAAGAAGTCAGCAAATGTGTATGAGTCAGTGTTTGCTTGGTTATTTTTTGGATGGTCACTTTTCAAGCTTTTGCCACCAGGCTACCTGTCATTGAGCAGTCTTTAGAAAAACGATGTTTAAGGTTAGGATGTAAGTAGCTGCCCTTAAGTAATTGATTCCTGGTGACCTATGAGAAATGGAATGAGGCACTGCCCGGTCCTGCTTCATCCTCACTATTGCCAACATATTTGAGTTCTAGTTGCAGCTACTGGGCAAATTCATCTCATACAGGGTCTTCCCTGTCTTTGTTATACCTCTCACCACTCACTGCCATCAAGCCGATTCTGACTCATAGCAAGTCTATAGGACAGAGTTGAACGCCCCCTGTAGTATTCCAAGACCGTAACTCCTAGTTACGGAGTAGAAAGCCTCCTCTTTCTTTCTTTCTCCTGAACCCATCCTAGCAGAATTTACAAGCAAGTCTCAAAAACATCAAAGTAACCCCTATTAATTTATCCTCAATAAAAGAGCTAACATTCTTGAACAAATACAACGAAATCTAGCATTTAATAACATAACTTTCATAATCCCATGAATAGCCTTAAATCTATTAAGTACATTTGGGTCATAAGTTTCAAAACCCCTAAAACATCAAGGCAGAGGATCTCACTTGTGAACGTTACCAAACATTCGAGAAAGAAACAAAGCCAATTCTATACAAACTCTTCCAGAACCGAGAGGCGTAGGAGGAAATTCTCTGAGGACAGCGTTAGCCTGCGATCAAAACCAGACAAGAACATTGAAAGGGAAAAGAGAGGGAAGGGTCACCGCCTTAAAACCCTTCCAGATCCCGTACCCACCCAACCAACGCACGGCGCTCGGTGGGCACCAAGGGAGGAGCGTACCGTTGAAACAGACTTAAATTCTTTGTGACACACAAGCTAGTTTCAAAAAAAAAAAAAATTTACAACAAAAGAAAGCTGCCGAGCCGCAGCCCCCATGAACATAGACACGGAATCCTCCTCCAAATATCAGCAAATCGTATCCAGTACATCATATTAGTCAAGCATGGTCAGCCTCAGAATGAAAGTAGGAGCTGGCGATTTGAAAAGCAATTCATGTAATCCGCCCTTCTCACACCAGAAAGAAAGAATCCAGACACAAGACTTCAAACTGCCCGGCGGTAGTTATATGAAATTGGTAAAAAGGCAAAACAACAATGACAGCAGGGAGATAGATGGTTGCTTGGGGCAGGGGCAGGGGGAGGGGCTGACTGAGAAGGGGAATGAGGAAAGTTTTGGGTGGGATGGAAAAGTTACAGTTCTTGATGGCACAAGTAGCTCTTGGCCCACACATTTGTCAATCTGTATAAAAATGTTTGCTTAAAATGGCAATTTTTTTCTCTACATTGCTTATCCCTGAAGAAAACTCATCCATTCCCCCCTCCCCCGCTTTAAATCAACAAGTGACCTTCATGGCAAAAGTGGTGCCCGTCATCAGTTCTCTAGCCCCCCTTCCCTTCCTTCGAGCCTAGGACAATGTAAGTCCTGTAACTTCTAGTTATATATTTTACCTAGCATATGAAACTGTTTTTGATAGGATGGTGGGACCAAATAGCCAAGCCTTCCATGACCCAAAATGAAGGTAATTGATTTTTATCTTAATATAGAGTCTCACACACTCTCACTCACACACACACACACACACACACACACACACACACACACACACAGATAAACCAGTTGCCATTGAGTCAATTACAACTCCTGCTGACTCCAAGTCACAATCACTCCAACTCACGGTGACTCACGAGTGTCCATGGAGCTGTGCTCCATAAGCTTTCCAATGGCTGCTTTTTCTTGAAACAGATCACCAGGCCTTTCTTCGGCAACACCTCTGGATGGACTCAAACCTTCAACCTCCCAGTTAGCAACCACATTGTTTGGACCAGCCAGGCATTTGTAAGGAAAGGAAGGCTTTTCCAGGTTCCTTTTGTGAGGTCTCGTTATGAACTCAATGACAACTAGTTTTAGTGTGTGTGTGTGTGTGTGTGTGTGTGTGTGTGTGTGTGTGTGCATGGTGGGAGGAGTGAGGGAATGTTTTGGTTGCAATGGTGAGAGTCTTTCTTTATTTCCTTTTTTTGCTTTGAAGGCTAATGTTTACTCAATTTGCTCGTAAACCTAGGCCTCCTAATATACTTTTCTTTGGTTTAGTTCAGAAATATCTATTCCTTCTTTAATGGCAATAAATATGTTGGGAATTGGACGCAGGGCTCAAATGGCCAAAGTTTGAGAACTGGTTCTGAGTGATCTTGGAGAAGTAAACAAGTTGCTTACCTTCTCTTGGCTTCAATAGCATCGTTCATAAAACCAAGACCTAAATTTCTAAAATGTTCCCAATAAAATGACTCTGGACTCTTCACAGGAAAGACTCCAACCCAACCATGAACTAACCTCTCCTTAGAATCGCACATCTACTTTCCATTCAGAACTTCAAAAGGCATGCCAGTAAAATATTTCAGCTCTCAAAAACATTCTGTTGAGTGATTTCATTATACACTCACAGCTCCTCTCTCTCACACTCAGTCCTCCTAGTTTCTGAATTCTCCTGGTTAGACTCGAGGAACGGGCAAGCAAAGGGAAAGGGGGGCTTGTTTGAGCACGTCCTGAAAGGAGAACCCCTCCATGCTCCCTGAGGGTTAATTTTCTGGTTCTTCCCCATCCCAAGCCTAGTAAGATTAGCTTGTACTTAAACCCAGGATAATAATCAGCAAATTAAAAAGTACATTGACAAACTAATTACAAGAGAAGAGATAGAAGAAGAACACATAAAACACAGGTACAATAAAAGACCAATGATCCCAGGGGAGCAAATAAACAGTGCGCTACACATACGTCAATACTCCTGAGAGAACTACTGTGTTGAAGTCAAGGGCAATCACTAATTTTCACTAAGGCTGTTAGGTATCAGGGAACAATTTCTCAGGTGTCCAGAAAACTTGACTGTCCAGGAAGACGGAACCTTTGACCATTCTGGAAAGCTGATGCCTGCTACCTATTCCACAGCCATGTCACAGGGGTGAAGGTTGTGTTTTCGACGCCACCAAAGCTCCTTGAGGGGAAGGGTCCGGGCACATCCTTCTCTGTAACACCCTCCCACCCCCTCCTCCCCAAGCCATCTTCATCTGTATCCATTACCTGTCAGACCAATGGTACCACCTTCACATGACACACTCTGGCACACAATTTCTGCTACATTAATGTCCATCTGGTAACTGATGCTAGGTGTGTGATGCAGTTCAAACAGTCCTTGAATTCGTATTAATTTGGGGGCCTTTGTGTCTCCTTCAAGCCTTGGTGGTGGGGTGGATTCATGCTGGGCTGCAATGTAAAAGGTCAGGAGTTCGAAACCCCCAGCCACTCAGTGGGAGAAAACCACGGCTTTCTACTCCTGTAAATAGTTACAGTCTCAGAAAAACTCACGGGGCAGTTCTACCCTGTCCTTTAGGGTCACTGCCATTTGATTCGATGGCAGTGAGCCTGTCTTCCGCAAAGCTGTATCATGCTGTGGCATGCTGTCCTTCCACCCCACCCCCAACAAAAGGGCTTATCAACCCTTCTCTCTACATAATGAAAACGAGCCCTGAAGTCCTACCAAAACCTGTGAAGAATGAGTTGCAAGCTCTCATGGGTTCTGTCCCTAGTTTCTTTTCAAATTTCTCTTGCTCTCTCCAGATGTCTCTGACTCCTATTTGACACGAATGGTTGGCAGATTGGGTTTGATATTTACATTCTCCCTTCTCCCATCTCCCTGGGTGGTCACGTGCACCTGACTTCTTCCATTACAAATGTCTAGTGTCTTGGTGGGACATGTCTTTGTGATTACTTTTTAACATTTCCTTTCAGCAATATTAAGTGCTTTATAATACCCTTGGTATTATGAATTAAGAATTCAAGGATTCAAGCACTTCCAAAGAAATAATTTCATCAAATGTTTGCTGACAAAACATTTTCCCATGAGAAAAAAAAAGAAGGTATATATTAGTGATTGATTCGTCTTTGAAATTCTAGAACAAGTCAATAAGTCTATGAGTACTTCCTAGAACTGCTAATTGGGGAGTTCATGAATTAGGCAGCTCTGAAGCAATAGAATTCAAAAGTACAATTCAACATAAATAATTGTTGCATATATTCAACGTACATTTGAACTATATTTAGCCTCTCTTGTTAAAAACAATGCCAAAAATATTGTTAATATTAAGAACTAAAACAATGAGCTAAAATTAACCCATCTTCTCACCACTGGAGAAGAGCTAATTGGGTATTTAATCCTCACCTGGTGGAGTTTCAAATCTCTGTGGGAGGCAGCCGGACCTAATAGCATACCGTCACTATAAAACAAGATGAGACTGTGGAGCCAAATGCTAAGGGGGGTATTTAAAAAGGGGAGGAAATAAAACCTACAGAATGCTTATCTGCTAAAAGAACATTGAGATACTGTCCCTAAACTATAAGGAAATGCCCTAAAACCAAAAGATCCTTAATTCCAGGGAAAGGCTGGGTGAATGATAAACTCTGAGGAAGTATTCCAGGCACTAGTAACGTTCACTGACATGCAGAAAGCAAAGATTTTTAATGCATCCACTGTAATGTAACTCAACCCTCAAACAAGTAGGATCAGGGGAGGACGTGCAAAGCTTAGCCCTTCTGCCGTCGCTTGGATATGGCTTGACACCTCTTTTGAGTCATGGCGGAAGCGAACTATGTTAGGTCTGAATATTTGTGCGGATACAAACACACATCCCAGATTTGAGGACATCTTGATCTCACCATTGTCCCAGAATAAACGATAGCCTGGGGAAAGCAAGAAGTCGTATGTAGGGATTAGTACTGGGAAATTCCTAAAAATGTGCATCCTACTTGTGGCACGTGTGTCCCAGATCTCTACAGTCAATGAAAACCACTGCTACCCAAATACTGGATGGCAGACATTCACTGTTCCAGGTGTGGGGGCTTCCTTTCTTTCCAGCAAATTGCAAAAAAAAAGAGTTTTGCAATTTACCCCTGTAACTTCCAGTTTTCAAAATCAAATCCTTTGCAGCTTACATATTCTTTCAACACCATAAAACAAAGAAAAAATGAATAACCAAGTTAACAATATTTCACCCAAGTGGTTTAATTCACTAGCCTACTGAAATCTCTAAGATTTGTTTCCAAATCAGATATTAAAATCTACTGTGAGATTCTAGCAAATGCAGTAGAAAATTCCTAGGAACTGTAAGAGTAGAGGTGCACAGTCAGTCCCATTTCTTCATTTGACAGGTGAGATCCTGAGAACTTCAGGGAGGTTTTCATCATAGTACAGTGGCAGAAGACCTACAGAGTGCTTTCATTTATTGTTCCAACAATGTTTCTTACATGTGTTGCCTATGTCAGCTACTTGCATTTCTTGCCTCTGGATTTATCCAAGTGGAAACATGTCTCAAAGAGCTGACATTCAAGTAGTCACAGCATGCTCATTCAGTTTCTGGAAAAGGCCAACCATTCCATATCGAATCCTTTTTCCCTCGGCAGAAACAATGACACAGATCTGCTCTCCACATTAATCCAACTCTGTCCTCAGCAGCTTGGCTGAAGGGGTGCAGCTGGGTCGTGTGACAGTTTCAAAGACCTAGACTGCAAATGCTAGAAGGCGCCACGCTCCAGTTATCCTGTGTTCTCAATGCCATAACCGCTACCAGTGATGGAGTGCTTTTCTGACTGTAGTCAAGACCTCTGTAACACCTATCTATGGCCCTCATGATATTTTCTTCCATCTTCTAGGTCAACCTGGATTCTTCCTTATTCTCGTTAAGGAAAACAACCAGTTGCTGTTGAGTTGACCTGGATTCAAGACAACCTCATGGGTGTCCATGCTCCAAACAGCTTTCAATGACTGATTATTCACAGTAGCTTGCCAGGCCTTTCTTACAAGGCACTTCTGGGTAGGCTCCAACTTCCAGCCTTTTGCTGAGCATTTACACCTCCTAGTTACTCTTTATTCATGAAAGGATATCTTTATTATCCTGATAATTATTATCCAGATGCCCAAGCTTTGAATGAAAGCAAAGTGGTTTTAATTTTTTTTTAATTGTTCATCAATGAATTTGCCACTTAAAAATTAGTACCGTTTCAATCATCCACCTACATCCAGGATTTGGCTTTATCCCTTCAGTCAATGTCTTTCCCTGCTCATGATCAGTCTTTCCCTAGGTATGCTAACACAATGCAAGCTGATTGCACAATAAAACGGAAAACCCTACTTAAAACATGGTGATGTCAGACAGTATTCGACCTCTATCCCTAAGTTTTTCAGTGGCGAATTTTTCAGAACTGAGTAGCCTGTGCCTTCCTCCTATTCTGTTCTTCATCTTAAAGTTCTGATGAAATCTGTCCACCACCGGTGTCCCTAGTGCTATTTAAAATACCAGTGACATGATTTCCAGCATAGCAGCAACCCACCAGCCACCACAGCATGACAAACAGATAGAGGAATCGGGGGAAGCCTCATCAAGTTAATTGAACTGATGTGGAAGACCTGTTCAATCAGAGAAAGTTGTTGACACGTGAGGAGTTTCCATAGCCAATGGAAGACGAGGGAATGGCCAAGATAGGGACATCTTGTAAGCTTCTGCTGCTGGTGGTGGAGATTTTGGCAAAGATTTCAATATAATGCTTTAACCTTGGTGCTGGCTGCATGTGACTAATGAAATTGATGTCACCAAATTGTACACATAAAAACAGTGCATCGATGAACTTTCAAGCATTATATATATTCACTATTTTCAAAAAAGGTCTTTCAAAAGTTATTCATAAAAGAGTGGTCTCAATATCCTTGAACTTAAAGGCATCTTTGAGAAAAGTGATGAGGTTCTTGAGTATAATTATAAAAAACGATTCTCTAAAATTATGGCTTGAAACTCAAATAAAAATGGAGGTCACAAGGGTAGGCGGGGTGGGGGCAGGAGGCGGGCAGATGGGAGAGAAAAGGGAAACCTATCACAAGATTGGATCTATAGCTCCCCCCAGGAGGGGAGGGACAAATAACAGAAATGTGGGTGAAGGGAGATAACGGACAGTGTAAGACCCGAAATAACAGTGACAATATATAATTGATCAGGAATTCATGAGGGTGGGAGGGTGGGGAAGCAAGGGGGAAAAAGAGGAGTTGATACCAAGGGCTCAAGTAGAAAGAAAATGCTTTGGAAATGATGGAAACATATGTACAAGTGTGCTTAATGTAATTAAATGATGGATTGTTATAAGATTTGTAAGAGCACCCCCCCAATAAAATGATTAATAAAGAAAAAAGAAGTGGCGTTCACACCGTAGTCTACTAGCATGCCCCTCCATCCGAAAATAATAATCACCCACTCGCAACAAGAAGAGGCATTGCTGTCACGCTTCGTCCATTCTAAGAAGACAGCTTTAATTCAAATTGGTATCTTATGAACAAAACAGGATGACTCTTTTAAAACTTCAGTTTGAGTTTTTAAGATATAGTCCTCATCACTTTGATAAAACATATAGCAATCATCCTGTCATTTAAAATGTACAATTTGATGACTTTACAATGTTGGCCGTGTTGTGCAACCATCACACTATTTTCAGAAGGCTCCCATCACCCCAGACAGAGACTCACTGCCCCTTCAGAGTGATGCTTCATTCCCCCCTCCTCCCAGCCGCCGATAACCACGAGCCAATCATCTTTTGACTCTATGCAGGCCTCTAGTCTGCATGCTTCCTCTAGTTGAATCACACAATATCTGTCCTTTACTGTCTGACTTACTCCACTTAGCATAATGTTGTCAATGCCCATTCACATCATGGTAGGTCTCAGAACTGACTTCATGCTTCTCTATAGCTAGGTAATATTTCACTCAACATTTATATCACATGTTTATCCATTCAGTTGTTGGTGAACACTTGGGTGATTTTCAATGTTTGACTATTGTGAAAAATACTGCTATGAATATTGATGTACAAGTGTGTTAGTCTGGGTACTTTAGAGAAACAAATCCACAGAAACTCATGCATGAGAGTTTTATATAAAGGTTAAGTGCACATCAAGAAAACATCCCAACCCAGTGCTGCCCAAGCCCACAAGTCCAACATTAACCCATATGTCCGACACCAATCCACAAAGTCCTCCTCCATCTCATAAAACATGCACAATGATACCGACTGCAGGAGGAAAGCTGAGTCAGTGAACGTGTAAGCATCTCAGCGCTGGCAGGGGTCTCCACATAGCTGCTCCAGCACCCAGGACTGCATTGGGGTAGGTCCATGCTGCTTCTCCTTGGGGATGTCTTGCAGGAAGTGAGCCTTGCCAGCCGAAGCAGGCTAAGGCAGCTGCACCGTGGTCTGAGCATGAGAGAGCAAGAGACCCGAGAACTAGAAAGGCGAGGCTCACTGAGTCATTTATCCCTCAGCCCTTCAATTAACTCCACATGTGTTTGTCGGCCAGGTGGGCACAGTGAACTAACTACTTCAACAAGTCAGTGAGTTTGTCCTACGTTCGAGTCTTCAGCACACGCAGCTAGGAGTAGAATTGCTGAGTCATATATGTTTAACTTTCTGAGGGACAGCCAAATGTTTTCCACAGAGATTGCACCATTTTATATTCCCACAAGCAATGGATGAAGGATCAAATTTCTCTACATCCTACCCCAAAGATTGCTATGTTCATGTTTGGGTTTTTTAATAATGCATGCTATTTTCCATGTGATTCTAGTGGGCATGAAGCGGATGTGAGCATTTTTTGGTGTGCTTTCAGTAAGCATTTGACTGTCTTCTTTGGAGAAATGTCTATTCCCAGCCCTTTGTTTAATTGGACTATTTGTTTTCTGTTGCTGTTGTGGAAACTCTTTATATGTTCTGGATACGACACCCCTTATTAGCTATCCGGTTATCAATTTTTTTTTCCCATTCTGTGGGTTGTTTTTTCACTTTTTGATAAAATGCTTTGATGCACAAAGTGAAATTTATCTCTCTTCTTTTTTTTGCCTCCGTTGCTCGTGGTTTGGGTATCCTATATAAGAATCCATCGTCCAAAACTATACCTCAGAGTTTTATTTCTTATACGTAGGTCACTGGCCCGTGTTTAACTTTTGTCTATTTTGTGGATCAAGGGTCCAACTTCGTTATTTTGCATAAGTAGATGCAGCTGTCCTCGCACAATTCCCACCACTTTTTAACTGAGCGATTTGTTCCCAGGTTTAAGCGGAATCCCTTTCAATAATGAAGACTGTGTGTGGTTGCAGATAGGAGGGACTGAGACCCAGGAAGCCAAGCAACTTGTCTGGATCACACATCCAGTAGTGGCAAGCCAGCCCTTCCCTGCTCCCGCCATCTAGAGATTGCTAATCGCTCTGCAAAGAGGTAACGAAGGTGCCTCCCACGTAACACGGCTATCCGTCATGGTAAGAATTCGAAGGCAGATGAAGTTAAAGACACCGAAGACAGATCTTATGGAAGATCAAATACAATTTGTTTTCCCTTCACTTTAGTTAAAGAAATGACTTGTCTAAAAGTGATCCTAATCCAAAATGTACATTCCAGGGATAAGACTTGCCCATTTTAAAGTGTGTTCTGCTGCAATTAAGAGATACACTTAAGATAGGGATTAATTTTGATCATTCTGCTTAGCCCTCTTTTTGAAGGAGAGTACATAGAGGAAATCATAATGCTTCCCAGCACTTCAGCCCTGCTCTCACTCCTTCCAACACGTGACAGCGTAACACTGAAAGAAGGTGCTAGATGGCCCAACCAGGTTTTAGTTCTTAATTGGATGCTTTCCAGTAGACTACTATTTCTTCTTGTGTAAATATGAAGGGGATGCCGGCTTCAGAGCAAATGGGGTAGAGCTAGCCTGGTTCACTTGGGATAGTAGAGACTGGCTGGGTCTCAGAGGACAAAGCATCCATTGTAACATCTCTGGACAGTACTGTCAGAGCTGGAGGCCACTAATTATGTTGCTTTCTTGAGCCTTCCCAGCAGCCCTGGGAGTAGCACACTTGCAGCCACCTAAACAATAGCTATTGAAGAGCTGGGCACGCAGAAGTAGAGAAGCCGTGGTCTCCTCCTCGGTGGTTGTAGGGCCTAGCTGGGCAGAGAGGAGATGGAATCCCTAGGCTAGCAGGACTGGCTCCTGGCTCCACAGTGTCTAGGAGGGGATGCAAACTGCTAATGGACTTGACAGCTGTCGTCGTTATCTATAACAGAAATACTAGAGTTGATGGTTTTAACGAACAGAAATGTATTTATTCTCTCAGGTATAGAAGGTCAGAGGGCCCAATTCAGAGTTCCAGTGCAAATGGAAGGGTTTCTTCTGCACTTCTCCTGCTGGAGGAGGCTCTCAGCAGAGGGACCTCAGGTTCAAAGGACACAGTCTGCTGCCAGCTCTTCCTTCTGGGTGGTAGTAAGCCCTTCCTGCTAATATCTCCCCTTTTAGTTCTCATGAAATATAAGGTGGTACAAGTCAAACCCCAGGGAAATTCACCAAATATTAGATCACAGTTGTTTCTTTCTTTCTTTCTTTTTTCCCTCCCCAAACCATTTTATTGGGAGATAATACAGATATCGTATCGTTCCATAGTTCAGTTACACCAAGCAGCATTAAACAACTGCTACCACAATCAATTTCAAAACATTCTCTTCCTTCTTGAACTTCTTGATGTCAGCTCCCTTTTACACTTCCATGGCCCTCCCCCAGCCCCCACTGTGCCTCCCAGGGACCCTTATCCTACTTACTGTCTCAATAGGTTCATCAATCCTGGGTTTCATATACAGAAAAACATAACAAAAATTCAAGAGGGTTACCCACGATGACAAAATACATCTGAGATAAACCTCAATATGAAATATACACA
Source organism: Echinops telfairi (assembly GCF_000313985.2). Lineage (NCBI taxonomy): Eukaryota > Metazoa > Chordata > Mammalia > Afrosoricida > Tenrecidae > Echinops > Echinops telfairi. The sequence continues at coordinate 22,206,019 of NW_022103906.1, forward strand.
AGAGAGAGGGGGGTGGAATTGAAAACCAGATCAGGCCCAACGTGTATCAGAAGGGGGATCAACTGACAAGATTTTAACACAATTTAGGCTCTAATATGAATCCCTCCTTCAACTTCTGATAATATGATTTACAGTCCTTAGGTCACTGATGTTGGTGTGCTTCCACACAGACTTAGTTGACATCTCTCTTAGATGACTGCTTGTTTGGGAACAAAAGCTTTTAAAAAGTGGGCCAGTGACCTACGTATAAGAAATAAAACTCTGAGGTATAGTTTTTGATGATGGATTCTTATATATGCTATTTTATCAGATAGCCAGGCACTATCTAATTTCTTCACCATACTTTGCTATAGCACCTTTATTTTCAGTGTTCAGGGTTGTTTCTTGACTAAGGGTTTTGCATCCACTCTAATCCACCTACATAGATCAGGGTTGATTACATCAGATTAAATCATGGAGGTGACTACATCATTATATAACTGCCATATTATATCTTTTTAACAAAATCATTTAATTTTATTTTTAACAGTTTTATTGGCATATAATGCACCTATCATACAATCCATGCCCAAACAGAGACCTCATTGGCTATATCCTAGACTCCATCCCTACACTCTGAATCCTCAAATTGATACCAGATTATGTAACTACCACACTCACCTTCCTGACATGATCGCTGAAGACAAAATGGGGGCATAAGCAAATGTGGTGGAGAAAGCTGATGATACCTGATGATATAGCTGATGATATAGCTTCTGGGGTCTTAAAGGCTTGAAGCTAAACAAGTGGCCATCTAGCAGGGAAGCAGCAAAGCGCCCATGCAAGAAGGACACCAGGCTGTGAGATCAGGAGGTGTTGATGGTATAAAGTATCAGGCATCAGATCAAAACAAACAAAGATATTGATGCAAATGATAGGGGTCTGGGTGGAGACCCAAAGCCCATATGTAGATAACTGGACATTCCCCCACAGAAGGGTCACAAGGAGAGAACAAGACAGCCAGGGTGCAGCACAGCACTGATGGAACACAACATTCCTCTAGTGCTTTAATGCTTCCTTCCCTTCCCCCCCACCATCCAGCCCCCATCATGATCCCAGTTCTACCTTACTAATTCGGCTAGACTGAGAAGCATGTACACTGGTACAGATAAGAGCTCTTGACACATGGAATCCAGGACAGATAAACCCCTCAGGAACAGCAACGGGAATAGTACTTCCATGAGGGTGGGGGGAAGGGGGCGGGAGAAGGGGGAGAAACAGGGAACCAACGACAATAACGTATAATTCCTCCCCCCTCCCCAGGGAGACGAACAACAATGATGTGCATGAAGGAAGACAGCAGGAGGTGTGATGTGAAAATAATAATAATAATTCATAATTTACCAGGGTCCGTGAGGGTGAGAGGGAGGGGGGACGAGGTAACAAAAGAGGAGCTGATGCCAAGGGCTCAAACAGAAAGAAAATATTTTGAAAATGATGATAGCAACATATGTACAAATGTGCTTGATAAAAATGATGTATGGATTGTTATAAGCGCTGTAAGAGCCCCCCAATAAAATGATTTTTTTAAGTATAACCATCATGCTACTTAGGAGCAAGGTTGACATTTCATCTCACATACTTTGGACAGGGACTTTATCAGGAGGGATCAGTTCCTGGAGAAGGCCGTCCTACTTGATAAAGTACAGGGTCAGTAAAAAACGAGGAAGCCCCTCCAGGAGGTGTATTCAAACAACGGCTGACTGAGCTTCACCATTGTCACAATTGTGAGGCTAGGGCGGGCCGGGGCAGTATGTCTTTCTAGTGTACATAGGGTTTCAAGTACCAAAAAAATACAAAAACAAGAAACAAAAATAAAACAAAATAGAGACAAACTTCAATCAAAAAGAAAGCAGAAAATATTAAAAACTAGAACAATTTTAAAATGGGTCAAAAGGGAGATCGCATGCTAAGGTGTTCAAGGGTAGCATCTGCTTGAATTTATAAAGGTTTCCTGTTGATGTACTGCTGCAAATATTTTTGAAATATCTTCAGTATACTTTTACTTGTAAAACCTCACAGGGCTCAACCACCAGGGTCAGCCAGCTGGAAGGTGAAGGCAGAGAAAGAGGGAGGTTCCCAGGGCGCTCCTTATGAGAAGGCCACGCCCACAAGGAGGCGCCATCAGGCAGTGACCTCATTGAGAGGCTAGACTCCACCCCAACACGTTTCCATATTTTCAAGTTAGCTTAAAATTATGTGAGTACCACAGGCACAGAATGCAGAGTCCAGAGAGGGAGCCACGCAATATGATCCATGGATTTTTCTACACAGGTGCAAAGTCAATTTGAAAATGAATAGTTTTAGGGATTTATTTTTAGCAAGTGGTGATGTAATGTTTGGAAATCCATATATCTATAAAAATTGAACGTTGATCGATACTTCACATTTGTTAATTTATACAAAAATTAACTCAAATTTAATCATAACATAACTTAATAAAGTAAATGCTTAGCAGAAAACATGGGAAATGATTGTAACCTTGAATTAGACAAGGATTTCTGAGATAGGGCACGAAAAACACAATAAAAAAAATAAAACTTTATAAATCAAAATTAAAAACCTTTGTTTTTGAAAGGCAGAATGAAAACATAAGCCACAATCTGCAAAAAAAAATTTTCAAATGATTTCTTGTAGGAAATCATTACATAAAATAGATAGAAAATCCTCAAAACTCAACATCAACAACAAATAAATTATTTTTAAAGCTAAATATTAAGGCACAAATAGCTCAATTTTTAAGAGATTTAAACAGACATTTCACCAAAGAAGATGCAGGATTTCAAATAAATCTGTGAAAATCATGTCATGCAAATAGAAATGATGAGTTAAAATAATATGAAACTGAAAATATTAAACAATGAAAAAGACACAAAGCAACTGGAACGGTCAGGTATTGCTGCTCAAAATGTAAAATGATAGTCATTTTAGAAAGCTATCTGCCAATTTCTTTTCTAACGGTTTCATTGCCCTCCAATTCACATATATATATAATTCAGTAATTTACATATATTAAAAAGATTTGTGAAATCATTATCACAATCAATTTTAGAGCACTTTTTCTTTCTTGTACTCATTGTTGTTAGCTCCCCACTTCCCCCAACCACCCTGCCATGTTCCTAGGAAACCACTAATCCAATTACTCTCTCTCTAGGTTTACCTGTCTTGAATTTCATGTACAGAACAACGTAAAAAATAAAAACAAAACAACAACGACAAAAGAAAAACCTCAATTAAAAAAAAAGAAGCAGAAAATATTTAAATTAAAACTGGGTCCAGTTTTTCTGTATATAAAATCCAGGATAGGAACATCTATAGAGATAGCAATTGGATTAATGGCTTGGGTGTATAGCAGGGGAGGTTGGGAGGAAATGGGCAGCTAATAATGATGAGTACAGGAATGAAGAAAATGTTCTAAAACTGATTGTGGTGATGACTGTACAACTCTTTTGATATGATTGAATTGTATGATATGTGAATTACATGCCAAGAAAACGGTTTAAGAAATGGGTCAAAGGGAGATCAAATGATAAGGTCTTACATTTTAACCCAACAACATCAGCAGTAATCCATTTTGCAATGTGCTCTGTCTGATAGCAAGGCTAGGTACATCTCTATGTTCACAGGGGATTCACCAGAGGCTTGATTCACATGGGCCCCTGAAAATGGATTTTAGGCTTTCACTGTCATCCGTAGCTTTCTGCACACTGAGTGCTCAGAATTTAAACCCTAATACTGCTCCTTCCTCCGGATTTGGATTTGATTATTTACAATCCTTGGCTCACACGGCTGGCGTGCTTCTTCCATGTCCACGTAACTGATGCCCTCTCTTAGATGACTGCTTGTGTGAAGACAAGGTCCCAGACAATATCCTTCCTGATAGCCAGGCACCATCTGATTTTTCACCACACTTTACTCTAGCACCCATATCTTCAGTGATCTCTTTGCGCAGGGGAGAATCAAGTGTGGTCATGTCATAAGAACTAATTCTTCATAAGTTAGGGCTAAAATTAAGATAAATCTATTTGGCATTTTCTTATAAATACATGAAGCCCAACCCAAACCACCAAATCAATTTAGACTTAGAGACCCTACAGCAGCGGCTCTCAATCTGTGTGTCGTGACCCCTGAACGACCCTTTTCACAGGGGCCACCCGATTCACAACAGTAGCAAAAGGACAGTTATGAAGTAGTAACGAAACTCATTTTATGGTTGGAGGGAGGGGGGGGTCACCACAACCTGAGGAACTGTATTAAAGGGTCACGGCATGAGGAAGGTTGAGAACCACTGCCCTACAGGAAAGAGCAGACCGCTCCATAGGGCTTCTGAGGCTGAAATGCTTTCTGGGGGCAGACTGCCTCATCTTTCACTGTGGAAGAGGCTGGTGGAGTCAAACTGCTGAGCTTGCAGTTAGCAGCCCAACACATAACTTGCTATGCCACCAGGGTTCTGGTACCCACAGAATCACCACAAATTCCAACTCACAGGGCCCCACGTGTGTCAGACTCGAACTGTGCTCCAGAGGGTTTGCAGGGTTGCTTTTCCTGGGCCTTCGGGTGGACTCAAATCACCAGCCTTCGGACAGCAACTAAGTACATTCAGTGTTTGCACCACCGAGGAGCCTGCACTTATTATATAACTCAGCAATTTCACTCCAGGATACTTGTCCACGGTGAATTAAAACTGTACTTCAGACAAAAACAGGTATAATCCATTTCGAGTGGTTTTCTGAGCAATAGTTGAAAGCTAGAATCAACCAAGTGCTCTTTAATTGGTGAGTAAAGACACAGTATATCCATGCAAAGGAGTGAAGTTCAGCAAGCAGGAGAAATACACTGCTGCTAGTAACAGCAACGGGCACATGCTGAATCCCTTTGCGAAGTGGAAGAAGTCATGGCGGAGGTCTACATACTGTATGATTCCGCTAATATGACGTTCTGAAGTAGCTAACACTATGGGGCCATAGAACGGGCTGCCAAGGGTTAAAGAGGGGAGAGGGGTCGACTACACAAAGCAGCATGTGGGACATTTTGAGCTGCGATGACACCGGCCAGTAGCTTGGCTCTAGTGGTGGCATGACTGCGTTTCTCAAAACGCACAGAACTTGCCAGGAGCGCAGGGAAGTACGGCGTGCATGAATGGGGAGTTACAATTTATTAAAAGTTAGCAGTCTGTTGGCCTCTTCGATTTCATGTGCGCCTCCCTCTGACTGATGTACACATTTCTCAAACCCGAGGGCAAATCTAACATGTGTAAATTTAAATATTTTAAAACTCACCAAGGGAACTTGCTTTTTAAAAAAGAATCTTCAAGACACATGGACCTTCTTAATTCGGTTAAGTGGGTTTGATACTTGCTATAGGATAACCAGCCTTTTGGATTTCATCATCCATCAAAAATGAAGTGTATCAACAACTCTCATCATTTTTTAAAAGAATATTCTTCCCCCCACCTTCCCCGCCTTCCTATCACACACACACACACACACACACACACACACACACACACACAGAGCTCTGGCATGAGTCAGTTATTCTTTCAGCATTTCCCATGCCAAGATGGGCAGGTCGGGAGTGGGGGGCCCACCACCAGCATCTCCCGCGCGAAATACTTTCATTCCCCGTGCTCCCTGGCTTCAGTGGATGGAAACGAAGGAAACTGGGCTGTGGGGCTTGGGGAGCCCGTGCGTGCCGTGACTGTCCTTGGTTAGGTTGTACTTGGAACTGAGGTCCCTGGATCCAAAGCCCGTGGCGTCGGATCACTGCCACTGGCCTCCACGCGGCCTGCCAGCCCCAGCACGCCCGCTGTCCAGCGCAAACAGCAGCGCCACGAGAAGGCGGAAGTGGCCTTTGTCTCTGCTTGGGGCTTACTGATGTGTGTCGCTGATGACACCTGTTCGGTAAACCAGGTAAACTTCATGCTCCTGCTTCTTGGCTTCTCTCTCTCCCTGTCGTTAGCTCAGGTGCTCCCTTGCTCGTTTGCACATCCTGGTCACCGTTCCCCAGGCCTCGCTTTCCCGGGCTGCGTTTCAGGTTCTGAAAGCAATCAGACAGCTCCACCTTTGCTCCTCTGAGGATGGTGTCCGTCACTTGGTCCAATAACTTCCTGGGAAAGCAACAATAATGGATGCAAATCCCATCATTATCCATCACCAGCTTATTAAACGCCCAGAGGCGTTTCCTCTGGGGCTTCTTTGGAAATGGAAGTTCCCTTTGCTAAAGGAGTTCATTCCATCTCCTACCCCTGACACTCTTGAACTTGTCAGTTTCTCCAGCTACGAACTCCTTATTGCCACACGTGGGTTTGTGGTCTGCGGCCGGCCTAGGAGTCACTTTCCTGGGCCCCTTGTGCTTATCTGCACTTTAAGGAGGTAATGCAGGTATACACTTGAATTTAATTACTGGGAATCAAGCTACTTCTGAGGGCTCCAAGCTCCTGACAGTAGGATTTCCTCATCTTTCTGTCCCACACACGTGAGCTCTGTACAGGACTCCCCACACACCCTCTCCTTCACCCGAGAAGAGGGTGGCGCCACCACTCCACACAAACGGCAATTACCCCAGGGAGGATGGACTCACACTGCACTCATTAAACAAGAAGCTCTCCTCTCAAATTACCAAAACACTACTACTAGCCTTTAGTTTCTTTTCCTCCGCTCCTACCATAACCAGAGGGTCAGAGCAGAAGGTTAAATTCGTAAAATAATGCTACCAGTACGCAAAAACTCGCTGCCACCCAGTCTATTCTAACTCTCGTAAGGCCTCTATATAGGGTTTTGGAGGCCGTAAATCTTTATAGGAAGAGACAGCCTCATCTTTCTCCCGCAGACTGGCGTGGGTTTGTGACTTTTACAAGTTAACCCAAAGATTCCCCGCTAGCAAGAAAGAGCCCAGAAATCCCTGGCCCAAACCACCCAGCAGTTTGGGTCAGGTTCCCAATTCCCCACCTGTTGAAAGGTGATCACAGTAGGTCAGGAGGACCAAGCCCCTCAGACTTGCCCCGGTCCTGGCATGGCAAGCTGTGGCTCAGTGAGGAAGGCTGGCAGGAGCAGGTCAGCCCTGCAAGCTGAAGAACTCCACGGGCCTGAGGCATTCCTAGTTTTTCAAGTTTTCATCCCACCTCAAATGAAAAAAAATTTTAACTGACTGTGTTCTGTATTAAATATGACTTCTGTATAGCTCCATAAAATTGAGAAGGAGCGGGGAGGAGCACTAGAACTGACTGGGATGGCATAACTCATTGGAAAGGCCATTTAACCATGGGGTGGGGGATGTTCTAAAATGGATATGGTAACGATTGCACAGTTCTTCTTGATATGATTGAGCGAGTGAACTACTGAATTGTGTGATAGGTACATTATGGGCCAATAAAACTGTTAATTTTTTTTAAAGATTGCGAAGCAGCTACTTGTTGCTAGCGTGCCTTGTAGACATTAAATGAAACCCTCCTTCATTTGGAGTTTATATTAGAGTCTTCATATTTGGAAACCAGTATTCCTCCAGGGTCGCCTTGGAAGGCAGGCCTGGTGATGATCTGCTTGGGGCAGGTCCAGCCTTGAAAATGATACAAAGTTCCACTCTGCACACGTGGTTGCCAATGGCCGACATCAGACACTGAAGCTACTCACCGCCACCGCCGCCTCTCCTTTGAGCCCCTGGGTGGTGCGAACGGTGAAGTGACTTCTCTTTTACCCAGTGAAAGGCTGGTGGTGAGAACACAGCCAGAGGTGTGGGGATCAGCTCTGCACACACAGGGTCCCTTCGTCAGAACTGCCTCAAAGGCAACTGACTTTTGATTTTACAGTGGTTTGGTTTTTTTCCTTTTTTTTTTTTTTTCTCCAGTTTACAAACCTTCCATTGTCCCTTGTGATGCTGGTTGAACTAAGGCACTCTGCCCAGAGGACTGAGTGGAGACCACAGCCCTGCACAGGGGTGTAAAGGAAGGGTGCCTCTGGGTCAGACGTCTGGTACAGCCAGCGCAGGGTGTTTTTGCCAACCATAACCCGAGATGTCTGAGTAGAAACTACAGGAAGAGTTACAAGCCCAGAGTCAATTGACTTACTGACAGTATTCACTGCATCTTAACAGCATTCTGTTAAAAAACGACTGTTCACTTTTTACCAAGTGGGGAAATAATGCATAAAATGCGTTAGTCACTTGCCCAAGGTCCTGCAGTTAGATGATGGAGTCTTGAAGCAGGTCTTGTGGCTCCGCGGTCCACAGTTTTCAACTAAGTTGTGCCCCTGCAGGCCCAGAGGAAAGTCATGATTATCCCTTTAAATAAATAGGGGCCAATTTCAATGATTACTTAAAGCTCAATCCGTTCATGGTTCTGTTTCTACTATAAGACAGTAGTAATCTTCTTCTTTTAAAATCTTTCCTATAGGTTTTGGTTCCACATGACTTTAGAGTTGAAGCTGTAAAGAGTATGTCCAACTTAAGTTTTGTTTTGTTTTTTGATGTGTGTGTGTGTGTGTGTGTTTCAATCACTTTCTGCCCCCATCTTAACCTTGCCCACCATGAGGAGTCTCTCCTTGTCCCCTAGGACAGGCACCATCTGCAGAAATCACCTGGCACTTGGAAAGGAATGCCGTTTTTCTGCTTCTATGAATCTGGTCTCTCTCAAACTACATGCCCCGCATGGTAGTGCTGGATCTTATTGCTTCTTGTTCTCTCCCTTAGCAGTGTGGCCTAGTGGTAAGTGAGTGGACGCTAGTCTCAAATTTCCCTCTGCAGAAAACCTCGGGTAAGTTCCACAGGTCACCTAGGCTCTCTGTCTCTTTATTGAAACAATGGAGACGATCCTCACCCTGGATACCTCATAGGATCACTATAATGATGGAAAAGGAAGTCCGTGTATATGGACGTGCCTGGCAATATAGACAGCACTGTGCAAATATACAGGATGCTGAGTGGTGTTGACAGCCAAAGTATGTTCTTGGGGTCTTCTGCCAAACTGGAAGGGCCCAAGGACCATAACAAATGGTTTAACCGACACAGCACTGGGCTTCCCAAGATCACGGCAGGTGAGGAAGCCAATGGATCAGATATGATGTGATGCCAGCTCAGAGGTCCAGCGTGTAGAAGAAGCATAGTTAGATAGGGTCACTCTAGTGAGCTGGCACACCTTCTGGCCTCGTCTGGCGAGGGGACAGAAGCTCAATCCGACTGGACACCTAGAATGTGCCAGTCTGCCAGCACCAGGCCTCGACACCAGTCCGAATAAAGATGCAGGAATACAAGGGTTAGACACTTTACTAACCCTTTGCTTGAAGTCCCCAAATTGTCAGGATAAGGAAATGTCTGATGAGCTACCACCCACTGGAAAGGCCTGGAGGGAGATGAGGTGGAGGGCACCCTGAGGGGAGAGCAGGCTCTCAAGGGAGGAAATGCAGGAAAGGAGGAAGTCTGATCCTTTGACTGGTAAATTAGGCCTTAAGGATGCACCGGGGAAACACAAAGCTTCCACCTGTAAGACGCAGTGTAACCAAGCTCAGCCTACCTGTTCATCTCTGAAATGTGTCTGCTTGGCCCTGGTCTAACGTGGGCCAAGCAGGCCTCTCCATTGCTGCAGACGTTTGCCAAAGCCCTTGAGCTTTGTTCACAATAGTCCAACTCTCCCAGAACGACATAAACTCCGTAATCCGAAGCCAAGGGTCTTCCCCCACCCCCCACCCCCAACTGAGCCGACTCCACCCACCGCCGCAGTTATCGTCTGTGGGGTGCCCTTTACTGTCTTAGAGAGTGAGCCAATCTAGACACAGGAGTGAGCCAATGTGTGTGTTCGATCAGAGTTCCCCAGAAAGCGGAGACTAAGTCAAGTGGGACTTCAAACTTCTTTAAAGCAGTTCAGTAATGACCATCTTAAACCAGGGCCACCTAGGCGTTGCATAGCAACCACATCTGTTGCCGTAGGTTTTTGACCCGAAGAAGGAGACACACAGCTGGGCCCTACTCAGAGATGTTGACTGGTCATCCTGCATTGAATGTGCATTGCTCTTCAGAGTCCTGCCAAAATCTTTCCTCTCAAAAGTTCAAAAACCTGACGTGGGAGATTAGCCTCCTGGCAGGACTCTGGAGAACAACATACATTCAAAGAAGGCAGGCCGTCACCATCTCTGAGAGGACGACACAGTGGTCTGTTTCCTCCAACAACCAAACCCAGCACCGCCATGGAGTCACTGCTGACTCCCCGTGACCCACTGTAGGTTCCTGAGACTATTTACAGGAGTAGAAAGCCCAGTCTTTTTTAAAAAATTTTTTTAATCTGCTTATCACAATCCATACATCTACCCATTGTGTCGAGCACATTTGTACATTTGTTGCCATCTGCATTCTCAAAACATTTGCTTTTGTCTTTCTCCGACAGAGCTACTGGTGGCTTCAAACTCCCGACCCCGCATATTGCAGCCCAACCCATAACCACTGCGCCAGCAGGGCCCCAGTGAACTTCCAGGACTGAAACTCTTTATGGAAGTAGAAAGCCTCGTTTTTCTCCCATGGTGCTTTGGAACTGCTGACCTTGTGGTTAGTGCGAACCACACTCTCATCAGGGCTCCACGCTTTGACATGTTTTTACTTAAATAGCTACCATTGGTCTCTTGCACAAGTTAGCTTTTACAACCCATTCAACCATTCCCTGGATAAAACAGGCGTCATACCCAACACTCATAGGCCTCTGTGGGTTGGGAACCGGCCCCAGGAGCACAGACCTGCCGACTCCTTTTTCCACATCCCCAGGCCCACGACGTTCGCTGCTCTCAGACCCCACCTGCACATGTCCATGGTTCTGCTGTTTCTAACTGGCAACACTCTCCTTGACCTTGGCTTTCTCCATCGAAGGGGCACCCATCGTTTCAGGGTCAGCTCCACGTCCACTTGTCCACCGAGTGTGTGCTTTTCTGGTTGTTTCGTTTCTGTGGAAGGTTGCAGAGGGCACAAGGTGAATCCGTCAGACCTGGCCTAGTCCCTCTGGCACTTAAGCAATCTGACTTGTGCGGCTTGCCTGGTGGCCTGTGTGCTGTGTCCTGAGCTTGAAAACTATAGACCTCCGAGGCTTCTTTATATACCCTCTCCACTCACGAGCAACTCAGCAAGTGGGTTACAGAGGCATGTATCAAAATAGTATATGCCTCCACTCCTGGCGGAAAGACAAAGAAACCCGGGACAACTTTCCCACGGGCTAATAGATATTCGGCACAATGGCCCATTAAAAACATTTAAAATGCACAAGCATGACTGGATTCAAGTATAGCTTACTAGATGCAAGACAGTTGAGTTCAAAATTTCTAAACAAGTTAAAGTTTATGCATTTTCCTTCAGAAATAGTATCATTTGAGAAAGAAAGAAAGGTGGAAACTCTTGTCTTAAGAATCCCAGCGCGGGAGGCAAAGGGTATTTATAGAGCTCTAGATAAAGACATGTACATATACAAATATATTATATGAGGATGGGGAAATAGATCTATGAGCCTAC
>NW_022103906.1:22218709-22227982 GCF_000313985.2 Echinops telfairi
AAAATGTTTAAAAAAAAAAAAAAAAAAAGAATCCCAGCACGGAGGCCCACGTGGGTGGCCAGCAGCGGTGAGAGGTGAGGCTGCATTAATGAAAACCACATGCCACCTTGTGGCCAATAAGAGAAAGTCCACGATATCGTTGGGCAAAAATCATGGGTGGCTCTCTTCTTGATAAGATTGAATTGCATAACACGTGGATGAAGGGCCAATGAAATGGTTTTGTTTGGTTTTCTTAATCTGGTTGCTCCGGAACGGGATGAAGTGTAAAATGGCATTCCGCAAATAACGCACGCTCTCCCTGTGGCTACAGCGTATTCCCATAGAAACCCTCAAACACGCCCTCACTCCTGAGCAGCGAGCAGGACAAGACCTCACCTCACGGACTTTGGACACGTCACCAGGAGAGACCTGTCCCTGGCAAGGACATCACGCTTTGGGGAAGGTAGCAGAGCAGCGAAGGCGAGGACGACCCTCGACAAGGTCGGTTGACGTAGTGGCTGCAAGAATGAGTTCCCACCTTGTACGGATGACACGGGACTGGGCAGTGTGTCTCTCTGTTGCACATACGGCCGCGAGGACTCAGGGCTGACTCGGCAGCACCGAACAATAACAACACGAGCTCCTTCCAGTCGTAACTCTTACTTCACATCAACATTATATGTACAACCCCTGCATTTTCTAGCGTTAGTCCGCAGGGCTTCATCGTTTTCCTTCAGAATAGCTGGTGGGCTTGAACCACTGACCTTGCAGATAGCAGCCTAACATTAACCCACTACACCCCTAAGGCTTCTTCAGACACTGCGATCTACTTCTTACTGAACTCTACAGGCGACTGCATCACCGAAGCAGCAGAGCATGTGGAAATCCAGGCATCCCTACTCTCACGTGCCCAGGCTGGAGGAACTCAAGGTGATTCAGCCCGTGCACTGGCCTTCAACCAAGACAGACCAACAGTCCTTCCTCAGAGTTGAGACAGATGTTGCAAACAAAAGATGCATCGATAAACCCGTTAGCTGGTTACAGTTGCATAGACAAATAACGAAAGACGCTGCCGCGCATGCGTACAGGGCGGCAAATTTATGTAAATACGGGTGGAACGACTTGGGAAAGGAAGTGTGAGAATGACCACACCATTTGAAGAACACGTGTGTCCTGCTGGGTCAGTTCTCAACAAGAAAAGAAACTAATTTTTAAAAGTGTATTTCTCTGGTGATACCGGGAGGGTGGAGGGAAGGTGGGGTAGAAAGGGGGCACTGTTTTCAAGGATCTACAAATAACCCCCTCCCTGGGGGATGGACAACAGAAAAGTGGGTGAAGGGAGACGTCGGACAGTGTAAGATATGACAACATAATACTAATTTATAAATTATCAAGGGTTCATGAGAGATGGGGGGAACGGAGAGGGAGGGGAAAATGAGGAGCTGATATCAAGGACTCAAGTAGAAAGCAAATGTTTTGAGAATGATGATGGCAACAAATGTACAAACGTGCTTGACACAATGGATTTATGTATGGATTGTGATAAGAGTTATATGAGCCCCCAATAAAATGATTTTTTTTAAAAAATTAAGTTTATTTCTCTAAACCCCTTGGGAACAGAAATGGGAGTAGCTATACCAGGAGGGTAGGGGGAGGGTGGGGAGAGGAGAGGGAAAGAAACGCTGGGAGGGGGGGAGACAGCAGTCACTGTAAGATATGAAAATAATAATAATTTATCATTTATCAAGGGGTCATTAGGGGAGTGGGAAGGAGGGAGGGAGGAGAAAAAGAGGAGCTGATACCAAGGGCTCAAATAGAATGTAAATGTTTTGAAAATGATTATGGCAACCTATATCCAAATATGATTGATACAATGGATGTATGGATTGTTTTAAGAGCTGTAAGAGCCCCCAATAAAGTGATCTTTAAAGAAAAACAGCTTATCTCTCGTCGGAGGAAAAACACTTTCGAAGGAAGGATGCAAACTAGACATACCTCCATGATGCCTTCATGGGTTTGCATTTTCTTTGTAAAGTGGCTTAGGAAGTGGGCAGTGACGAGGGGTCAAGAGGAACAATGATGGATGATTCTTTCCTGGAAGTAGGCTAGAAGCCTTGCAGAGCCTTTCCTTCTAATCTCCTGGGGGAAATGGGGATGGGGTCAGTACACTGGGAAGCACTCAAGAGTTCATGAAAACAAAGTGTTTTTTTAAAGCATGTGAACATATTTTAATTGTAGACTTATATAGAGACTCGGTTCCTGAGCGGCCCCATGGTTTCCATTCAAGGCTGGCACTTCAAACCTACCACCCGGTGGCAATACATAAGGAAGGTACAACAATCTGCTTGCATAAAGGTCACAGCCAAGCAACCTCATGAACTTCCGTTCTACTTCGTGACTCTTGGGGTTGCTGTGAGTCAGACAACCTGACGGCAACAGGTTTGGTTCTACAGAGAGCCTGCAAAGATGTGGACATGATCACTGGACATTCCAGCTACAGGAGGTTAAAGCAGCCAACCTTTTCATTTTGTGGATGAGGACACTATAGAACAGAGAGATTAAATGCCATGTCTAAGGTCATCCAAACGCATCGGACCTCCAGGACTGCAGTGCTTCTTAGAGGCAAGGATGGTAAGACCTTGAGTTAGTTAATTGTGCCAGCCTGGCCGATAATCACATGTGGGGCTAATTGAAAGGCAGAGGGATAAATGGGTGGTGAGCCTCGCCTTTCTAGTTCTCGGGTCTCTTGCTTTGTGATGGTCGCACCAGGGTGCAGCTGCCTTAGCAGTTCCCTGCTTCAGTTTGCAAGATTGACTTCATACAAGACATCCCCAAGGAGAAGCTACGTGGACCTATCCCGATGCAGCCCTGGATGCTGGAGCAGCCGTGTGGAGACCCCTGCTAGTGCTGAGATGCTTGTTTGTTCACTGACTCAGCTTTCCTCCTGCAGTTGGCATCATTGCCTCTGTTTTGTGAGGTGGAGGACTTTGTGGACTGGTGTTGGGTTAATGGGTTAATGTTGGACTTGTGGGCTTGGGCGGCATTGGGTTGGGATGTTTTCGTGATGCACACTTTCTTTACATAAAACTCTCGTATACATGAGTTGCTGTGGATTTGTTTCTCCAAAGTACCTAGACTAATACAGACCTCATTTAACATCCTTTGGACCTGCTGCAGGCAGAGACCAGTCCCTGGAGAAGGGCATCGTGCTGCGTAAAGTGGAAGGGCAACAGAAAAGAAGAGAGCCCTCAGCGAGACGGGTGACACCGTGGCTGCAGCAATGGGCTCAGGCGTGGGGACAATTGTCAGGGTGGCGAAGGACCGGGCCGCGTTCGTTCTGTTTGCTTGGGGTCGCTATGGTCCATAATGGACGCGACGGCACCGAACAACAGCAAAGACTACAGCCCAGGCCTCTGGAGCTGCTGACCTAGCCACGATCCACTCCATGGTTAAAATGGACCAGGGCATATCAATGACTTCATTCGTGCCAACAAACAGACAAAATTATCCTTGTGATGGTAGTCACTCAGGTAATTGCATGCTTTTCCAAGGTGACCTTTAGAAACCTGCTGGCCTTGAAAACAAAAGAAGTCTAGAGGCCAAGGTAGAAATTTCAGACCACACAAATATGTTCACCTACCGTAAATCAAAACCAGCAGAAGTGACCCCTTCAAATGGGAAGCTGGACCAGGTGAAGCATTCTAGAAAGAATCTAAGAACAGTTGTCAAATAAGTGCTCTTGGTCATCTTAGCTCATAGGGACGCCATGACATGGAGACCTGCATGTCCCATTCAGTGAAGAAAGTGTTTCTGCCACAGGGAAGAGCTAGGCTTAGGGATTGGGGCATCTTTTTCCGTTACATATTCTTCTCTCCTTCTGGCTCTTCCCAGTATGATGGTCCTGTAAGAGTCCCATGAGCTATGACCCCCCAAATCTCAAAACCAAGCTCACTTCTATCCAGTCCATGCTGACTCACAGCCGCCCTGTAGGGCAGGGTACAGCTGCTCCTGTGAGTTTCTGAGACTGTAATTCTTTACAGGGGTGGAAGGGGTCTTTCTCCTAAGGAGCAACTAACTGGATGATTTCAAACTGCTGACCTTGCAGTTAGTGATCCAATGCATAACCATCACAGCACCAGGGCTCCATGTAGTTATGACCATAGATTTCATTCATTCATTCAGATGAGCCCTCAGACACCCAGACGTGCCTAAAAGCTGTGAATTGACTATAGTCTGGTTATTGGGGGGGATAAACTAAACCATAAGGAACCCTGGGGATATAGTGCTTACAAGATGGGCTGTGATTTGTAAGATAAACAGTTTGAGCCCACCAGGTGCTTCTTGGGAGAAAGATGGAACTTTCTACTCTTGTCGAGAGTTGCAGTCTCATAAACTCAGAGCGGGGCTAGTTCTCTGGGGCCACTAGGAGTGGGCATCGACTCAATGTCAGTGTGTTAGACTAAATCATAGACAAGAGCAATGGAAGTGAGAAAATAAACAAGAATAGAAGGAAACAGCTAGCACTTGGGTAACAACCAATTTCCAAGCACATACATGGGTATGTCCCACTTCCTATGGAAAATGAAAACCTGTGATTTGTGTGTTAAAAATCATGCAGAGTGTCTTAAGGGAGTCATTCCAACAGGGAACTGTGGGGTTTTAGAGTGTCCGCTCATAGCCAAGTGAGGTAGTTAGTTTATTGTGCCAACCTGGCCGATAAACACATGTGGGATTCATTGAAGGGCGGAGAGATAAATGGCTCGGTGAGTCTCGCCTTTCTTGTCTTTTGCTCTTTGATCATCGGGCCAGTGTGCGGCTGCCTTGCTTGTTCTGTGCCTCAATTTGCAAGCTATACTACCTGTGGGACACCTAACCCATGGACTGTGTCACTGTAATTTGAGGTTCCTTCAAGACCTGCTTCACCACACAATTGGAATTTACATCTCTTGAGCTGGGGAATGTCAGACCCTGCCATCTGGCTGACTGTTGGTGACCTGCCTTGCTGTCTGCTGCCTGTGCCCAGATATCCTGAATTGCTTTTCAGAGGACTACCTGGCAGCCCTCAAGACTTGAAGGATTGCCAGTGTCCCACAACTGTCTCACGGGAGTGAGTTGCACTGAGCCATTTTTAGCTTTATAATTTAACTGTTTATTTCTTGTGTTATATATCTATCTAACATATAAATATATATATATAATTATTAGCAATCTGGTTTTGTCTCTCTAGAGAACCCTGTCTAACACACCAAGTCTTTGCAGATGCTCCCCCAAAGTAATATCATCTTTCAGAAACAAGACTAGAGAAATGGGAACACTTGGAGTTAGTCTCATTTTAATGTGCTGGAGAGTACAGATTTTAAGTGTGATCTGTCTGGAAACCCCTGGTGACCACCTTCCTTCCCATAAAACTAGCAGTATGTCCCAGTATCCAGACGTTCTATAAATCACTTAACTTCTTGGTAGATACCTAGCTTGTTTCTACTTTTCTACTTTTAAGAACAAGTCTAAGATGTTCATTTTTGGATGCTTGTCCAATTATCTCCTTGGGAATATCGTATACTATTGTATCAAATATGTTAGCTATAACACCAGGAGAGAAAGCAGCTGAACTTGCTAGGGGTGGAAGTTAGAAGGGAATCAGAAAATACAAGAGTAAAGGGAGGGGAGAGACAACCTACAGATGATGAGCTAATTTTTAGAAAGCATATCTGATAAGGGTTTAATGTTTAGAATACAGAAAGAATTCCTACAACTTAATAACAACAGACAACTGAATGAAAATCTCAGCAAGAGAGTTGTGTGTCACCGGAGGCTATACAAATGGTCAACTAGCACATAAAATGATACTTGTCATTAGTTATTAAATAAAAATAAAACAAGCACCACTCTCGTGTCTATTCTGACTAACAGTGGCCCTAGAGGGCAGAGGAAAGCTGCCCCATAGAGCTCCCAAGACTGGGAAACTTTAGAGGAGGCAACTATTAGATCCTTTTACCGTGAGTGGCTGGTGGGTTTGAACCACTGAGCTTCTGATTAGCAGCATATCACTTAACCACTCTGCCACCAAGGCTCCTTCATTAGTCATTGCCGGGTGCTATGGAATCCATTCTGACTCAGTACTGCCATGGGAAAGAGTAGAAGCACCATCGTCACAGGCCTTATCCCCACTGGGGGGGAGTGGGGGGGCTGTGTTTAAAAACACAAGGAAATAACAGGTTTGGGAATGAAAGTGGAGAAATTGGACCCTTCATCCATTGCTGGTGGGAATTCAAAATGATAGGGCCTCTGTGGAAGATGATTTTGTGGTTCCTTAAAAAGCCATGTATAGGACTGTGATATGGTCAATAAGCAACATCATGATGGAGATAATAAGGAAGTTGTCATGGATTTCATTTTACTCAAAACAAAACAAACAAAACTCACAGTAATTAAATTGAAGACAACTAATAGTGAGCCTTTAAGATGGGGTAGAATTTCCCCTGCGAGTTCCTGA
The DNA here is from genome assembly GCF_000313985.2 of Echinops telfairi. NCBI lineage: Eukaryota > Metazoa > Chordata > Mammalia > Afrosoricida > Tenrecidae > Echinops > Echinops telfairi. Next base: position 22,225,182 of record NW_022103906.1, read on the forward strand.
GACTATAACTCTTCCCAGGAGAATGCTTCATCTTTCTCCCATGGAACTGCTGGTGGCTTCAAACTCCCGACGCTGTGGTTAAATGCTCAATGTGTAATGCACTATGCTACCAGGGCTCCTTGAAATATAGTTTCAACATAATAGTGGCACAAGAGGAAGGTAAAAGGAAAGCACTAGGAGGCAAAGGGCATTTATAAAGGTCTAAATACAGGCATATACATATATAATGAGAGGGAGATAAATATATGTACATGTATTTATATGTTAACCATTAAAGTAGTAGATGGACCGCTATTCAAGTTCTCCCTCAATGCAAGAACACTTTGTTCTAATAATCTGGCACTCTGTGACGCTCACCTTCCCAACACAATCGCTGAAGACAAATGGGTGCATAAGCAAATGTGGTAAGGAAAGCTGAAGGTGCCCGGCTATCAAAAGATATAGTGTCTGGGGTCTTAAAGGCTTGAAGACAGATAAGCAGCCATCTAGCTCAGAAGCAAAAAAGGCCACATGGAAGAAGCTCACCAACCTGTGTGATCATGAGGTGTTGATGGGATTAGGTATCAGCCATCAAAGACCCAAAACAAACAATCATATCAATGTGAATGAGGGGGAGTGTGAAGTGGACAATTGGACATCCCCTTAGGGTCACAAGGAAGAAATGAGCCAGTCAGGGTGCAGAATAGAACTGATGAAGCATACAATTTTCCTCCAGTTCTTTAATGCTTCCCTCCCCCACTATCATGACCCCAATTCTACCATACAAATCCAGCTATACCATAGCATGTACAGGGGTCCAGATAAGAACTGGAAACACAGGGAATCCAGGACAGATAAACTCCACAGGACCAATAATGAGAAAAGCAATAGCAGGAGAGTCAGGAGGTGGGGGAGAAAGGGATAATCGATCACAATGATCTGTATATAACCCCTTCTCAGGGGGATGGACAACAGAAAAGTGGGTGGAGATACTGGTCAGTATAAAACCAATGTATAATATTTTATACATTGTACAATGTATACAATGTATAATGATTTACACATTATCAAGGGTTCATAATGGAGGGAGGGTGGGGCGAGGGGGAAAACTGAGAAGCTGATACCAAGGGCTCAAGTTGAAAGAAAATGTTTTGAAAATGATGATGGCAACATATGTATAAATGTGCTTGACACATGGATGGACATATGGACTGTGATAAGAGCTGTATGAGCCCCCAATAAAATGATTTTTTTTAAAAAAAGAAATGAAGAAAGAAAAGGAAGTTCAAACCACTAACCATTTTTGATTAGCTTACTCATTCACTGCCATCATATTTGGATTTAATTGTCATCTTTGGATCACACGGGCTTGTGTGTTTCTTCATTGTGGACTTGGCTGACAATGTGGACTTAGCTCACGTAGCTGTCTGCTTGAGTACAAGCCTCTAAGACCCCAGTCACTATTCCAATTGTTCGCCAGCCACCATCTGCTTTCTTCACTACACCTTGCTGTAACACCCTTATCTTCAGTGGTTTCTTCATGAAGGTGAGTATCGAGCCGGGCCATGTCATAAAACCCGTATGTTCTTGGATTGGTGGTAGAATTAAGGAGGCCTAGAGTCCATCGGCTGGTCCAAGATCTGAAAGACTCTGGTTAACTTTCGTGATCGTATTATCATTTCATGACCAAACAAACAAGACAACATTGCCAATCATGCCCCTGGGGTAGAATGCAATTGTACTGATAACATCACAAATGTATCCAACAGCATAGAATTTAAGGTACTGTTGAGTCTGTGCTAGTATAGCACAGCTGCAAACTGCATCCATGAGTTGTTGCTTTGCACAGATTGAGTTCTTAAAATGCTTGAGCTCTGTTTACATGGAGCATGAAGGTTGGTGCTAGGCGAACATTCCTTACAAGTGCAGATCCTTGCCTAACAGATTAGTACCTGTCCTGTAATGCAATGGAGCATTGAGATATCAAATATCTGTTGGCTCGGGGTCCCCTTTCAGTGGACACCCAATCCAGGGGTCCCATTCAAAGTCCAATAAGCACCATTTCCACAATCTCGGGGTGGCCATCTTCCTTTCCCATCTGGGAATTGAGGTAGGACCCAGTTCATTCAATTGAGCTGCCATGTGAGTCCTTCTGGTGTGGCCCTTGGGGGATGCCATGTTCCCTGTAAGGCCAGTATCTATGGTCATTATAATGCTTAGTCCATGCCATGGGTCACTGAGGGTTGGATAGAAACTTATTCAAGGGGGGAAGGAGCACTAGAACTGATTGTGATAATACACAACTCTTTAAAAAAGAAACACCTGTGGAAGAGTACAGTACGTGACTATCACATCGAGAAAACTACTATAAAAATAGAAGAACCCAAGGTTGACCAGTAGTTACCATAGGTGGAGGAGGAAGTGTCTCTGCTGCAGGGACATAGGGTTTGTATTAATGGTGGTGGAATAATTAGGGAAAGGATATCAACAATGGTTGCACAACAAAAAGCATATAATCAACGGCACTGAATTATACATGCACATGTTGTTGCACGTTTTGTTGTGCATATTTTTGCGACAATTAAAAAAATAATTACACTAAAAACAATGAGTACAAGGAGGAAAATATTCTAAATTGTGATGATTGTTTAACTCTTTTTTATATGATTGAACTGTTACTGAATTATGTATGTGGATGAGATGCCAATAAAATTGCTAAAACAGCCAGTCAGGGTGTGATGTAACAACGATGAGAAATACAACTTTCCTCTAGTTCCTAAATGCTTCCTCCCCGCTCCCACTACCATGACTCGAATTCGACC
>NW_022103906.1:22228881-22230189 GCF_000313985.2 Echinops telfairi
GTGTGTGTGTGTGTGTGTGTGTGTGTGTGTGTGTGTGTGTGTGTCTGTGCGCGTGCGCGCGCACGCATGTGACTCAAACCAGTCGCTGCTTCAGCCATTCCCAGACATAACTAGTACATCCATCGCGTTGTGCAGCCATCACTACTATCCTCTAGGATTTTTCAGTACCAGTATCAGGTACTTGATGCCCCCTAAGCAAAAGCTTTCTTGCACCTCCCTCTCACTAACAGGTTTTGGTCTATATACACTTGACAGTTCCTCTAAGTGGGATCATGCAATACTTGTTTTGTGACTTCCTTCCTTCCCTCAGCATAATGTTTGCAAGGTTCATTAGGACCCCATTTATCTTGCAGCTGAATAATACAGCATTGTACATCTATCCCACATTCTGGCCATCTGCTGTTGGGCATTTAGATTATTTACACATTGTGGTCACTGTATACTAGTGTACTGGCTTCCACATATATTTGTGCCATCATCATTTTGGTTAAACCAAACCAAACTCACTGCTATTAGTTGATTATAACTCACAACGACCCTATAAGAGAGGATAGAATTGCTCCCCAGTCTCTGAGACCGTAACTTTTTATGGGAGTAGAGAGCCTCATCTTTCTTCAGTGGAGAGACTGGTGGATTTGAACAGCTGACCTTTTGGTTAGTAGCCCAAGACACAACCTGCTATGTCCATTATCAGGGCTCCTGAATAAATTTGAGTATAAACCTGGGCTGTACGCGGCAGGGTTATAATGGGGTGGCCTTGCGAGGTGCTGTCCAGTTGGCTGTGGCTCTAGTCTTCATGAACCGGCCTAGGGACAAGAGGACAAGTGGATGACACCTAACCGCAGCACACTTAAGTCCCAGAAGCAATGAGGTTCTCGTGAAGGAATAGCACGGTAAGCCACTGGGCACAGGCCTTGAGGTCTCTGAGTGATGGTCGAAGTTGAAACTATGGAGATCTCCAACCGGCCACCTCAAATGCACATCTGGAGTTCAGGAGAGACGTCTGCCTACTCCAAGCCCCACGTCTAGAAACCATCCTCTCTGGGGAGAGCAGCATGAGGGAGTTCCACAAAAGGCCGCGCAGTTCCCTGCAGCCATCCTTGAGAGGTCCAGAAAGGGAGGGAGGCTGATGGGGGAGCCTGGGAAGATGATCACAAGGTGAGCGGGTAACCTGCATGGGAGGGGAGGGTGAGGCAGAGGACATGGAAGCCAAGGGAAAGGACCAGGAGTGTGAGTGCATGCGCGCCTGAAGTGCTCTCCCTGCGCAAGGAGAATGGGGACTGAGGAGAGGCCCGCAGGCTTGGAGCT
>NW_022103906.1:22230356-22240482 GCF_000313985.2 Echinops telfairi
GCGGCCACCACTGCGCGCCCCACCCACCCCGGCCCATCTCTGTTGAATCCACTTTTGCACCCAATCTTCCTCGTTGCACCTCCCTTGCCTTTTCCCGTTTTCCATCTTCTGGGCCACTTAAATGTGCCACCAAACCATCTGCTGGCTTCCAGGTATTCCTTCTTAGCAATGCCCTGTCCACGTCTTCAAAACGTTTTTTTATTTATTTAGTCCACTTCTGTCCCATGACTTCTCCTGCAGCAGAACTCTAACCATCCTATCCCCCTCCCCAAAAGCATTCATGACTCTCCATTACTCAGAGACTGGGAAGGCCAAGCTCCTGTCTTCCACCTGCTCGTCTGTGGTACTCAAAGCCCTGGCTCCCAGCTCACCACTAGGGCACCCCCTGCCTTCTGCTGTGAACCGAGCTCTTTTCTCCCCAAAGGCACACATGACTCTTAAAGTACTCATGTCATTTTGACTCCGACCAGACACAACTCTTCCTTTCCCTGTTAGTGAGTAAATACCTCCCTCGGGCTGCTAACTGCAAGATCAACAGTTCAAAACCACCAGCCAGGGCTTCCTACTCCGGCAAGTTTGGGTCTCGGAAACCCAGAAGGGCAATTCTACTGTCTCCTATAGGGCAATGAGTCAGCAGCCATTTAATGGCACTGAATCTGGTGTGGGTTTGCTTTGCCCTCACACCCAGCCGTTGTGTCTATCTGGGTCAACACTGGGCTTATTTTCTCTGTGATGTTAGTCCCATCCAGGCCACTCCTGTGGGTAGGAATAGGGGCCTGGGTACTCAGAGAGGAAACAATTTTAGAGGGAGACTGGGTGAGGACACTTTCTTTTTCTGGTCTTTAGGGTTGGGATTTGAGGAGTATGGACATGCTTGAAGGGATTCCCTGGGTGGTGCAAATGGTTAGGATGCTTGGCTGCCAACAGCATGGCTAGAGGTTTGCGTCCAGCCAGAAGTATCTTGGAAGAAAGACCTGCCGATCTGAGTCAGAGAAAGCAGGCCCGGAGTGCAGTTCTACTCTGACACACATGATTACCAGGAGTCACGTTGCTCCTTAGCAGCAGGCTTTTTAATTTTTGTTTTTTCCCCATGTTTCAGTGGTTCCCAGAACAACTTCCCTGAGTCGTCAGAAGAAATCAATATGGCTGAGACCCTGAATTTGAACATCGCTCCAGAACTGGGAGAAGATAAATGGTCTGTTCACAGACACCCACTGGGTAATATTTTGTGATATCAGGCCTAGGAGAGTAAGCTACAACCCCCACCAAGACAGAAAGCCGCCCCCCCCTCCCCTGTGTGGTGAGGAAGGCCCCCAAGAGGGTCCCAGCCCTGTGTGTCCACGGAACTGTCTCTGAGAGGCCGAGGCAGGGATCTGCCTCCACTGTGGCAGGCAGGTTGAGCGACAGTTTCTATCAAAGTGACAGATCCCGATAGTGGATGCGTGAGCTGAGAACAGAGACAAGCCCCACAGCGAGGCCCCGTCTTACCATCCACGGGGCCCTGCTGTCCACGTCCCCACCAGAGAGTCCACACCACGTCAAAGAGCAATGCTTTATTTTCTCTGGCTCCAGTGTTACAACTGTAGCAGCCTATCAGAAATAAACTCCCCACACACAAACACACATTTCTCCCCTTCGTCCACGAGCGGCGAGACCGCGGAGGCCGAAACAGCGCTGTTTACCGTGGGCCTCTACGACCTGACACTTGCTCCCCGCTGGGCACACTCATCGTGCATCTTGTGAACAGAAAGCAGCAGCACACTTCGACTCGCACAGGTACAACCACCCTTAAATAAAGTTCAATCAAACCTTATAAGCATCATAACAATGTGTTGGAGGGGCAGCCTTCCTCCAGGGAGCGTGCGAGGGCGGCGCACTCGGAATAAGACACCAGCATTTCAGAAAGAAAACAGAAGAAGCCACACAGAGGCTGTAGGTCATTAAAGAGCTAAATTCAATCCAAGACTAAAGATACAGCAAGTCAAGATTTATCCCATTGTTTGGGGGTGGGGGCGGGGAGAAACATCAGCTTTAAGTTCTGAAATAAGAGCACAACTTTGAACTGTGATCGACCTCGAACCACGGGCTAGGAGCAGCACGTGCGTGCAGTGTGTGTGTGTGTGTGTGTGTGTGTGTGTGTGCGCTCATGCCCACGCCCATACACACAAGAGCGCACACACCGCAATCAGAAGGACTGTTATACCCATGATGGCCACAGGACCAGGCAACGGCTCCTGTTGCTCTTCTGGGGCGGCCACAAGTCAGAGCCGGCTGGACAGCAACTAACAAGACAATTAATTGCGCCTGCGTGGCATCACTCGATTTCGGATGCCACTCAAAAGGCAACCGTGTTCTATGACGATGGTCGTTGTCAGGGGGCAAAGGACAACATGTTCCTAGACAGCCCCTCAGTATCCGAGTCACAATCAACAGGTGGGCTGCAGTCTGCGTGAGACAGCAATACGAAACATGGGAGATGAGGCTGGGAATGGAAAATTCACTTCCACGAAATGAATGGGCCCCTTATACACGAGACCTTCAAAAAGCTTGTGGTTAAACACGGAATGAAAGGATAATGGCATTTCCCCCACTCCTCCACTCGCCTCCCTGCACAGCCGATGGGACGCTGGACCACTCAGTGGGAGGGAGGCCAAGGCCAAGGCCGACCATCTGCCTGCTGTCAGGCCACACAGCTCTGAAACCCAGCTCCCACCTCTCCTACTTGTGCCCCCCTCCTGAAGGTAGCTTTCCCAGAAAGGGGAATGTTGTCTAGATACCACCTAAATTCCTGGAACAAAGATTTTTTACTTTGCAGCTGGGTGGCTACATTTGCATTTAAATAGGCTAAAATGTGGAGTTGGATAATCCAATAAGATTTTGATCTAGTTTTTCTTCCCAATGCTGAGAATGAAGCACTAGCCCAAGTCAGGGCTGGTGGAAAGGGGTCAAACGCTGATAGTAGCTGCTTGGTCTCCAGAGGCTGTTGCTTGCCAGAATGAGGCAGACCTGGCTGCAGGTGGTTCCCAGGGAGGCATGGCCCCCGGGGTGGGCAGGCCACAGCTAGGCCCTGCTCCTGGGGAGTAGGCGGGAGGTACCCCTTGCGGTTACTTCTCCAGAAAATTGCTCACCACTATTAAATCCATAAACAAAAACAAAAGCCACTCCTCCATCGTCCCAAGAGGAACTTCCTTTTCCAGTTGCGAGCTGAGCTCTTCCCAGGAAGGAGCAGGATCCAAAGGGGCCTGGGGCACGGCTGGTCCTGGTCCTGGTCCTGGTCAGCATGGGCTCGGCGAATGAAAGCAGGCTTGTGCTTCTTGCTGGCCTTTAAAGTCAGGCTCTGCTGGGGGCTCCCAAAAGGAAGCTGAAGCCACCGAGGGGCCTGGCGGCGGCAAAGCAAATGGCAGACCCACAGGAAAGGGGCGTATCTATTCTTTTAGGGATCATCTGACAATTTTAGACAACAAAGCAGTTGTCTCAGGTGACGTAGGCTCAGGCTAACCAGCCTGTTGGCTTCTGCCACTCCACGGGAGAGGGGCAAATCGTGGTCAGCACAGGGCAGGGTCGGGGCCAGCCCTTGCCCTAGACATACTGAATCACTTTTAAGAAAGCCTTGAGCGATAAAGGACAGCCAAGGAGGTAATTTAGTCAAAACGCAGACAAGGGTACCTTCAGGGCCTCTGTTAAAAAGCTGATGCAGAAAAAAAGTCATAATCCTAAGATTCAAAATAGGATTTATTCCAATTACCTATGGCACAAGGAGTAGCCAAAGGAATGCATTTCAAGGTCAGTGATGACTGGGGACGCAAGGGAAGGAGCTGGTCTCCGCGGGCTTTAAGACAAGTAACATTGAGGCCACTGGAGGCCACTGTCCTACAGTGCTAGAGGGAATCTGCCAACCAGCAGGTGTGCAGGTCCTGACATGGCGGCATCTTTGGTCCTGGAGAAAGGCACAAGGTGGTGAGTCGTGATAAAAATTCCAACTCATAACAACCCGGCAGGCAGAGTAAAAGCTGCCCCTTGGGGTTTCCCAGGCTGGAATCTTTACAGAAGCAGACCACCCAGGGAACAGCTGGTTGGGATTGAACAGCCGACCTTCTGGTCAGCAGCTGAGCACGTAACCACTGTGCCACCAGGGCTCTTTAACTGAATCAGAGGGAGGAGGGGGAGAAGTAGCTGGAAGCAATATAGCATTATTCCTAGGGTTTTATTCCCACCCCACCCCCCGCCCAGCAACGTACCTTTTTTTTCTTTCACAAAAAGAGAAATCCCAAATATATAAACTTAGTATTTATTATTCTACATTCAAGTGAAACTTCCACCTGGCACTTTCAACACGATTTGAGGCCACCGTCAGCAATGTAATCGTTACCCCGGTGCCTTTTTACTCAACCTGATGGAAGAATGTAGCCCTCTATTAAAAACAACAACAACAACAAACCCAACAGCTGTATAGTCACAGCTGGAATACTATTTGTACACACGCACAGGCACACACATACATATACACACGCACGCAAATTAAAAATTTTCTACATAGAAAAATAAAGGATAAACATTATCCGTCTATTTCATACTGCATACTGGAACTTTTATACATGAAATCTGCCTCTAATGCATTCAGTCACTGCACACCCTCTTTCTTCCCTTTTCTGTGACCTCAGACACTGGGGTGGACACTGTGGCAGAGAAGCAAGAGACGGAGGACAAAGAGAAAAATCGGTCTCTTAGCCCTTCCTCAGGCCTCGCCCCGGACAACCACCACTTCAGACCTTCCTGCAGATGGCCCCTGGGGCGACTAACCCCCCACCCACCCACTGACTGCTGGCCAGAGTCGGGAGGCAGAAGGCCCATCGGGAACACCCTGTGAAAACCAATTGGTATGAGGGCCAGAGAAGGGGAGCAGGCAGGGAAAGCCTTTTAAAATGCAACGATTCCGGAATCGCGCCCTGGTGTGTTCCTCTAGTACGGAGTTCGAGTGTCCAAGTTGTGCTTTGTGAGGAAGTACTTGAAAAACTCGTAGACGGACCAAGAAATGGCCGTCGATGGCATCTGGTAGATGACTCGTGCCTGCACGCCTTTGAAGTAGCCGGGCAGGCCGTTGAGCTGGTACACTGTCCGGAAGGCGTTGGCCATGCCCGACAGGCGCCCGCTGATGTTGGCCAGGGAGAGAGCCACGTGTTCCTGAGTGTTGAGGAGGGTCTTGCAGACGTCCAGGGGGGTGGTGGCAGCTGCGGCAATGGCCCCGGCCAGTCCGCCTGAGATAATGTGCGACTGTGGGTTGTACCCTCGGTGAGGGTTGACCTGCTCCTGCAGGAATTCGTAGGTGATGAAATGGATGGCCTGGAAGGGGATGTTCATGGTCAGCTGCGTGGTGTAACTCCGGTAGAAGGCTTCCAACCCCTCAGTCCTCCACACTGTCCGGATGCAGCTGAGGGCGGAGCGGTGCGGCGAGTTGTACATCTGCATGCGCTGCTTCACCACTGTCGTCGGGCCATCGCAGCAGTGGGACGGGCAGGTGGCAGGTGGTCAGGTGGTTGGGAATGGCCCCACCCCGGGTCAAGGGTGAATTGAGAAGCCAAGCCATAAAGAGAAACAACAAGTTAGACACCCTGGTAACAACTCCCAGGAGCTGGCATGCGCACGCGTGTACACAAACACACACACACACACACACACACACACACACACACACACACACAGCATGAGAAACCACGCCAAGAAACCCCATTTAAAAATGCGCCTTGAGAATTTGGCCAGGAAGCTGGCTCTCTCACCGAGTTTTCCCTGCTGGGACCTTGTTTCAGGGGGCCTGCAAACCTGGCAGCCACTTCAGGCTGGATTAGCTGACCGTGCCTGTCAGATCCACAGGGAGTAGCCTGCGGCCGGCACCTCTGTCCTCTTCCAGGTCTATGGCCCGCTTCCCCCAACTTACTGTGCATGCCTGTGCCTCTGTGCTTTTTAGTTTCTGTGTCATAGGACTCGTGGACGAGACATTAGAACTAGGTTTGCCCAGGAAGGAGTTCAAGGACAAACTCCAATGGAGACATGAGTCTTGTTCATACAAAAGCCACTGATGGGTCAGAGGACCAAGCAGGGCTTAGCATGGTCCCCTGGGCTTAAAGCGTTCATGGTCCCTTCCTATGGGCAAAGGAATTGATATCATCTTTACTTTTAAAGAAATGGGAAGTCAATATCTATGGGAAACAGAAGGATTTCTCCCAAGTTGTCTCCCCCAAATATATGCCAAACTTAGCTGCTTGCGAATGACTATACACTTGGAGGTCATCAGGAGTAGACATCGAGAGCAAGCAGTCACCACAGTTTATCCCACAAGGAGTAGGGCCCACTCCCTTCTGATAAGGATAGTAGTTGTCTGTTTCCTTGTAGGAGACACCAGAGAGGTCAAACCCACCAAAGGGTTAGGCTGCCATGAATCTAGGGTGCGCCCATCTTGTCACATGTATACCCCTAGACCTTCCTATTCCTATGGGCACACCCCTAACGTGTATGCCCATTGTACTGCCCCTTCCTGTGACATGTGCTTACCTGTAATCATGTCCCCCTAATGAGCTATAACCCTTGGTTAGCAATAAAGTGGGGGTTCACTCTCCTGCTCTTGTGGCCGGGATCCCCCCACGAGGACCACCAAGCGGGGCTGAGGTGAGCATGCTACCATGAATTGTGTCTGACTCCATTAATTCAGTCTCTCCTCTCTCATGCTCTCCATGCCTTTACTATAATCTTTACTTATTATCGCTGTGCAATTGTGCCTACCAGACCTGTGATGGTTTGTGGGGGACCCCTCCTCTTCACCCCACAAATATCATAATGACAGGGCTGGGGGGAGGGGGCCAGAAGCCTGATGGGTGGTGCCTCAGTTTTACTCCTTTAAAAAAACTTAATGAAAATTGCTGGCCTATCTGGCCACTCACTCTGGTTTTTTTTTAAAAAAAGACCAAACGCTATAAAGTGTACTTTTTTGGAGCTTTTAAGAGTTCCACCGAACTACTCCCTAGAGGGGGCTTTTTCCCCCTGCCTACTTAAGAAAGGTCCCCTGAGGGGTTAATTTTTTAAAGATAAATTTTCCTGGCCACAAAGCCAGCACATCAATAGCTGATGAACGGACAAGCCACGAAGACCCACAAGAACAGGTCCCACCCCCTGCCCTGCCTCTTCAGGCACAAGACAGGTGAGGGATAAAATCGATCATGGGCTCTGGGAGCACTCAACTTTCTACATAAAAAGATGGGAAAGGTGTGAGTCCCCCCAGCGTATCTCACCCAGCTCAAGGCAAGAGAAGCAAAGTGAAGGGACCCTTTCTGCGCCTACACCCCCCCGGTACACCTCCAACCCCACGGAGGGACGGGCGCTGCCTGCCCCAGCGCCCCACAGGGCCATCCCTGAAGGCCGGTGCCCGTGCGGTGACTGCTTGGACATGGGGTGGCAGCCGCAAGCAAATACATTTTTAGACGACTAGAAAGCGGGCCGTATGGAAACGCAGGCTCAAAATGCCGTTGATAGCGTCATCTCCAATTGTCCCCTCCGCCAAAGGAACCTTCAGATGGAGGGGAAAGGTGGGCCGATTTCCACACCTGAAAAGAACCACCCAGCTCAAAACAGCCCCAGCCAGCTCCAGCCACGCTCCCAGTCCAGGCCCGAGTGCCTGAAGGGCACGTCAACCGCGTCTCACTCAAGTCTTCACCGCTGGCTTTCCCTCTGGCATAGTCCAGAATGGTTTTTTCGTTTTGTTTTTATTCTTTAAAGCGAACGGTGATGTAATTAATAAATGAGGAGAGGTCGCCAAACAGTACAATTCTTCATTTCGAAGCGGGATTCAAGGGCTATGTTCACAACACTGCTGTGTGTGCTTGAATTTTCCACCATATGGATTTCACACACACCCTGTGTTTTCGGGGTGTGTGTGTGTGTGTGTGTGTGTGTGTGTGTATCAAACACTATTCTGGTGTGTACATCCTCAACAACATCATATCCCCCTCCGCCCAAAAAATGAGCTGCATGAAACCCAAGTCCTAACAGTGGCTTCTGAGGGGTTCCCCCTACACTGGTGCCGGGTTGATGGAAGGGTAGTGAGAGCCTGCAAGACGTGTGTGGGTCCTGTCCTCGGAGATTCCGATTCGTGGGTCTGGGCCTAGGAATGTGTGTTTTTAGCAAGTTCCCACGTGATGCTGATGCTGCCAGCCTGAGGAGCGTGTGCGGCGGACTCCCATTTGGGAAAAGCATAAAGCTTGCAGGCTCGTGTCCCCCCTCGCGGCCTGTCATAGCACAGTACATAAATCTGCTTACGTTCACGGGGGCCAGGCGTCCGTCCCCTCCCCATCACCTTTTGCCCTGCCCCTGTGCACATCCCATACTACCCTTCCCTGGGACCATGAAACATTACCTTCTGCTGGATTCATTACCGCATCGTGGAGCAGGGTGGCCATACTCCCAGCTATCCCTGCAAAACAAACTCCATAAAATTACCCTCCGGCATCTGACGTGCCCAGGAAGTTTCCGGAACTTAAAACCACGACGGAACCTTGGACTTGGCTTTCTGAGAAGCCAAGCTGATTACTAGCTCCACCCAGGTGAACGCCGACTCTACAGCGATAATTAAGATAGAAATGGAGAACGTGAACGCAAGTGCGCTCACCCACATTCGAACCTTGCGTGACCCTCCTCTTCTTTTCTGCAGTCAAGCCGGGGAGAGGTGCTAGACCTGTCCTAAGGTGTACGGAGCCCCAAGCCCCTTCTTGTGGCACTAGCTGCTCTCTGGGAGGCGACTCCGGCTCTTCCCTTGGCCTGGTCAGAATGAGATGGACTCACTCTGCTCTTAAACTGGGGAAGCCCAAGGAGCAATACTGTATCGAGCTAGATTGTTTTTGTTCTCAACTTCCTTGGTAAAATCCCAGTAGTTTTTAAGAAGACAGGCAAGAGAAGAGGGAGTCTGAAAGACGCAAATATGGCAGACTTCCAGAACCAGTGTGCCGGGACAGGACTTGCCTGGGGAGATGGTGATCCTATTTGGGGGTCTCCTCTGGCCTGGGATCGAGGGCCATGGAACTTTAGGAGCCCGAAGCAGGCCTGGGATCTTACTGTTGATGCCGGGTCTCCTTCCTCTGTGGTGACGCTGCCAAGTGATTCCAAGGACCACTAACAAATAACCCCTAACAGCATCAGGAGGAGCAAGAGGAGAACTCTTCAGGAACACACATGTCCCTCGCCATCCACACACTCTTACCTTTACCCCGTGGAGAGGGCAGAGCCAAGAGCTGCAGGGACAGGGACAAAGTGCTCACCGTCAAACCCCACACAAGGAGTTTGGCGACCAAGGAGTGAAGCTATTACATAAGGCCGTCCCCACTCTACCCCCACCCTGGCGACATGACATGAAACTTGGGGACACTGTCGGAGAATGGCTCTCAGTGACCACCTCACTGCACACCACCAATGACGGGCCAAAGGGAATGTCCACACATCAGTCAAGTGCATGGATCCTTAGCAAGGCTGGCTGCTGGGAGGGGGCTTGCTTTGGGTTCTCTCAGCTGGGAAGCGAGGAAAGCTGCTGCCGGCCACATCTCGGCTCAGTTCTCCAAGGGTCACTTTTGTTGCTACGCAGACACCCCACCTCCCCCCGGCGCCCTCTCTATACCCAGACACAAAGCAACAAAAGCCAGACCCACCCGAGAGGCAGAATAACCACTCTGCCTGGCCCAGTAGAGCATGCCTGATGCAAGAGCTGGAGGACGGAAACTCACAGCCCCCACCCGCCCGCTGCCCCCCCCATACCAACACAACTATTTCAGCCCCTGCTGCCAAACTGAGACACACGGAGGAGGGGCGCAGGGGGGGTAAAATTCCCCCAGCCCCTAAAAGCTTAAAGTGAGAAAGGTCGTCTGCGCTGGAGCAAATCCTGTCAGCCATAAAACTTCTTGACCTTTTAAAGCTTAGTTAGATCTTGACGTTGTAGAGACCTGTTGGACCAGTTTTTAAATAGTCTCAAAGAAGTTGTCCAGGTAACTCTGTTTTTTTTTTTTCCTGAATCCAGCATTCAAAAGTTTTGTGTCTATTCAAGGTTTTGGTTTTGTAATGTCTGATCATTAATTGCTTTTGAATGTTTTTTTTT
>NW_022103906.1:22240642-22246659 GCF_000313985.2 Echinops telfairi
AAAAAAAAAAAAAAATCAGAAACCCCTCTGTCACCAATTTCCCCTGGCTTCGGAAAATGAAGGAGGGGGATGGGGGGGTCAGAAAAAAAAGCGTGTGTGGGTGGGTGGGCACCCGGGCGCCCTGCGCGCACACCCAGCGCTAGAGTTCTTTATTCACGAGCAAGCTGGAGACGAGGCAGGCGTTAGGCGGCTGGGCCACAGCAAAGCGCCCCGGGGGAGGGTCTGTTGAAGAGGAGAGTTTCCTAACTCCGGACAGGGGCTTTCAAAGTACCGTTGGCTAGGTGGCTGTTTCCGCGGTGGTGGAAAACATCATTCAAAGTCCGTTTCATGTTCTCATAGCAGGCAAAGTACATGGCGTGCGCAGGCCCCGCCCCCATCACCATCACGTTGATGCCCCGCAGCGGCCGCCAGAAGCCTTCGGTCCGGACGATCTTCTTGAGGGCGCCATACACGCTGGTGTACTGGGCCTTGGGATCCGGATGCAGACTCTGCATTCGCGTCTGGGGGGAGAGAGCAGAAAACAGTAACGTGGGGGTTACGGAGGGAAAGGAGGAGCCGGAGGGCGAGACACCCCACAGTCGGTTTTCACTGGTCTGGGGATTCCTTAAGGAGCCCCTGGTGGTGCAGGGGCTGAAGCGCTTGGCCATGAATGGAAGCGCTCCTGGTTCTAACCCACCAGCTGCTCAGCGATCTAGGAACTGCAGCCTTGGACACGCTATGCGGCAGATATCTTAGGAGCCTGGGATCGACTTCGTGGCAACAGGCTCAGTTTTTAACGGATCTCTTGCCAAAGAACAATTTTTCATTCTGTCTCATCTGGAGGGCTCCCTCTGACCCGCCCCTGCATGCACGCACGCACGACTGCGCGCACACACACACACACACACACACTGGATCTGGAGTAGGAAGGCCTTACACACACAGGATCTGGAGTAGAAAGGATACACACACACAATGGATCTGGAGTAGGAAGGCCTTACACACACACACACACACACACACACTGGATCTGGAGTAGGAAGGCTTTACACACACACACACACACACACACACACACACACTGGATCTGGAGTAGGAAGGCCTTACACACACACACTGGATCTGGAGTAGGAAGGTCTTACACACACACACACACACACACACACACACAATGGATCTGGAGTAGGAAGGCCTTGCCCTGACAAGTGGTGAGACCTCTGATAAAATCGTCAGCCTCTCTGGGTCTCGGGAACTTCCACTTTTAGCCAAAGTTACAAGACACCCGTGCCCGCTGTGTGGAGTCCTGCTCAATGCAACCCCTTGTCAGACAGGACAACTGACTGCCCCAGAGGGCTTCTGTCTGCCTGGTACTTCCCCCACAGGGTAGCTGCTGGCAGGTTCTCTAACCTTTGCACCACTCCCCCCTTCTCCCATCACCAAAATCACACCAAGCTCACTGCCATCAAGTCAGTTCTGACTCCCGGTGACCCTACCAGCACAGGGCAGAACTGCTCCTGTGGGTTTCTGAGACTGTGCTTCTTAATGGGAAGAAAACACCTTGCCTTTTTCCCACAGAGCAGCTGGTGGTTTCAAACTGCTGACCTTGTAGTTAAGCAGCCTGATGCTTAACCACTACACCACCAGGGCTCCTGCCACAGGCAGGTGAAAATTCATGCCTTCTGAGTTAGTACTAGGCAGCCACCAGGCATCTGGGGATGTGCTTTTGGTGAACAACCCGTGGGAATGAAACGGGCCAACGACCCTGTGCTTAAAATTAAAAAAACCAAAGCCTGATTTCTTCCATTTCTAACAGAAGATGTATGATAGCAAACAACAACACAAGGATATATGAACAAAAAGAACCAGGGGAGAAGGAGGAAGCGAATGGGTCAGCTGAGTTAGCTGAAAGCCTCCACTCTGCTCCTCAGGGAGCCCTTGGTCAGCCGGAAAGAGATGTGTGAAAGGAAGCACCCACTTGGGTAGAAAGAGCCAATCCGGCTTCTCTGGGAAAGGCGGAGATGCCAGCACTGAATTCTGAAGATCTTGCAAACTGCTCAAGGACAAAAGCCGTTTCCTATTTCACCATTGTTGGTTTTTATCCCTGAAAACCTCCCCAGCGAAGGTAAGGGCACGGTGCAGAGGCAGTACAACACGGCGACCAAGCACTCAGGCTTCAGAATCAAACCTGGGCTGGAGCTGAGTGCACACGATGGGGTGGGAGCCTGGACAAGTCTCTCTAGGCCAGTGGCTCTCAACCTTCCTAATGTGGCGACCCTTTAATACAGTTCCTCAGGTTGTGGTGACAATCCCCCCCCACCCCCCGACCATAAAATTATTTTTGCTGCTACTTCTTAACTGTAATTTTGCTACTGCTGTGAATCGGGCGACCCCAAAGGGGTCGCGACCCACAGGTTGAGAACCACCGCTGCTCTAGGCTCTCAAGCGGTTTCCTCACTTGAGAAAATGGCTGAGGGCACTGCAAGAAAACACTCATCTATGACGATCACTAAAGAGCCTTGGTAGCACGGGTGTTAAGTGCTTAGTTGCCAACTGAACGGTCAGGGTTCAAGGCCACCAACCACTCCCGGGGAGGCGGATGTGACAGTCTGCTTCCATAAAGATTAGACCGATCCTTGGAACACTAGGGGGTAGGTTTCACACTGTCCTATGGGGTCGCTATGGGTCGGAAATCAACCGAAGGGCAATGTGTTTTGCCAGCATTGGTTTTGTTTGGTTACGACTCGAATAAATGTCCATGATAATAAAAGCGTCATCAAAACACAAAATGAAAGTTCAGTGATGTGGTTTTAATACCAGTGGGCTTTCCAAAGGTTCATGGGAAAATGGAACTGAACGATTAGGGAACATTTCCGTGAACTTCCTGAAGCCCCCAGGAGTAGAACTTTCCACAGGCCTGGCTGGAGCTGTCTTCTTTACTGAAGATGCCCAATGCCTGGGGCGGTGTCTGCTAGCCTACCTTCCCTGAATGCACGCCAGGTATTCTGAGACTTCCCTGTCCTGGCCATCTCCGTGGATCGACATCTTTCCCAACCCTGACAAAAGTCCACCTTCCACCGCATGCTTGAGGCCCAGGCTCTGGGCTGCTGAACTATAAGCAGAGCTGAAGCAGTCTGTGGGCGGGCCCAGCAAGGTCCTATCAGTCACGTTCCCCGAGGAAAGGCCACCAATCCCTGGGGAAAGTCACCACTGGCGGTGCCTCTCTGCGGGTGGGTGAAGACCGGCCTGACTGATGAATCACTTCCTCCTTGCCAGGCTCTGGGACCAAGTGACATTTCCTTCCCACTGTGGTTTGCAAAACTGGTCTCTAAGGCCTTCCTCGGGCCCTAACAACAAGCAAAAGCAAGAAGAGGCAAGCAGCAGGGAGGCTCCCTGGTGACGTGGTGGTGAAGCATTGGACTGCAACCCAGAAAGGGTCAGTGGTTTGAAAGCACCAGTGAGGGACTCCCTGGAAAAGAGACCAGGCTGTCTGCTCCCATGAATAATGAGTCTCGGACACTCACTCACCAGGGCAGTCTACCCTGTCCTATAGGGTCGCTGTGACACAGCATCGTCTCCATGGCAGCAAGTTTAGTTTTGGGTTTTTTATGCAAGCCAGGCAGGCAGTGTGGCAAAGCCTATGAATCCTGCAGCAGGATTTGACTCTGGCTCCAACCAGAGCCAAGTGGCCTGGGCAGAGGCCAATCCTCAGGTCCCCGCTGTCCTCTGAGGCGAAATGCAGAGGATCACGACCAACTCACAACACCTAACGCCCTGCCATCCAGTTGATTCCAACTCATAGCGACCGGAGAATCCGATCACGTGGACGGTTATCTATCAGAATCACCTGGGAAGTGTTTAAAACAACCAGCCACGGCCCAGACTGCCCCAACCCCCACTGGTCCAAGTGTCCGCTTCTGACAAAGATTCTAATCATCACTTCGTTTGGAGAGACAGACACTACACGGCCACGTAAGCTCCTCGGCGCCTACAGTTTCTCGTCACACTCCCCATCGAGGCTGGGCGAGTAAGGGAATGATAGGTCCTCTCTAGTTACTCCAGTGGGGAGTGGTTAGGGAGGGGTGGGCAGAAGAGAAGGGTGCAGAGTCAGCAAACGCCTGTAGTGTCCTGGCTTCAGTGCCAGTCAAAGAGAGGTCAACTGACTTCCAATCAGGGACCTCAACCAGGTCAACCTTGGGGTCTGCTTGTCCTCATCTGTGATAACAGCCCAGAGTGCCCTTGGGAAGACTGAGGGGGATAACCATGTAAAGTCCCTGGCATGGGTTGGTAGTGAATCATGACCAAGTCTCCTCTCCTCCCCGCCCCTCAAGATAACTGCAGGCATCGGAAGTGCCTGTGCTTCGCAAGCCTGCGCACGGCAGGAAGAGACTCACAATGAAGATGGAAGATCGTCTCGCCACCTCTTCACGGTCCAGCTAAGGCACGGAAGAGGAATACGTATTGCCGAGCCAAAAAGTGCAGCCCTCCTATTGGGGGAGGTGGGGCAGCTGAATAACATGGTGCCCTTGGTGGAGTTCTCTGACCTTGGGGAGCCATCTGCTCAAGGGCAGGCCACATTTAATGACACCCAACCAGACAGGCTCTTGAAGCTGTGGTTGGGACTGAGCAGGTGGTAAGTGGGTGAAGAGAAGGGTCCACCAGAGTGACTTCAGCCAAAATGTGGGCCACAGTCTCTCTAATCCCCAAGCAACTTCATTTGTGCAATTTGTTCGAGGGAGGGCGGAGGCGGAAATAGATCCTGAATTCAAATGTAATTTATGGAGACCCGTTTATTAAGCCTTGAACAGGACAAAGATTAAAACATGCACAAATCATCCAAATGAGGCCGACGACTGGCATGAGATCGGAATGGATTCACAGCCACTCAAAAAACGCTAACCAAGCTCACTGTCATCACGTCGATGCAGACTCACAGCGACCCGACAGGACGGGGTAGAGCTGCCGCCGTGGGTTTCCAAGACTGTACATCTTTACGAGAATACAAAACCCCGTCTTTCTCCCAAAGATCAGCTGCTAGTTTCAAACAGCTAACCTTGCAGTTAGCAGCCCAATGAGTTGCCGCTACTCCACTTGATTCACAGCCAGTCACTTAAATAAGGGCATGAAGAACAAAGGAAATGATCTCCAAATTATGATCAATTCCTCACAGTCGCAGGCAGGACCACAGAAGTGGGACAGGGACCATGTTGGGAAACGTACTCTTGCAATTGAGCATAGCTTACAGGATGACTCCGGTCCTCTGGTCACCTTGGTTGGGGTATGACTTAAGCGAGTGGCCTTACCTAGTACACCTATTTCCAACCAGGGCACACACAGGCAAACTCCTGGGTGAGATTGCCCCTCCCTGGGCTGGTCAGGGGAGTTGGAGCAAGCTCACTCTGCGTGATGGCAAAGCCTCTTTTACACTGCTAGTCAATGTAACGGAGCCCTGGTGCTGTTGTGGGTTACACGCTGGGCTGTTAACTGCAATGTCAGCGGTTCAAAACCACCAGACGCTCTGAAGAATAAAGATGAGGCTTTCTACTCCTGTCGACCTGTAGGGTCACCATGCATCAGAATTACCTCGATGGGGTGAGTTTGTTTGGGAGTCAGTGGTAGGCGCTGTCAGGGTAGCTTTGCATCACACAGACGGGAAGCTGACAACCACGAGCTATTCTGAGGGAGGAACAGGAGCTGTCTGCTCCTGTGAAGATTCACACCCTCGGAAACCCCACGTAGGGTCGCCATGATCAGAATGGACTAGACGGCCGTGGGTCTGGCTTGGTTTGGGTTTGGTCAATGGTTAGAAAGAATTCAATGGAGGCTGAATCGTATGGCAACGTGGTGACTCCCATTCTAGGACATAGGGCTCCCACTGTCCACAGTAGCCCATTTGAGGCACCCAGGCTGGGTCAGGCGCTCTGGGGATAGGGCGCGGAAAGGCTGAAAATGGAAGCAAACAGGGTGGTGTGTGATGATACAATTGAGAAAAATGGCCGAGGCCTCCTCCTCGGGGGGGCCAAAAAAGAGCTGGGGGGGGG
>NW_022103906.1:22246807-22256548 GCF_000313985.2 Echinops telfairi
GTGCCCCCCACCCAGGCGGCCTCATCAGCTTAGTCTGTTCTTTTCTATCTACCTGGTGGAGCAGAGAAGGAAACGTGGAAGGTTGAGAGCATGGAGCAGGAACAAGACAAATGGACCCGGCTGCACGGGGACGGAAAACACAAACAAACAACAGAGACAAAACTCCACAAACGGCTCTTCCCGTCCAGGTTTGACTTTCTGCACTCAAGGCCCAGCCGACTCCTCCTCCTGCTTCCTTACGTACATTTCCATATTGTGTACTTTAACATCCCTGCTTGGAAACACATCGGGGACACACTCCCAGATGCAAGCTTCTAGGAAGTCCTCCAGGAAAGAAGCCCGTTTAACCTGAAGGCCCTCCTTTGAGGTGCACTGGCGGCCATGTGGTTTAAGTGCTGGGCCAGCGGTTGGACGGAACCCACCAGCTGCTCTGCAGGACAGAAGACGGGACAGTCAGCTTCCATAAAGGTTTCTCCACTCATTGCCCTTGAGTCAAGTCCAAGTCACAGCAACCCCACAGGAGAGGGGAGAACTGCCCTGGGGGTGGGGGGAGGAGTGGCGGGGGGGGGGGGGGGGATAGGGGGTGGTTCTGAGACTGTAACTCTGCAGCAGTAGGAAGCCTTGAGCAGTTGGAGGTTTGCAACTGCTGACCCACGTGTCATTCACCACACCGGCCACCAGATGACAGCCTTGGAAGCCCACGGGACACACAGTCCCACTCAGTCCTATAGGGTGGCTATGGATTGGAATGGGCTTCGCGCCGGTGAGTTTGAGTTTCTTTGGCAACCAGATGAGTTTCATTTGATAACCAGTTTCATCTTGCCAAACAAGTGCCCTTTGGAAACCATCCCTGTACCCACGGCAGACCTTCGCAGCAGGAAGTGCAGAGAGCAGCTCTTGGTGCCAGGAAGATGAGGTCGCACTGTGCACTGGGAATGCCGCTGAGGTCGCACTGTGCACTGGAAATGCCGGCGGGAGCAGGAGACCAGGGCTGAACTGAGAGGCAGCGCCGGCAGGCTGGCCCTGCCCTGCATAGGACCAAGGGTCACCTCCCGCCAACATGGGTGAACAATTGAGTTGACCTTGGAAAGGGCTGGGAGGGGGAAGTTCACTGGCCCGGAAATCAGAAAACTCTGCCCTTTGACCTGTGGGTCCTGGAGTTAGCCTCTCTAGCTCTAGAGTTACCAGGCCAGAAGAGGCCTCTTAAGT
Source organism: Echinops telfairi (assembly GCF_000313985.2). NCBI lineage: Eukaryota > Metazoa > Chordata > Mammalia > Afrosoricida > Tenrecidae > Echinops > Echinops telfairi. Next base: position 22,248,017 of record NW_022103906.1, read on the forward strand.
CAAACAAAGCCTCCTGCTACAAGCTGCATCTGCATTTAAGTGGCTCCATGAAGGCCCCCCAGCAAGCCCAGAAGGGAGTGAGGGCTTCCGGGGTCCCACGACTCAAACGGTCCCTTAAGAGAACACAACCACCTTGTGTATCTGTTCTCTAGTTGAGGGGCGGAGGGAGGGGAGAGAGTGGAAAATGTGTGTTCTGCACCAGGTGAGTTTTTCATTCCTCCTCGCGGATCATGTATCGTGAGCTACAAGGAGAGATGACTTCTCTAGCCCAGCCCCTGCCTCTGCAGATGGGAACCCGGGGCCAAGGGAGGGAAAGGAACTGCCCTAGATCACATAGAGAGGAAGCGGTGGATCCCATCTCCGACCAGAAATGAGAATGACAGCTGAGCCTGAGAGAGAGGCTTCAGATCGCCCGGCCCAGCCCAGGCTACCGTCTTCCAATCAGACCCTGAGACCGCTGGCCGTTCCCAATCCTCTTGTCCATTTCTTTACAACATAGACAACAGTGGATAAAATATACAACAAGACATGTACAGAATATATATATATATATATATACACACACACAGGTGCATATTTCAGTTTCCTGCATTTGAATTACATATGGGACTTTAAAGGACCCCTGGTGGCTCTATGGGTTAGAGGTGTTAACCTCACGGGCAGCAGTTCAAACCCACCAGCCACTACGCTATGTAAGACAGCGAAGGTCCCGTGGGCTCCAATAAAGAGTGACAGTCTCGAAAATCCTCTCCGGGGCCCCTGGGAGTCAGAAGTCACTTGGTGGCAGTGGGTCGTTGGTGTGGGAGGCACTTCTAAGGGACTCACCTGAAAAAACAAGCACAGGCAGTGAGGCCCCCCCAGCGGCCCAACAGTAAAGCGAGCTGGTGGTCCGGGCCATGAAGACGACAGCGGAGAAAAACCTGCATCACACGGAGTCCAAACCGACTCAAGAGTCCCTCCACCACGGCACTTTCAAACCCAAACCCACTGCCCCCACACTGATGCTGACTCACAGTGACCCTATAGGACAGGCTCCTGTGAGTTTCTGAGACTGCAACTCTTTACAGGAATGGGAGTAGAAAGCCCCATCTTTCTCCCTGGGAGTAGCCACCCTGGGCTCCTAGCACGACACTTTCCGGACAGGAGAAAGTCATGGACAGGCTATTCATTCACCCACTTAAAGCTCTTGATGGCTGGCCAGGAGTCGCTGTTACAGTTTTCTCTCAGAGAAAGGAAATAAGGTTTAGGAGCCTACAAAGTGAAGGAGGAGGGGAGGAAAAAAGCCAAATAATATGAGTATCTGCTTTAGAATTAGAAATCAAATCCTAAATTCAATTGCATCCATTTGCCAATGATTCCCAAGTACACCGAAGCTCATGACATGAAGCCATGTAAAATGCCTAAGCCAAGCTGCAGGGCCAAAGCCCAGCCCCATCCCTATTTTCCAAGCCCCACTGCTCCCCAGTGAAGCCAGGCCAGGCCCTCCAGCCCTCAGAGAGCAGAGTTCTCCTGCTTCCCCCTCTCAGTCGCCCCCAGTTCTGCTCCCACTGCTCTGGGGTCTGCAGATGACCACATCCACAACCACCCACAGAGAGCGTGTGGCAAAGGCTGGAGCCTGCACCCCCTGCAATCCCAAGCCGCAGATCAGCCGCAGGCCCGGAGGCCGAGGCTTTTCTGGCGCTGGGCAGTGTGGAAAGAAAGTACTGGTCTTCCGGAGTAAAGCCACAAACTGCAGCTGGGCCTTGGAAAGCCCTCGCTCACCTTCCAGACTCCTTAGGAAACAGAGAACACGCGAGGAAACCCAACCCACATCAAGGCACAGCCCGCACTGTAAAACTTTCAGCGGCCCTCATGAGAGACTCCCAGCATGACTAGCTCAGGGCCAGCTCTCTTATTATGCAAGTTTACAGAAGTGCTTTCAACAATCTCAGCCCCCTGGGCCCCCTGGAAACACGTGCACCAATCATCACCACAGAGCGCAAGGGACCATTGGCAGCACACTCCCACACTCGTTTACCAGGGATGGAGTGAACAAAAATTTTCTGGGGGCCTGGGAGAGCCACGCCATTCTGACACACACCAAGGGCAAGCACAAGTTTGCACGGTGGAAGCTCATGTGCGTTACTTCTCCCCAGTTCCTTGTACAGAGAATGTATATCCATTTATACGTATGTGTACTTATACATATGCATGCATGTACATGTGTGTACATCTATAGACACACACGTGCGTGTGTATGCACATATGTGCATGTGTATATGAATGCATGCATATGTGTGTACATCTATAGGTATACATCGAGAGAGACAACACTGAAGCTATAGGCTGGGGAGAGGGCAAACTAAGGGGGGAGAGAGGGAGGGGGAGGGCAGGGAACTAGACCCCATTCTGGCACACCAAGCCCTGAGGGCGACATCCCTGCACAGAGCTCTAAGGCACAGAGAGGACTGCAGGGCCGACAATAGCTCAAGACAGGCTGTCCCCCAGTAGAGCATAGCACCATGGAGGACAATACTGGGGACACAGTATGGGAGTGAGTCCAGTCTGACCCCCCCAACAGAGGGGTGAACCATGAAAAAAACAACAGGCAAGGGGAGCAAAGTCACAAAGTCCCAGAGGAATCCCGAAAACAGACTTCAGCGTCTGAGGGACAGTGCCCAGAGCACGGCTGGGCCAGTGGAGAGATAGCCATAAAAGTCAGCGACAGACCGAGAACTGTGCATAGGTTTGTTGGGGTTTTTTTGGTTTAGGTTTTTTTTTTTTTGTCTTTTTCTTTTTTCTTCTTTGATTGTTTTGTTTTTTGCCTTGTTCTCATTGTATCTGTTTTCTCTATATAAGATAGAGAAGCAAGCCAGAGGAGAAAGTAACTGGACCAACAGTTCCAGGGGGAATTGGGGAAAGTGGAGACGGGGGAAGGGAGTGGTGAGCAAACAAAGTCATGGACAGGGAACAACTAGGGATCTAAAATGGACAGCAAGGGGGTGTAGGGTTCCTGGTGGTGTTTGGAGCAACTGTAATCTAGCCGAGATGAATTACTGAGAGGCAAATGAGGGGTGAGCATGACAGTGGGGCAGGAGGAATGTAAAAGGAAATAGAGGAAAGAACTAGTAAGCAAAACTATTTACAGAGGTACAAACATAGAAGTGTACATATGTAAATATAGTAATACAAAACATTGGAGTACTGGCCTTTGTGCATACATTTATATGGCAGTACATTGAGATAGGGGATGGGCTTCTGGTCTCTACTTAAGTTTTCCCTCAACACAAGAACACTTGGTTCTAATAATGTGGCACTGGGCAATGCCCACTTTCCAGACTCATTTGCTGAAGGCAAACTGGGTGCATAAGCAACTGTGGTGAAGAAAGCGGGTGGTGGCCAGCTACTAAAAGATATAGTGTCTGAGGTTTTAAAAGCTTGAAGCCAAACAAGTGGCCATCTAGCAAGGAATGAACAAAGCCCACATGGAATAAGTACACCAGCCTGTGTGATCATGAGGTGTCGATGGTAACAGGCATCAGAAGTTCAAAGATAAACAACCTCTCAAGGTGAAGGAGAGGGGGTCAAAGTGGAGACCCAAAGCCCACCCATCGATAATTGAACATTCCCACACAGAGGGGCTACACGGAAGAGAAGATATATCGAGGGGCAGTTTAGCACTGACAAAACACACAGCACTCCTTGTTCTTTCATCCTTCCTCTCCCCACTAGTATGATCTCAGTCCTACCTCGCTAGACCGGTGTACATACATCGGTACAGATGAGAGCTCCCTATATCTGGGATTCGGGCTAGACAAACCCCTTAGAAAGAGTAATGGGAGCAATGATTCCAGGAGGATAGGGGGAGAGAAGGTGGGGTAGAGCGGTAGGGCCAATGGATAGCAATGATGGCAGAATAACCCCCCTCCAGGGGGATGACCACCAGGACAGTAGGTGGAGGGATAGAATGTGCAGTGTAAGATATGGATAAATAATAATAGCAACGCATAATATATTAAGGGTTCTCAAGGGTGGCAGAGTGGGTGAAGGAGGGAATAAAATGGAGCTAAGAACAAAGGGCTCGGGAAGAGAGATAATGTTTTGAAATTGTTGAGGGCAACATTTGTTCATACTGCTTGATATAATGGCTGTATGGATTGTTTTTACATGTAAGACCCCCAATAAAATGATTTATTTATTAAGATGATCTATTTTTAAAAAGAAGAACACAAGAAAGCAGGAAAAGCAAACAAACATTGCCCTCTACACTTTATTCTGTAACTGGGGAAAGAGTTCTGACTGGGCTGAGCCCCGGGGTTGGTCAGCACTATGTCAGAGCTCTGCCTACCTGACTCCTAGGTTCTAGTCTAAGTAGCTGTTAGCCATCATTTGCTGAAAACATAGCAACTCAAAGAAATTATACATAGTCAACCTAGAATTATAACTAAATTACACCTAACATATACCTAGTCAGCCTCCCACTCGATGCTCAGGGAGTGTCTTAATCCATGAAGTGCTTATATATTCTAGTTGGGGGCAACTAGGCTAATGAGGTCTAAACGCAATAGGAGTGGGAGATGTAGCGGCCAAGGAGGGGTGAGGTGTTGAGGGTGGAGCATTAAGTAAAGAGCCATCATGTGTCTGGCGAGTGTTCATTGACAGCAGAGCAAGACCGAGCGAATGGGCTTTGAAGTTAAAACGACTCTATTCCTATAAGGAGCCCTGGTAGCCCTGATGGGTAAGTGCTTGGACTTCTTACTGCAAAGCTGGCAGTTCAAACCCACTGGCCACTCCTCAGATGAGGGGGTCCACTCCCATGAAGGTTTACAGCCTCAGAAGGCCTGCCCAGGTCTCTATGAGTCAGAATTGCCTTGACTGAGCTTCTAGCCCAAGCCACATGCCTGCCCTCAACAGACTCACAACTGGAACCTATTGTACTTTTCAATTGTATGAATTTGATGAAGTTACAAACTTTTCTGAACTTCTGCGCCCCCGCATGTAAAATACCCTATAGCATATGCCTCCTGAAGTGAAATGAAAAAGGAAAAAACGTATTACTGAGTTACCTAGTATATTACCTCAATTATCTAGTAGAGCTGCTCAATAAACATTTATTATTGTAATTATTTTAAAGAAAGGCTCCAATGTGTTCCCTACCTAGTAGGGAGAAAAGTACTACCTATGTTTATAGAAATGGCTTAAAATCTCCTTCCCAAACCTCACAAAACCAGTGTGATCTTGCCTTAGGTGTGGGTATATCCCCCGGCATGCTGACAAACGGCTCTTAAGCACAATGCTTCCCATGATTCATATTCCTCTATGGAAGAGGACGGACCACAAACCATACAGAAGAGTCCTCCATCAGGGCTCAGTGCCCACAGGTTCCCACATGTGGGAACGAAGCCCCACCCAGACCCCCTCGGATTAGCAAGATGTCTGATCAACCTGCCCAGACCCACGCTGGCCTGCAGGACTGTGCGGCGGTCAGCAACCCAGGCTCTAAGCCCCACTTGTGTTTAAATTCTGGCTCTGCCACTTCCTCCTTCTGCCAGTGTGCCTTCTGCTAGCGACTTAATCTCTCTGAGACTGCTTCCTAATCTGTAAATGGGGCTCAAAAAGTACCTACCTGATAGGGTTCTGCGAAGAGGAAAAGAGATATTGACCGAACCTTTCCCCCGTGCCTAGCATGCAGCTGTGCCCTTGCTTGCATCTAGGATATTTTGGATAAACAGCAAATTCCTGGGGAAAAAATGTTATTTTTTATTTCTAATTCCTTTCTATGATGCTCATTCCCCTCGAAGTAACGCAAATCACAGAAAAGAATTAGAGTAAAATAAATAACATTTTTTTCCCTAGGACTTTGCTGAGTGTAGGAACGGTGGCCTCATGTAGGACTTTTCCTGTTACTTTGAGGACTGAGGAACACTTGACCCAAGTCATAGTAATTTCCACTGCCTCCTATGCATGTGAAAGTCGGGCACTGACTAAGGAAGGCCACAGAAGAATCCGTGCATCCGGATGTGGGGCTGGAGGCTGCTGAAAAGGACAAACAGATCAGTGTAGGAAGAGGTACGGCCAGAGCACGCCTTAGAGGCAAGGATGGCAAGACTTCGTCTCACATACTTTGGATATCGTGTCAGGAGAGACCGGTTCCTGGAGAGGGACGTCATGCTTGGTAAAGCAGCGGGGCAGCAAAAATGAGGAAGATCCACAGGGAGAGGGACTGACACCGTGGCTGCAACGATGGGCCTGGGAGCAATGGTGAGGATGATGCAGGGCCAGACAGTGTTCCCTTTGGTTGTGCATAGGGTCGCTTTGGTCGGTTACCCCCTCCGGTTACATGCAAATCAAACCAGTTGCCATCGGTTTCAAGTCATGGCCACCCCAATGAGTGTCCGAGGAGAACGGCATCCCAGAGGGCTTTCCAAGCGGTGGCCTTCTGGGGAGCGTGCCAGGCCTTTTCCTGGGGCATCCTGGGGGCGGGGAGAGGAAGGTGTTCAAACTGGCAGCTCTCTGGTGAGGAGTTGAGCGATGAATGCTTGCAGCACAAGGCCTCCAGTGAGAAGCTCACCCACAGCAATCACTGCACGTTGCCCTGGATGACACTGGAGCGCTGTTCAGATCGGCCCAGGAAAGGACGGGGGCTTCCCCGATGATGAAGTCTCCTTGGAAGCTTCCCTGTGCTTCTCACCCCAACCCATTCACCTTTCTTCACTCATCATTTTGGACTGAATGGGCCAGCCTACTTAAATTAATCCTGATTACGTAACAATGGAAAATTGGATAGCTAGAGCAGTAGGGGGTGAAAAAAATCACCAGGGTCAGTTTACACGGGCACAAAGGATGCAGACAAGAGCGCCGCAGAAAGCTCACTCACCTGGCTTGGCTCATGTGCCCAGAGCCTGAGGTTGGTCCAGAGACCTTCAGCCGGTGCTGAAGTCCGGGGCTGGGGCTAGGCAGGGACCTAGGTGCCAGGGTTCCCTGGCACTGCTGCCTGGCACCCACTGCAGTGTGGGGTGGGGTGGCCCAGCCACTGGGGGTGGAAAATCCCTCAACACTGCCCCAGGCCTGGCTCTTCTCGACCAGTAAGAAAACAGGCCAGGGGTGACAGCTACAGGACTGAGCACGGAGGAGCCCTCTGGAGGTGCGGCCCTCCTCTCCTGTGGTGCCCAGCGGCCCTGGGGAACTGGGCCCTTCGCGAGCTCCCCTCAGTCACTCTCACCACCATTAAGTCGATGCCGGTTCACAGCAGCCCTACCTGGCACAGTAGGATGGCCCCGCGGGTTTCCGAACCCGTGACTCTTAGGTCTCTCAAATTCTACGAGGCTGAATCCGCCGGTGCTAAAGAGCAGAAGTGACTCGCTTTACCCAGTGGGGATGGCCCCTAAAAATATGAGTGTGATCACGCAGAGAGAACCCTGCTCCAAGAGTCAGGAGGTCTGAATTCCTGACCAGCTCTGCCAAACACACACAGCCCCCCGCCTCTGGTGGGGGACCTCTGAGTCATCACTGCACCTCTGGGAAGCAGGCCCTTTCTGCCAGCACAGAAGCCCTATAAAGAAAGACTCCTCTGGTTTCGCTCACCCATCTATCTCAATCTGGAGCCGCAGTGGTGTGGTGGTTACATGCTGGGCTGCGATCCGCACGGTTGGCAGTTCAAAACCACCATCAGCTCCACAAGAGAAAGACTGGGCTTTCTACTCTGGTCAACAGCCACAGTCCCGGACACCCACAGGGGCGCATGATGAGTCAGCATTGACTCGATGGCAGTGAGGACCCAGTACAACCTCAAACACTGGTTGAATGAACCAGTGGAGTTAAAGGACTGGCTGCAAGGACCAGGCAGGCAGGGGGCTGCTGGGGGTGAGCCCACTAAGGGCTGCACTGCTCTCGGCCAAGCTGGCCATTCAAACCCAGTGGTGGCGTGTCCATGGGAGAAAGCACCTGGTGACCTTCTCCCATAAGCATGCCAGCCTTGGGGCAGCCCAATCCTGCCCCACATGAGGAACCAGAAGCAACCAGCCTGCACACGACAGCAAGAAGAAAACCCTGCCCAGCACTTAATGTTCTAAACGATGAAGCCTAGGAATGTCTGTAGGAAAACACACAAGTGGGGCCCATCTTATTTTAAGTGGCAAGCAACTCTGCATTATTACGCATTAGGCCCAGGAGAAGCTGAAACGCCTGTATCGAGTATTTTTTTTAAAAGGAAGGAAAGATTTGTAGGGCTAACCGATGGCCCCACCACACAGAATGCCACCTTCTGCAACGGCAGCAGCATCGAGGAATTCAGACAATGGTTGCTTGGGGAATCCTGTAACACCCGGAAGAGCAGGTTTTCTGGGCGTTTGTTTGGGGTCAAGGCAGCCAGGGGTCTCGACTGCACAAAAGAATCTGCTGGACCCAGCCATGAGCCTGCCCTGTGAGGAAGTACCAGGAAGGCCAAGGGTTAACAGAAGGCAAACTGCTGTAGACACACAGCTGGAGTCTGCATCCTCTCCCCTATGCTGCAGGCCAGCCATGCGGCCTGCACAACCTTCTGAGATCTTATCC
>NW_022103906.1:22256666-22271503 GCF_000313985.2 Echinops telfairi
ACGAAAATGCAGCCAACTGTCCGTGGGTGGAAGGCCCATGCCCAAGGCTCCAAGACACTGGCCCAGAGCCAGGGCAGCCTGGACGGTACCGCGGAGGACTGAGATCACAGCTGTCCTGGCACCCACACTGAATGGGTCCCAGCAGCCAGGCACCTAAAGAGCCTGCGCACTTTTCTCAAGTCAGGACTGGTCCTGCCAGCTTCCAGAACGCTCACTCTCCACACCCTTCTCAAAGGCCACACCTTCTACCACATGCCCTACCATTAGCCTAGTATCCGTGGGGGGAAAGATGTTCAAAAGCAGCTCTGTTGCCAGCCTCCTCTCGCCCATTCCACTACCGGTAATTATACCAGGTGATGCGTCTGCTCGCCTGTCTCCCATGAAAGGAAGGGACCGTGTTGCTGGCGTTGGTGATCTCGGTGCCCAGTGCTGTGCAGAGAGCAGACACTCGTGAAATGACTGACTGACGCAGGTCAGGTCTGGAGGTCAACTAGATTTCGCCCTACCAGACATCACCGCCCTTGGTAAAGCGGAGGGACAGCAAAATAGAGGGAGCCCCGCAACGGCATGGATTGACACAGTGGCTGCAACAATGGGGACAATTGTGAGGACGGCACAGGACCAGGCAGGTTTCGTTCTGTTGTGCACAGGGTCGCTCTGGGTCAGAGCGGACTCGATGGCAGCTAATAGCCACAAGACATCGCCATATGCAGCAGGTGATGGAAGGCTGGCCCTCCCTCTCAGCCCACACTGTTAGCAGCTGGCCAATGATCAGCGGTTCAAACCCACCAGCTGTGCTCCTCAGGAGGAAGATGAGGCTGTCTGCTCCTGTCAGGATTTACAGCCTGGGTAACTTTTATAGCAGTGGTCCTCAACCTTCCTAATGCCACAACCCTTTTAATACAGTTCCTCATGTTGTGGTGATCCCCCCAACCATAAAATTATTTTTGTTGCTACTTCATAACTGTCATTTTGCTACAGTTATAAATTGGGCAACCCCTGTGAAAGGGTCATTTGACCCCCCAAAGGGGTCACGACCCACAGGTTGAGAACTGCTGCTTTATAGGGTCGATAGGAGTCAGAATCAACTTGGTGGCAGTGGATCAGGTTGCCTCAAAGGGTAAGAGTCTGGGATACAAACCACTCTGAAAAACAGCTGCCAGAGTATAGGGAATGCTAGCCGTCTGACTAGATGTTCAGGGTAAATTTCCCAGATGTTTCTGAAGCTGATGTCAGACTTTCTATCAGCACTGCCATCAAACTGTCTCCATAATGCTACATGGTTGACACACAGGTGGGGCCTGACCAAGCTCCAGGGGAGATCCTCCCTCTGTCTTCACTGGTCTTCCCACCAGGCAGCACTAATACAGATGACAAAATACGAAACACACGAGGCTGGATGGATGGCCTAAGCATCTTGAGTGAAGGAAACCAAAGAAAAACAAATTTAGGTTCATCTTCCAGGGGTCCCCGAGCGAAAGATAAAACAAGCTGGACAATGTGCATGAGGGCTTTCATGAGCTTTGGGGGGAGAGTTTTGTTTTCATGTTTTCCTGGGTGCTGAAGGGAAGGGCAGGGAAATCCAGGGGGTAGCTATCACGCTAACTAAAGCCTTGTTCCTGGGACCCAGGAGTTCCGGTGTACATTTTAAACCAAAGCAGGCTGACTAGAAGCAGGATTTCCAGAAGTGGGAGAAGCTTGATGCTGGGGACGCCTTGAATCCTCGGCTGGAAAAATGACACAGTCATTCGAAAACACGCCAGCTTAGAGCATCTACTGAAGACACGTCAGTGTGATGGCAGGAGCCCTGCGGTTATGACAGTGAGCAAAGCAGGGTCCGTCTATCCTGGCTTTCCAGGCGTTTACAGTCTAGGAGGTGAGAGCACGGTATCACATTAAATGACACACCAAAATGTGACCAACCCTAAAAGTCAGGAGATGAGCCCTCATGCTGCGGTAGTTAAGCGCTCTGCTGCAGTTTGACCCCACCCAGCAGCTCCTGCCATCTGCTTCCTTAAAGATCGGGGCCAAGGGACCACACAAATACCAGTCTCCACAACCCTGAGACCAGGAGAATTAGATGGTGCCCAGCTACCGCTGCCAACTGCTCTGAAAGGGATCTGGTGAGACGGTCCTAGAACCATGTAGAACCCCAAACCATAAAAGAGACCAGGCTTACTGAACAGATAGACTAGCAAAACCCCTGAGACAATGGCCTCTACTCAACCTCAGGTCTGAAAAAAAAAACACAACAACACCCCTATGAATCCACTTTCAACAAAACAATAGAGAGGTCCACAGGAACCCATCACACTGGAAAGGTACACACACTTAGCCGAAGTAGCCATTTGAAGTCAAAATGGCTACCTTGACAGCAGAGCAAAGTTGAGATCAGCGAGGAGAAAAAGAATGGCCCGAGGAAATGCAGGGAAGCGGCTCCTGGTTTAGAACTGCTGACCTGGTGGTTAGCAGCCTAATGCACAGCCCCCAGGACACCAGGGCTCCTTAAGCAAATACGAAGGACCTCACTGATATGAGGGGAGACATCCTGAAGGGATTACTAGATAGAGAGCTGAAGACGCTGGGGTGTTAGGTGGGTGCAGCACGGAACAAGGTTTGGGGAGGCACAGGGAGCTTTCTTTTCAATGGAGGTTTTTCTGTTTTGTTTGAGGAAGTCTGGATGGCAGCAAAGCTTCCGGTCTGGGAGATGAAGAGGAGGAGAGGGGTCTGAGATGCGAGGGGCCGGGTCACCAGGAATGGGTGAACGGTGAGCTGAGGGGGCCCAGAGAGAGCAGGAGAAAGGGTGGCGCTAGATTTCTGGCTTGAAGGACCATTTCTTGAGATGAGGAGTGACCGGAGCTGGGACAGGTTGGGGGTGAGCAAGGAATGGATTTCCCTTCGTATAACCTGCACAGTCCCTCTCAGACAGCGTTCGCCTGATGAGGAAGGGACCGTGAACAAGGAATCAGAGACCTGCCATTTCCCCATCTCCCCTCCAGCCTGAGGCCAGCAGGCTTACAGCCTATTCTGGTCCTGCCAAGTCTCTACTCCAGGAAGGGCGGGTTTTTAAACACAATGTCATCAGACAGAAAAAGCGTCCATCACCACCTTCACCAACACACACACACACACACACACACACACCCTTCAGCAAGGGTTAAACCAAGTTAAAAGATGCAATATCTGAAGGACCAATCTTGCTTCTCCCCTAATAGGAGACCCAGCCCATTGAATGGATTTAGTCTCCATCCCAGTAAGTCCTGCACCTTTGGCTCATAACCTATATGCCCCCACCAGAGAGGCGGAGGATGGTAGATGACCTATCCTCAAATAAAAACATGGGCTCAATTTCCACTTCCACTGCCCTAATTCAGCCCTCACCATCTGCTGTTTGGGGGCTGCAGCAGCCTCCTGGAGGACTGTCCTGCCACCCTTAGATCCTGGGCTAATGCCCCACTTCCTGTTGTCAGCTGCTGATACACCACAGGTGTATCGGATCACAACACTCCACTTAAAAACGTCCAGTGGTGCCCCAGGTACCTGCAGTAATGTCCTCAAAGATTATCAGCACTGGGTGATGGATGAAGATTGGGGGTCCTGCCCCAGAGCTGCTTTCAAAGAAACTGATCTGCAGAATGGAGTCCAAAATCCACTGGTAAGGACTGCCGGGCAGCCACACCGCATCAGTCTGCATTGTGTGCCCTGCTTCTGGGAAGTCCCATCATGCCAAGTGTTGACACTGCCCAATTTCCCATTTTCTCTCTCTCTCTAAAATGCTCTTCTCTCGGCCCTCTAGCTACAAAATCCCACTCTTGAGGCCCGACCTGGATAATCCCAGGCCCTCATAACCCTTCCCCTTTGGCCCTCCAGGTGCTCCCTAGGTAACAGTGCGTGTTTTGAGCGCACTCCTCCAATTGGATAGTGGCAGTTAGTCTGTCCTCCCCACCAGCGTGGGGGCTCTGGGAGGGAAGAGGCCAGGGCTGGCCTCCTAATGTCTCCAAGAAGTAGGTTCACCAACCCTGTGGTGAACAGAGTACAAAAGGTGCTGTCAGGCTACGTGGCTGCACCCCACATCACACCAATGAGCAGCCCTGCATTGTCGTTCCATCTGCTTGGTTCTGGATCTTTTGCCCGGCTTTGGGAACAGAGAAGGAGGGAGGAAAGAAAAGGAGTGAAAGGCATCGAAGAATCTGGGAGGGATGCTGCTAACCAGTCTCCCGAGATGAGGAGCAGCCCCCCTACTCCTGTCACTCCTGCCCTGCTCCCCAAAATGCTCGGGCTGTCTGATCTAGGACCATCTGTGCTGCTGGCAACACTGGATGCCTTGGACCACATCAGCGGACCCCTCAGTGACTCAGCTTCCTCCCTGGTAGTGAACCTGGGAGAGGTCGCTGGCAGGAGGGAGTCAGAAGGCCATGAGCAAGGCCTTCCAAAAGCATCGGCCACCCTTTTCCTCTGGCTTTCCAGGCAGGGCTGTGGCCAAGCCAGCCCTTCCTCTAATCGCCTGAATCGAACAGCTCGCCATCTTGAAGTACCTTAGTTGGTGTTTCCAAGTAAAGGTGACCTTTAAACAACTCAGGTTAGGACTTCTCGGGCCCACTTCTATACCGGCTTTCCCCGCCTGCTGCTGGTGCGGTGAGTCCAAGTATTCTTAGCCATCCCGCGGTGTTCTATGCAGAAACTCCAGTGGTTCAAGAGACCCCAAGCCGAAACCAAACCCACTGGCCGCTAGTCAATTCTGGCTTATAAAGACCGTACAGAGGTTTCCGAGGTTTTAAATCTTGACAAGAGCAGATAGCCTCATCTTTCTCCAGCAGAGCCGCTGGTGGGTTTGAACTACCCACCTGGCAGTTCGTGTCTAAAGCTTACCTGACAGTGCCACCAAAGCCAAACTCATTGCCACTGCGTCCATTCTGACTCACCGAGACCCTACTGGACCGAGTAGAAGGGTCCCCGGTGGATCTCCAAAAAAGCACTACCTAAAATAATTTCTAGAACGGTACCGGGGGCCGTAGGGACAGTGGGAGGGGAGGGAAGATGTTCACAGCTGGCTCCTGTCCTAGCTGCTCTGCCTCCTGGCAGAATTCCACCACCGCCGGGGTCTGCGTGGCTCCTTTTTCCAAAGAAAACCACTCGCAAGTCTAGTCGTTATTTTCAGATTCCAAATAAGGAGACTCCCAGTGACACGAAGCAGAAACTGCAGAACGGGAAGCTCTCTAAGAGACCAGCTGGCTTTAGTTCGGTCTTGCCGGTCTAAAGATGGGGAAACTGAGACTCAGAGGAGTTGGGTGCTTTCTTACCTGGCTACTCAGTTGCTGGGCCTCTGGTCATCTTGAGCTAATGACACTTCATCCTAATATGTCCACAGAAATACCATGTAGATGTTGATACAGAAATCATCTGTGTTTGCCTTGGGTTTCCTCACCTCATTCCCTGCCCTCCACACCCAGGGGTGCCTTTGTGACCAGGTCTCTAATTGTAGGGTGGTGGCAAGTGTAGGTAAACAAGTGGGCTGGGACATCTTCTTGAGATTCACCAAGTGGCAGATTCAGCTGCTCGGAGGGGAGCCGACATCTGTTTTTAAATCTAAAGTGTCTTTTAGTAAAACGCCCAGCTTTGTGACAGCTTTGGGTGGTAGCATCTGAGAAACGTTGTGACTGTCAGAAAACGCTGATGTCCCTCGGAAAGGGGGCTCCAGGGACATTGAGGACAAGGGCGCTCATCCAAAGACTGCTCACCAATTCCAACTTCAACGCTCCACCTGCTGCCCGACCTCAGACGCAAAGAAGAGACTCCATTCCAACCTGTCCACAAATTCCTTGTTACGACAGTATTTGTAACAGTTAAAAAAAAAACAAAACCATTTCTGAAATTGGTATCCTTAAAACTTTCAGGGCTAAACGCAAATCTTCTGGTAATTTTCAAAGTTCGTTTACGCTGTTGTTGGGACCGCTGGCACAACAGAGCACAACACCACTACCGCCCACACCAGCACCATCCTCACAACGGTCTCACGATGGAGCCCATCATGGCAGCCACTGAGTCCACCCATCGCGAGGGTCTTCATTGTGTTCGCTGCCCCTCTTCTTCCGACCAGGCACAGCATCCTTCTCCAGGGACTGGTCTCTCCTGTCAACCTGTCCACACTGTATGAGATGAAGCCTCACCACGCTAGCTTCTCAGGGGCATCCTGGCTGTACTTCTTCCAAGACAGATGTTTGTTCTTTTGGTACATTCAATATTCTTTGCCAGCACCATAATTCAAATCTTCCTTATGCAATAGCCAACTTTCATGTGCATATGGGGCAGCTAAAAAGACCATGGCTTGGGGCAGGTGCACCAGAGTCTTCAAAGTACCATCCTTGCGAGCTTGTCAACACTTGAGAGAGGTCTTACGAAGCAGATCCACCCAATGCTATGTCTTGTTTGATCTCTTGACTGCTGCTTCCATGAGCGTTGATTCTGGACCCACGCACAGGCAAATCCTTGACAACGTCGATCTGTTCTCCACTGATCAACTATGCGTCCAGTTGGGAGGATATGAGATTTCTTTACATTGAGGTACAATCCATATTGAAGGCTGCAATTCTGGATCTTGACGAGAGCAAGTGCGTCAAGCCCCCCCTCCCTCTCAGCAAGCAAGGTTGAGTCATCTGCATACGGCAGGTTATTAATAAGACTTCTGATCCTGATGCTGTTTTTGTCTTCATATAATCCAGCTTCATTAATCATTAGCTCAGCATACAGACTGAACAAGTGTGGTGAGAGGATACAACCCTGATGCAGTCAAGAGAAGATGGAAAGAATACAGAGTCACTGGACCAAAAGGAACTACTTGACATTCAACCATGTCAAGAGATAGCACATATGAGCAGAACCAGCGGTCCTGAGAGAAGAAGTCAAGGTGCACTGAAAGCACTAGGCTAAAAAGAAGGCTCCAGGAATAGATGAAACCACTGAAATGTTTCAGCAAGCTGAGGAAGCCCTGAAAGTACTCACTCACCTATGCCAAGAAATCTGGAAGACAGCTACCTCGCTGATGACTGGAACGGATCCATATTATACCCATTTCAAAGAAAGGAGACCCAACAGAATACTCAAAGTAACGAATATCCTTAATGGCCCATGCAAGTAAATTGCCAGAAATTCAAATCAGATTCAAAAAGAGGCTGTGGAGCAAGAGATCTATCATTGCTGATGCCAGATGGATTTTAGCTGAATGCAGAAAATACCAGAAAGATGTTTACTTGTGTTTAAATGACTAGGTCAAGGGATTCGACTGTGTGGACCATAAGCAACTATGGATAGCCACAAGAAGAATGAGAATTCCAGAACACTTCATTGTGCTCAGGCAGAGAACCTGTACATGGATCAAGAGGCTACCGTTCAAACAGAACAAGGGAATAAGCGTGGTTTAAAATTGAGAAGGGTGCAGTCACCCTTCCTAGACTTGCCTAAGCAATTACATTCATTCAGTTATTGCTTGAGAAGCCAGGATTCAGAGGGTGACAGGGGAGTGTTTTTCAACACAGTTACATTCAGAGAAAACCCCTCCAGCCTCACACACACTTTAGGTTTCTGCCCCTCTTGCCGACTGTCCCCATGCAGGCCTTTTCTACACCCCCACTTCTTTCAAGGTCAAGTCTCTGATCCTATATTGATTATTTCTTCTGCATTGTCTGATGACAGTAAAAAGGGGCCAACACAGCTCCTCCTTCAAGACACCAACAGACAGATTTAGCAGCAAAGACCTTTTCCGCCAGGGGAATCCGTGTGCACAGGAAGAGAGGCATGTGTGTGCACGGTGCCGGCCTCTTGAAGAAGCAGGGCTCAGGTCCAGAAACCACAAGGTCCAGGAGCAGCCCTGGGCAAATGCAGACCCCTGAAAATAATTCCTCAAAAGCTGAGTCTTGTAACCAGCTGGAGGCCAATGGGCCAGTAGAGCTGACTGCGCCCCCTGCATTTTCTAGGAATGGCCTGCTTTGAGAAAGGGAATGAGAAAGAACATCAGAGAAAGAAAAACATCACACCTCCAGCTACAGACTAGAGCGAGAGACAGACATAATACACTGATTGTGACTACTCTTCAATCTTAGGAAGAGGTCCCTGCACACGGTACTTATACTTGCCACCAGTGTACAGTTTATCAAGTCTCTCTCTTCCACCCTACAGATTGAGACCTGACACAGGGGCACGTAAAGATGACTCAGACAAACCCTAAACCACTATGTTATCACATGACCCGGATGTAATCTTTAGCCAACTAGCTGGCCTCTGCTCCAGCTGACATTTGCCACGAGTGCCACCCGGGAATTAAGAACCAATTATGCACAAAAATGCCTTTGGCATTGCGGCTTTCCCCCACTCTCTCCTTTGATGTGTGCGGTTCCCCACCCCCACCCCCAACCCGCCGAGGGTCTTCACCAGTGAGTAGGCTGGTTTCCTGGCAAGCTTCGGGCATCCACCAGTGGTGGCTGCCAGAGTCAGTCGCTTGGTGGCAGAACAGGAAATGAAAATTTTGCAACAGGGAAATGAGGTTCAGAGCTGCAGGTCCGGCATGGGAGGTCGGCTCCCAGGGACCCAACTACAAAACCTTGCCCTGCTAACTGTGGGGGGGAGCTCAGAGCAAGACCCAGACATGAGTGGGGTGCAAGGATCCTGACAAAGGCCAGGCACCTCAGGGCTAAGCCCCATCCTTCCCACGGACAGAAAGAAAGCTTTCTCCAGAAAATAATGTCATCTTTCCAAGAACTTCCTGAAGCCCTCTCCTATGTCTCGTTCAGGGCTCCATATGAGTTAAGCGTTATTGCTTTGCGGGGGAGGGGGGTGCTTTCCTGACCCCAAGACAAGGTCCAGGTTTCCTGAGGACCTAGACTCCAGGACTCTCTGCATTTCCGGTCAGGGCTGATGCTCCTACGAGAGGAGAGGCCTCCTGGCCTCAAGCTCCGTGCCCCAGATGCCCCCGGTGCTTAATGCATTTGGTCATTCCGTGAAGTCCAGGGGAGGAAGTCACACTTTCATAAGCGCTTTCCACTTTTTCTTACGTAGAGACAGCACTATGAATCAGGCTAGCACAAGCCAACAGTGAGCAAACAAGCCGGGCAGACAGTGACTAAGGGAAGCAGCTTCCTGAGTTCTTCAGTGACAGGCACACCCGGGATTTCACCCCTTACACACACACACACACACACACACACACACACACACACACACACACACGGAATCATCTCTCCTTTTAACAGGCTTCTCTGTCTTTCCAGGCTTACTTCTTGGATTGAAAAGCCACCTGGCTACCCAGCTCCTCTGGTAAAGGCTTTCGCCAGCCCCGGGGCACCCACAATCCTCCTCCACGTCCAGGCAGAGGAGACAGGAGGGAAGCCATGAGTCAGCAGCAGTGCCAAGTTGGCAGCGCTGAGCTCGGCCCCATGTGTTTGGTTTCCCAGCACACCCGGCTGGCAAGCTCCCTGCTTCTCAACCTCTGCTTGCAGGTGCCCACCCACCACCGTCCCTTCCTCGAGCCAGGCCCCATGCCAGCAGAGCCCTCCACTCCACCCACAGTGACACCTGTGCCCCTCCCCCCCATCCTTCTCCTCTCCTTTGCCTGCCAGCCCAAGCACAAGCAGGGGCAGTCACACATGTCAGGACCTTCAGTCACCTTCCTGGGCTGGAAACCTCCACCCCTGATATCTCTATACTCCCCTGCCTGGCACACAGACTGGCAAGCTCCCTTTAAAAGCAAGCACACAAAATGAACCCTACAGAGACCGTCACATGCCCTAACAGACACGAGCACCCGGCTGTCCTCTCTTGGGACCACCTGGGCCTGCCACATGCTGCCGGACGGCTGCAGCCACCGGCATGATGAGCCTACATTCTCCGTGTAAAACGTATTCCGAAGCACACTGGGAGAACGAGGCTCTTCCTCATTCTTTGGCTGGCTTGGTGGCGGCACACGGTCTTTGGCTCAACAGATGGGAGACACCGTGTAAGGAGAGAGGGAGGAGTGTCGGGGCCCCCGCAGTGACTCCTACAGCAGAGCTGGAATGGGAGCCCGCATTTTCCATTCCCATGAGCTAACCTTACCCCTCCAACAGGATCCCAGGCTGATAATGCAGACCGTCACCCAGCACCCACAGAAAGATAGCTGCTTTCCAAACTCTGCTCACTGCACAGCTGGCTAGAGGCTTTCTACCGTGAAGAGCCCCTGTCTCAGAAACCCACAGGGGCAGTTCGGCTTTGTCCTATAGGGTCGCCATGAGTTGGTGTCGACCCGATGGCAGTGAGTTGAGTTTTGTGGGATGCAACACACCTGCGGGCAGCTCAAGCGGCGATTCCTGATCTTCCCAGTAAGTCATGTTTTATACTGTGATCCAGAATCCTCAGCTCAGTCCAAATGCATGTCACTATGGGGTTCTGGGAACCCTGGTGGCATAGTGGGTTACGGATTGGGCTTAGAAGCTCCTAGAAGCCATTGAAGTCATGATATTTTGGAAATCGTAATCTGAACTCACTGCCATCGAGTTGATGCCGACTCACAGTAACCCTACAAAATATGGTTACCATGCCCCTATGGGTTTCTGAGTCTGTAACTTTTGGAGGGAGTAGACAGCCATCTCCCGAAAGGCAGCTGACCTTGCAGTTAGCAGCCCAGTGCATAATCACTATGCCACCAGGGCTCCGGAAATAGACATAGGAGCTGGGTTAGTTGAGCATTTACCATATACTATTCTAACCCCTCCAAGTGTCTCACCTGAGCTCCAAGGTGGGGTATTACCAGAACTTCATCTTACAGATGGAGGAAACAAGGCACAAAGAGGTTTAAGCAGCCAAACCAGCTGCCACTCCAGGCAGCCTGGCCCCAGGGCTCGTGCTGTTAACCTGACTCCTACACTCTCACAACGCACATTGCCTCTGACACAATGTCATTCGTTTGTAGCAGGCTAAGACTTACAAAGCTGTTCATGAATGTGATCCCCGCTGAGCCTCTCAACAGCCCTGTAGAGTAGGCAAAGCAGGTGATACCCATCTCATTTCAGGAGAAGACACTGGCTCAGGAAAGTAACTTACCCACGGTTTCAAAGCCAGTGAAGGGCAGGTAGGGACAGCAATTAAATTCAGGGGCCACCGCCCTGGTTCTGTGTCCCTCCTCGAGACTGGACCACCACCACGTCAGACACACTCACTCACTCCCCAAACCCTGCCTGTCGCAGCATCTCAAATGTACTTCGGACTGTGTCAAGAGACAGAGGCCCCTGGCGCAGTAATAGAGCAGGTCAGGGGCTTTTGCCAGCACCAGGTGCCAAAGGTCATGGGGCCAGCCAGACATGAGGGTACCCGAGCTTTCTGTCTCTCCCCCTGGATGTCTCCAAAGGCTCTAAAGGATGGGTGACCCCAGAGGCAGACCTCAGTTACACAAATCTAGTCCCTTAACCTGCCCATAATAGCTAGACATTCCCTAAGCCTGTTGCGTAACTCTTGCTTCAACCAAGCTACTGCCAGGATCTCTCCCTATTTCAACATGTTTTGGTTTGGTTTGGTTTTCTATTCGGAGAGAAAGCCTGAGAGTGAAGCTCTAACAGTTATTACTGACCAGACAAGGCCCCTCCCTTCTGGACTGTCTGGGACTGGTGGCACAGGCCAAAGGGTGTTTGGGGAAGGTGCCCTTTTATTGGCCCGGTTGAGTCTGCAGGAGGAGAAACAACCTGAGTGAAGAAGAGGGTGGGGGTGACACACGGAGGACCACGGCCTCGTAAAGCATGGGGGGCCACTTGAAAGAGCCTCACACAGAAACCCAGGGGGACACCTCCCCGCAGGCTCCAGGCCTTCAAGGTGGCAGCATACAGACGGTGTCTTCTAGCGTGTTTGAAAGTAAATGCCAAGACAGACAACTCTCCTCTCCAAAGGGAGTCCGTCTGGTCACACAAGCTCCGGGTCTTCTTTTGTTTTTTCCCCATACCTAGCTCGGTGCCTGGCACAGAGAAGGCACTAAGTGGGTGTGGAATGAATGAAGTGAGGGGCTGAAAGAGTGAACCCTCTCCTCAGGGCATAGCTGCTAAGCATTTCGTTCTGCTTTATGGCTGTGGAGCTGTGTGTGTGTGTGTGTGTGTGTGTGTGTGTGTGTGTGTGTGTGTGTGTGACATGAAGGATTAAATACACGCACCTAGCATTCGTTTTTATAGCAGCTCCTAAGATGCTCTAGTGGGGCAGTACATTAAGCATTGGACCACTAACCACAAGGTCGCAGTTCAGGCTGGACACAGTGTGCTGGACACAATGGATGGATGGGTTGTGATAAGAGCTGTAAGAGCCCCCAATAAAGTGGGTTAAAAAAGATGTATCTCCTTGGGAACCCCGGGAACAGGTCTACTCTGTCCTGCAGGGTCGCCGTGCATGGGAATTAACTAGACGGCAGTGGGTTGGGCTTCGTTTGGGGTTTCGCTCTCTACAGCATATTTTCCCACATCTCGTTAAAACAGTCCTGCCTTCCCTCATTCGCCCAACGTTCACCAGACACCCGCTCTGGTGGATAAGTCAGAGGGGTGACGGGAGGGCAAGTCTGAGCCTCTGTGGCTCCCATGCTAAGCAGCCCAGGTTCGATTCTGCAAGGCGGCAAGTTAAAACACTACCAGGGAAGGAGAGATGCTATGAGTTCTTCAATAGAGCAAGACAAGGTTGTTCCTCCATCCTTTCTGGGGGTCCACTGCCCCAGGGAGCTCAGGCTGTGGGCGCTAAGCTGGCGTGGACAGAACCAGATAAGAATAAAGTGTGGTGATTTTTTTCACCATCTGCTCAGTGGCAGGTACCGTGTCTGGCACTGGGAATAACCAGTGAGAAGCGTAACATAGCCTTGCCCTCAGGGGGCATAGGGGAGCCCTGGTAATGTAGTGGTTACGAGTTGAAATGCTAACTGCCAAAGAAAAATAAATGCTAACTGCCAGGTCAACGGTTCAAAACCAGTCACGCCAGGGGGAGAAAGACAAGGCTTTCTACTCCCATAAAGAGTGAGTCTCAGAAACCCACAGGGGCAATTCTGCCCTGTCTCACCTGGTGACTGTGAGTGGGCATCGGCTAGATGGTGGTGAGTTTGTGCAGCACACGTGCCGAGGAGGGGTAAGTAAATGATAGTCCACCTTGTCGTTCGTGTTGGGGCTGTCGGGTCAAGTCCGACTCAGTGTGACCTGGGTCACAGCAGGACAAAACGCTGCCAGTCTTGCCCCATCCTCCCAGTTGCTATGTCCGAGCCCATCAGGTACTAAGGGCTAGGGAGCAAATCCCAGCAGAAGTGTAGAATGAGGGGAGGATGGAAAAATGGATTTTAAGTCAGGTGGTCAGGGAAGCCTTTGATGAAAAGGCGCCATCGGAATCCCCTGGACCAGCCACTGCGGGAACACTGAAGAGAGAAGGAAAGGCATCCGAAGTGTCCCGAACTATGGACGCCAACACCAAGTCTTGGGGGCTGGAGGTGGGGCTGCAGGGGAGGGGAGTCACAGAGGTGCCGGTGAAATGCTGAAGATACTACCACCCAGAGTTTCTGGGGGAGCGAATTCAGGGACGAGGGAAGGTCTGGCTGTCCGCTCTGGACACACTGTGTCTGAGGAGCCTGTGAGGCAGCCAAGTGGACACATCTATGGGGCAACCGGATAGCCAGCTCCCAAGAGAGTCTGGACCAGAGATACAGATCGGGGGTCATCAGGCCAGAGGCAGAAAATGAGACGGGTGTCCTGTGGTCAGAAAAGAGGGCTGCGGGTGGAGTGTGAGGAACCAGCAGGAGCTCAGGAGCCTGCCAAGGGAACAGAATAGTAGCCAGACCCAAGGGGTGGAAACAGAGAGAACTGTGCGGCCAACGGGGCACGTGGCAGGGTCCCAGGCAACAGCAGGGGCAGGAAGTAAGAACTGAAGTCACCAACAAGCTCACCAGCACCCTCAGTGTGTGTGTGTGTGTGTGTGTGTGTGTGGGGTGGGGGGGGGGGGGGGGGGGGGTTATGCACAAGGGCCAGGCAGCTGTGGGATGATGGGGTGAGGAAGTAGGGGCCAAGAATCAACCGTTTTTTCATAACGTTTGTTATTTTAAGGAGGGGAAAGAAGAAATGGGCGACCAACAAGACTATGTCTGTCTCTGGGAGGATAGCGTTAGGGGAGTACATGGGGTCAAACTGAGCTGTTTGGCGTTTCTGTTTGTTTATTTGTTTAGGATGGGTCAGGCTTGAACCTGCATGAATGCTTCTGAGAAGAAGCCAAGAGAGAGGGGAAGAACTGGGTGCGTCCAAAGAAAGATGACAAAAATAACTGTTCCCATCACTGTTTATTCTGAACTTGGTGTGCCAGGCACCGCGGCAGGAACCTTGCATACACTGTCTTATTGCACCCTTTCCACGGCCCTGGGATCATAATCTATTGAAAAACTCAGTGCCATTAAGTGGGTTTCAACTCCTCGTGACCCCACAGGCAGAGCAGAAGTGCCCCTCTTGACTTCCCTCTTGACAGGAGCAGAAAGCGTTATCTTTGCCCCCAGAGTGGCTGGGGGTCCACAGACAGGCCCTGTGGCTGGGAACTCAGCACACCGCTCACTGGACCCGCCGGGGCTGCCCGACAACTCTGAAGGGTGGTGGCACTAACATGCCACTGTGTGGACACGGAAACGAAGCTTAGAGACCATAAGTCATGTGCCCAAGGTGGAGGTTCTTTTATGCTCCTACCAACACAGGATTCAGATCCAGGTCCATCTGGGTGATCTATCAGCATCACCTTTTCCTACACTGGGGGTCCAGAGCCCCTGGAGGAGGGTGGAAGGAAGGAAGGAAGGAAGGAAGGAAGGAAGGAAGGAAGGAAGGAAGGAA
>NW_022103906.1:22271603-22284406 GCF_000313985.2 Echinops telfairi
AGGAAGGAAGGAAGGAAGGAAGGAAGGAAGGAAGGAAGGAAGGAAGGAAGGAAGGTCGGCCCATGGGTCTGGAGGGAGAATGACAGGACGATGAGGGAGTTTGAGGTCCTATTGATTTTATAAGCTAGAAACCAAAATGCCATGCTGAGGCTTAAACAGAAAGAGAGAGAGAGAGAGAGAGATGGTGGCTCTGAGAAGAAAGCAGCTGTTAAGGCGGCTTGACAGAAAACAGGGCTGGATGGGCAGTGATGCAGAGGACCCCACCACAGCCAGAGAGAGGGCGTGCTCGGCTGTGCAGGGGACAGACAGATTATCCAAGGGCGGGGTGTGGGCAGGCAGATGTTAGAAGGAGGCAGAGGCAGAGAAACTGAGGTGCCCCGAGTGGCTGAAACGATAGGCTTTAAGCCCAGGCTAGATAAGGAAGACAAGAAGGGGCTGAGAAGGGAGACCAGATGCTGGCGTCCAAGTAGACTGTGAGGCCCAGCTCCAGGCAGGCTGGTTCGGAGGGGAAGGTTGTGGGTTATGATAAGGCCCGGTCAAAGTAAAGGGCATCAACTTAAGGCTCTCGGAGCGTAAAGGAACAGAGGGATCTGGAAGTCAATCAGATGGCGGTGACCAAGGTGGGAAGTTCTCAGGAGAAGGTCGAGATGTGGGATGGAGAGGTCCACGAGCCAGAGGGCACAGTCCTTATGGATGGAGGACAGCAATGACGATGATGATGACAGGGATGAAGGGTGATACCTAGAGCAGGTTCACTCTGTCCTAGTTCAGCGGCTCTAGGGACAGCTAACGGATCAGCAGAGAGAGAATGATGAGATATGCCCCTCCTATTGTGAACATCTGAGGGGGAGGCAGGAACGGAAAGGGAAGGAGCCAGGTTGGGGGAGGGGGAGGGTAAAACTCATTCCAATCGCTGAATGTTTCAGTAAGCAAGCGGTCCAGCAAAGGCCCCGACTGCAGAGATGTGTCTGGAGCTCCCGCTAATGCGGCCAGACTACGTAACTTAAGAATTCCTTTTTTTAACTAAAAAGAGGGGGAAACAATACCAAAACACTTTGAGAAGAAAGGGCCGAGAAAGGAAAGAACCAGAAAGGAGCTAGGGCTCGAGGGGGGGCTGGGAAAGGCTCTGAGGTTAGTTCGTCCAGCGGGACAGGGGGATGAGTGCGGTGGCCCTGAAGGAGGACGGGAAGATACAGATCCCAGGCTGTCAAAAAGAGCAGAGTGGGTTTGAAGAGAAACCGAGGGGAAAAGGGGGTGGGTGCCCTGAAATCAGTCACCGCTCCAAACAGCTACCAAACTCACTCTTAGGGCCGTCGAGTGGATTTGGACTCGTAGCGACCCTACAGGGCAGGGTAGAACTGCCCCTATGGCTTCCTGAGGCTGGTACTCTTTATAGAAGTTGGCAGCCTCATCTTCCTCTCTCAGAGCAGGCTGGTGGTTTCGAACTGCTGACTTTGGGGCATGCAACCCAATGCAGAACCCGCTACACCGCCAGGACTACAAAGAGCAGATGGGACCAAAGCTCTTGAGGGTGAGAGGGCCCTAGGTGGCTAAAAGGTGCCCAAAGGGAAAAACAATGTCCTCCCTTTCAGGTGACACACACATTCCCTTACTCCCACATACATAGTCGCTCGCCTCTGTGGGTTTTAAACAATGCAGTCAGTGATACCCCTCATCCTTCCCTATTAAGCCCGGAATGCCTCTCCCTACTGGAAATGGGGCTGCCCTCACAGGTCACTATACTATAGTCCTGGAGGGGACACTCCGGCCCCTCCCCCCTGTCTACTCCAACCGAGTGCCAGCAGAGGAGATCGGTGGGCTGGCAAGAAAGTGAACTGGGACAGAACTGAAAGCTGGCTCTGGGGCTGTAGGAGAACCCAGAGCTCCCTCCTCCCCTCCATCGGGTAGGACCTTACCCCCACAGATCCCACCCGGGAGCTTATGAGACAGAGGAAGCTCAAAAATGCTCCCCTACCCCAGATCCACCTTCTAAAACCCCGCCTCCCTTTGAAGGAGAGGGAAAAAGCGCAGGGGGTGACTTGAATAAGATAGGAGAAGAGGAGAGACACAAAAATCACTATAATTTTGTTCCAGGAACCAGAGCAATTTGGGGCTTCACGCCCATTTGAAGCAGAATGGCATCTCCTGGCCTTTGTTTCTCTGGCAGAAGGCACGAGACGGGTAGGAGGGAACTTGCAGCTGCCTTCTCTCCTCTCTGCACCCTTTTCACCAACCAGCCTGCGTGGAGGGGGCCGTGAGGAGGACACTCCAAAGTTTCGGACTGCAGAGCTGCCTTGGCCACCTGCCTCACTCAGGGCAGCACCGAGCTGGGCAGGGCCAGTCAGGAAGCCTACTTGGGTCAACATGAGGGGCCCAGCTTGCTGGCACTCACAAGCCCCTAGAGAGAAGGCTGAGCCTTACAAGGCGCGACTGTGAAGCTGCGCTGGGGAAAGTAGGCTTATCCTGAAAGAGTTATCAGACAGGGGATTCCCTGGCTTTGAGTAAAGCAAGAGTGAGCTGAGAATGGGTCAGCGGAAGTTCCTTCACGTCAAGCCTTGCCTGTTTCCTTCTGCCTCTGCTTTCTCCACCGCGCACGCGGGACTCAGCGTGGTCTACAAGTGGTGTGCCTAATCTGGTTGGAATTTCCTCCTCCACCCCCCTGGCATTCTCCCTGCAGTCTTGAGCACTCCGGACTTGGGGTTCTCACAACCACCCCAAGTGCTGGTCCAGGCCACCCCACATCTGCCGAGGGCCAGAAAAGCAGCTCATGGGAAACCTGTTGCAAAGCCCAAAGGCCCAGTCGGCAAGGAGCAAGAAATTGTTTCCATCTGACAAAGTCTTTAGACAGAGATCCCATGCTTCCTCCTTCCCCTGGTACCTAGAGCAGGGCTCAGAACAGACATGGAAAAAACCTGCAGCCAGAGGCTGGGCCCTTTCTAGATGAATTTGAACTCGAAAGAGCTTAATGATCGCCAGGTCCAATGTTTCTCTACCTTTTTTTAAAACCATAACCCTGAAAGGAGGAGAGTTTGCACTGCTACCCAACTCAAAAACTGAAAAACACAAGAGGTGGTTACACCTTGGGCTGCTACCTCCAAGGTCAGTAGTTCGAAACCACCAGCTGCTGCTTGGGAGAAAGACGAGGCTTTCTAGTCCCATGAAGAGTTACAGCCTCAGAAACGCACAGGGGCAGTTCTACCCTGTCCTGTAGGGTCACTGTGAATTGAAAGGGATTTGACGGCAGTGAAAGCTTGAGTGAGACCCTGGGAAGATACATATATACATAATAACCTAAGTAAAATGCCACAGAATAACACATCTCCACACGCCATGCTCATTCATGTCTCGGACTCTCACCAATCAGTTTTTAAAATGCCAGTCACACTAGTGGGTCACAAGCCACAGTTTGAAAGGCAACGGGTCATGAAGGAAGGTATTGGTGTGTGCAGGCGGGCACCTCACAAAAAGCATATTCAAGATGGTCATTTTAAGCGTTTTCAAAAGCTGGTTTTCTGTATTAGGACTACAAGCCAAGTAGCTCCCAAGACCCAAGATTGAAAGTGACCAGTGCTGTTGCCCATACAGCCGGGGACAGAAGAGCAGGAAGGGGCAGGCAGGCACTCTCCAGTCCATTTGGAGACCGGCCTGTCCAAATTAAAGTCTTTGTTTTCTTACAAGATATGACTACATTCATTGGGTTTCAGGTGTGAAAATTAGTTTGAAACTTCAAGGAACATCCAAGAGAACAAAGAGGTGTGCTTTTATTGAAAAGGGAAATGGATTCGAAATGTTGAAAAAACACCAAATGGGGCAACAGCCCCATTTTACGAGTGTCAGAACTACAGCCCAGAGCCTTGCGTGAGGCAGGAAGCCAGTCCTGAACAGCTTGAAATGGAACCCGAATCTCTAGATTCAACTACTCGGGGCTTCCACCATCCAAACCCTTCCGGCTGGGGTCTCTGGAAATGCAGCTTTCCCACGGCTGAAGCGTGGGGGCAGCCTTGGTACTCAGCGATCACCACCTTGTGACCCGAGGTCACATCACTTCACTCTGTGTCTTTTGTCGCAGCTTAAAAATGAAAAGAATAACCCCTGAGATCATGCCAAGAAAGTTGCAGGGGGGAAATGAGAAGCGGCTTTAAGCTCAAACATGCGTGTCTAGGTACAGAAAAATCCCGCAGGGTCCGATTTGGGGGGGGGGGGGTGTCAGAATTCAAATTCTAGATTCCAGAAGACCTTACTGAGTAAGATGTGCAAAGCCTTCCGAGACTTGTTCAGGAAAGCCAGACCAGCCCTGTCTACCACGCCCGCCGTGCTAACCTATCCCATCGATTAAAAACTGCCTCCCAACAAAGCCTAGACCCGTAGCAGTCACGTCGATCTAACTCATGGTAACACCAAGGAGCAGAGCAGAACTGTTCGCTGGGGTTCAGAGGCGATACATCGTTCAGAAGCATGCTTTCTCCTAGTGAGTTCAAAACGGCGACCTTTCAGTGAGCAAACCCACTACAGAGAACAGTATGAAGTACACAGGTAACCTCTGGATCAAAGTATACCCATGTCTCGGGGGCGGGAAGAAGAACAGGTAGGCTATTAAACATAGATCACACCTTTACATTTCGAGCCAAATACTGTATTTGACTATCAACGGGAGCTCAAAATGCAAGACGAGTTATTTTTAATACTAAAAATAAGTGAAAATGATACCCAGAATTAAACTTGTGGTAAAATGGACAAAGGCCTGAGGGAGTAGCGGCGGAAGAGGGTGAGGCAGCTCCTTAATAAGGCTCACGGCTTCTTCAGGCCCAGAGTCTAGCATCTGGCTCAAAAAATACCCCCTTGCTACTAACTTACCCCCATGCATTTGAAACAACAGCTTCCAATGCAGAAAATTCTCTTACCTTGGAAGGATTGCTTCCGCTACAAATACCACCTACAGTTTGTCCTAGGGGAGAAAGACAGGGCTTTCCACTCCGGTCAAGATTTACAGTCTCAGAAACCCACAGGGTTCTGTTCCACGGCAGGGAGTTTGAGTTGCCTGTCCGGGAAAAACCTGGAAACCTAGGTGACAAGATGTCCTAGGTCACCTGGTACCTGTGGCAGGCAAGAACCATTCGCCGAATTCCCCACAGGCACCCTGGAGAGGAGGCGTGAAGGCTCAGGTGTGCAGCACCAGGAGGAAAGACCTAGCCTCGTTTTATTACAAATATGTGTTCATTTTCTCCCTTGGCTCGTGCCTGCCCAGCCTCAGCCCCCAGTTCTTCTAGGGCTGCCCAGGGTAGGGAAAGCGCTCAGTTAGAACGGCTGGCCTGCGTGCCAGCTCACACATTAGCAACAAGGTACAAGTGGGGGGTGGGGGGGCCTCTGTGGGCCCTGCCTCTGAGATAACTCCACTTAGAGATCCTCAATGATCCCAGTATATTTGAGCTGCAGGTCAGAGGGTATAAGAGATGTATGAGACCTAGTACATCAATCAGTTCACTTCTCTGTGCGTCTGTTTCTTTATCCATGAATCGCCATTTCCCCGGGGATTAATTGCTGTGGGAATGCGATCCTGTAAGGCTAGGAAGGGGCTATTCGGCCTCCTGAACAAGCGGTGGGAGGGCAGCTCTGAAGCCGACCGGGGAAAATCGCCTGCGAAAGGTCAAGCTACCTCCAGAAGGAAGTGCATTCCCAACTACTTGGGGGAGGGACCAGAATCGGTTTATTATAAAGACCAACTGAGTGCCTATTACACAACTCCCAACAAGAGTCCTGTAGCCTGAGCTCTCCTTCCCGGTCGGCCTCCGTGCAAACAAGATGAGAAGGCAAATGTCATTAGGTCTCGCGGTCGCCCGGCTGCCCAGAGCGCCACCCACCAACACATACCCACTGGCAGCGAGTCCATTCCGATCCACAGGGGCTCTGCGCGATGGCGTGGAACTGCCCTGGGGGCGTTCAAGGCTATCAACCTTTCCGGAAGCAGGCTGCCACATCTTACTCAGGCGGCAAAGCTGGTGGCGGGTTCCCAAGCGGCCGCCGCTCGGTTTGCGGCCGAGTGCTTAACCACTGCGCCACCAGCCACCACCACCCCGCCCCTCCAAAAAACAAAAAAACCATAAAAAACCCCTAAGCAGAAGCCAAGCGCCAAGGCTGGAAGGCGCGCGGCCGGGCTGCGCGAGCGTGGTTACCGTTTCCCCTCTGCGAGCTCCCTGGCAAGCGCCGCACGTGCGGGCAGCCTCAGGCTCCCCACACAGGCCTGCGGGCAGGGAGCGCCTCCGCAGTCACCCAGCAACCACCCAGGATCCCCCAAATCGCCGATCGCGAGCGCAGGAGTAGTTGAACTTGCAGGACGCTGCGCCGATCCCCTGCCTCGGGACCGCCCAGGCCGGCGCCCGGTGCGGCCGGCCCGAACCGCGCGGGGAGGGCAGGCTGGCAAGGCTGCGGCCGCCGGGCCAGGTCGAGGGGCGCCCGGGGCGCCCAAACGCGTGGCGGAAGGAACGGCGCGGGGAGCAGCGCACGGAGCACTTCCCGGCGCCCAGGCCGCCCCCGGGGGGCTCCCGGAGACCCCTGCCCCGCCTCTAGCCCCTCCTGCCCAAGCGGGAGGGGGCCGAGCGGCCACTGGGCGCGCTCCACGCCCGGCGCCGCTCCGCGGACAGCGTGCTTGCCGCTGCGCTGCCCGCTCCGGTCTCGCACGGCTGCAACGGCGCGCGCCTGCTCTCTAGCCCTGGCCCGCTGTCTCCCCCGGGCTCACCTTCACCGAGTCGACCGGGTACATAACCGAGTGCTCCAGGATCCCAGCCATCGCGCCGGCTGTCATGTGCGTGGTGATGGAGGCACTGGTCGGCAGGTTCTCGTAGTCCTCCGACCCGGCGTCCTTGCTGCCACCGCCGCCGCCGCCATCTCGGGTGTCCCCGTCCATCCTCCGCCCCACAGCCTGGCTCCCTACGCCACCGCGGCGTAGCTCCATCCGCCAGCTCCCCGGGGCACTGGCGGCTGCTGGAGGTGGGCAGGGAGGGGGAGGAGGTTAAAAACTTCACTTCTTAAAGTGGGAACCACCTCCCTGGTGCCGCAGCGCCTGACGCCATGGCGGGATGGGGTGGAGCGGAGAGGCCCGAGACACCAATCACGGGAAAAGAAGAGACCGGCCACGGCTGCGCCATTGGTGTGCGGGACAGTAGGGACCCGCCTCTTTGTGTGACGTCAGCAGTCCAGTGCAAATTTCCAAGCAACCGGATGGGGGCGAGAGGAGACGTTGAGGTGTCCTGGGCAGTTGTATTACCTCCAGGATGGAGCTACCCCCGCCAGAGGCAGACCAGGGACCATCCTTGGAGAGGGTCCGGGCCTCAGGGGAATAGGGCTAGAGCGGGAATGAGGTCACTTACAGAGGCTCAGGGAGAACCGGCCCCCAGAGCCAGTGGTTGTGCAAAGAGCCTTATTGCTCAGCTAGCTGTGGCATTTCTGGGGCCTGAAAGGAGGGAAACTGCTATGATGTAATTAGGGAGCAGTTAGGGTGGTTGGGGGGCGGGGGCGGGGCCTGAGTGGAGTTCTGCAGGGGTCTACACTGCAGGACAACCGCTGAGCACTTTCTTTGGTGCAAGAGGAAGGCACATACCCATGGAGGGGGCAGAGTTAGTACTCACGGTCCTGTTTGGGCTACTTTGTTGGGAAAAACGCTCATTTGTTCAAACTGTGTTGCGCGGGAAAACACATTTCTTACAATGAAGCTAAATCGACGCCGCTCTGGATTGGCCCAGATAGCGAGCGGTAACCACTTCGGAGTCCATTGGAGAAAGCGCCTCTCTCCGGCGAATTTTTTTGGGGGTGGACACCGGCTGGTAGCAGCTGACAGTAAAATCTTGCAGCATGTGGCTACCTGTCTTAAGACTTTGCTCTTCTGGACCTTAAAGCCATCCCCAGGTGGCTTCAAAG
Organism: Echinops telfairi; assembly: GCF_000313985.2. Taxonomy (NCBI): domain Eukaryota; kingdom Metazoa; phylum Chordata; class Mammalia; order Afrosoricida; family Tenrecidae; genus Echinops; species Echinops telfairi. The sequence continues at coordinate 22,279,515 of NW_022103906.1, forward strand.
AAAGTACAACCCACTTTATTTAAACTTAACATTGTCTGGCTCCTTGCACATCTCAATGTGTATGTTCCAGGCCATCAGATTGGACTCTTAGTGATCAGCTGCTACCTCTCCAGGCCTTCCGGGCCCTATCCAGAACGCACTCTGGTCACCCACGAAGCTATGCCTTGAGATATGGAAAGGTAGAGGAGATGCTGAAGATACTGCGCTGCCCAACAGCATCCCAGGCAGGTCTCGGGGATCTGAGACACAGTGATGTGAGCGTTATCAATACAGGCCACAAGGCCCAGGCCACCATTTCCTTATTTTTGGTAGCTCTCAACAGTAGCTTCCAAGATACGATGTGGTAGATGGCTCTTTCATCAGGATGCAAGAAACAAACTGAGTCTAGGGATTACTAAAGAGAAAAATATCCCCTACTTTTGTAGAAATTAATTCTTGAGACATTTGAATGAGGGCAACGAATGTACAGAAGTACTTTACACAATTGATGTATGTATGGATTGTGCTAAGAGTTGCATAAGCCCCCAATAAAATAATTAAAGGGAAAAAAGAAACATTTGAACAAAGCTTTTGATGAAAGCATGTACCCTTTGACTGGTATCTATGAACCCACTGGCCCACTTCTTGGAAAGTGACACAAAAATCCTAAATATTCATGAAGCTCTTCCAAGTGTTGCTTTTAGTAATAAAGAATTTGAAACAGCCTAAATGTTAAGTAAACTCTAGCACATGGAGTTAGTGAGATGCTTAGGCAACCATGAAAAGCTTACAAGCTGTGACGATGATCTGCAATAATATGAAAAACTGTGGAAAAGGCAGGAGAAGCTGCAGTCTATTCATAGCCATGTAAAATAAGCACATGGAAAGAGTAAAGTGGGGGCAATGAATGTACAAATGTGCTTTACACAATTGATGTATGTATGGATTGTGATAAGAGTTGTATGAGCCCCTAATAAAACTATTAAAAAATAATTTTAAAAAATGTTTTAAAAAAGAGTAAAGTGGTTATTGCGATAGTGATAAAGAATTAGAGATAGAGATTTTGACTCTCAAATTTTAAACAGTACTCATAGTTTATAATTTTCTAAGTGCCTAGAATTCTTTTAGAATATTTATCAATCTGGAATGTTCGTGGCATAGTCAATTACTGCATTGGGCTGCTAAGTGCAAGGTTGACAGTTCAAACCCCCCAGGCACTCATCATGTGATCAGCACTGATCTGCTATAGGGAGAGTTCCCCTGTGGTGTGGTCTATATCCCCTTTTATCTTACAAGAAATAAATGGAAAGAACTGAGTAGAGAGAGGGAGACCTATGAAAGAAAGAAAGAAACACAGACAGAAAGAAAGAAAGAGAGGGAGAAAGGAAGGAAGGAAAGAAAGAAAAATAAGGATTGAAGCACATCCTTTGGACCCAGGGTTTCTGAGATGGGAACCTCATAGACTCAAGGAAAGACTGATGCCAAGACACCTGGAGATGTCTAAGGTGTCAAAAGGATATAGAGCCAACCCGGCACTCTGAATTTGGACTTCTAGTCTCCTAAACTGTGAGAGAATAAATTGGTTTGTTAAAGCTTATAGAATTTGTTACAGCGGCAGTATGTACTTCTATCTAAGACACTGTCTATTTCCCAATGAAAGAGAACCCTCTGAGCTTTGCTGCAGTGGTAGAATTGGTGGAAGACACTCGCCTTTTGGATGATTAAGAAGATGTATGAGCATGCCTATATTCTTCAGAGACATAAGATGTTCTTTAATTTCATCACATAAAATTTCAGTCAAAGTCAAGTAGAAAATCTCTTTAGAATATTTTTATTATAAATATTCATTATCTGACACCCCTCCCCTCCCATATATGTAGATAGGTGGTTTGAACATTCATTTTAAAGTAATGAAGTTTAAAACTCTCCTTCTCAGCCTTGCTTGCAGCTAGGTGACTACATGTGAATTATATCCTACCAAGTATATGAATTAGGGAGAGTTAGAAGATGGAAATAAGACAGAAGTTATCTTCCTGGCAACCTTGATGTTTTCTGCTGCCTGACAAGGTCACCGACCCTCAGTAGAGGGGCTGCAGGGGAGGGCAGAGGCTGTCCTTCCACACCAGCATGGCAAGGTCTGGGCATGATCTTGATGGATGGTGTGGAGAGACCACTGAGACAGTGGAGGTAATAGCAGCAATGGTTGCCGCTAACTGGTACCTGAGGCTTCAATAGGTGGCCTCCTGATTGCTTACCTTCATGACTGTGGCAGAGTGGACTTCTCCCTTGGAACGCAAGTTTGACAGCATGGATCAGAGAGATCTCCCTGGAGCCTGGAGCCTGCTCTTTCACCCCTTCCAACAACATACAGGCACACCTCTGAGACATTGCCGATTCCGCTCCAGACCACCAGAGCAAAACGATCAAGCAAGTCACAAGACTAGTTGGGTTTCCCAGTGCATATAAAAGTTACGTTTAGACATACTATGTATAACATACGTTATATACGTTATATAGTCTACTAGTTGGGCAATAGTGTTACAAAAAAAGTTTGAAGCACTGTGACAGCGAGATGTGACTCAGAGACACAAAAATGAGACTCTGCTGTTGGGAAAATGACACCAGTAGACTTGCTGGGACTCAGTCGCCACACACCTTCCATCTGTTAAAAATGCACCATCAACAAGACTCAGTAGCTCAAGGCCCAGTGCAGCGAGCGGAGCCTGTCGTGTATGTGGAAGGACATAAGAACGAAGGGCTCGCACTTGTCAGAAACAGCATCTCGCTCTGTGGTGTAGGCTGCTGGGAGAAGGGTCACATCTCAACATGAAAACCGAGCCTTTCAGTCACACTGCCAGCAAGAAGGGAGCAGCTCTGTCTGAAAGGCAAGAGCTCAGGGGCCAGAAGCGAAAAACGTTTCTGTAAATCTTCCCCCAGGGGATGGGCCTGGCGACTCAGAATGACTTGCTGGTCCTATCACTCTTATGTAATGTTCCTGAACGTTGAGGTGTTAGAGATGTCCTCATACTGCCCCCACCTCTCCGGGAGCCACCCTGCACTCAGAAAGGGGAAACTGTAGAGGGTGAGGGTGAGAAGCACTGAACTTGGAGTCATCCGGCCTGTTCAAGCTCTGGACTTACGATCTTCTCCCCGCCATGTGGCTGTTGCCTGCTGCCCCTCCTCTGTAGACGATGGAAATTCATACTCACACATGGGGCAATAGGTGGAGAGGGAATGACATACAGAATGTGAACGCTTGTGGTGAAGTATGCGGTGGGCGGAGAGAGAATGGAAATTCAGGGATGCAGTGCTAACGGCCTAGTCTTTCTCCAAAGTATTACTTTTTTTGCACACACGCACAACTTCTCTAACCCTAGCATCCTCTAGCCACCCCTGCAAGCACCCAGACACAGCAACTCTATCCAGAATTTAGCTAACACCGTGTCTCCACTGGGATTGCCACACTCCTCTGCCGTGTGCCACCACAAAGACCCCTTGAGCTGGAACCACCGAAGCTGGTGTGGCACCATGGCCGTGGTGGTAATGGGGTGTGTGTCCTGTCTGTATTTATTACAATGTGAACTCATCCAGATGCTGGGCAGTTCCGTCCAGCTTTACTATGCTGGGAGGGCTGGGAGGGTCTTTGGAGACACGGGGCCCCTTATTCCTCTATGACCCTATAATCTGGGCTCAGACTAAGGAGCCCTGGTGGTGCAGTGGTTAAGAGCCCGGTGGTTTGGGATGCTGTCGTCTATTTCCATGGAGACTCCAGCCTTGGAAACGCGCTGAATCAGAAATGACTTGACAGTGTTTGGTGTGGTTTAGCATTCAGTGGTTCACACTGAGAGAGGATTTCTCTCATGAGACAGAGAAGAAACGGAGACGAAAGGCTAGCCTCACCCAGAAACACCAAATCAAATAAAAGAGAGGTGCCAAGAACACAGGATGTGCTTGTTTTACCAGCTCCTCTTACAAAGGGAAGGGACAGGCTAGAGTCTGAACTAGGGGCTTAATCAGCAGGTTTAGAGTGCTTTTGGCCTGCTTTACCTCCCAAGACGAGCTTTGGTGAGGTAGCGATTATGAGCTGCACTTCAAACTGTGAGATCGGCAGTTCAAAACCACCAGCTGCTCTGAGGGAGAAAGATGGAGTTTTCCACACCTGTAAAGAGTTACAGGTTCACAAAATAATGATAATTTATAAATCATCAAGGGTTCATGAGGGAGGGAGAAGCGGGGAGGGAGGGGGGAAATGAGGAGCTGGTACCAAGGGCTCAAGTAGAAAGCAAATGTTTGGGGAATGATGAGGGCAACAAATGTACAAATGTGCTTGACACCATGGGTGCATGTATGGATTGTGGTAAGAGTTGCATGAGCCCCCAATAGAATGATTTTTTTTAAAAAGAGTTACAGGTTCAGAAACTCACAGAGGTAGTTCTATAGGGTCTGTTCTATAGGGTCATTATGAGTCAGCAGCAGCAACTTGAGGGCAGTGAGAAAGCGAGCCACAGGCTGGGAAAATCATGGGGGTAGTTCTACCCTGTCCCAGACTGTCACTGTGAGTCGGCATCTAGGCAATGGCAGTGAGTTTGGGTGGCATCTGTTTTGTTTTTTACTTCCCGACAACCTGCCTGTGCTCACACACTTCCTCAGCCTCTACTGCTTGAGTCCACTGAAAACCCTCTGATGGGACGTCACTGGGCGCCAGTGCTTTGTGACAGTCAACTCATTCCTCTCCTATAGATTTTTAAAATAGTCTAATTGGCATATAATTCACGTATCAAAGAATTCAATCGTTCAAACACATCAACAAGATTGTACCATCTGCCCGGCTATCAAAAGATATAGCGTCTGGGGTCTTAAAAGCTTGAAGGTAAAAGCTCAGAAGCAACAAAGCCCACATGGAACAACATATC
>NW_022103906.1:22285313-22357500 GCF_000313985.2 Echinops telfairi
ATTAAGAAGAGTTGTACCATCATCACCGCAATCAACTTTTACAACATTTTCTTCATTCTTGTACTCACTGAGGTAGTTAGTTTATTGTGCAAACCTGGATGATAAATACATGTGGGGTTAACTGAAGGACGGAGGGATAAACGGCTCGGTAAGCCTCGCCTTTCAAGTTTTCCGGTCTCTTGCTTTCTGATGGTTGAACCAGGGTACAGTTGCCTTAACCAGTTCCCTGCTTTAGCTGGCAAGGCTCACTTCCTGCAAGACATCCCTGAGGAGAAGCCACATGGACCTACCCCAATGCAGCCCTGGGTGCTGGAGCAGCCGTGCGGAGGCCCCTGACAGCGCTGAGATGCTTACACATTCACTGACTCGGCTTTCCTCCTGCAGTGGGCGTCACTGCGTGTGTTTTGTGAGATGGAGGAGGACTTTGTGGATTGGTGTCGGACATATGGGTTAATGTTGGACTTGTGGGCTTGGGCAGCACTGGGTTGGAATGTTTTCTTGATGGGCACTTAACCTTCAGATAAAACTTATACATGATTTTCTGTGGATTTGTTTCTCTAAAGTACCCAGACGAACACACTCATTATTATTAGCTCCCCATTTCTGCCCAACCTCACCTGCAATCCTTCCAAGGACCATGAATGCAGGGGCGGTCTCTGTAGACTGACCTCCTCAGCACTTGCCCCCTGGCACTTTCATTAACAAGCCGAGCAGCCCCAGGCTCCTCCCTCACCAAATTGGGACCTACCACCTCTGGCCTCCTGTGTGCAATTCCCACCTCCAGCCTGGAGAAGGGCTTCATCTCCCTGAAGAGTCCCCCCTAGCTGGCACCCTTCCTCTGTCCACCTCTGGGGCCTTGACTCACTGGACACCACAGCAGCTTACCTCTTACGTGATTTCCCTCTCCTTACAAACTCAGGTGTCTCCCATCACCTGATAGACTTGCAAAAGCAAAAAAAAGAAAAGAAAAGAAACCAAAGAATTGTTCGTTTGAATTCTGATGTTGACAAAGAATACAAAATATTCCACGGGCCCCCAAAAGAACAAACGAGGCTGTGCTGGGAGAAGAATGCTACTTAGAAGGAAGAATGGCAGCTTACATCCTTGGGACATGTGGTCGAGGGGCCAGGCCCTGGCGAGGACCTCATGCTGGGGAGCTAGCAGGCCAGGGAAAGAAAGGAAGAGTCTCAATGAAATGGAGTGATGCAGTGGTGACACCGGGGGCTCAGCACAGCCATGAGGGAGAGGATGGTTCAGGACCTGTGGGACGATGCTATGCACAGGGCCACTCTGACTCACCAGTACCAAACAACAACCACAAAATCCATAAATATACTCTAGTGTCTCCCTAGCCTAATAAAACCTCCCTCCCTACTGCAAGCTATTGCCTTGTCTCTCCTCTATCATGAACTCCTTGAAAGAAAAGTCTTTCCCTATTGGCTCTCTTTACCATACTCGCTGCTTAAAGCTTTGCACAATGGTTTCTAAGCCCTTGAACTTTTCTAAAAGAGCTCCCATGAAGGTTACCGGCGACCTAAAGGCCAGATCAGCCCACTTTTCCCCAGCAGGATCCAATTGACCTCTGCCTTCTCAAGAACTCTTCTGTGACCTCGGTCGCCTTCTCCTTCCTCTCTTCAACAGCATAGCGTCCCCAGAGCGCTTTCCCCTCTTCCCTGAGGTAGCCCCGTCCACATCCAGTTACCAAATCTGTCTCTGTCGTAACTCCTGGCCTCTCTGATCTCTGGTCCACAGTGCTAGGGTCGGGGTGACAAGGTCAGCAGTTTGAATCCCCAGCTGTTCCACAGAAGAAACGTGCGGCAGTCGGCTCCCGTGAAGTTTCACAGCCTCAGAGACCCACAGCACACTTCTACTCTGCGCCGTAGGGTGGCTATGAGTGGGCATTGATTGGATGGGAGTGAGTACGAGACGCATGGAGGAGCTGCAAATGGTTCTGAGGCCCAGTGGCTAACTGACAAGGTGACCATCAGAACCTTGAAGAAAGGCCTGGAATCTACATTTGAAAAGCCCACCACTGAAAATGTCACGGAGCACAGTTCTACTCTGACACCTATGGGCCCGCATGACCCATATGAACTTGCTGTCAGCTGGTGGTGGTACTATTGATACTATTGGTACTATTCAGATCATTTCCAATTTGGGTCTAGTGTGAAGTGTGCTGCCACCAGCCTTTATATACGGCTTTTGGTGCACACAGCTTGCTTGCTGTTTGGCGTATATTAGAATTGCTGAGAGTATGTGAAAGTCTAACTTAGTCCATATTACGAAATCATTTTCCAAATTGGTTTTATCAGTGCTGGTTCTTTTCAAAACACTGAGTACTTGAGTAAGAACATTCCTTCTGATTCTGTTGTCTGTCCCCTGTAAATTCACAATTGTTCTGAAATTGTTGTCCCTCAGCAGCTGAAACTGAGGTGCACACACTTGGATAATAGGCCACTCAGGACAGAGAAAGCCCATGTGAAATCCACATGGAAAAATCACAATGGCTGGTGTTTCCAAACGTGAATGAGCTGCTTCTCACAAGAGCCACTCTAGCGAGTCCAACTCAAAGTGCACTGTCAAGCAAATTCTGACTCACAGTGACCTGATATGGGATTTCTGAGACTGTAAGTCTTTAGGGGAGCAGAAAGCCTACTCTTTCTCCTGCAGATCAGCTGATAGATTTGAACTGTTAACCTTGAGGTTAGCAGCCCATCTTGTAACCCACTATGCCACCAAGGCTCCTGCTATAGGAAGCAGCAGGTATGTACTTAGTCCTCTCTGTCTCCTGAACCTATGCTTTCTATTTTTTTGCTACATCATCTCCATTATCTCAAAGGATTCTTCTCTGCTTATTTGTAGTTTATTTGAGCCATTGGAGAAATAGCAACTATGCAGTCTGCAGGGTCACGATCAGGGAATGCAGAGTTCAGTGGTAAAATTCACCTGTGGATCTTGGTAAACGTGCCAGTGTGCCCCAGGTGCGGTGTCAGATGAACCTGGCTGGAGTGGATGATTGATGGCCATTGATTTGTACACTGTAGGCATCACAGATATGACTAATGATAGCAATAAAGGAGTCTTATCAGACTCAGAGTTTATTTCCAAGGTGGGTGAATGGAAGTACTGAATAAAATGCTTGGGATTAAATCAAACACTGTCACCAAACACTTTTGTGTCCTTGGGCAAATTACTTTACCAGTTGGATCTCTTTTGCTGACCTGTAAGATAGGAGTCTGAGACTGATTCATATTCAAGGTTCCTTCTGGCTCCTTGTTTCACAACTCCCCTATCCTAGGAAAATCAACATGGTTATTTTGTGATACATACCAGATTGACTCGATGGCAGTGAGTTTGGAAAGAAAAGAAAATGTTTGCTCGCTCTCTCCTACAAACTCCACTCAGGGCTTCCAGAGCTGAGCAAAGTAAGGTGTTTTCTGTTCTTGACACTCATTAGTGTTTGTAATATTTTCTGCTCTTCTTTTTAAAAAAATAAGGAGCCCTGACAGTCTACTGGGCTATGCATTGGACTGCTGACTGCCAGAGCAGCGGCTCAAGTCTACCAGCGAGGGAGAGAGGCAAGGAATCTCCTCCCCTGAAGATTTACAGCCTACGAACCCCTATATTAGAATGCAGTCTTTCTGCCAGCAATCAGAATGGACTCAAAATCGGTGAGTTGGTTTTTGTTTGGGTGTAGTATTCTCTAAAAATGGCCATTCTGTAATTAGGCATTTGGTTGCTAAACAAAGTTGGCAAGGCAAACCCAGCAGGTGCTTCGGGGTGAAAAAGATCCGTCATGTTCTACCATGTTATTTCCAAGGCTGGAGAACTTTGATATTCAGATGGGGTGTCTAATTTTGTTAAAAAGCCAGCCAGTTGTCATCAACTCTGATTCATGGTGACCCAATGTGGGACTTAGTAGAACTGTGTGTCACAAAGTTTTCAATGCCAAAACAGCTTTGAGGCATTTCTCCCTCCACCATTAGTCCGAGATAGCAACACGCCAGCCCTCGTCCCTGTGTCTCTCCATTCCCAGAAGCTCGGGGCCAACTCACGCTCAGTAATGGCAACTTGCGTAACTCTTGATAACTTTACGGCACGTTCACATATCTTATCCTATTTGATCCCCAGGACTATTATTATCAAGGAAGGAGGGAAGTATGGCCCGGGTTATATCATGCTGGGGCTGAGTCAATTGGTAGCTGCACTTCAAAAGGATTGATTAACTGTGCCAATATCAGCAGGAAGGGAGGTCTGACCCAGGACTCTGCCCTTGACCAGGTTCAACTCAACTATGTTTTATCAACCACTGGAGTAAAAAAAACAAAAAAAAATCATGGAACACAGACTTCTCAACCTCTTAGACACAGTATTGGGAGGAGTAGCTTCTTAACAACACTGAAAGTCAAGATAATTGTTAAAAGTATTTTAAGATGTGAAGTTTTACCCTTAAATCTTAAGACTAACAGACATGCAGGGTAGAGCACCCTGAACTAAAAAGATTTCGCAGAACACTGAATTTACCTGTAAGTTTATACAAGCTCCAGCTTCTAGAATGTTTTTCCTCAAAACTCACTGCCATCAAGTTGAGTCCAACTCATAGTGACCCTCTAGGGCAGGATAGACCTGTCTCTGTGGGTTTCCAGTCCTGGTGGCATAGGGGTTACACATTGACCTGCAACCAAAGGTCAATGGTTCAAATCCACCAGCCACTACTTGAGAGAAAGATGAGGCTTTCTAGTCCCATAAAGAATTCATGTCTCAGAAACACACAGGGACAGTTCTACTCTGTCTGACAGGGTTGATGCTGACTATGGGTTTGGTTTTCTGGAAACTATTTACAGGAGTAGAAAGCCACATTTTTCTTTCATGGGATGGTTGGTGGATTCGAAGTGCTGACCTTGTGGTTAACAGCACAATGTGAAATCCACTACGCCACAAGGCTCTGGCTCCTTACTTCGTTGGCTGCTATTGGCCATGCCCTGTTCCCATTTATTAGATGTTGTCTCCTCTGGAAAGCTGTCCCCAAATGTCACAGATGTGCTTCCAGTTGCTCAAGTGAAACACCTTAGAGTTACCTTGAACTTTTTGCGATCTGTGACAACGAGCATTCGATCAAGTCAGACCAAATCATCATCTTGATTCTACCACCAACAATCTCTCCAAATATGAGCCTTGCTCACCGCTTCCACTTCTCTGCACCCCTTCCCTGACACCTGCGCCTGTCCTGTGCCTGCTCTGGTTGATTCGCAACACAGCCACCAGGGTGATCCTGTCCCCACCAAGGCTTTTCTCACCAAAGTAAAAGCCAGTGCCATCTTAAAATGTCTTCCAGACTCCACGTGGCAGGGCCCTCGGGTCTTCTTTGACTCCATCTCCCTCTTGCTCGTTACAACACCACAGTCTCACTTCCTCCTCATTCCTAGCAAGTGCCAGGCCGCCCTGCGTGCCTTTGCGTGGAGGGGCTGCGTGGGAGAGCCTCCCGGGGTGATGGAAAGGTTCCACTGGGCAATGTCCACTGTGGCAGCCACTGGTCTCAGGTGAAGAGTGGGCACTTGAAGTCTGACTCGTGCTACTGAGGGACTGCATTTTAAGTTTGGTTTAGTTTACTTGTTTTCAAATAAAATCTCCACCTGTGCAGGCGAGGATGGTACTCCTCTCGCTGTTCCCTCTGCCTGGAAGCCTTTTCCCTCCAAGGCCCCTTTGTCAACCTTTTGAAGTCTCTCTTCAGATCTCTTCTTCTCAATGAAGCACATCCCGGTCACTCCAGAGAACACGGCAACCTGCCCCTCACCCGTGCCATTCCTAGCCTTCGCCCTCCACTCTCGGCTGAGTTTTTAAAATAATGCTCATCTCCTTCTACTACTACGAAAATAGTGTTTTATTATTTGTTCATACAGTCTTATGTATTTTATATAACTTTAATTATTATTGATGTGTATACAAGATGATTTATTTATTCATATAAGGTGTTGTTTATTATTTGTACTTTTACTTATCGTGTGTATTTATGTTTATTGTCTGCTATCAGTCTTCCCTCCACAGTAGAATGTCAGCTTCTCAGGAAAGGGGTCTTCGTTTTGTCCATCGACACATCCCGGCACTGAGACAGTGGGAGCCTGGAAGTAGCTGGTTGGAGTGAATGAGGGAGGGAGTAAAGGAGGAGGTGAGTTAATGGTCGACTTTCTTCTTTTTTTCAATAGTGTTCCACTTTCGTGCTCTCATATTATCCTCTAATTTTCTCACCGTAACGCTTGATATGGAGGTTTTCCTCTGTTTTACTTAGTTATTGTTGTTTGTTTGTTCTTTAATGTTCTGCTTATGAACCCCAGATGGTAACTGCATGGATGGTTCCTGAGGGTAAGGCAGGGCAGGCTGCAGGGAAATGGGGAGCTAATCTCCATGAGAACAAGAATGAAGACCGTTTTCAATGACGGCGTGTGGTGATGATCACACAACTCTCCTTGATGTGTTCGAACTGTTGGATAGCAGGATATGTCACTTACGTGTCAGTACAAGTGTTGACGGTGGGGGGCGGGGAAGACTTGATACATTGAAGTGAAATCGAATGGGGGTATATTCCTACTTGAAGGGAAAAAACCCCAACTTTTTCAATTCCATGTTAGCCCATGCATAAATTCCAGTTGCCGTGTAATAGTTGATTTGCCCGACCATTTTGCTGGATTGCAAACCACCAGGCACCTGTAATGGTCTGCCTTGTTAACGGCTGCATCCCAGCACCTGGCACAGCGCCCTGCTCAGAGAAATGCCCCTTTTATGGTGTGCAGGTCCTCTTTATTTATGGAGACCTACATGTATTAACTCATTTACTCCTCACCACCACCCAATCAGGCAGGTACTGTAATTATCTCCATTTTCCAGATAAGGAAACAGGCCCTGAGAAGTTAAGAACCTTACTCATGGCAAGGTTCAAGGTTCAAAGTAGGATTGTAACCTAGGGAGTCTGACTCCAGGACCCAGTCTCTAAACCACTACATGGAATCTGCCCCGCCTTTATGAGTAGAACCCATTACAAGTGGTTCAATGCATAAGGGCAAGGATGAATGAGATGAGGCTCCCCAGAACAGGAAAGCATCCTGGAACTTCATGAGGAGCAGTGAAGTGTCCAGATAAGAGAGTTTCTAGGCCAGATAAGAGTACAGGTCAGTTCAGTTTGAGATCATTTCCTTTCCCAAAGGAGGTCAACACAGGGAAATAAGTCTGAGGAACTAAAATCATGCAAAAGCTCTGGGAATTGTGAAATCCAGGGATTGCTGTTGGAAGAAGATAGGACCGAGGCTGTGGGGTCCTGAGGGCAGAGCCGGGCAGCTGAGGGTACCTCTCAGGCTGGGCGATGGTGATGCATGCCCAGCTTCACACAGGGACAGCACCGTAGGACCTGAGAATGCCTAGCGCATTCGTCTGGGTTGACTAGAGAAACAAATCCAGAGACACTCATATATGTGTAAGAGAGAACTTTATATCAAGAAATAACTATGCATCAATTAAACATCCCAATGCAGCCCAGATCAAGTCCATACATTGATATTAGCCCATAAGTCCAATATTAGCCCATGAATTCCTCTTCAGACTCACGCAGCACATGCCATGATGCCAAATGCAGGAAGATCACAGGCTAGTGGGTGAAAAGGCTTGTGGATCCAGTGGATCCATCTCCAGGGCTGTGGCTGCCATCGGTGTGGCTCCATGTGGCTTGTCAACAGGAAGTAGAAGCAGAGAGAGAGAAAGAGAGAGAGAAGTCCCCAGAATCCTCATGAGAAGGCCATGCCCACAAAGAGGAATCAAAGAGGCTGTGACCTGATTGACAGGCTAGATTCCAGCCCTTCATTCTTTCATGAAGCTGACATGAAATTGTGTAACTCCGATACTTGGTCAACGGGCATTGCCAGCTGTGGAACCAGCTCAGGCTCAAGGTGCGGTAGCCCCATGAGTCCTCCTCAGACCACCTCCCCTTCGACACGCCACTGTGCAGCTTGCTCCAAGGAACCCCTGTATGCAGACCTGACCCCCAACAACTCCAGGGCAAGTAAATGATGGTCAATTTTCCAGCTACAGGGTACTGCCAAACTCAAACCATGACTTCCCAACCACAGCGTTTTTCCTTTAGTATACAAATATCATCAAAAGTAACATTTCGGACTATTGAGTAAAGGTTAATGAGGCCAAAATTCATTTTTGGAAATAATGTGTGCATGGGCCCTAACCTTTTCAGTTAATTTCACCATTCCCATCACATATCTGTACGATATTTTTTATGTGGGCGCACTATTTGTGAAAAAAACATCAACACAGTAATTCGTTCAAAGTAAATCAAGTTTCAATTGTAAAGTAACCATCTTTCTGATAGTCTCTGCTTTCAACCAAGAACCAATGGACATCAGCAATGATATCCTTTGTTCAAAGTCCTCTTCAGGATCTGGTCTCAATTTCTGTTAGCTCCCTGTCAATGTACTGCTCAACTGTTACTGGATGATCTTCAGCAAAATTCTACTGCATGTGCCATCAGTGATCTTGCTAGATAATCGGAACATTCTGCTGGGTTACCTTTCTTTGGGATGGGTACAAATATGCACATCTTCTACTCAGTTGGTCCAGTAGCTGTCTTCCAAATTTCTTGACATAGATGAGTAAGTGCTTCCAGGGCTTCCTTAACTGGTTGAAATATTTCCATTGGTATTCCATCAATTCCTGGAGCATTGTTTTTAACTAATGCCTTCAGTGCAATTTGGACTTCCTCTTTCGGTACCACCAGTTCTTGCTCATATGCGACCTCTTGGAATGGTTGAATGCCGACTAATTCTTTTTAGTACATTGACTCGGTATTCTTTCGAACTTCTTTTGATGCTTTCTACATTGTCCAATATTTTGTCCATAGAATCTTCTGATATTGGAACTTGAGGCTTGAGTTTTTTCTTTAGTTCTTTCAGTTGGAGAGATGCCAAGCATATTCTTCTGTAGTTTTCTAACTCTAGGTCTCTGCACATATCATTATAATAGTTCACTTTTTCCATCTTGAACTGCCTTTGAAATTTTCTGTTCAGCTCTTTGACTTCATCATTTCTTCCATTTGCCTTAATTACTCTACGTCTAAAAGTAACATTTATGCCCTGGTGCTGTAGTGGATTATGTGTTGGACCATTAAGCCAACAGTTTGTTCAAAATCGCCAGCTGTTCTATGAGAGAAAGTTGAGGTTTTCTCCTCCAGTAAGGATTCACAGTCACAAAATCCCACTGAGGCAGTTCTACCTTGCTCTGTCGGGTTGCTATGAGTCAGAATTGACTCAATGCCCGTGAAAACTTTTACTCTATGATTAAACTTCAGAATCTCTTCTGACATCTATTTATTTTCTTTCTTTCCTGTCTTTGTCATGACCTTTTATTTTCTTCATGTGTGATGTTCTTAAAGTCACCCCACAATTCATCAGGTCTTCTGTCATTCGTGTTTAATGTGTCAAATACGTTCTTGAGACATGCTTGAAATTCAGGTGGGAGATATTCCAGGTCATGGTTGGCTCTCATGGACACAATGCTCCTTAGAAGCAAGGATGGTGACACTCCGTCCTTTGAACTTTGGATATGTTATCAGGACAGACCCGTCCCTGACGATGACCATCTCCTGCTCCGTCTGTGACTCCGTCCTGCCTTTCCTCTTTTTGCAGCTCTGCCCCAGGCAGCAAATGTCCCACGTGGACATTCCTGTTCAGTCACAGGTGACGGTCTGTTCTTGGGAAGTCACACACTCAAAGAGATCCTCAGGCCAAATACTCTGGCCAGAATGTCTTATTGGAGACATTATTAGCCTGAGCTAGAATAGAACAGCCTATTATGGTCCTCTCAGGGCTGGTTTTTCTGGTCAATACGTACATTACCTGTTGCTTCTGAAATTTCCCATTTCAGAACCTCTCTGTTCCTTTATGTAAAGGCTGGTTATAAAGATGATGGCTGGTTGTAAACATAAGTTCTTCCTAATGCCCAATTTAATTTTATGAGCATTGTGCTTTGTATTCGAGAATACATAAATGCTTTGAAGCACAGTCTAGCCTTGAATCCTATAATATAAATATAATGCTAATCATATACCATTTTTCAAAGTTTAAATGCAAAAAAGTATAATCAATTTTAATATCATACTTGCTTTACCTCAATGCACCCAAAATGTGATCATTCCTACATATAATCAATAGAACAATATGGATATAATATTTTACTTTCTTTGTTCCATACTATCTAAGTTTCCTAGTGCAATTGCAAAATAAATACCACACTAGGTAGCTTTATAGAACAGATATATTTGCTCACAGTCTAAAGGCTACGAGTCAATTCTCGCTCTGTTGGTAGCTCCACGTGTTCCCCGCTTCCTTGGTTTACAGGCTATTCTCCCGTGACTTCGTCTTCTGTGTGTATGTGTCTCTGTGTCCAATCTGCTCTTTTAATAACTCAAAAACCACTCGCTTTAGGATCCACTCGATACTGGTGTGACCTTAACTGATTGAGTTTACATATCCTATTAGATTTCACCATAGACCGTGATTCTATTACATTACGTATAAGGTAATGGCATGGCATGAGCATCGACAGGCAGAGAGATTAGGATCCCAACACTTTCTGGGGGGCGGGAAGGAGTCACACTGTCTTTGAGTTGGTGTGTATGTCATACTTATCATCCATCTCAATTTAGACTAGCTACGCGTCAAATGTAGTTTAACGTGTGGTTGCTGTTAGGTTCCATTGAGCCAGTTCCGCTCAGAGGGACCCTATCTACATTCAACAGAATGAAACACCGTGTGGTCGTGAGCCAGCCTTATAATTGACATGTTTAGACTATCACTGCAGCCACTGAGTCCATCCATCGTATTGAGAACCTTGGCCTTTTTTAATGCCCCTCGATGTTGCCAAACATGATGTCCTTTTCCAGGGGCTAGTCTTCCCCAGTAACAAGTCCAAAGTACAGGAGGCACAATCTCACCATCCTGGCTTCTAAGGGGCGTTCTGGCTGTACTTCCTCCAAGACAGCTTTGTTTATTCTTTCGGCAGTCCAATATTCTTAGGCCAGCACCATAATTCAAATGCACCGATTCTTCTTTGATCTTCCTTATTCAGTGTCCAATTCCCACACACATATTGACTGAAAATACCATGGCTTGGGTCAGGCCCACTTTAGTCCTCAAAGTAACATCCTTGCTTTTCAACATTATAAAGGGATCTTGTCCAACACAGTAAGCCAATCGAATACATCCTTTGATCTCTTGATAGCTGGAATAGCTTCCAGGAGCATTGATTATAGATCCAAGCAAGATGAAATCCTAAACAACTTCAGTCTTTACTCCGATTTTCATGATGTTTTCTATTGGTTCACTTGTGAGGATTTTGGTTTTCTTTTCAATGAGTTGTAATCCATGCTGAATGCTACAATCCTTGATCTATGCAGCAAATACTTCCTTTCCCCCTCACTTTCAGTAAGTCAGGATGTGTCACCTCCATGTCACAGGCTGTTAAGAAACCTTTCTCCAATCCTCATGCCTCATTGTCATTCATGTAATCCAAGCTTTCCAATTATTTTCTCAGCATACAGATTGAATGAGTATGGTGAGAGGATACAACCCTGACACACACCTTTCTTGATTTTAAACCATGCAGTATTCCCTTGTTCTGCTCACATAACTGCCTCTTGATCCATGTACAAGTTCCACATGAACACAATTAGGTGTTCTGGGATTACTATTCTTCTCAAGCTATCCATAGTTTGTTATGTTCCACACAGTCAAATGTACTGTTACGATTCACCCCATTGAATGATATATACTTAATGGTTATTGTATTTAACAGTACAGGTCTGGACATTTTAAAAATAAATTTGACAAAGAAGAGTAAAAAGAAGTGAAACAGAAATTTGGAGACAGCTCGATCTATTAAGTATTTACAGTGTATTGTCATCTATGCCAGCAATGGAGACAGATCAGTGGGAGACTAAAGACTTTAAAAGAGAACGAGAGTAAGTGGCGCTGTCTCATCCAGAAAGAAACTGGATAGAGGTGGGGAAGTACAGGGAGCAATGGGATCCAGGACCCGCAACAAAGGCAACTTTAGAGGCAGGTGCCAGTGAGTTCTTCTATAATTACTTAAAGTGATTTTACTCTTTTTAGAAACCCAAATTTTCACCCTTATTTCTATCTCTCCACTCAACCCCTCCTTGATTTGTCCAGTCACCATAATTGTGATATCACAAACACAAGTGGCTCGTGTGACTCAGAGCAAATCAAAGTCCCATTTAATGGCTTCAGTTACCACCTCTGTAAAATGAGGCAATAATGTTGTTCCTGTGTCCATTTGGCCATCATTCATTTATTCAATTAATATTGAGCACCTCATAAGCAGTAAGGAGCCCTGGTGGTGTAGTGGTCACAAGATCAACAGTTGAAATTCACCAGCAATTCCATGAAAGATGCGGCGTTCAGCTTTATAGCCTTTCCAAGTGTTATAGATTTATGGCCTCTAAGACTCTCTTCTACAGGGATGAGTTGGAATCAATACAATGGCAGAAAAGTTTGTTGTTCTTTTTTTTTAATGTTTCTAAGCAGTAAACACTTTTTTGGATGCTATCTAATTGGCTGTCACCCATTGTCACTCGGTTGGTTGTACTTTGTGGCTTGAGTGTTTCTGTGATGGTGGAAACTATGTCAGTGGTATTTGAAATGCCAGCAAGGTAGCCCAATATGAGCAGGTTACAGCAGAGCCTCTTAAACTAAAGACTACACAGAAGGAAAGGACTGTTGATTTCAGCAGAATTAACCAGCAAAAAACCTTACAGATTGCAGCAGAAGTTTTCCAGGTAGTGAAAACCCAATGAATAAAAGCAGAACATTGCCAGAGATTGTACCTGAACATGAGCCCTTCAGATACAAAGCACTAAAAATATGACTGAGGAAGAGCATCCTCCTCAAAGAGTCGACCATAATGGCCTGGATAGAGTATAAAGCCTATGGGAATAAGGCTTTGGGACCTTCATTTGCTGAGAGGGCACAACAAAAAATGAGAAGAAACAGTTGCACACATCTGTTAATACTTGGAACTTGGGATGTAAAAAGCATGAATCTAGGAAAATGGGAAGTCATCAAAAATGAAATGGAATGCATAAAAGTTTATATTCTGGGTGTTAATGTGCTGAAATGGGCTGGTATTGGCCATACTGAATCAGAAAATCATATGGTCTACTATGCCTGTAATGATGGATTCCAGAGGAATTGCATTGCACTCATCTTCAAAAAGGACATTTCAAGGTCTATTTTGAAATACAATGCTATCCGTGATAGGATAATATCTGTCCACTTACAAGAAAATTCAATCAATATATCTATTATTCAAATTTATGTACCAACTACTAAACTAGTGAAGAAATTGAAGAATTTTGTCAGTGTTTTCATTCTGAAATTGATTAAACATTCAATCAAGATGCATCGATAATTATTGGTGATTGGAATATGAAATTTGGTAAAAAAGAAGGACGAAGAGTAGTTGGAAAATATGGCCTTGGTGATAGAAACAAATCTAGAGATCTCCAGATAGAATTTTGTAAGACCAATGAATTCTGCATGGCAAAAATATTTTTTCAATAGTGCAAGAAGTAACAATGCATGTGAACTTCTCCAGATGGAATACACAGAAATCAAATTTGACTACAGCTCAGAGAAGAGACAATGGAGTAGCTCAGGATCAGTAGTTAAAACCAGGTCAGAGGCTGACTGTGGAGCAGACCACCAATTGTTCATATGTAAGTTCAGGTTGAAGCTAAAGAAAAAAAATTTTAAGTCTATCAGAGCCAAAACACAACCATGAGTATATCCCACCCACATTTTGAGGACTTCTTTTTTTTTCTCATTATTTTATTGGGGGCTCGTACAATTCTTATCACAATCCATACATACATCCATTGTGTCAAGCACATATGTGCATTTGTTGCCCTCATCATTCTCAAAACATTTGCCTTCTACTTTTGCCCTTAATATCAGTTGCTCATTTCCCCCCACCCCACTACCCCCTCCCTTATGAACCCTTCATAATTCATTAATTATTATAGTTTTGTCATAAGTTACACTGTCCAACGTCTCCCTCCACCCTCTTCTCTGCTGTCCATTCCCCCAGGGAGGAGGAAATACTTAGATTCTTGTAATTGGTTCCCCCTTTCTACCCCACATTCCCTTCACCCTCCAGGCATGGCCCCTCTCACCACTGGTCCTGAAGGAGTCATCTGTCCTGGATTCCCTGTGTTTCCAGTTGCTATCTGTACCAGTGTACATCCTCTGGTCTAGCCAGATGTGTAAGGTAGAATTGGGATCATGATAGTGGTGGGGAAGAAGCATTTAAGAACTAGAGGAAAGTTATATGTTTCATCGTTGCTACCCTGCACCCTGATTGGCTCATCTCCTCCCCACAACCCTTCAGTAAGGGGGTGTCCAGTTGCCTACAGTTGAGGACTTCTTATGAACAGATTTGAATAGTAAGAGCGCATTGAGCATTAAGGACAGGTCTGACTAGCTGTAGGATGACAGAAATAACGTCATACATGAAGAAAGCAAAACATCATGAAACAGACAGGAAAGAAAGAAAAGATCACAGTGGATGTCAGAAGAGATTCTGAAACTTGCTCTTACTCATAGAGTAGCTAAGGCACATGGAAGAAATTATGAAGTCAAAGAGCTCAACAGAAAATTCCAAAAGGCAGCTCAAGAAGATAAAGTATTACAATAAAATGTGCAAAGACCTAGAGTTAGAAAACAAAAAAGGGAAGCATGCTCAACATATTTTAAACAAAGGAACTCTAGAAAAATTCAAGTCTTGAGTTGAAAAATTGAAAGATTCTATGGACCAAATATTGAAATATTCAGAAAGCATTAAAAGAAGATGGAAAGAATACACAGAGCGATGTACCAAAAAGAACTAGTTGATATTCAGCCATTTCAAGAGGTAGCATAAGAGCAAGAACCATTAAGAATAAAGGAAGAAGTCCAGGCTGCACTGAAAACATTTGCCAAAAACAATGTTACAGGAATTGACAGATATCAATTTGAAATGTTTCAACAAGCTAATGAAGCCCTGGAAGCACTCATTGGTATAAATCAAGAAATTTGAGAAACAGCTAGTTGGCCAACTGACTGGAATAGGTCCATATTTGTACCCATCCAAAGAAAGGCTACCCAACAGAATGCTCGAATTATCAAACAATATCATTGATAGCACTTGCTAAAATGCACCTTAGAAGCCAAGATGGTGAATTTTTGTCTCGTGTACCTGAAATATGTTGTCAAGAGAGACCAGTCCCTGGAGTAGGATATAATGCTTGTTAAAGTAGCTGAGCAGCGAAAAAGATGAAGACCCTCAGCAAGATGGGTTGATTCAGTAGCTGTAAAGATGGGGTGGTAGACTGGGTTGACTAGAGAAACAAATCCAGGGACATACATATGTATAGGAAAGAGCTTTTTTATAAAAAGTAATTGTATATTAAGAAAACAGCCCAGCCCAGACCAAATCAAGTCCATAAGTCCGATATTACCCCATATGTCCAATACTAGTCTATAAATTCCTCTTCAGACTCATACCACACATACAATGATGCCAAATGCAGGAAGATCGCAGGCTAGTGGGTGGGAAGTCTTGTGGATCCAGTGGTGGTAAAGCATCTCAATGCTGATGGGGGTCTCCACATGGCTGCTCCAGATCTCTGAGTGTGGCTCCTCCACAAGAAGGTGAAGCAGAGACTGTGTGTGTGTGTGTGTGTGTGTGTGTGGCCAGTTTCCAGGAAGAAAGAGAGGAATTTCCCAGCATCCTCATGAGAAGGCCACACCCACAAGGAAGCATCATTAGGCTGTAACCTGATTGACAGGCTAGACTCTACCCCTATACTTATTTACCAAGTTGATATGCAATCATGTAACTACCACAGAGGCCTTCAAATATAAGAACTCCTGTGACTGAATCACAGACTCTGATGGTGTTTCATTCTATTGTGTATCGGGTCACCATGAGCTGGAACTGATGGTTGGCATTTAAAAGCAATATGAGTCCTGATTTGTTCTGTGTCTAAAGTTTTGGGTTCCCTGTGACTTCTCTATTGCCACGTACTGATCTCATGAACTGAGATGTTCTGTTCCCAAACACAGCCAGTGGGTCCTCGGACAGGTCAGATCATCCCAGTCAGGGGTGGAGCAGGGGGCAAAGAGCACAAGCAGGATCAACCAAAGCTGTGCAAACTACATTTTTCCACTTGGTGCTCCCGCCATGAGGGATGTCCTCAGTGCCAGTGGCTTCCTAGCTTACTTGAGAGGTTATGACCAACACACAACTAAATTCTTTGTAGTACGCACCACGGCACCTGTTTTTCAAAAAAGGAAGTCCCTAACCTGTGATGGAAAATTTTGGAAACATGATGATAATGGCTGCACAGCATGATAACATGTCACTGAAGTGTACATGTGAAGAATTCTGAAAGGCAAACCATTTGTTACATACGTATCTACCACGATTGAAAAACTAATCCCTAAACTCATCTCCTTACCTGGGAGCCTAATTCATTCATAACCACTGCACTATGGGTTAGGCAATTGGGCTGCTAACTGGAAGGTCAACAGTTCAAACCCACTAGTCACTCCTTGAGAGGACGATACGACTATCTACTCCTGAAAAGACGTATGTATTCAGAAACCCTACACAGGTTGTTCTGAGTTGGGATCAACTCAACTGCAGTAGATGGTCCATCATGACTTGAGGGCCCAAAGAATGGTGGCTCCTCACAATTCCAACTGGGAGGAAATTCTAGCTTTCCTCTCTACCGGGAGTTGGTGACGACTTGACTCTTTGAGGCCCGACCCTTTGAAGACCAGAAGGCACTGCTTCTGCTCCTTCCAGTGGTGCTGATCTCTGACTTTCAAGGGCAACCTTCCTCTTCTTCAAGGGCAACAAATACAGCTCCTTTGGCCGGTTCCTTGCCTGTAGATTTCGAAGCGGCAGGTAGAATCCTTTCCTTTTGCTCTTTCTCTGCCCCTTTAATTAAATCTGATAAGTTTCTGCCCTCATAGTTTACTGGATCCATCAGTAGCAAGCTTAATCTCTTTCACCAAAGATTGTGTAGTTATGAACTTGGTAAGCATTTGAGGACAAGTATCCTTAGTTCTACAATATGGTTTTTCCCCCAAATCTTTAAGTTCTGTTCTCATTTTGCACAATTTATTTCTAAGCCTGTTTGTTGTCCCCCCTTACATATTACTATGCCTTGTGGCAAAAAGAAACCATGAGGCCTCTTTTAGATCTTGCTCAGAAATCTCATCAGCCAGATGACCAAGCCCATCACCCACAAGTTCTACCTTCCACCAAACACTTGAACATTATTCAGATAAATTCCTTGTCACGGGATAAAAAGCCTCACCCTTTCTCTCCTGTTCAATCACATGTTAATGTTTCCTTTTAAACCCTCCAGAAGCGCATCTAATGTCTCCACTTCAAGCAACATTCTGCTGTGGGAGCTATAACTGCCTGGACTGTTCACAAGTCTACCACCCTCTCATCAAGGCCAACAAGGCCTTGACCATTATTTTTTAAACATTAATAAAACAAATCCACTGTCATTCATTCAATTCTGACTTATGATGACCATTTATTGCACCTTAAAACTCTTCCAGCCTCTACCCATTACCTAATTCTAAAACCACTGCCAAAAAATTATTTTGGATATTTGTTAGAGCAACACCCCCACTTTTGGTACCAAATTCTGTTCTAGATATCCAGTGTTGCTCTAACAGAAATACTACAAATGTGAGGGAGAATGGGTAGGAAAGAGGGAACCGATTACAAGGAACTATATGTGACCTCCTCCCTGGGGGACGGACAACCGAAAAGTAGGTGAAGGGAGACGTCAGACAGGGCAAGATATGACAAAATACTAATTTATAAACTATCAAGGGCTCATGAGGGAGGGGGAGTGGGGAGGGAGGGGAAAAATGAGGACCTAATGTCGGGGCTTTAAGTAGAGAGAAAATGTTTTGAGAATGATGTACAAATGTGCTTTACACAATTGATGTGTGTATGGATTGGGAAAACAGTTGTATGAGCCCCTAATAAAATGTTTAAAAAAAAAAAAAGAAATACTACAAATGTGTGGTTTTAAACAGAAAGGTACTTTTGCTTCTGTAATTGACTAAAAGTTCAAATCAGGGTGTTGGCTAAGGGAAGGCTCTCTCTCTCTCTCTCTCTGCTCTGGAGAAAGTTTCTTGTGTCTTCTGAGCTCCTGATCTTGGGAGATCTTTATGTGATTTGGCATAACTCTTCCCCACTCTGCTTTCCTGCCAACCTACCCTCTTTTATAGCTCCAAAGAGATGGACTGGAGATACACTGTGCTATGTTAAATTGGCCTCATTAGCACCACAAAAACAGCCCGTTCTTAAATGGGGTTACTACCACAGAGGTGAGGATTTACAGCACATATTTTGGGGGATGAGAGGGGAAGGATACAATTCAATGCATCACACCAGGTAACCACGGGCGCCATTTTTATGTCTTTCCAGGAGAGTTGGCCTTTGCAGAGGGAATATTTGAGCTTATGGACTCCTGCTCGTCACACACAGACCATGGAGATACTGCAGGGTTGGTTCTAGACTCCCGCAATCAAGTGAATATCACAGTAAAGGGAGTCACACAGATTTGCATTTGATTTCTCAGGGCATATCCCAGTCATGCTTGCTCTATATTGTAGTCTTTTAAATGTACAATGACATCATTTTTTAAAAAGTGAAATCTTGTGAGAATGGCCAAAATATGGCACAGAGACAAAAAGTATGCACTGGCTGGGGTGAAATGGGGCCGAGAAGGCAGGATTGCCACCAGGCTTCTGTTTGTAAAAATATCAAACATCTGCAAAGTTCAATAAAGCAAAGGGCAGTAAAACAACGCGGCACGCACGTATGTCTCCCAATCAGCAGATAACTTGACAGCGTTGCTTCACCTGAATAATCTTGTGAATTTGATAAATAGAAATTGCTCCCTGAGGAATCAAAGTACTCTCGGGGCACCAATAAAGGTGGTTGGTGAGCCTCAAAGTTGGCAAGTTACATTCTGGCCTGTAATCAAAAGCCACCAAAGTGTTAATGAATGCCACCGTGCGGGAAGTGGCCCTGGCCCCTGGTGGCCGCCCTCAGCTGCTTAGCCGTCTGACTCACCTTCATGGGCATCTTGTAAAAGCTAGAGACTGAGTTCAGCCCGTGGAAAATACTGCTCCGTTCGAGTGCCTGTGTCTGCTTCCTCCGGCAACTTTCAGAGAAATTAAAATGTCGGCCATTCCTACGTCATCTCAAATCCAAAAACTATTTCTTTAAAAAGCAAATCAAAGAAGGGCAGCAACTCCTGCCGTCCTGGCCTCCCCCTCCCTGAGGTCTTGCTCATATGAACTTGTCTTTCCACTAGGGAGGATGCTCTTGAACCCTGCTTCTGCCTTTGCTGGGAGCGCCCTGCACACGTCAGCAGAGAAGAGTGGCAAAGACTGACTGCAGCCAGGCTTCAGGAGCCAGGTGGGAGGCAGGTGGGGAGCACTCAGGAGCACGGGTACCCAAAAGACAAACCCTCCCTCGCATGGGAGCCATCATGGACTAATCGGGGATCCAGTGATTTCAGATATTCTGTGTTTCCGTTTAATTATGTTGTGGAGTATCAAGCACAGCTGGTGAAGCTGTGAACAGGGCCTCTGTTTACCTGCCATATTTAACTTCAAAAGAGGCTCTTCTGGGAAAGATCTCAGCTACATTTATCTCCCATGGGCTTGCAAGGGCCTTTGGGGCTTGATTAGAGAAGGGTGGGTTCAGCCCAGTGTGAGAAATCATCTTCTCTTGGGCCAGAAACACATGCATGAAATAAGATGCCCTGGACAGGCAGTGGGACCTCGAGATAAGCTGGGAGGGGCCAGTCAAGACAAGCACACCCACCCCAGAACCCAGATGGAGGAAAGGCTCTTAAAGGGGCAACACAGGGCATGCCTGTCTCCCGAGTGTGCTCTGTTCAAAACACTCAACTGTATGGTTTGGGTTTAAAGGACATTGAATTCGTCCACTGCTGTCAAGTGGATTCCAGCTTATAGCAATGGTCCTCAACCTGTGGGTCGCGACCCCTTTCGGGGTCGAACAACCCTTCACAGGAGTCACCCAATTCAGAACAGTAGCAAATGACAGTGATGAAGTAGCCACGAAAATAATGTTATGGTTGGGGGGTCACCACAACCTGAGGAACTATATTAAAGAGTTGCAGCATTAGGAAGGTTGAGAACCACTGCTCTATAGGGTAAAATCTTTATGGGAGCAGCCAGACTCCTCCTTATTCCCCCAGAGCAGCTCTGGGTTTGAACTGCTGACCTTGTGGGGCATTTTACAAAAGGTAATTACTTTATGTAGATTATTAGGAACAAAAACCGTCAAGGTGTTGTTGAAATAAGAACCACTTCAAGCTAAGGTACAGTGTCAAAAAAACCGCTCCATGTTAAAACACAGATTCCCAGAAATTCTGTAGTAGTTTTGGAGTAGGAACTCTCATACCACCACATCCTTGGCTTGCCATCGCCCCCCAGCCCCCCAAAACACAAGCACACTAGAGTGTGTGATTTCAGAAGGTCGAACTTTAAGAAATTCAGTGAAAAGGGATTTGGCTTGGAACCCAAAGACAGATTTGGCGATAGCTCTGAGACCCTTCACTGCTTTGGCCCTCCATGTTTGTGTCCATAAAACAAGGGAACTGCTCTCTCAGGAGCTTCC
Organism: Echinops telfairi; assembly: GCF_000313985.2. Taxonomy (NCBI): domain Eukaryota; kingdom Metazoa; phylum Chordata; class Mammalia; order Afrosoricida; family Tenrecidae; genus Echinops; species Echinops telfairi. The sequence continues at coordinate 22,306,116 of NW_022103906.1, forward strand.
CAAGACCAATATTGCAGGAGTTGGGCACTGCCACCATGTTCTCCCAAAGCTGTGGGTGTCCTAAAGCTCCTGTACTTGTGGTCAGCACCCGGATCGAGCTTTGCCCTAAAGACGATCCTTTGGAATACAGGGCTTTCTCTCAATCCCCTTGTTTAGGATTAGGTCTTTCAGAAACTACAAAGCTATACTTTGATCTTACATTAACCCTCTCAATCCAAATAACTTTCAAGTACTTCCGCAGGCGTAATTTGGTCAAGCTTCTTGAGGGGCTAGACCTCAGGCAGAACAAAGAATGAATGTTCTCATTAACTGAAGGGACCCTGAAGCTCAGGGAGATGGGATGTTAGGAGACCTGGACATTCCCATCTCTGCCTGATTCCTGTGTTGTGTCCTAGTATCTCCAACCCTCTTGTCCTTGGCATTTTGCTTTGAGTTTTCATTGCATGCACACACCCTGGGAGCAATTTGCCCATGCCCTGTCTTCTGTAATGTGACAGCCCTCCTTTCGCAAGGAATTTGGCACTTTCTCATTCTATGTGTTTCATTAGCTGTGTCACTACAACCCTCAGGGACGGATAGCATTTAGTGAGCCACGCTTCCTGCTTTCAGAGGCTTCCTGCTTTCAGAGGCTTGGAATCCAGCTGGGAACCACCACCTGTCTGGTTATTGCAGTACAAAGAAGAGCACAGAACGTGGAATAAACTAGGAAAGCTCCCACTTGTCACACCTGAGTTCATTGTTGCCATTTACACTCGCCCTTCCCTTCCATGTTCTGGTTTTGTTAACGAGGAAAGCTGACCAGGCTCGGATAACTACAAACCCATGCGGGTCCCCATTTTCTGTATTCTACATGTTTGTTACCTACAGAGGCTTCTTGGAAAATCCTTCTGTAATACCACAAAATCCTATAGCAAATGCTGTATGACCCCTGTTTGTCTCCAATGAAGTTATCCACACTTTCCATCCACTGGCCATTCGTTCTGTGGTGAGAGCCCCATGTCAAGCTGCGATGAAAACATTCACCCCCAAACAAAACAAACTCACTGCCATGGAGATGATTATTACTCATAGTGACCCGATAGAACACGCTAGAACTGCCCCTACTGGTTTTGAAGACCGTAACTCTTTACAGCAGAAAGCCTCATCGTTCTCCCATGGAGCAGCTGGTGGTTTCAAACTGCTATTAATAATCCAATACATAATCCATTAAGCCACCAGGGCTCCATTAGCCAAAAACAAGGTCCCGAGAATTGACAGAATACCAGTTGAAATGTTTCAACAACTCACTCATCTATGCCAGGAAATTTGGAAGACAGACCCTTGGACAACTGACTGGCAGAGATCTGTATTTGGACCCATTCCAAAGAAAGGTGACTCAACAAAATCCTTAACCTATAGAACAATATCATTGATCTCACATACAAGTAAAATTTTGCTGAAGATCATCCAACAACTGTTGCAGCAGTACATTGACAGGGAGCTGCCAGAAGTTCAGGACAAATTAAGAAGAGGACATGGAACAAAAGATATCATTGCCGATGCCAGATGGATCTTGACTGAAAGCAGAGAATGCCAGAAATATGTTTACTTGTGTTTTATTTATTGTGTTTTATTTCTTTTTGGACTCTGCAGACCCTAACAAACGATGGATAGTCTTGAGAATAATGGAAATTCCAGAACGCTTCCCTGAGTTCATGCAGAACTTGTACATGAATCAACAGGTAGTCATTTGAACAGAAGGAGGGAATGCTACATGCTTTAAAATCAGAAAGGTGCATCAGGGTGGCATTGCCTCACCATGCTTATTCAATCTGTATGTAGAGCAAATAATCAGAGAAAGTGGATTAGATGAAGAAGAATACAGGAAGGCTAAGTAAGAACCTGCAATATGCAGATGACAGGCTTTGCTTGCTGAACGTGAGAAGACTTGAAGCATTTGGGGAAAAGATTGACGTGGTCAAGGGTTCCATCTTGCTTTCCTCCACAATCAATGATCTTTTTTTTTTTTTTTTTTTAACATTTTATTAGGGGCTCATACAACTGTTATCCCAATCCATACACACATCAATTGTGTAAAGCACATTTGTACATCGTTTATCAAAACATTTTCTCTCCATTTAAACACCCGACATTAGGTTCTCATTTTTCCCCTCCCTCCCCGCTCCCCACTCCCGCATGCACAATCAATGATCTTGAAGTAGCAGTCAAGATATCAAAGGACACATTGTACTGGGCATATCTGCTGCACAAGACTCCTTTGAAGCATTGAAAAGCAAGCAGGGTACTTTGAGGACTAAGGTGCCCCTGACACGGGCCGTGGTATTTCCAATCACCAGACATGCATGTGAAAGTTAGACCTTGAATCGGGAAGACTGAAAAATCGATCCAGTTGAGTTACGGTGCTGGCAAAGAACATTGAACCTACCACGGGCTGCCAAAAGAACAGACAAATCTGTCTTGGAAAAAGTACAACCAGAATGCTCTTTAGAGGTAAGGGCGGCGAGACTTTGTCTCAAGGACTTTGGATATGTTGTCAGGAAAGATCAATCCCTGGAGAAGGACATCAAGTTCGGTAAAACAGAGGGACAGAAAAATAGAAGACTCTCAACAAAACGAATTGACACCGTCGCTGCAACAATGGGCTCAAGTGCAAGATCAGCTGTGAGGATGGAGCAGGACCGGGCAGCTTCTTCTGCTGTATCGAGGGTCGCTATGAGCGGGGACCAACTCCATGGCACCTGACAACAACAGCAGCAAAACCAGAAGGCTGGACAGCAATTGTGCCTGATTTGATTTATAATCCAGCCACTCCCAGACATAGAGGAGATCTAGCAGAAGCTAGCTGACAGTGACGCAATGCACTCCCTAAGGGAGAAAAGAGTTCCCAGGAGTGAGGCCAGCTGCTAAGAAGCACACCCCAGTCAATTCTGACCAGTCCATCTTAGTCTAGAAGCTCTACTGAAGCCAATTCACATCAAAGCAACACACAGCCTTCACCGACAGATGGCTGACGGCTGTGCATGGAGTGCATTGACCTTGACTCTGACTCTCACTGAAAGCAGCAATTCTACCATTGAATCATCGCTGCTTCATCTGAGTTCTCAAAGTATGACTTCAGAGAGGCCCAGGAGAAGTTCTGTGCTGTCTGAGAGCCTGGTTAAGACGAAAAGACACCCCGAGACTGTTCCTGCTCTGTAAGCGTCCAAACTAGTGTTCTCATTCCTTTTATTCAAAGCTCGTCCTGCGTTGTTGGAGCAAACCAACTAGAGCAAAACAAATGAATGGCAGAAATAGTGTGTGAACACCTGTCCATGTGATTAAATATTCTTCTGTGCTTTTTGATGGTTGTATATGATGCTGTAGTTTCTAGCCACGCCAACATGTACTGAGTCATATTGTAATTAAGTAATTAAGTATTTAGATTGGTTCCAGCTTTTACTTATGACAAACAATGGTGTATCAAACATTGCTATTGCTAAATGCTGGCACACAGCAGTGATGATTTTCTTCCGGAAACTTCCTCTGTCAGGCACCGAACATTCACTCAAGGCTTTTGAGACCGATTGCCGAATAAAACTCCAAAAGGTTGAGTCAGTTCACTACCAATGCAACAGTCCATGGGAATGTCTGTTTTCCTAAGCTGAAGGCAACACTAAGTGCTTACATAAAAGAAACAAACCATGTCCATGTGATAGACAAAAATATCGCAATTCACAGTTTTAATTTGCCATCAGTTATAAGGCTAAATTGTCATATTGGATATTTGTGTTTCTCCATGGCTGATTTATTGTTTATACATTGTGCATTTGAAATATTCCTTTTTCTTACTGATTAGTAAGAGCTTTTTATAATATTTTTGTGTCTATTTTTCCTTTTTGTTTTACCATTTGCCTTTATAGCTTATTTATTGCACTTTTTAAAAATATTTATTGTACTTTTGACATTCAAACTTTTTTTTTCTTTTTAATTTTTTTAATCATTTTATTGGGGGCTCATACAACTCTTATCACAATCCATACATACATCCATTGTGTAAAGCGCATTTGTACATTCATTGCCCTCATCACTCTCAAAACATTTGCTCTCCACCTAAGCCCCTGGCATCAGCTCCTCATTTTTCCCCTCCTTCCCCAAGCTTTTAAAAGTGAACTAGATCAGTGTTTCCATTCTAGATTCTGTCTTTGGTGTGCCTAAGGAAGTCTTTTCCTCAGAGATTTTATCTTCACTTATACTTTGCCCTAGCACTTTCACGATTTCACTTTTGAAATTCACTCTTTTATTATGGCTGAGGTGGAACGCTAGCTCTTGTTCTTTTCTCCTCTTTCCCTTCCTTTTCGTTTCCTTCCACAGAGAGTTAATCACTTCCTGAATAAACTAGCTTTTTCTTACTGGTATGAAGCGATACTTAATATTCTAAATTGTGCCTGTTTCTGGATTAAATGTTGGCCATTTGAACCGATTTAATGCCTTCAAGAAAGAAACACCTGATGACCACCTGGTCATCTATAACATCTTTATAGATGACCAGCTTCTATAAAGATCGCAGCCAATGACCAATCAATCGGCGCCCCCCACAGGAGTGGAAGGAGACCCTGGCTGGGAAAGCAGGGTCAGACCAAGGGAGGGGACATCTGGATTTTGCAGGAGAGACACATATTTCTGTTGGTGAGTATGGTGGGTAGAGGGGGAGACGCAAACTCACATTGGGAAGGAAGGCTAAACAATGATGTAAGGAACCTTGGGGGACAATAGACTAAATTTTATGATCCTACGTAGGCATTACAAATATGTTTCTATCCAACCCTCAGTGAACCAGGCCACGGACGAAGAAACACATGATGGCCTTGGACGCTGGCCTCGCAGACAGCGTGACAGCCGCAGGAGCCACGCCAGAGGGCTCAGCATAGAGGCCTGGCTGAATAAGCTGAGCCCTGCCTCGAAGCTCCCTGTACCCTTGGACTGAAGCCTGGGGCAGCAGAGAGAAGCTGCCACCAGGCTGTGGAAGTGGTGACCACTGGACCTGGGGTGGAACCCTGGTGGGGTTGGTGTCTAATGGAAAGGGACCCAGAATCACCCTATATTTAGTACCTCCAGGCTCCTCTAGCACTGGTATGACAGGTTTTGAACTGTTGGACCTGGATCGGTGCTTGAAAGACTTGATACAGGAAGCTTTCCCCTGGCACCAATCCCCGTGCTCAGTGTAAACAGAGCTCAGTCCACTAGGAGATTGACCTGCGGGGGGCAACAACTCATGGGGTGTGACTTTCAATGGGACTGTACTCCCACAGACTACTCACATCGACCGTGGATGGCGTTCTGTGTCATTGGTAAATTGTTGACGGTATCAATGCAATTGCCTCATGCCCCAGGTGGATGATTAACATGTTTGTATTTTTTGTTTGGGGTTGGTTTTGTTATTTTGCTCTTCTGCTTGTTTGTTTTTCTTTTCTTTGTTGGTTTGTTTCTATTGTTGGTGGTGGTGGTCTTGTGGGTTTTGTTTTTGTCATAATACGATCGACCGCCAGAGTAAACCAGAGTTCTGCATAACCCGTGGACAAGCAGGTAGATTCTGGGCTCCCATTGAACCCAAGCCCCGATCCAAGAACAGTTAGTTCTGATCCCAAGGCCCTGCTGGATACTGGCCTTCATGAAAGGATCACTGAAGATAAGGGAACTACATCAAAGTGGGATGAAGAAAGCAGATGGTGGCTGGCTACCAACTAGAATAATGCCTGGGGTCGTAAAGACTTGTACTCAAACAAGCAGCCATCTAAGTGAGAAGCCAACTAAGGCCAGATGGAAGAAGCACACCAGCTTACATGATCCAAAGATGGCAATAACAAAATCCAAATATGACAAAGGGAAAAGTTTCAGAGCTCAAATTGTGAACATCCAGTTTGTAGAAGGCTGTAAGGGGCAAGGGGATCCCCAAACCCATCTGCAAAGTATCCAGTTAGCTTAAGCCCCGCCAGATGCCTTTTAGCCACAGGCAAGGGACTCAAACAGTCTACTATCAGATAGAGATGATTGTCCACTTGATTATAGGGGATTGAACATGGTATAACTTGACAGTTGGTCAGCTGACCTCCATCTTGAACTTGATCTAGGCTCAAATATTTCTTACTTGTATCATGACAAAATTTCTTCCCTGACTTTTTAAATATTGACAGTGGTCTTTTCTTTTTATTCTTATTTTTATATTATTATTTTATTCTTGCCATTTTATCTTTTGTTTTTTATTGTTATGCTGGGTTTCCCAGTTTGTGAAGCACAGGAGGAGATGCAAAGAGATAATAACTGATGCAATGGTTTATGGGAGTGGGGGGTGGGGAGACAGGGAGCGTGAAGGGATTTGGGGACCAAACAAGGAATCCAGGAGGAGGGAAGGGAGCAGCACTGGAGCTGATTGTGATGATGTATGGCCAACTCATCTTAAAAAACGATTTAACCATGGAAGTGTATGATTTGTAGAAACTGTATCAAAGCACACACACACACAAACAATGTTGATAGAATGTGAAAAATGTAGCCAATGTTATTGAACAATATGTATACAACTCCTTTAATGGGAACTTCATTTGCTATGTAAACTCTCACCAAAACACACTAAAATATATTGTTTTAGAAACAAAAAACGACCAACAAGAAGACCCTCTGGAGCAGTCTACCTCCCACACCAGATCCCATGAGTCAAGATCCAGATTGATGGCAGCTAATGGCAACAAGGGTGTGCTATGAGGTAGGGGACTCGGATACTAGTTGGCTTGGTCATGGACAACAAAAGCTTAGACCCTTTCACTGAAACTAGAAAACACATTTTGCCGATGAACACAAACTCTCATTTGCTTTGACGGTGGTTTTAACGCCCAGAGTAAGGGGAGGAGGGCTTTTCTCAGTGACAAAGGAAGGACTTGTGGAATGTTGGGCAGGGCAGTGAGGAAATCCCTGGATGCTTCACTCCAGTGTGGCCGGTGCCAGCGAAGGCCCTTGCATAAGCAGGGCAGCACTTGACAATTGTACTTTAGCCGCTGCTGAGCCTTGCCAAGGACTGGTTGGGAGCTGCAAGAACGTAGATTTCTTATATTTCTCTCATCTCTCTGCCAATAGGTGTGTCCAACCATGCAAAATGGGAATTAATTTTCAGCGGCCCAGCTGCACTGCGCCCAGTACTCTGGGGCCCTGGGGCGTTTCTGCTCAGGTTCCTGAAGCCTTTCTATGCCAGTGCAGAGTTTAGCTCCTGTGATGCCTCCCCTGCTCACACGTCCCTCCCCCAGCACACAATGGCTGTCCCCACCAGGGCCCCTGTAGACCTTGGTAGTTGTGCGGATAAACAAAAGCATGGCCGTACTGATCCAGCCCCTCCCAAAGCAGAGAGTTGAGGCATATTAAGTCTGCCCGGTTTTCCGTTAGCTTAAATCCTCGCGTAAATCAGCGGGGGTTAACTCAGGAACTGAACTCTAGGTTGGGAGGGAGGCATGGAGGGAAGGGAGCGGGGTTGGGGGTGGGGGATTGCGGATGGGGAGCCTAATTAGGCTCCTATTGGAAGGAGAGGAACACGTGACACGGAGAGGCTAAAGCAGCTTCTTCAACCAGCTCTTTTGCATTGGGCTCAGCCCACCTCACCTTTTGGAGGCTTTGTTTTCTATTAATCTCTTTCTATTAATCGTTTTTTTTCATTTGGGGAAAAAAAAAACTTTTGGGGGCGGATCACAACATATCTCCTTACACTACTACTATTCTTCCTGGCAAATTAAGTCCCTGAAAAAGTACAAAACAGCCTGACCAGCTTTAGCTTCTGCCACCAAATATGGAAGAAAGAGGTGTTGCCAGAAAGGTGCGTCTGTCCCTCTGATTCAGCTATCTGGAAAGTAGGTCTGTCTCTGCAAAGTTTACAGCCAAGCCCAGGGTCAGGGGTTATAAAAATAGATGGTGCGCGGGTGCGCATGCGCACACGAACGGTGGCGGCTGTTCCCGCACGGACTTGGACTCAGCCATAGTCCTCTGGTGCAAAGAATGACTGGGCAGAACTGACCGGCTTCGTGACGTTTCCAGGCCCTTTCCAACTGTGCTGGCATCCTGCTACCAGTGAACTCTGCTGAACAGGGGAGGGGAACTCAGGGTGAACTAGACACCATTCAGGGTTGCTCCCCTTGCCTCCCCTCCTCCCCATGCCCAGCGGCATGCAGGGTGTGTGACTTGTGCTGAACTTGTGCATTGTTATTTAACTTTTCATTTGTGTGTCTAATCTCCCTTCACCCCATCTTATGCCTGACAGCCCAGCCCATCCTGAAGATTACAAAATATATATTTTGAATCAATGGGGCAAACACATTCTCTTTCCACGGATTCATGGGGGCGGGACTGCTCTCTTAAGGGATGTCCTACAGACTAATGAAAACGACTGAGACATTTTAGAAAGCAGCAACAAAGGGTCTTGTCTGTAGGTTAGACTCTGAACCTGTACACTTGAAGTTCAAATGCAAAAAAGTATGAGCTAGCCCCTGACCTGAGATTTCTTCATTATTATTTTTATCATTTTGAAATAGAAAAAAGAATCAAACTCACTGCCATCGAGTCGATGCTGCCTCATCGCGACCCTCTGTGGGTTTCCCAGACGGGGACTGTTTCTGGGAGTAGAAAGCCCAGTCTCCCCCACGGAGCTGCTGGTGGGTTCAGACTGCCGACACTGGGCTTCGCTGCCCAACACGTAACCACTACACCACCAGGGGAAAGCGCTAACACATACAAAAGGAGATTGTACACTCAGATACCTATCACTCCGCCTCAACACATAGAAACTCACGATTGATTCTGCTCACTTATATTTCACCCAGAAGTCCTTCTGTGGCGCAAATGCGAAAGGTGCTCAGCTGCGAACTGGAAGGCGACCAGTTCAAACACGAGTCCAGGAAAAAGACTTAGCAATCTACTCACAAAAGCACAACACCATTGAAAAGCCTGCTCTTCTGCCACACGTGGGGGTGTTCTTAGGTAGTCAGAAGTGATCAAGGGAAGGAAACTTGCAGGAATGTTAAACACCGAAGAAACGTGGAGCCAGGCTTCAGGTGCAAAGGAGGGCGAAGCCAGAATAAATAACAAAACGCATTTTGAAGAGACCTGAGATGTTGGAGATAATGAAATGGCTGGGAGAATAAAGACGTGATTTACACAACCCCCACAGTAACTGAACAGACTTCTGAGTGTTGGGTCCCAGACAAGAGCACAGCAGGAGCTCCGCTGTGCTGGCATACAGGGGAGCCAGAACATACGGACCTGAAAGGAGGCGGGGCACGACAGAGGACCAGCCAATAGCAGAAGACCGCGCAGAAAGCCAGCCAATGGTGGGAAGTCCTCCGTTAGCGAAAGTAAGATCCAGCTTCCGTTTTGCCAGGCCTTTAGATTCCTTTTCCAAAGTATCCTTCTTCAATAAACTGACTCTTTCTATTCAAATCCCACTAGCAACTGTTGTTTTGATTTGTTTTCACTTCATCCATTCTTTACCACTTTCTCCAGTCAAGGGTTATTTTGAAGCAAGCATGTTGTCATTTTGTTCTTAAATATTCAATGTGTATCTCTAAAAGATGATGATGTTATTTTTTAAAAGAAAGTTACCTTCATGTTGTTATTAAGGTGCCCCAATCCTTGTAAAGTAAAACGCTGCTTAAGAGCATCCAGCAACGGTTGCAGCAGTATAGCTGATTCAGAGGAGGCCCTAGAACAAGGGTGTCATTGCTGATGTCAGATGGAGCTGACTGAAAGTAAAGCGTACCAGAAAGATGATTACCAGGGGAGGGAAGGGGAAAAAATGAGGAGCATCGATGTCAAGGGCTCAAGTAGAAAGAAAACGCTTTGAAAAGGAAGACGGTAACATATGTACAAATGTGCTTGAGACAATGGATGGATGTATTAATTGTGATAAGAGCTGTAAGAGCCCCCAATAAAAGTATTCAATAATAAAAAAAGATGACGAATGTTTTATTGCCTATGCCAAGGCATTGGATTGTGTGGGTCATAACAAAGTGTGGACATTCATGAGAACTGCAAAACACTTCATTGTGCTCGTTCAGAACCTATCCATGGATCAAGAAACACTTGTGTGACCAGAACAAGGGAAGCTTGCATGGTTTGAAATCAGTAAAGGTGTGTGTCAGGGTTGTATCCTCCTATTATACTTATTCAATCTGTAGGATGAGCAAACAATCAGAGAATCTGATTATATAAAGCATCTGGATTGGCGAAAGTCTGATTAACAACCTGTGGTATGCAGATGATACAACCTCCTTTGGCTGAGAGTGAGGAGGACTTGAAGTACTTCCTTATGAACATCAAGGATTGTAGCCTTCATACTGAAGGATCACAATGCAATGTGAATAAGATCAGAATCTTCACAAGTGAACCAATAGGTTAACATCATTAATAAATGGGGAAAAGATTGAAATTGTCAAGGATTTTGACTTCCTTGCATCCACAGTCAATGCTCATAGAAGCAGCAATCAAGAGACCAAACGATATATAGTACTGGGCTAATCTGCTGCACAAGACTTCTTTAGAGTGTTGAAATCAGCCGAGAGTTTCCTTGAGGATGAAGGTGTGCCTGATCCAAGCCACGGTATTTTCAGTGGCCAGACATGCAAGTGAACGTGGGACATTAAATAAGGAAGACCAAAGAAGAATCAATGCCTTTGAATTGTGGTGCTGGAGAAGAATATTGAAAGTACTAAGGACATTCAAAAGAACAAACTTGCCTCTATATAAATCTCTAGGGGAGCAGACAGCCTCCTCTTTCACCTGCAGAGCAGCTGTTGGATTCGAACTGGTGATTTTGCGGTTAGCAGCCCCATAAGGCACTAAACAGGAAATGCTTTGCTCTGTTGGACATAGGATTGTTATGATTTGGAACTGACTCAATGGCACTTGACAACAATGACATGATGGAGCAGAAGAAAGAGAAAAAAGACCTACTTGTCTATTTTATTTTTTTAATCAGTCTTTGAAAACCCTATGAAGCCTAGTCCCGCGTCAATGCACATGGGGTAGTGCATGATGGGATGTTTGGTGAGTTTACTATAATGGTGAGAAATGTGAACCAACCCAAAGATGTAGCAATACAGGACTGGTTAGTTAAAATATAGCATCTCTACAACAGTGTCACCATAAACGAAGCATAAGAATATCTGTTATAAAAATTGTTCATTGACAAAATAATAATAATTTATAAATTATCAAGGGTTCATGAGGGATGGGGGAGCGGGGAGGGAGGAGGAAAAATAAGGAGCTGATACCAAGGGCTAAGTGGAGAGCAAATATTTTGAGAATGATGAGGGCAACAAATGTACAAACATGCTTGACACAATTGAGGCATGTATGGATTGTGATAAGAATTGTATGAGCCCCCAATAAAATGATTTTTAAAAATTCATTTTAAAAATTGTTCATATTGAGATTATTGAAAAAATAAAGTTACAAAACAACATGTCAAATCCTAATCCACCCTGCATTTGGGGGGGTCTATTTTGCTTGCTAAAAGAACCAGAGGGAGTAGTTCCGCTTTTCCTGATGGGGCTCCTACGGAAAGGTGCTAACACTGACTTTGTTGTAAATGAATATTAACAGAGTTCATGGTGATTATAAAAACGTGGGACTCTCCCATTATGTTGGGTCAATTTTGCCATCCTGTTGAGTATAAAACGAGCCAACTCAAGAAAAATGGGGGAATAGTTTACCAAGAAAGAAAATTCAGGAGCAAATCAATCCTTTGAACTCTAAACTCTGTGCACTGAACCTCCTTCATCCCAGGGAAACCAGTGGTGTGGCAGAGGACAGGCAACAACAAAATAAAAGCCAATGCAGTAGACAGCAGTGGACTTGCCCCTCCAAGGAGCCAGAACAGCTGAGTGTCATTGTCTGAGGCTTATGGCGGAGTGATGGGTCCTTTGGGCGTTTATTGGCAGTGCTAAAGGAGTTTAGCTCATGGCCAAAGCAGAGGAGAGGACAAGAAGTCACATGGCTGAGAGATCAAGGGCTCGAGAGAGAAGTGTGTCTGCTGAAAATGTTAGGTAACAAGAGACAGGGACAGGTGGGGTCGACCCTCTCCATGCCTGAAGGCTCCCTACAGGAGGTTGGGGAGAGAATCCAGCGAGCCTTCATCAGCCATAAAGACTAACTGGGCATGCACCAATTCAAATAAGTCAGGTGGGCGGGACACCCAGGCGGCCCAAAGTAGGCCCAGGTGGGCTTAATTCAGCCAATGGGGTAAACTAATACCTTTGACCACGCCTTCCAGCCAGAGGCCACATATACCTGGAAGGCGGAACCACCTGCCCCTTTTTTTCCTTTGCCCTTCAACTCCTGCCCTTGTGCCTGCTTGGTATGCCGAGGTCTCTCTGACCTCAGGTCACCAAGTGTGGGTTTGCAGTCCCACGAAGTTGCCCATGTTCAGTGGTGAGCCCCCGCACTGCCTATGAGAGGTTTGGCTGGCTTCCCCGAAATAGCGTGTACTGTAAAACCTGAAACCTCCTCCGTGCTTTATAGACACTCGCTTGGCTCATAAACCAGGCTTAGGTGTGAATTCTTTCTTGTGCCAAGCCAAGAACCCAGGTATTTCCCACCGGAGAAACCTACGAATAACAGGCATTCCTGAACAAAATAACTGTACCCTGAGCATTTCTGACGCTGAGTTGTAACTGTTTAACACATTATTGCCTGGTCACTAGTTGACCTGCATTTTCACTTACATTGATTTATGCAGTTTGTAAACCTGAAAGCAGTAGAGGTGCCTGCACAGGATAGTTTGAGCTTGAACTAACTAGTCAGCGAAGTGCTAACATCCCTGACAGATCCCTAATCGTGTGTATGGTCTGTGAGCTCTGTGTGGCCATGGCCACAGATGATAGAGCAGTAGAGCCCCAGAGAGCCCTGGGAAGGACGGTTGGTGTCTGAGTTGTTAAGACGGCTGGAAGGTAGAGGATGTCTGATTGCTGCTTCATGGGACTCAGCGAGGGAGGAGGTTGCGTGTGATTCTCCTGGCATTTTGTGAATTCTCCGGAGGTCAGCTGCCGCCCCCACACCATTCTTGGCAGAGCCTCTTCGCTCACTCTTGGCTAAGGAGCCCTGAGAAGCTCCAGGAGGGTAGAAGAAATGAGCTGTGGGGCCCTGTGTCTGGTGGGGTTGGAGGCAGAGGTGCTCAGCCTGCCAACAGCACCTCCCTCTCCTCCCCCGCCCACCTCCCCCACCCCATATGTGCAGGGTGGGAAGCCTGTCCACCAGCTGTGCCACACAGATAGCTGTGCCTCCCTAGATTCTGATGCTGCGGTCATCTCCCCTGTGCAGGTGCCCGCTGTTAGGGAGGAGTAAAGCCCAGAGGCAGGTGTGTCAGTGAGTGATAGGAGCCCACCCGGGCCAAAGGGTTTGTCTCTCCCTGAACTGCTTCCCCCGTAAGCATGTCTGGAACAAACTACAGCCAAACCAAAAGCGAAGAGTGGTGAGGAAATAAAAGCCAATGAGAGGCTGAGAAGAAACTGTATTTTCCAGCGGCACTATCCACTGGAAAGAGCAGCTGGGTGTTCTGGGCAACGTAGGAACCGGGTATGGAGGGAGGTGGTGAGGTCCAACAGGCCAAGCTAAGGGCTTTGAAGTCACGGGCCAACACTTCCTGTTTCACAAGACCTGTCCCTTTCCTAGGGCGATGATGCTTCTGCAAGAAGTAAGTATGCCCACAAGAGAACAAAAGGGTTCATTGCTCCTGAAAGGTGTGCTCGGGGCACATCGGCCCTGGGCAACCACAGGAAGGCCTGACCAGATCCACTCTGCTTGGATCCCTTTATCAGAACAAATCCGTCTGTTTGTTAGACCTGCTGCTTCTAGACCTGCAGGTGAGGAAATAGCGCCCAGCTCAGTGATGCCTCCGCAGGAAGGTGCTTCCGCTACACCAAGCCCAGTGCTGGCCCCCTGGAGGGAGGGGCAGAGCCATACCTAGACTGCCCATGAGTGTGCATTTGTCTCCCATGGGTTCTCACCTCACATGGCCGCCCTGCGGGAGGCTCATACAGCTCACAGGGGTCCTTGCCTCCACCCGCCCACATACTTCACAATGCTGACCCTCTCTTACTTCTCTCCTGGGTTCTGTAATCTGTTGCCATGGCCACGCAGAGCTCACAGACCACACTGCTTCATTGGCCCCTGAGCACACCACATGTCAGGGCCCTTCTCTTCAGAAACATCTCAGTGACCGGCTGCTATTAAAATTTTACCTGGCAGCTCCAGAAATTCGGTCCTCATGTGTAAGGGCACTGCCTTACCTGTCTTTGCACAAGTGGAGCCTATAACCACATGCAATGTCACTGAGATTTGAAGACAAAGAGATGGATAAACACCATCCCAAACATCTAGACCTAGGAGTCCTGGTGGCATCGTGGTTAGGTGCTGGGTGGCTAACCTCGAGGTCAGCAGTTAGAGATGACCCGCTGCTCCTCAGGAGAAAGACGAGGCTTGCTATGCCCATCCAGAGTTACAATCTCCAAAACCCGCAGGGTACTTCCACCCTGTCCTATAGGGTTGCCATGGGTCAGAAAGGGCTCCACGGCAGAGTTGTTTGTTTGGAAGTGTCTAGAGATTGTCTGTGCTCTGTTGCAGAACTTGACATAAATGAGTCTTTACGTACCTGAACATTTCCAGTGATCATTGACATAACTGGCTTGGAAAGCAGGTGGAGAAACGGCTAATGATAGTCATGACTTGACTCGTAGCCAAGTAGATTTTTGTATCATATTAACCCATGTCCGTCTGCAAAACCATCATTTTTCCCCAAGGCACAGAGTCTGCCTAGTGCTCGTGAACTCTATAGCACCCTTTTTATATGCAGATCTTAAAAACCACCCCGACAGAGACGACCTCACCTCAGCCGGGACGAGGATCTCAAGATGAGAGGAGGGGAGAAGACCCTTCCGTTGGTGCCATCCATCACTGTGCTAAGGTCAGCCCAATTAACAGACACGCCTCCATGAGAGACAAACTAACCTTACTGGAAATTCAGGTCCAGACTGGGTGAGGGGAAGTATGTATCTCTCAGAGAAGGCAATTGCATTTCTGTTGGTAGGTAAAACGGATGAGCAACCTCCCAGGAGGGAAACCCTGCTTCACAATACTTACGTAGAACCCGCGAGGAGAATAGATCCTGTCCTGTGCTCCTCGCAGTTCTTGGTGACCTGGGCCATGGACTGTAGACCGCTGGGACTTTAGACCCTGTCCTTTCAAGGCTGCCAACATCCTTCATCGGCCACACCAGAAGGATTCGATGTGGAGACCCCATCAAGCAGTCTCGGCTTGACCTCAAACCCAGTGTAGCAGATTTAGGAGCCAGCGTACTCCCTGGAGCGTAAGGCTGAAATACTCTAGAGGGAGAAGCAGATGATGGCTCGCCCAAGGTTGGAATTGGACGTTATTGGACTTTGGTTTGGATCTTTTGCTTTGAGGGTGCCCAATGAACGGTGATCCAGGACGGCTATATATTGACTATACGAATGCCCGCCTTGATTTCTTATGACACGTATCATCCGGTAGCATGGTTCTGCCTCTGTGAGTGTTCCTGAAAGTTTTGTCCTATCACCGACCCACATTGTCTGTGTAAATAGTATCCAGTCATGTAAGAGTTGAATCTGTACAAGTCAGCAATTCATGTATTCCAGTCTGAGACTGGCCTATACTTGAATGATTTCCTTTGCTCAAAGTTGTTTTAAGTTCTACAGCATTGGCTAAATTAATGACACTATCAATAGAATTACTTTATACCCAGAGGGATGGTGGATAATGTTCTCTATCATAAAATGATCATGATGCTTCTAAAGATAACCAGAGACATCTATAAACCATAAATATATTAATGTATGTAGGGCTTGCACTCTCATTATTGGTCCTGAGAGGTTTATCTGTCCTGGAGTCTCTTTGTTTCTAGCTCTGATCTGTACCAGTGTACATCCTCTGGTCTATAAATCCTCTGGATTTATAAGGTAGAATTGGACTCAAGATAGTGGGGGAGAGGAAGCATTAAAGAACTAGAGGAAAGTTGTATGTTTCATTGGTGCTATACTGCACCTTGACTGGCTCGTCTCTTCTTGGAACCCTTCTGAAAAGGGATGTCCAATTGTCTGCATATGGGCTTTGGGTCCCCACGCTGTACTCCTCCTCATTCACATTGATATGATTGTCTGTTCTGGGTCTTTGATGTTTGATATGTTTGATATTTGATCCCATTGACACCTCATGATCACACAGGTTGGTGTGCTTCTTCCATGTGGACTTTTTTGCTCTCAGCTAGATGACAACTTGTTTATCTTCAAGACTTTAAGACCCCAGGTGCTATCTTTTTAGCATCCTCACCACATTTGCTTATGCACCCATTTTGTCATCAGCGATCATGTCAGGATGGTGCCCATCACGGAATGCCAGCTTATTAGAACAAAGCGTTCTTGAATTGAGGAAGTACTTGAGTAGAGGCCCAATGTGCGTCTGCTACCTTAATATTTAACATATAAATATATGTGCATAGATCTATTTCCCTATACTATATCGATATATTTACATATGTACATGCCTATATTTAGACCTATTCCCTTGTTCTATTTGCACAACTGTCTCTTGATCCATGTATAGGTTCTGCATGACCACAATCAAGAGTTCTGCAATTCCCATTCTTCTCAAGGTTATCCATAGTTTGCTATGATCCACACAATCCAATGCTTTGGCATAGTAAAAAAAACACAAGTAAACAACAACAACAAAACACCAGTAAACATATTTCCGGTATTCTCTGCTTTCAGCCAAGATCCATCTGACATCAGCAATGATGTCCCTTGTTCCATGTTCTTTTCTGAATCCACCCTGAACCTCAGGCAGCTCCCTGTCAATGTACTGCTGCAACAGTTGTTGGATGATCTTCAGCAAAGTTTTACTTGCATGTGATATTAATGTTACTGTTCTATAGTTTGAGCATTTTGTTGGGTCGCCTTTCTTTATAATGGATTCAAAACCAGATCTCTTCCAGTCAGTTGGCTAAGTTTCTATCTTCCCTGGCATAGAATTTCTCCTTTCAACTTTTGAAGAAGCACCTACCGCTTTCCACAGTGGTTGCAAAGGTTTGCAGTCCCACAGGAAGTGGATGAGAGGGTGCTGATCTCTCCAAACGTTCTCTGGCATTCATTATTTTCTGGGGGTTTTTTGAACTCAGGATGAGGTGGTATATCATCCTTGTTTTGATTTGTATCTCTCAGACGATTGGTGATCATGAGAATTTCTTCATGTTTATTGTCTCCCTGGATATCTTCTTAGGTCAACGGTCTATTCATGTCTTCCGCCCATTTAATAATTTGATTATTTGTCTTTTTAAAATTTCAATATGTATTTTTAATGTGTTGTACACTCCAACCTATCAGAACAGGGACAGTACCCCAGTAAGGCCTTATGTAGGCCGTCCCATCTTTTTCTCCCCTCCCTAGCTCTCCCTCCCTCCTATCCCTTCCAGCTCCTCTTTGGCCCCACCTTAGCCTTCAAAGCTGCCCTTTTTTGCAGTGAAAATTATTTTTCTTAGTTTTTGTCTTTTATATTAGTGGTGTCATGTAGTACTTGTCCTTATGAGATTGGCTGACTTTACTGACTAAATTAAAATGTTTTAATGTATGTGTTCTTCTGAGTAGATAAACAGTCATTGCTTCCTATGCTGCAAAAACCACCACAGATGGGTGGTTTGAAACCATTCAGTGTGTCCTCTTGTAGTTCTGGATTCAAATTTTCAAGGTCCCGTTCACCAGACCAAAATCACGATGTATGTAGGGTAGATTCCTTCTGGAAGCTCAGGAGATGGGGCTGGGGCCATCTACTTTATTTTCCCAGCTTTGGGGGGCCGTCTGCTTCCCTGAGTCACGACCCCTTCCTCCGATCCATCCACCGCATTGTTCCTGTCTTCGTGTCTCCTCATTGCCTCCTTTGACATTCTTGTCTCTCTCTTCTAAGCATTCTAATGACTACATTAGTCCCCACCCCCTGGATAATCCAGGATAATCTCCCCACCTCAAAACCCTTCCTGTAACCACGTATGCAAGTCCTTTTGTCATGTCAGATAACACTTAAAGGTTCCAGAACAAGATGTGGATATCTTTTCAAGGCTATTCTTGAACCTACTACAGTAGTCCTCTTTGTAAACTGATGTATACCCTGCCTTACCGGTGCCTTTGTTTAAGGGTGGAGCAAAGGCAACTTCAGACCAGGGAGTTTCAAACCCTGGTGCTGAGTTGGTCGTTAGGAGACCAGAGCAAGTCAAGCTCTGCCCCTGAAGGACCAGGACTAGGACTAGAAAGCAGATGGTCCTGCTTGGGAACCCTTCTTCTGACTTGCGGACTGAATGAATTTGGGCAAGTTACTCAGCTCATCCCTGTGGAGTCAAACAACCTCTGAGGCAGGCCCGCGCCCCAAAGCTAAAGGAGGTGCTTACTGTATGTAACAGAGTAAGTGCCCATGACAACCCCTACCACCACCCCCGCCCCCCACTCCACAAGCATGACATGATGCTTGTGAAGTTTTACTTTTATTTTCTGTAAATTCTCAAAATGAAAAGCATTTCACCAATAGAAATTCATGTTATGATCACGAACAGAGTAAGGCCAGTCAATCCACTTGTTTTTTCCTCCTTTGCTTGGATGAGGGCAGAAGTTAGGGTATAGGAAGTGGTGAGTCTTCACATGGCCAGTCGGAAGGATAAGTGCATGTTCATGGGAAGAACAGCTTTGGGGATAAAGGCATCAGAGAGGCAAAAGAAAATAAATACAAGAGAATATATTCTCCCAGCATCTAAGAAGATCAGAAGGACCATTTGAGTCCACGTCTCTAACTACTGGCTGGATGTTCTGGGCAAGTCCGTGCCCAGAATGAGAAGGGGCCCGTACCATCTTCAAGAGGCGTGGTATGTCCCAGTCCATTGTTACAGCCATTGTGAGGGGCCTCCCAACCTAGTCTGAGGTGGGGTGGGGGTGCAGAAGGGGGGACTCATCTTTCAGTATCATATCAGACAATATTCTGGGGTGCTCCACTGGATTTTCATGGACTAATTTAATAAATCACCAGGTCTTTCTTTCTACTCTGTCTGAGTCTGGAAAGTCTCCTAAAACCTGTCCCCATAGCTTCTAGACTCCTAGCAACACGCAAGTCACCCCCAGTCTGTGCAACAAGCTGACGGGCAGGTGGTGTATCGACCTCGTGGGGATCCTGTAATAAGCACCTACAAATAGACATGATCCTCTTGAAGCGTCATGTTCATGGCACATGCTCTACAAATCTAAGATGGTACCCTACGAACTATGATTATGGGACATGATCAGCAGAACCAATCATGTTCACATTCACCTAACTTCAAAACGTGCCTTCTGTCTCTGCAGGCGTGGGTCTGCCTGGGCAAGAAACAGCCAGTCCTGCTGAGAAAAGCACTTTGCGACACAATCATGTAAACAAGCAACTCTAGATTTCCCTCTGAGCCTCATTTCTTTCCTACATGACCAGTGCAAACACTTCTTTCTTTAGGCCACATGAGAACTCTGCATTTTGAACCCAAATGCCTTGAAGGAGAGGCAGGCAGCCAGATCCAAACAGTCCTCCAAGCCCCCACTTCACGGTCTTTCCTCCAAACTCACAGCATGAGGTCTTGTTTTTAAGGACAATGTCTCCAAAGTGGCTTGTCCAGTGTCTCACTGCCCTCGGGTACGAGCTGCAGCACCCCAGCACCCCGGGAGGGAAAGGATGAGAAGCAGCCAGCCTTACTTTTCCTTAACTGCCCAAGAACTAAGGGCAATCCCTACCAGGACGAAAGGCTCTTAGTGTTTTGTCAGATACAAAAGGCTGAAAAGCAGATGAATGCTCCTCCATCAAACGCTCTCATTCTGGGGGGGCTACATCTGTTCTTAGAAATAAGACAATGATCTTCTAAGGGCCAAATCTTATGGTTTCCTTTTCTGGCTTTGGGACAATTCTACTCCTGGAACCTCAGTTTCTCCTGAGGTAGGATGTGTTCAGTTGATCACAGACAAAGAGGATGGTGTACTTGCAGACTTCCAATACAACCATCCTATTCTGCAGATAAACTGAGGCCCCAAAGAGAGAAGTGACTTAGGAGGTCTCACACAGGGGCTGTGCTGGGATCCAAATCTGGGCCTCGGAATCCCAATGTTGAGCCAGTAACTATCAGTTGTATCATCTCAGCATAGTCTGTTCAACACTCATTGTTCCGTGTCTCCTGTCTTCTCGATTGACTTGTCAGCGTGGGGCTATGACTGGCCTTCTTTTATGTCCCTCAAGGTGCCCAGGTCTTAGTGGGTTCTGTAGATACTTTGGATTTGAGTGTAGTTGATTATTGATGGAAGACAGGAGCGGAAGATTTGTGCTAGAGAGAAGATGTCAAGATTGATCTAACATGTGAGTACTACTCAGATGGTTAAGTGTGGATGGGTGCTCTGGGGAGCCTTTTATCAGCTGAGTGACTTTGGACACGTTTCTTAACTTCTCTGAGCCTGAATATCATCAGTCATGAAGCTGGAGATGACCACACCCACTTCACATGGTTTCAATAAGCTGTGCCATGCCTGACAGCCTTGATAAATACTAGCTTATTTTTGCGATAGTTGTCATTATTATAATTGGGTAGGGGAAACATAGAACCCGTGGACCTAGAGATGAGGAGGAGGAGAAGCAATGGAAATAGAAGGGAAAGATGACATGGTCGAGCACAGTGGGACCTGTCCACTCCCACGGGCCCTGAGATCTGGGGGCCTGGCAGTAAATGCAAGCCTTTCCGGTGGAAGAAGCAAAGTGGATCAAAGGAAAGGGCAGCAATTCCAATGCTTCTTATTCAAAAGACCTGTAATTAGCCTGCAAGCTCCACCCCATCCCCATGGCAAAATGAGTGGGGCTGTCCCACCTCTTTCCCAGACAAGGCCTCCAGAGGACACTTACCCTCCCTGAGGCGGTACTACGTGTTCATCCTGACTTGGCTTCACCCATGTAGAGAGGAGCAAATCCAGGGCAGGGACAGCCCTCAGGCAGTGTGCCCTGATCACACACTCCTCCTAGAAATTGACAACAGGGGGACCCCCAGCATGGCCAGCCAGTGACTATCAGCTGAAGCAAGACCAGGCAGCAGAGATAAAGACCATGCCATCAGCTGGGCAGGCCCAGGGTGGAGACTGCTTGTGCCTCAGAGCTGACAGGATGGTGACTAAGCTTTCGGGACAGCATCCTCCTCTGACTTCTGGGAGAAAGAAGGGCAGAGTCAGTGTTTGAAGTCAGTGGCTCAAACCCACCCACAGCTCTGCGTGAGAAAAATGAGGCAGTCGGCTTCCAAAAAGATTTACAGCCCTAGAAACTTTATAGGGCAATTTACCTATATGTTACAGGGTTAGCTATGTCTTTGAGAGGCTCAGTGGAGTTGGAATTGACCCCATGGTAATGAGCTTGGTTTTCATTTAAATGCTCCCCTTGGCCATGGAGTCCTGATGGCCCATTCAGGTAAGCATTGGACAACTAACCAGAAGGTCAGTGGTTCATACCCACCAGCCGCTCTATGGGAGAAAAGTGAGGCTATCCTGTTCCCCAGAGCGCTGGGGGTGTGGTAGGTAAGGTGTTGGGGGCTGCCAAAAGATGAGCAGCAGCCCTTCCAAGAGAGAAAGACAAGGTTTTGTGCTGCCAGGGGAAGAGTTACAGTTTCAGAAATGACAGGAACAATTCCACTGTCCCATAGGGTTGCTATGAGAAGAAATCAAGTTGATGGCAGCAGGTTTGGGTTAAGTTGACTGCC
The DNA here is from genome assembly GCF_000313985.2 of Echinops telfairi. Taxonomy (NCBI): domain Eukaryota; kingdom Metazoa; phylum Chordata; class Mammalia; order Afrosoricida; family Tenrecidae; genus Echinops; species Echinops telfairi. The sequence continues at coordinate 22,327,945 of NW_022103906.1, forward strand.
ATTGAGTGGATTCCAACTCATTACAAACCTAGATGAGATTTCTGTGTTAACTACTCCTGGTGACATCAGCACTAGTGTTTGAGTCAACGGATGGGCATCATAGCCTACCTATTAGCAAAAGGTCAGAGCCATTGCCAGATACTGATCTCTGAACAAAGTTGGGCCTGAGCTTAAAGAGCATTTCACAGCATCCTGAAGCCCAGCTCAGAGGCCCCACGGAGGGAGGAGCCTGCTGCCTTCCTCCTCTCTCTGACTGGCCGGCCTGAGGTGATCCCTGAAAACTAATGCTTCCAGACAATCAGAAGGGAGCCTCTTTCCTGGGGACTCTGGGACACAGGGCTCTGCAAGGATGTAGCGGACCACAGAAACAAATTATTTCAATCCCTTAACAGCAAAATGTTCTTCTCTAAGAATATTCCTGCACAGGCCCTAGGCCAGTGGTTCTCAACCTTCGGAATGCCGCGACCTTTTCATACAGTTCCTCATGTTGTGGTGACCCACCCCCCCAACCATAAAATTATTTTCCTTGCTACTTCATCACTGTCATTTTGCTACTGTTATGAATCGGGCGACCCCTGTGAAAGGGTTGTTAGACCCCCAAAGGGATCGCGACCCACAGGTTGAGAACCGCTGCCCTAGGCAATGCTTCTCCCATTCTCAGACCTCTGCTTCACACGTTATCAGGAGGGCCCCGTCCCTGGAGAAGGACACCATGCTTGTTCAAGTACAGAGTCCGTGAAAATGAGGAAGGCCCTCTATAAACGATTCACCCATTGGCGACCTGGAAGGACTGGTACAATTGTGAGGACAGTGCCGGCTGGGGCAGCATTGCACTAAGTTGTTCAGAAGGTCACTGGGAATTAGAAGAAACTAGACAATTCCTAAACAACAAGAACTGAGCATTTTAGAGAAATTCACTGTAGTCACCCGACCTTTATTGAGTACAACCTGTGTGCCAGCCCATGAGCTAGATATATCAGGATAAGCTGATCGGCTGATAGTTGAGGTCTTGGATCTGGGCACACCAGGCGGATGAGCTTGTTGGAATTATGTACTCTCTCTTTGTCTCAGCTTCCTTATCTGTAAAGTGAAGATAAAGGTACATGTTTCATAAAGTGTGCATACTTATTTCTATATGTGGTAGTAACAAGCAGTGACCTTCCTGTATTCGGCATCATTGCATGTGCTGCTTGAGTCCGAAGAGGAATTTACAGACTAGTACCGGATCTATGGACTAATATTGGACTTATGGACTTGATCTGGATGGGACTTGGATGTTTTTTCAATATACAATTGCTCTTTGACATAAAGCTCTCTCTTACACATATATGAGTGTCACGGGTCAACCGGCCTAACACACTATGTATACACTCACCCAGGACCTTCAAAACGTTTGTGGGAATGTGGCATTAAAGATGGAATTTTCCTGCAAGCTTTTTGAGCCCTTCACATGTATGGGTGCATGTTAAGAACTTGGTAAGCTATTGTCACCCATCATCATCATTATCAAAAGGGTTACTAACAGAACACTCATGGAGAAGGAGTTGGGAGAAGCACCGATGAATCTAATGAAGGGATTTTTTTCTGAATGAAACATGTTGGGGAAGAATAAACTTATAGAAGAAGCCCCTCTCCCTCCCCCCTCTCAGTCCTGTGGCTATCTCAAGCAACACCAAGAGAGACCCACATCCCGGCCTGAAAGGGTGAAGAAGTGTGAGGGGAGGGAGATGTGGGACCTTTGATGAGGACAGCAGTTGGTCAGTCATGTGTCCACCCAAGAGCATTTCCAGGGGGAGGGGAGGAGATGTATTTTTTTCTGTTTACACAAAGAATAAATGCTCACATTTGGGAAATGTTAGAAAAGTCAAATTAACCATTTACCACGACCTTAAGTCTAACCATCCCAAATATTCACACTTCTACTTTCCAGATTATGTTTAATGCATCAGTTTTTGCTTTGAAAAATAACAGTAGAATATTCCTTTATTCTACTTTTCTTATTTAATGTTATTTTCCAAGGTCCCCACCCCACCCTCACCCTACCATTGCTTTTATAGACTTTATAAACACAATGTTAAATGTCTACCTCTGATCTTTAAGAAGGCCCGGTGGTGCAGTGATTACACACTGGGATGCGGTCTGCAAGGCCAGCAGTTCGAAACCACCAGCTGCCCCTCAGGAGAAAGATAGAGTGTTCTACTCCTGTAAAGAGTTACAGTCTCCAAAACCCATAGGGGCCGTTCTACCCTGTCCTATAGGGTCACTATGAGTTGTCATGGGCTCAATGACAGTGAGGTACCTCTGATTTTAACCAGGTGACAAGATTCTTATGTAATTAATCCTGTACTGTAAGATTCTCTCCAATTTTTTTGCCCTATTATAAAAAACTTTGTATTAAAATATATTTTGTCGCTTGAATTGCTTCCTTAAACTCCAGAGTTATTTCCTAAGTCTCCAAAAATAGAAACTATACTATTAAAGGTCATGAACATTTATAAGACTTTAAATAACTCTATGATGCATCTTAAATGTCTTCAAATTTTTCTCACAGTATATATAATACATGCCATAAAAATGTTAGAGAATAGAGACAAATACGACAAAAGTAACCTCTGACACGTTTGGATATTCCTTACAGCTCTTGGATTGTACATAAACCTCTTTCTTTGGCCTTGCTTTTGTGTACTTGTCCATCACGAAGCATCCTTCGAAAGCAGATGGATCCTGTGAGCCAAAAGCACTTGATGGCAGAGAGTTTGCTTTGACTGGCAGTCAAAGAGGCAGCAGCCAAGGAGAGCTAGCGAGGCTCCGGGACCCTCAATGCTAGTCCCATGGTGGGAGGACTCCAGGGGAAGCCTGTGGGGGAAGCCCAGGTTTTCTTTCAGGTCATGTGTCGTCATTTCTGGGAGATCTCCACATGGCACAGCATCTTCCCTCAGCTCGGCTTCCTCCTTGTGCCTAAGCTGTACAAATATATGTTTATATGCCCGGGTTCAGATCTCAAAAGGAAATCATTGGTTTTGAGACACACCCTACACTGACAATGCCTTGAGTTTAACATAACAAAGAAAACTCTATTGCTAAATGAAAGTACATCCACACATATACTAACTACTGCCATCTAGTCAATTTAGACTCAGGACAGAATAGAATTGCTCCATCGAGTTTGCAGGACTGTAAATCTTGTATAAACAGGACAGCCTTGTGTTTCTCTCAAGGAGCAGCTAGTGGGTTTGAACCACTAACCTTGAAGTTAACAGCCCAACACTTAACCAACAGTGCTCCCCGGGCTCTTGATCTCTACAGAAGGGTTAGGATTACAAGGGTCAATCCATAACAGCAACGACTGAACAGAAAGGGAGGGTAGGTCAACATGGTCGCATCAATCTGAAACAGCAAGTCCCCCCGCAGGGGTCCAAAGCACAGGCGGAGGGCATGGCCATGGCTAGGTCCAGGGAGGCTTCTTCTATTGTCACTGGGAAGAAAATAGAAAATATGAGTTCAGCTCCAGTGGGTTTGTAGACTTGGTGATAGGAAGGTATCAGAAGCAGGGGACAGAAGTTGGGTGGAGGGGCAAGTAGGTTTGAAAAGAGAGGAAGATAAGAAAGAACTGTCTGGAACAGTGAGAATCCATATTTACGGGGGAAACATAGCAGCATTTTAGGAAAGATTTGGGGGCTCACGTGAGGTTTGTGGTTGATTCCAAGCCTTGGACATGATGGTTAAATTAAACAAGAAAGGCGCCCAGTGAAACACTAAGAAGTCATTCACGTGACCCTCGGGAAAACTGAAGAACCTCCGCTCCAGCAGCAGGAACACAGAGATGAGTGACTACCAGCTGTCTACCTTCCAATTCCAAGGAAAGAGCGTCTCATTGGCAGAGACTGAGTCAAAGGAGAACCATGAGTTGATTGAAAGTCTCCCTGCGATTGTATTAGTTGGGAAAGTAATCCCCCATCAAGCAAAATTGTGATGCTGTCCCCCAAGGACAAGGGAATGCATGCTGGACAAAGACAGGACGATGACAAAATCATGGATCAAAGTGTAACCAGTCTCTTGGGGTTGTGTGTTTTTACCCAGAAATACTCGCTTCTCTAGAGCAGGTACAAAGAAAGGAAGAGGCTGTGATTGAACTTGTGGGTCAAGGATCGTAATATAGTAAGTAGAGCTTACAGAATTATGGGGGAGGGTGGGGAAATAAAGGGATGGGGGAAGGCCCCTAACCCACCTTGGGCATGAGCAGGGATATCTAGAAGCTTGTCACACTCAGGAGTCCCTGGAGGGTACGAATGATCAACGCGGTCCACTGCTACCTGAAGTTTGACTCCTTCCGGGAGCAACTCCGACGAAGGATCTGCCAATCAACTGGAAACCCCCTGCAAGCCGTATTGAGCTCAGTTCTGCTCTGACACACATGAGGTTAACGTGAGTCAGAACTCACTGGACAGCACCTCGCTACTGGTAAGGACGTCCAGCCTGGGAAGTGGAACCATAGTGCAGGAGCTCAGGAAAGACTCTTGGTTTTCCATGGATGTTGCTTCAGTGAGTTTTCTACAAAGTGCCTGGGTTTGGGGCCTGGGCTGCTGCTGATTAACAGGTCAGCTACAAGGAAGAAGACCAGAAGCCAGAGAGGCAAAAGTGAGAGCGGACTGGACACTGGCACTTCTGGACCTGCTGCCCACGGTGTCTCACCAGGGACAGCCTTCACCGGACAATCACTGCTGTTTCCTTCCCAAGCCATAGGTAGGTACCTTCACTTTGGGCCAACTTTGACCCCAAACCATACAGAGCAAGAGCCTCTGGGAAATGTAGTTTCTAGTGCAAATAAGTTGATGTTAGAAAGTTATGGCACCAAAAGTAAACCCCCAGCCATTGAGTGGATTCTGGCTCATCGCGACCCTGTAAAACAGAGGAAACTGGCTCTCCGGGGCTGCTGAAGTCATAAGTCTTTACAGGATCCCTCGTCTTCTCCCCAAGCAGCAACTAGTATGCAGAATAGCCTGCGCTACACTTCACGCACTGCACTGCCAGCCACCTTTAGCTATGGCGCAGCTCAAGAAAGACAGAATGAACACAGGTAAGTGTCGTGTCTTTCCAGAGGTGTGATTGTAATGATGGGCTAGGGCCTCCAGAAGGTGTGGTTACATGAATGAGCAACCCCCAAATAATGATTGCATTTGGGGTGCTAGAGTAAGCCAGCCATTTGGGAAAACTATGAGGGCCCCAGAGTGGGGCGCTTGCATGTGAGGTTTGGAGTGGGTGGGGGCTGCTGGTGAAAACAAGGTCTAAGGCACCTGAGGGGACGGAGACCAGGATGCCGGAAAAATCACTGAAATCGTTGTTAACCTTCTTGGAAGGTTAACTGGTAGAAAGACAGGGAAAACTCAATGAGCCTAGAGCCTACCGCCCTCCCCAAGCCCCTGGCAGGGACCAGACCAGTAGATGGTTAGAACACAGATGGAGATTCTGAAATGGAAGGGAGAGGGATGACTTACGTAAACAGGTACTTCCTGGCCCTGAAGTTCAGGAGAGTGAAACAAAGCAACTGTTCGGAGAGGGCAGCCTGGAAAGGAACCCTGAAGGGAGAACTTCGGAAGGAGGCCCAGGGTGTTTCAAGGAAGAGGGTGAGACTGTAGGGAACGTGCTGATCGCTCAACAAGAGTCCCCAGAGGACACAGTGACATATCCCCCAGGGGGCCGAGGGGGAGCGTGAGTCAGACGAGTTTGAAATGTCATCAATTGAACCCAAACGCCAAACTCACTACCACTGAGTTACTGACTCAGTCCCCATAGGGACCCCATAGAACAGGGTAGAACTTCCCTGGTGGGTTTCCAACACTATCACTCTTTATAGGACTATGAAGCCTTATTTTTCTCCTGAGGAGCGGCTGGCTGGGGGGAGCGGGGGTGTTCACAACCCTGTCCTTCTGGTTAGCAGCCCACCATGACCACTATCCCACAATGGCTCCTAACCCTAACTAGATTAAGCAAAAGAAAAGAGAATGTTCTGATGCACTTAGGATCGGAAGCCCAAGGGGCTGCCAGTTCCGGTCCTTGTTCATTCAGACACAGACCATGTCCTTAGCATGAGATTCTTCAGTGTCTACCCTGCTCTCCTCTGGGTTGACCACTTTAACAGAGCCTCTCCGCTCCCAGCAGCAAATGGCTCCCCACAGCGCCAAATAAGCATGGACTTCAACATCTCCCCTTTTTAATCACACCCCTGAAATTCCAACCCTGGATCGTCCGTCCGTCCACAGTGCTCAGTGAGGGTGGGCTCTGCGTGGCCTGGTCTGGGTCCATTGCCCACCCCAGTGGGGTCCAACTCCACCAGAATTACATATTAATGAGTTGGGAAGAATTTGCCAAAGGAAAACTGCAGTGCTGTTGCCGAAAGATAGGAGCCAAGGTCTTAGACAGACAAAGTGTCCCATGTCCCCAGAGCAGGAGAATGGGGGTGAGACCACAGTGACGCTGATTAATCACAGGGTTTGGACATGGACTACTGGTGATCACGGAGGCAAATGGGGGTGGGATATGAAGCATGATGGGCTAGCACTTCTTAGGAGAAGTGGGCAGACTTCAAGTTAGAATTCAGGTGGGCTCCCAATTGCACTTGTAACCATCTGGAGGGTTCTTTTTCTTTTCTTTTTTTTTGGGGGGGGGGTGGGGTGGGTGGTAATTTGTTAGTTTGTGCACCCTAATCATGAATAATATTTACTACATAGAATATTGCAGTACAGAATCTACTGATATTATTTCATGCCAACCCCCAAAGACAGATAAAGATCCGACTTACAAAGATGCGGATAATAAACGTCAATAATAATGAAAACTAAAAGAGGGATAAGCAGGGGTACTTGACTCACCTCAGAACAGACTCAAAGAGCGCGAGATGGGACAGAACCCTGTTGTAACTTGGGCCTTGTCCACAGCGCCATCTACTGTTCTATTACGGTTTCTGAGGCGCACATATGGGCTCCCAACCGTTGCTTTTGGTTTGTTTGTTTTGTTTTTTCTTTTTTTCATTCCTTTACCTCCACATAATGTGGTGGGGTAAGTAGTGTGGACATCTGGTCAGAAAACGTACAGACAGATGTGTCCCCAGCTCTTGGTGATCTGAAGAATCAGCCTCTGGAAGAGATGGAAAGGTGTAAGGGCTCCTGAGCACAGAACCAGCCTGAGAGAAGGCAGCTAGAGAGAAGTTTTGATCTAGTACAACAGGAGCTGTCTGACGAAGAAGTAGCTTCCTTCCAAAGTAGCAAATGCCTTGTCCCCAAAGGTATTGAAGCCGAGATTTAATGTCTTCAGTCAGAGACGCGACAGAAAGGCTCCCGTGTTGTGTGTAGGGGGTCTTACAGAACAGTCTGCCTCAACCACTAACATAAAAACTGAGAGGTCAAACCCACGCAGTAGGACCAAGGAAAAAAAGGTTGTCAACCTGGTTCCATAAAGATTACAGTCAAGAAACCAGTGGAGTTCATTTCGGAACACATAGGGTCGCCTTGAGCCAACACTGACTCAACAGCAGCAGGTTTGGGTGTGTGCTGTTGTTGTTGTTGTGTGTGTGTGTGTGTGTGTGTGTGTGTGTGTGTGTGATCAAGTCAGAACACCTTTCTAGGTGGCTCCCAATCAATTCTGGAACTGTCCTTGTACCGGGAACATGCTGCGGTGGCTGCAGGTTGGCTCCAGTGCCCTGCCACGTCCCTGTCTCCAGGCACCTCCTCCCATTCCTCAGCTCGTGCTCCCGGGACTCCTCCTGGACTCTCAGCCAGATCTGCCTCCTACCGCAGTGCGCCTGCAGCCAAAAGCCCGGGCCTTCCACCTCGTCCGAACGTCCAGGACCTGCGTCACAGTCTGTTCCCAGCACCCAGCATCGGTGGAAGACAGCACCGGCAATGTCAGAATTCCAGACCCAAGCCAACTGTGAGCAGCTGCAAGCTTAAGCCCACCGTACATTTTACAACCGCTCTTCCCTTATCCTCTTCCGTGCTCCTGATGATAACGAGGTCTTCATTCATCTTAACTCATCCAGATGGCTCTAAACCGAGGGCAGGGGGTGTGCCATGCCATCTTTTGGATCCCCTACGAAACTTAGTAAACTTCAAACTCTCCCCAAACTCCAGTCGCCGGAGGTTAGGTGGTTCCAGTCAATGCCAACCAGCTGCTGCCTCTGTGAACCAGTCTGTTCATCTGTTCAAATCACCCACCAAAGGGAACTAATAACAAAGAGGAAACAACTGAGAGGGCGTGACGCATGCGCGGAGAATTGCCTCCCCACCTGGCCTGGGCAGAGCTGAGCCCGGATGCGGGCGAGGAAGACGGCCTCCCTGCTGCATCTGGTGGGGAAGTGCGGTAGAAAGTGCCTACTAATGCCAGGCGCCGTGCCACACTCCTCACATCATGACCTCATGTGCTCTTCAAACTCAGGCTCCCTGCCTCCTTGCTCCGTGTTACTCGGAGACAACTCCATACAGCGGGGATCATGCGCTTCGCTTTGTAAATTAAAAAAAGAATCGAGGCCCTGGGAGGCCTGAGCCCCGGAAAATGAGCATCAAAATGCAAACGCAGTCGCGCCTATAAATTAAGTACAATTACAAAAAAAAAAAGGCTTTCATTGGAAATGATGTCCCTGTCCTTAACGTCTCCAGTTAAAAGCACAGACGTCCGGGGCCAGCGCGTGATGGAAACCGCCCTGGAGTGAAATCAAACCAGAGATGCGCCTTGAACTCGGCAGCCCGCTCCAGAGGAGAGGAAGGTGAGGCGGCCTGGGACCTGCAAGCTTTCTCCCCACCTCCCTGAGCTTCCGCGAGCCCCGAGCTGCTGCCATCTCCTGGCACCTGTGAGCGTTTACAGCTATGCCAGTGGTTCTCAGCCTGTGGGTCGGGACCCGTTTGGGAGTCAAACGACCCTTTCACAGGGGTCGCCAGATTCATCACAGTAGCAAAATGACAGTGATGAAGTAGCAACGAAAATAAATTTATGATTGGGGGGGTCACCACCACATGAGAAACTGTATGAAAGGGGGAGGCATTAGGAAGGTTGAGAACCACTGACTAAGCAAGTGAGACTCAGGAGTCAGCTACCAAGTATCTTGTCTCTCAGACGTACCTAACACCGTGAAAGAAGTTCACTTACTCCTGATGCTGCTGTTAGCTACGTATCCTCGGACTCAACGGCCTCTCTCAGTCCACACTTTACTTTCAAGGCTTTCTTTCTTTCTTGTTTTTAGCATCCCTCCTTAGCTTCCTTTGGATTTCTATTCATTTTAGTCTGGTAGGGGAAGGAAGGACTCAACTAATCTAGTCTTACCCAATGTGCACACCTGAACGCACACGTGTTCACACACACACACACACACACACACCTGTTGGCAGGCTCATTCATCATAGAGCCTCTCCAGGGGAACTTTTCCTAAATACAAGGTCTAGGGTGGGCAAGATCCAACAGCCTGGGACACAAAGAGACAGGACCACCGAGGGAGAAAATGGTCTCCTTGTAAACAGAGTTAGGGAAACATGAGCATCCTCAGGAAGTCCACTTTCAGAGCGTCCCTCTGACAGGGTCTCCTCCCCTCTCTTTGTCTGGTGCCACCACCCTCCTGACGTTCACTCCTCCCCCAGCAGAGAGAGGCAGGCAGTTGTCACAGCTGGGGCCTGGACCGGAAGGGAGTCAGGCCGCTTGAATGGTGAAGAGCTGTGGGCCAGCCTTAGGTTGGAGAATTTGCTCTGAACACCATTGGGTCACCAAAGAAGGAGAGCTGTCAAGTTCATACTGGATTTAGAAATCAAGCCACCCAATGGGAGCCATTAATCATTTACGTGAATGAATCATGTTAAATGTTCTCTGGCTGCATATATCTTTCTTTTTTTTAATTTAAAAAAATCTGTGCCCTGGATGAGTTTGCATTTATAGTGGGAAGACAGGAGTAACTGTTTCAAGTCACATAATTAGAAAAAAATTTTAATAAAATAAGATGCCAAAAAAAATGTTTTCCATATTAGACCTTGGACAAAACAATGCCACCCTCCTCTCCTCCTTGCAAAGATGTCCATCTCCTAATCCGAGGACCGCTCAGGACCTTACCTTACATGGCCAGAGTGACTTTGTACATATGATTACAGCTAAGGACCTGGCGATGAGGAGCTTATCCCAGATTATCCAGATGGGCCAATGTGTTAGTCTGGGTACTTTAGAGAAACAAATCCACAGAAACTCATGTGTAAGAGAGAGTTTTATATAAAGGTTAAGTGCACATCAAGAAAACATTCCAAGGGATCAGTGATCAGGCATCAAAGAACAAAAAATCATATCATTGTATGCTCACCTCCGTGATATGATCGCTGAAGACAAATGGGTGCATAAGCAACTGTGGCAAAGAAAGCTGATGGTGCCCAGCTATCAAAAGATATAGCATCTAGGGTCTTAAAGGCTTGAAAGTAAACAAGTGGCCATGTAGCACAGAAGCAACAAAGCCCACATGGAAGAAGCACACCAATTTGTGCAATCATGAGCTGTCGAAGGGATCAGGGATCAGGCATCATCAGAACAAAAAATCATATCATTGTGGATGTGGGGGAGTGCAGAGTGGAGACACAAAGCCCATCTGTAGGCAACTGTACATCCCCTTATGGAAGGGTCGCTGGGAGGAGATGAGCCAGTCAGGGTGCAGTGTAGCAACAATGAAACATACAACTTTCCTCTATTTCCTAAATGCTTCCTCCCCACCCACTACCTGCACTATCACGATCCCAATTCTACCTTATAAATCTGGCTAGACCAGAGGATGCACACTGGCACAGATAGGAACTGGAAACACAGGGAATCCAGGGCGGATGATCCCTTCAGGACCAGTGGTGAGAGCGGCGATACCAGGAGGGTGGAGGGAGAGTGGGTGGTAAGGGGGAACCGATTATAAGGATCTACATATAACCTCCTCCCTGGGGGATGGACAACAGACAAGTGGGTGAAGGGAGACGTCGAACAGTGCACGATATGACAAAATAATAATTTATAAATTATCAAGGGTTCATGAGGGAGGGGGAAGCGGGGAGGGAGGGGGAAATATGAGGAGCTGATGCCAGGGGCTTAAGTGGAGAGCAAATGTTTTGAGAATGATGAGGGCAATGAATGTACAAATGTGCTTTACACAATTGATGTCTATATGGATTGTGATAAGAGTTGTATGAGCCCCTAATAAAATATTTTTTAAAAAAACAGCTGTATACGCCCCCAATAAAATGATTTTTTAAGATGAAAAAAAAAACCAAAACATTCCAATCCAGTGCTGCCCAAACTCACAAGTCCAACATTAACCCATTAACCCATATGTCCCACACCAATCCACAAAGTCCTCCTGCATCTCACAAAACAGACACTGTGATGCTGACTGTAGGAAGAAAGCTGAATCAGTGAACACGTAAGCATCTCGGCACTGGCAGGGGTCTCCACACGGCTGCTCCAGCACCCAGGGCAGCATCGGGATAAGTCCATGTGGCTTCTTCTTGGGGATGTCTTGCAGGAAGTTAGCATTACCGACTGAAACAGGGAACTGCTAAGGCAGCTGCCCTCTGGTCTGACCATCAGAAAGCAAGAGACCTGAAAACTTGAAAGGCGAGGCTCACTGAACCATTTATCGCTCCACCCTTCAATTAACCCCACATGTGTTCATTGGCCAGGTTGGCACAATAAACTTTAGCTATATAAATCTACCCCTTGCCAACTTGGCACCAGTACATAATTCTTTAACCTCAAAATTGCAATTAAGTAACACCTACACCTTAAACCTGTGAATATGTTCCCCCACCTATGAAAGTTTGTAAGCCAACCATTTCATGCATTTATCCTCCCAATTTTGGGTATCCAATTTATCTACTGCCCATTTACATCAACCCAGTGCTCTGAGGAGACAGTCATATTTTCCAACATGAAGAATCTTCATTCCAGTTGGAACCTTGTGAAGTCTGCATCCATAAGCAAAGTCAATTCCGGACAGGTCATCCATAAATCAGCAACCATATGCACCAGCTCACAGGCTCAAAAATCTCCAGTTGATCAGGTTCTGGTCAACTTAATGTGGGCTGTCTCACTCAGCCTCCACAGGGCACCAATTGGTCGCTTTGCCTTTAGACCATGGGCTCTCACCATTACTCAGTAAGCCTAGCACCTTTGTGCTAGGTAATGAACTTTAGACCAGTCAACCCGCTCTTGTCTTCTCTTTTTCCTGTAAACCAAGTCCACAGGTGTCAATGGCCAAACTAAACCCGTCTCTTTATTACTGCATTTCCCCCACTTCCACTCAACAAGTAGATCCAGGTGGTCACCCAGCAAGCATTTCAGCCTGCTCTCAGGCTCCCTTTAACATTCGGACCTAGAGGGGAGTTTTTGTTATGGTTCCAGATTTTTTCCAGCTTCTGACAAATACCATTGGTTCCTGAGCACTCCAAAGCACTGGGTGGCACATATCTTTTCAAAGTTTTCTTTACAGGCATGGCCTAAACCCATATAAAGATCAAATTTTAATGGCTGAAAGCAAGTGGGCTAACAAAATTTCTATTTTCCTACTTCCCATATTCTCCCAGAAAACTACCGAGTAAACTGTGTGGCTTTATCTGACCTCTGGCTAGACAAAGACGAAAAACTACCTTGAAGGAGAGGTCAAACCAACATCCACTCTCCATCCCATGATTTGTTTCTCCACTACCCCACTCTCAGTACCATAATGTGTTAGTCTAGTTACTTGAGAGAAACAAATCCACAGAAACTCATGTATAAGTGAGAGTTTTACATAAAGGTTAAGTGCGCATCAAGAAAACATTCCAACCCAGTGCTGCCCAAGCCCACAAGTCCAACATTAACCCATATGTCCTACACCAATCCACAAAGTCCTCCTCCATCTCACAAAACACACACTGTGATGCCGACTGCAGGAGGAAAGCCGAATCAGTGAACATGTAAGCATCTCAGTGCTGGCAGGGGTCTCCACACGGCTGCTCTAGCACTCAGGGCAGCATCGGGGGAGGTCCATGTGGCTTCTCCTCGGGGATGTCTTGCAGGAAGTCAGCTTTGCCAGCTGAAGCAGGGAACTGGCTAAGGCAGCTGCACTCTGGTCCGACCATCAGAAAGCAAGAGACCTGAGAACTTGAAAGGTGAGGCTCACTGAACCATTTATCTCTCTACCCTTCAATTAACCCCCACATGTGTTCATCAGCCAAGTTGGCACAATATGTGTTGGATCTTACAATTGCTCTTGCCTCCTTAACCTCATAATTCCATTCTTGGGAATTTACCCTAAAGATTGAATTCCAAACTAAAGGTACATGAAACCAGCAGGAAAACGCCTATAACATCATCTAAAACAGCAAAAGCAACAGGAATAGCAAAGGAAACCATCAAAATCCGAGTAGAACTCAGCAACCCAAATCAACCCCGCTGCCCCCACTGAGTCACTGCCGACTCACCGTGACTGCAGGACAGGCTCCTTCGGGCGTCGGACGGAGACTGTCAATCTTTACAGGGGCACACAGTCTCTACTTTCTCCTGCAGCCACTCCAAGAAGCGGGTAGTATTGTCTCCCTTTTTCCTTTGAGAAAACGGGACTTTTAAATGTTAATAACTTCCCAAGGGTCTCATACCTAATCGTGATCCAATACTTGAATGTTTAGGTAGAGGAAAGGACAGTGACCTTTAATAAATTCTGATTCGGTGCCATTAGGGATATTATTAATCACAGAAAAACATTCTGATTATACTAAATAATAACACACCAGACCATAAAATAGTCTTCGCTCGATCGTCATCTATGAAGCACATGCTCTGCATCAGATATTATACCAAGCACCCAGAAGTTAAGGGGAGGAGCCAAATCGAGGCATTCGCTGTTCTTTTGGACTGAGCTGTGCATGATTACAAAATGAGCTCTGTAGTTGAGAAGTCATGTACCAAACACTGGGGTCTGGTTTTTCTTCCAGGGCATGGTGCACGTTCTGCTTCATGTTCGAACCTTACCCTTTCCGATATAAAAATGATGTCAATGGATAATACAGAAAGAAATGTTGACATCTTGCCCCAAGTCCAGCCTCAGAGCAGAGTGGCAGCAGGCTTCTTGTTGAGGAAGGAGGGGCTAAAGGTCCTGTTTAGAAAAATAACAGAAACAGCCTCAGCAGGTCTGGGGGTCAGGGTCTTCCTCAGCAGGGGTACAGAATCCAGCTGAACACACAGGTCTTTCTCAGGCGGGGTCAGCCTGGGAGGCCACCTGGGGACCTGAACTGATAGGCTCTGTGTGGATTTGGAAAACTTTCACAGGACCATGAATGGCCCTGAGGGACAGGGACACCTGTCTCCACCTGTCTCTGGAACCCCCGAGAGGTTAACCGTGAGAGCCTCTGCGTGGCATGAGGCATCGTTGTGCGCCGCTGTCCGTGTAGGGTGGACGGGCCACACACGCTGGGTCCCAGTCTCCCTGAGTCAGGGAACAAAGGAAACTGGCCTTGCTCATCTCTAACATTTTTTTTTGGAAACTGGGCCTTGCGCGTCTCTAACATTTCTTTCGATCGCCTCCTATGCCTGCGAAAGTAGCAGAATGGGGATGGAAGCCAGCAGACGAAATGGCACGTGCCAACTGTGATGTTGGCAAAGAATACCGAGGGTGCCATGGACTTCAGAAGACCAAGCCAGCCAGTGTTAGTCGATATTTTCCTTCAAAGCAAGACTGAAAAGGCTTCTACTCCCGACTTGAGACATGCCCCTGGGAACCCTGAAGAAAGACGTTGTGCCTGGTAGATGGTGGACAACAGTGAGGACGATCCCCAAGGAGCTGGGTCATCAGAGTAGCATCGGCAATGGCCTCCCACACCTCAGTGATGGCGACGGGGCCCTGGACTGGGCACCGCCTTATTCGGTTGTACCTGAGCAGAGGCTGATGTAATGGCAACCATTCTGAAAGTGTCTTCTAGAGACTGAACCGGGAGGAAAGGTGCCGGGCTCTCCACCATCTACAACTAGCCACAGCTAGTGTGTAGTTGGAGGCCGCTTCGAGGAGGGTGCAGACATGGAGACCATTTCGGTCCCCACACAACTCTTGAGCAAATGCCAAATTTCAGGGACTTGTGAGCAGGGGACCCCCTTTCCAATCCGTACATGGGTAGTAGATGTAACAAAGGCATTTACAGAGCTCCGTTCTTCTCCTTTGCCTGGCCTTCCCTTCCCAACCCCCAAACCAGGAGAGAGTTGTGCATAATAAGCAATATCTGGAATGTATCCACGCCCGCCCTGTGCTTCGCTTTTCCCCTGGCTTATTTCATTCCATCCTTTCAGCAACCCAAAACAGGTGGGTAACCCTATTTCCCTTTTACCTTGGAGAAAATGGGCCCTTCAAAAAGTGTTTCACAAACTTGCCGAAGGCCGAATAGCTGATAAATGGTCCAAGATGTAGACATCCAGGGTGCCCTGGTGGCACAAGGGTTAAACGCTTGGCTGCTGACTCACAGGTTGGCGATGTGAACGGTGGAAGCATGACCCGTCGTCGTTGTTAATGTCACCGTGTAGGGCAAGCCATACTCCTGGGCCTCTGTTTCCGTGCAGGAGGACAGGACCTTCGGAAGGCTTCTGTAAGGATGGAGGCCTTGGAGACCCTGGGGGGAGTTCTACTCGGTTCTATGCACCACCCATTGGAATCAACTGACCGCAGACTCTACAGATACGTTTAAGGAGTTTAAAGCTTATAAATCCAGATAACAAACTCATTTTCGCTTTCTACCTTCAAATCTATGTCCTTACAACAATGAAATGGAAGAAGAGGTTTAAAAAACCAACCGGCTTCTATGGGACTGAAAGGTTGTATAGTATAAAGGGCCCAGCCGTGACCTCAGACCACGTTCTCACACCAGCCAAGTCTTCAAGGACTGCCCACACCCTTGGGTGATGGCAGGCAGCAGCCCCTAAAGATCAGGTCCAGCAAGCATTTCTGAGAAAATGTTCTCCGCCCACCAGCAGGCTGTGCAGGGCACTCCCTAACCAGCTTCATGGGACAGGGTTCTGGTGCCTAAGGTAGCCCCGTTGGTGGTTTAATGCTACTTGTCACCAACCATTAGTTCCCTATCATCTTCTCATCCTTTTATAATGTGTTCACAATTCAGTTCTTCATCGTTTGGAGCCTGGGTTTTCATTTTGCACGGGTGCCACAAATCATACAGCTGGTCCTAGGTAGCCATGCTTCGAGTTCTGAATCTCAGCCTGAGTCAGGGTTGTGGGGACTTTCCTCCCCCTTCCTCCGCTGTCCACTGTCCCTCAGCCTAGAGGGCAAACCAAAGCAAAGCACTGCCTTCCAGTCAATCCGACTCCGCGGAGCCTGTGTGGGTTTCTGAGGCTGTCCGTCTTTACAGGAGCAGAGAGCCTCATTTTCCTCCCAACCTTGCAGTTAGCGGTTCCAATGTTTCCCCAGCAGCCGCCTCACGGCTCCTTCACCCCAGAAGTGGGAGCTGCTTTTCTGCACCTGCTTTGTCTCAAAAAAAAAAAAAAAAATCACTACCATGGAGTCAGTTCTGATTAAGTGACCCTACAGGACATGTGGGTTTCCAAGATGGTAACTCCTCATAGGAGTAAAAAGCCTCCTCTTTCTCCCATCAAGCGGCTGGTGGGTTCAAACTGATGACCGTGCAGTTATCAGCCCAGCATGTAACCCACGATGCCACCCTGGCTTCCTCTGGAGCCCTGAAAACTTTCTATGTGCCAAGCTCTGAAGTTGAAGGCCTGGTCTCTATCTTCAATCATCTTAGAGCCTAAAGGGAGATAAGACAAGTATGCTTTTATTCAGAGCAAAGAGATTAAATGGATAAGAAAATATGAATTCAACAGATTCTGAGATTTGAAGCTGCTGGCTTGAGATGAACAAGATAAAATGTAATTTCGTCCCGTTCAAGGAGATAGTCTTGAGGAACTACACATTCCTTGAACACCACAGCATGGGTTCCAAAGGAGGAGGACTTTGGGGAAGGGGGGAAAGGAAAGGGCTGCCACAGGGGAGAGGGCGTTCAGTCCTGTGGAGAAAGCAGGCTTTTCCTTCCCAGAGGAGGAAGGCTTCCCTGTTCTGAGCGGTCGTGGGGAACACATGCAGACAGTGGTCCTTGGATTGTGTTTGTAGTCTTAAGGTCTCATTTGATCCAGGCCAGGAATATGAATGGATGAAGAAGGCAGCAAAGAGCAAAAGCACTTACACCCAACTATGGTGTGCAGAGAGCTCCTGCTGCCTGGACGGGGTAAGGACAACGCCGGGATAAATGTACAAACTCTTGACAGGCAAATTAGAGGAGGTGGAGGATTTTTCTAGGTACTCAGGACAGAAGAAATTATGCCAGTCATGGGAAACATGACCCAAAGTGACCCCATGGACCAGAGGAGACCTGCCCCCTTTGCGTTTCTGAGACTTAACAAGAGGAGAAAGCCCCATCTTTCTCCCGAGAAGCACCTAGTTTCGAACTATCGACCTTTCTGATTGCAGTTCAACTCAAACAGCCACTACACCACCAAGGCTTCCTTGTAAAATGGGCCAGAGCTGTGAAAATAAGCACGATGTGCGACTACAGGAGTAGTTACATGTGTTGGAACACAGAGACGAGGCGGGAACCGTTAGAATGGGAGGCTTGTGCAATCGAAACACTCTCCCTCATAGCCTGGGCATATGCTGTGCTCCAGAGGTGGGTATGAGGCCAGTTTGCCAGGGCACCTAAACACTGCAAAGCTGCTTTGGTCTGGAACTCCCACTTTATCTGAAAGGTGATAGGGAAATAATAGAGAATTTTGAGGCGAGGGGAATGAAAGAGACTTCAAGTGTTAATGCTTAAGAGGGCCACTAAACAACCTGCTCCTTCCTGCCCAAGTCTGAATCGTTTGAGACAAAATGCTATGAAGTCAAAATTATCATATTTATTGCACATGCTATTTAGGAATTGGGCTTATATGAGGGGGTACCCCCCAAAACTGGATTTTTTTTCAAAGCTATGTATTTAATTTTTTTTAATCAAACAACCTTATCACCTTCAAAGTACTCTCCATTACGCTTAATACATTTGTCAAATCTGCTGTGATAGGTTACATAATCTACTGTCACCTTGAGGAAGGGGTGGAGTCTAGCCTGTCAATCAGGTTGCAGCTTGATGAACTCATTTGGAGTCACGAAAGAGATAAATAGCTCACTGGAAGCAGGACACACTTTCTGCTTCATATTCCTGATGACAAGCCACATGGAACTACACTGAGGGAGCTAGAGCCCTGGAGCTGGAGGAGCCACATGGAGACCCACGTCAGCACTGAGATGCTTCCACCACCACTGGATCCACAAGACTTTTCACCCACTGGCCTGTGATCTTCCTGCATTCAGCATCATTGCATGGCTGCTTGAGTCTGAAGAGGAATTTATCAACTAGTATCGACATATGGCATAATATCAGACTTATGGACTGGATCTGGACTGGGCTGGAATGTTTTCTTAATGTACAATTGCTCTTTGATATAAAGTCCTTTCTTACACACATGAGCCTCCTTGGATTTTTTTTGCTCTAGTCTTCCCGGACTAACACATCTGGGACTCCATTCTTGGATACATTTTTCAGACTCATCTGTTTGAATGGCTGGCAGCACCTCCCTCATTTTTTTCCTTCACCTCTTTTACTTTGTCAAATCTCTGTCCTTTCAAGTCCCTCTGCATTTGAAGAAGCAAAAATAAGTTGCACACGTGAGATCAGGTGAGTAAGGTTCATGGGGCAAGAGAGGCATGCTGTTTTTTGCCAAAAACTGGTGCACTGAGATGGCTGCGTGAGCAGGTGCCTTGTTGTGGTGGCAAAACCAGTCCCCATATCTGCCACAAATCAGATCTTTTTTGTTGCACCATTATGCAATCTTTTCAGAACCTCTAAATAGAAAGCTTGATTAGCAGTCTGACCTGGTGGAACAAATTCCAATGCACTATCCCCCTCATATCACCTCTGGTTTGGCGGGTGGGGGTGGGGGTGTACACCCTTGTTTATCTGATCAAAAATATCATGAATCATGTGCCTATCATCAATATTGGGGGGAGGTGGGATAATAACAAGTTTATTGCCATCAAGTTTGCTCCAACATATAGCAAAGCTGTGGGACAGGGTACAATTGTCCCTGTGGGTTTCTGAGACGAACTCTTTACAGGGTTAGAAAATCTCATCTTTCTCCCTCAGAGGCGTCGGTGGTTTAGAACTGCTGATGTGGCAGTTAGCATCCCAAAGCATAACCACTACATCACTAGGGCTGCTCATCCTAGAGGTTGGGTGGGCAAAATCACCCTGCTGGGTCTACCTGGGATCCTATTAATGGATCCCGAGGGACTGAGATGCGTGATAACTATATTCCTAAGGATACATGAGATTCTGTTACTAGAAGCACCAGGGATGGATGCGGAGCAGCAAAAGCAACAATGTCCACAGTGGAGGTGGAAATGTGTGTGTTTACTGATCCCTGGCTCACAAGGTCCCTTGTAGGCCAGCTCAGTCCCTCTGCCACAAGGAGCAAAGCTTGAAGGAAGCCCTGAACTCGTGACATCACTTTGACCACGTCCTCCCTCTCTCCTCCTGAAGCTCAAGTACTTTCTCTTCACCACGGAACACTGTAAAGTGAAAAGGATTCTCTTGGCCGGCTTCCTGCCTTAGGAATGCCAGGCTTATAAATGAGATCACGTCTGCGAAGCACTGTGATCTCCTTAGGAACAAATGTTGTATTAAACATATAGGCTCATTAGCCAGGCTGCTCAGAAACATGTCCCTGCATGGATGCAGGCTGGGGGAGAGCAATCAGACTCATTGTTTCCAAAGGTCACACGGTAACCTTTGTTCATTGACATCTAACACCTCACATCCACCCTCTTTCCCACACCCTCCACAGCCAGGAGGGACACGTCTAGCCAATGTCTGCACCTTGGAATGGTGGCTTCAAACATGTGGAGAGCAAAGCCAACGGAATTCCAGGCAATTGCCATCTGCAGGGTGTTTCCGAAAGAGAACAAAAATAAATCTTGTTGCGATTTTAAATATTGATGACGGCGAACCGGCTCTAATCCACCCCTCAGTATACCCCCAAGCACAGTTCTAAAGGACTCTGGAGTTCAATAACCACCTTGTGCTGTGTTCATTTTGTACAGTTAAGCTGGTAAGACACACCACAAGATCAGGGAGCCGTGGTGGCGGAGTAGGTTATATGTTGAGCCGCTAACCGAAAGGTCAACAGTTTGAAAGCAGAAAGATGAAGATTTCTACTCCTGTAGAGGATTACAGTCTCGGAGAGCCACCGGGGCGGTTACATTCTGTCCTATAGGGATTCTGAGCCAGAGAAGACTCGGTGACAGTGGGTTTTTGAGAATGACAGGATTGGCGTTTCAACTCCACAGGTCAAAGTTGGAGTTTTCTGCTTGTTTTAAAAGCATGGCAGCCTTGGGAACTGTGTTGTGCAGTTGCACACTGCCCTAAAGTGTCACTCACTGTGAGTTGCAACTGACACACAGCAGTGGGTTTGATCTAACTTTTTGATCTCAAAATCACATGCGTGTGGCCCCCTGCTTTAATGTTTCAAAGATTGGCTTTTGAGAGGTATATGTCACATGGTTTTCTAACATGTCAATTATCTCAATGGGTAACTTCTTTATAGCAACACATTGCCAAAAGAGAGCGGTGAACCCCAAAAAGCCAAACTGAGTGCTATTGAGTCGATGCTGACTCATCGCGCCCCACAGGACAGGCTAGGATTGCCCCTGTGGGTTTCTGAGATGGTAACTGTCTTGCAGCAGAAAGCCTCACAGAGTACTGAACTAGGAGCTAAAAGCCTTGCTTCTACTCCTTGCTCTGTCTCCAAGGGACCTTGGGAAGCTGGGAACATGGTGTGAGGCTCCACATAACCTCATCAGATGACACAAGGAACATGGTGTGGGGCTCCACATAACCTCATCAGATGACACAAGGAGGGGAGGAGAAGCCAACTCAACATCAGCCCAAAGATTTCTGAGGCCAAAGTCAGACACTCACTCCTCCACCCTTTCTTTCTGACCATCCCTCAAAAGGGCACTCTACTGCTCTGGTGGGTGCAAGCATCCTAGAACTCACAGACAATACTCACGATGACCAGGCTTCTTAGGAGAGGTCTCTCTCTCTCTCTCTCTCTCTCTCTCTCTCTCTCTCTCCTCTTTCTCTCTGTCTCTCTGTCTCTCTCTCTCTCTCTCTCTCTCTCTCTCTCATAGTGGTCCCCTGTTGGTTTCCAAGACTGGGAATGTTTATGGGAGCAGAAAGGCATATCTTTCTCCCAAGGAGCTGCTGATGATTTCGAACTACAGGCCATGCAGATTGCAGCTCAACGAATAACCACTACACCACCAGGGAGAGTTATTGAGTTACAATTTAGGATCAGAAACAGCTGTTCTGCCTTTTCTCAGCCTTGCCTGAGGGCACACCACCTTCACAGCTCTCAGCCCCTCAGACACGAGTGCCCCTGGTCTCCTCCCTGTTCAAGCTAGTGTTACAAAGCTTAGTTAGCACTGCTGACAAATGCTCCAAAGGCACACCACACTGAAAGCCAACCTTCGGTCTAAGGGTGCTCCACTTCAATGGCTCAGCAGACCAGGAAGCCCCCCTCTGTCTCGAGTTCCTCTGCTGTCACAGCTCTGGCTCCCCCGTGGACGAGGTTTCAATGCAGGAATCTTGAGGCCCAAAGGACTCAGTCCACTCTTGGACTTCTTTCTTGATGGTACAAGATCCCCCATGCCTGCTTCTGAGATGGCTCATTTTAAACCTTCCAGGATAGTGAAAATGACCAATCCCTGCGTTAGAGTTTCACACGCCCTATTTGCATGGTCCCACCAAGCCACTTGATGGGGAACGCAAGGGCTATGGCTAAAAGAACTGTACCAAGCAAGTTCACTTCCCAGGAGCAAGTTCTTCCACCTTGCCCACTCCTTAACTGTAAAAGACAGTGGCTGAGACACGATAATTTCTGCAGTCTTTGTGGTTTTAACATTCTGTGACTTTATGATTCTAATATGAGAAGTATTAAAAAGTCAGTCAACCACCCCAAAAAAACAGTGCCATTGAGTCCACTCTAACTTACAGTGAGGGACTGTGTAGAACAGAGCTGAATTGTTCCTTTGGGTTTCCCAGACTTTAAATCTTTACAGGAGCAAACAGCCTGTGAAAGAACAACTAGCCTTGTGGCTAGCAGCTTAATGTATAGTCCACGACACCCCCAGAGCTCCTTAGTTACTTGTAAAACACAAGTCTCACTGGTCACAGCGGCTAGTCTTCTTTCATGAGCACTGTCTGCATCCAAGGATGAAACCTTACCATGACTCAAGCTGGTGCTTGACCAAGAAGAATTCTGCCATAAAGTTTCATAACTGGCAGTTTTGTTCAAGTTTGTTTCACGTGTGAAAGTGGGTGGAGTCAGTGGTTGAAGGAGTCCATTTTTTCAAAAAGGGTTAAGGTGACTGGATAGCTGGTCACCTCCTGTCACTGGAGTGCAGCGTATTTACCTGTGTTGGGGGGGGGTGCTGTGAAGTCCAAGTCCATGATTCCCAAGGTCTCTGGCAGCTCTCACAGGCTAAGGTTGCATCTCTTCCAAGCAGTTTGTCGCAAAGCTGGAAAGGGAGGTCCTTGGCTAAGTACAGGTCGTCTCATCCGAGACAATCACAGGAACGGGGCCCTTCCGCTTATTCTGATAACCATTCTGTATGTAGAGGAGACAGTTTCCTCAGAATAAAACTAAAACCCAGCTCACTCCATTGAGTCACTTCCAACACCTAGAATAGGAGAAGAACGGACCATGTGAGCTTCAGAGACTGTATAGTAGTGGAAAGCCTTATCGTCGTTCGCTCTCGAAGTAGCTGCTGAGTTCAAACTGTTAGATTCCCCCGGTGGGAAATGCCGTGGCCCTTGGCTTCGCACGAGAAAGAATTCATGCCGAAGCCTAGTTTGTGATCCAAGTGAGTCTTTAAAGGACAGAAGCAGTTTCAGGCAACACAGTAAACTGAGGGGAGAGAGAGAGAGAGGACTGTGGAATCACAGAGGAAAAGTTGGAAGAGAGAGCGTGGTCTCCCAGGTGAGGCTTTTTAGGGCCTTCTGCTGGAAGGTGTGGGCGATGGTGCTGGTTGACCCCATTGCCTGAAATAAGCCCGCCTGACCTAGATTGGGACCCTCCCAAGTGTACCAGCTTCCTGGCTCAAGTGCCTGAATTTACGCATCCCTTTAGTCTTTACAGATGGTGGGGCTCACCTGATTCTCTGTAGCAACCTCCTACAGGGGGCGACTTGGCACGGAGAGGGACCACCTCTGGTTTCTGCCTCTAGCTACCTAACAAAACTACTGACCTTGCAGTTAGTTATCCACCCGTGGAGGCATCCACTACAAAAGTCAGGGCTCCTCCAAACAGGCTCCAACATATGCAGATTAGGCAAGGGAGTCTGCGTATGCCAGAGCGGATTCTGGTTTCAAATCTGGAAAGGTGTGTGTCAAGGTTGTATTTTTTCACTATACTCATTCAAACCATTGTTGTTCTTGTTACTAGGTGCCATTCAGTTGGCTGAAACCCATGGTGAGCCCATGTACAACAGAAAGACCCACCACCCTATCCCACACTCTCCTCACAATTGGTTTTATGTTTGCGCCATAGAGTCCATCCATCTGGTTGCGGGACTTCCTCTTTCCCCAGAGGAATCTTCCGCAGATTCTTATGCATAATCTTATGCAGATCAGGCCAGGAAGCCACCAGTCCGTCAATTGGTTGGACTGTGAGGGCTTGTGTGCTGCTGTCCTGCTGAGAGCTACATCACTGGCATTTCAAATACCAGCAGGGTGACCCAACATGAACAGATTTCAACGGAGCTTCCAAACTGAAAATCACTGTGAAGAGGGACGAGGCTGTCCACTTCAGAGGAAGTACATACTGAAAATCCTGTGGATAGCAGTGAAATCTTGTTCGGTCCTGAAAACCTAGTAAACAGAAGTAAGCCATTGTCAGAGAGAGTGCCAGAAGACGAGCCCCTCAGGTCAGAGGGCACTGGAAATACGACTGAGGAAGAGCTGTCTTCTCAAAGCAGAATTGACCAGGAAGATGTGGAATAAAGTCCTCAGACCTTCCAGTGCTGATGGGACATGACTCCAAATGAGAAGAAACAGCTGCAAAAATCTCTTAGTAATTGAGACTTGGACTATATGAAGTATGAATCTAGGAACTTGGGAAGTCATTAAAACTACAAAGGAACACATAAAGATCAGTGTTCTAGGTGTTAAGAATGCACACTATCGAGTTAATTCTGACTCATAGCAACCCTATAGGATAGGGTAGAACTGCTCCTATGGGTTTCCAAGACTGTAACTCTTTACGAGGATAGAAAGCCACATTTTTCTCCCTTATTCTAGGTGTTAGTGAGCTGACATGGGCTGATATTGGCCATTTTGAATCTGAAAATCATGTGGTTTCTGATGTAGGGAATGACACAAGAGGAATGGCATTGTGTTTCCAGTCTAAACGGTCCTCTGAAGATCTATTTTGAAGCACAATACTGTCTGTAATCGGATAATGTCTAGCCGAAGACAAGGCAACTATTATTCAAATTTATGCACCAACCACTAAAGGTAGTAGTGAAGAAATAGAAGAATTCTACCAACTTCTTCAATCTGAAATTGATCAAACAAGTGATCAAAATGCACGGATAATTATTGGCAATTGGAATGCAAACATTAGAAACAAAGGGAGAAACAGTAGTTGGAAAATATGGTCTTGCTGCTAGAAATGAAGCTGGAGATCTTATGATAAAAGTTTGCCGGACAATGACTTGTTCAACACAAATACCTTTTTGCAACAACACAAAAGGTGACTATACACATGGACGCCTCTACCTGGACACACAGAAGTCAAATTGACTACATCTACAGGAATAGATGATAGAGAAACTCAATATCAGCAACTGAAACCAGGTCAGGAGCTGATATAAAGGGCTCATATGTTTGTTCAAGTTGAGTTCAAGAAAACGAAATGAAAGTCAAAATATGGTTTTGAGTATATTCCACCCAAATGTTGAGACAATCTCAAAAACAGATTTGATGCATTAAACAATAAAGACAGAAAACCTGATGAGCTGTGGGGTGATATCATTAACATCATACATGAAGAAAGCAAAAGGTCATTAAAAAAGGGAAGAATGAAAAGGTCGAAGTGCATGTCAGAAGAGACTCTGAAAGTTGCTCTTAATCTTCGAGTAGCTGGGTCAAATGGAAGAAATTGTGAAGCCAGAGTTGAACAGAAAATTCCAAATGGCAGCTCAAGAAGACCATCTTAGAATGAAATGTGCAAAGACCTAGAGTTAGAGAGTCACAAAAGAAGAACATGCTCAGTATATCGGAAACAGAAGGAACTAAAGCAAAAACAAGCTTTAAATTGCAATATTGGAAAATTCTATGAACAAAAAATTGAATGGCCCAGGAAGCTTCAAAAGAATACATTGTGCCAAAAAAGAACTAATCAACATTCAAACATTTCAAGCAGTAACATGAACAAAACTCAATGACACCGAAAAAAAGAAGTTCAGGCTAAACTGAAGCATTAGCCAAAAACAAGCCTCCAGGAATTGGTGGAATAACAATGGAAATGTTTCAGCAGGCTGATGAAGCACTGGAAGCACTCACTCAATCTATGCCAGGGATTTGGGAAGGCAGATCCTTGGCCAAGTGACTGGAAGACATCCATATTTGTACCCATTCCAAAGAAAGGGGATCTACAGAAATGCTCACATTACAGAATATTATCCTTGATATCACATGCAAGGAATCTTAGAACATGAACATGAACATAATTGTACAATGGTTGCAGTAGTACATTGTCAAGGAGTTGCCAGAGGTTCAGGTTGGATTCAGAAAAGGACATAGAGCAAGGGATATCATTGTTGTTGGCAGATGGATGTTGGCAAAGCAGAAAATACCAGGGAAAAAAAAGTTTATTTGTGTTTCATTAACTAGGCAAAGGCATTTGAGTTTGTGAATAGTCCTGAGAAGAATGGGAATTCTTGAACACTTCATTGTGCTCATTTGGAACTTGTACGTGGATCAAGAGGCAATTGTATGAACAGAACAAGGGAATACACATGATTTAAATTCAGGAAAGGTGTGAGTCAGGGTTGTATCCTTTTACCATATTGATTTAATCTGTATGCTGAGCAAATAATCAGATCAGCTCAGTTATGTGGCATGAAGAATATGACCTCAGATGGGAGGAAAGCTTATCAACAACCTGAGATAGGCAGATGACACAACCTTGCTTGCTGAAAGTGAGGAGGACTTGACAGACTTGCTGATGAAGATCAAGGATTAGGGCCTTCAGTGTGGATGACAACTCAATGTAAATAAAACAAAGATCTTGACAACTGGACCAGTAGATAACATCATGATAAATGGAGAAAAGATTGAAGTGGTCAAGGATTTTTGTCTTGCTTGGATCATCAACCAATGCTCATGGAAGCATCAGTCAAGAGTTCAAAAGATGGTGAACAGATTACAAGGATCTACATATAACCTCCTCCCTGGGTGACGGACAGCAGAGAAGTGGGTGAAGGTGTGGGGGGAGGGCAAATGCTCAGGCATTTCCCCCCCTGAAGGCAATCAGTTGCCAGACTCTGACTCATCCCACCACAGGGGTGGGCCTGCTCCCTGATGCTGGAGCCTAAGGCCATTAGTTTGATTCCTGTGGGCAGAGTTCACACCCAACTGATAATGGTTCCTATGAAGACCCAAAATCAAGTTAAGCTGTTACCAGAAATCTAGGATCCGCCTATCTTGCCGCATGTATTGCCGCATGTACACCCCCAATCCCTTCTCCTTCTGTAGTGCATATGTCCCTAGATCACCTCCTCCCATCACTGTAATACCTGTAGCACAACCCTTTCCTGTGACGTATGTCTTCACCTGTAATGTGGGGGCTTGCATGTCCCCAATGTCCCGAGAGAGTATAAAAGCTTGGGGAGCATTAAAGTTCGCTCTCACTCCCTCCACGTGGACCACCAAGCGGGGCTGAGTTGAGCATGCTACCATAATAAGTGTCTGACTCCATTTATTTCTATATATCTCTTTTATCTCTCATGCTCTCTATAACTTTACTATAATATTTACTTATTATCGCTGTACAATTGCACCTACCAAACCCGTAGTGATTGTGCTAGGAGCTGGCTTCTTCTGGCATATGGTGCCCAACATGGGGCTTGGTAGGAAAAGAACTCTTCTGAGTTATATCCCATGTAACAATTGTACGGCCTCATCGGACTGTGAGGGTGAATCGGGAAAAAATTTTTGAACCTATTTTTTAAGTGTGAATTTTTAGTCCGAGTGAGATATGGGTCAGGTAAAGAGTAAAAGTACAGAGTACATTATCACTCTTTGCCACCTCTTGAAGAAACAAAATGTAGTGGTAACAAATAAAAGAATGAAAGAGTTTCTTCAAGTGGTAAAGGAATTTTATCCTTCTTTTCCGGAGTCAAGAACCTTTGATATGGAGATCTGGGATAAGGTAGTCATTAACTTAAGAAAAGCTCACAGGGAAGGACAGAGCATACCCATAGAGGCCTGGGAGCTGTGGGTACAGATTAAGGCAGTGTTAGAGCCGCTGCAGGGAGAGAGAGTAAAAGAACAAGACCAGCAGAACAGTGAGAAACCTCTAAACTACGCAGATTTAAAACAGTTGAGAAGCAGGCAAGATGAGTTTCAGGCAGATGAAAAAATTGTAAGTGCAGGTGAGAAGGCAAAGTTTGAATCAGGAGACAGTAAAGTTGAACCATGTGCCCCACCTGAATATAGTGTAGAGAATCACAATACTATCAAGCAAGCAAGTGCTGGAGGAGAAGAAGCTAAATCCAAAGAGATGCAAATAGAGAGATTTAAATCAGAAAGTGAAGCTAGGAAAGTAAAGAACAAAGAGTTAGGGAACAGAAAGGCACCTTTGATGTCAAAGATAGAGAGAAGTATAGCTCAAGAAGCAGATTTAGAATTCAGAATGGCTTATCCCGTTAGAATTATAGACAGGGAGCCTGATGATCAGCATCCTGAAGGGAATCAAGAACGGCATTATGCTGCCTTTCCCTTCAAGCTGCTGAAAGATCTTAAGCAAGCAGTAGCTAGTTATGGTCCAGATTCAGCATTTGTAATTGGCATGGTCAAGAATATGGTAGATATAGATTATTAGATCCCATCAGACTGGAAAGTTTTAACGAAAGTATGCTTTTCCCCTTCAAAATCTTTGCAATTCCAGCTGCTATGGAACGAGGCAGCTCAAGCTAGGGCACGCAAAAACACATAAGAAGGCATAGATATAGGGGTTCATCAGCTGCTAAGAAATGAGAATTATATCACAATTGAGACACAGTTAAACTTTGATAAGCAGACGTTTGAACAAGTTAAGGAAGTTTGTCTAAAGGCCTGGGAAAGATTAATACCATCAGGAAGCAGACGGCCAAGTTACACGACAGTGAGACAAAAGAATAATGAGCCTTATATAGACTTTATATACAGGTTGCAAGATGCTGTCCACAAGAGCGTAGCAGACAAAGGGGCAGCAAATAATCTTATTCTTACATTAGCATTTGAGAACTCTAATACATCGTGTCAAGCTGCCATACGCCCTTTCAAAGAACAGAGCACGCTGTTAGATTATATCAGGCTATGCAGGGACGTAGAGACAGATGAGCACAGAGCCAACCTCATGGCTGCTGCTTTGGCAAGTTACACCAAACCTAGAGGGAAATACTTTACATGTGAAGAGGGACATTATCAGAGAAACTGCAGGCAGATATTGCAAAGAAACAAGACAATTCGCAGCGGGAAAGACCCAGGTAGAAAGCCAGAGACGGGCTCCAAGGAACCCGGACTTTGCCCCCGCTGCAACAGAGGCAGGCACTGGGCAAAGAATTGTCATGCAAAGATTAGCAGTAGGAGATATGTACAAGGAAGTAACGCCCAGCCAAAAAACGTGTAGCGGGGCATGCTCCGAGCCCCTCTGAACGGAGTGCAGGAGATGATCCTCAGATACAAGACTCCATTGGAAATGCTACCGATCCTCAGTCTGATGTCCACTCCTTCCAATGCCTATCAGATATTTAGCTCTCCTCTAGTAAAGAGAACTCTTCACTAAATTTAACTAGTCAGGAAAACATCCAGCTTCTACCAAATAATGAACCTATTGCGGTTAAGACAGGAGTTAGAGGCCCTTTACCTGAGGGCACTATTGGGCTTTTGTTAGGGAAATCTGATTTAAATGCGCTCAGTATACAAGCTACAAGCTATCACAGATGTAATTGATCAGGACTATGATGAAGAAATTAAGATGAGGGTTAGATCCAGCGTGCCCTAGGCCATAAGGAAAGGAGACAATTTAGGGCAACTATTGCTACTCCCTTATGTTCCTAGAAATAAAAATAATACTACTGAAGGAGAGGCAGGCGGCTCCAGAAGTCAGGAGGTATATTGGAGTGCTATTCTAGATAAGCAGGAGCGTCCATTCATGGAGCTAACT
>NW_022103906.1:22359196-22360530 GCF_000313985.2 Echinops telfairi
GAATGCTGAGAGATTTCTTCCATTGCGGATGCCGTCTAAGAGAAACTCTGGAACTCTATCATAACTGAACATTTTATACACTAGTGACTGAACTATTACTACAGATTGTTGCTTTGCTGAAAGATCAAGATTTTGGACATTTTATGCAATAATGATTGGACTACTACTACAGATTGTTGCTTTGCTGAAAGATCGAGATTTTGAACATTTTATGCAATAATGATTGGACTACTACTACAGATTGCTGCTTTGCTGAAAGATCAAAATTTTAAACTTGTTAATTAATGCTGTAATGTGATTGAAATGTGACTGATTTCTGTGTAACTCCTTACCTGTATAATGTAACGTTGCTGAATTGGAATATGATCAGAAAACATTTGCAAGGGTTTAAGGGAAACTTTTCATTAGATGTTGATCAACTTAAAAAGGATATTTTCTATACATTCAGAGACAGGCTTGAGGCATCTCCTGGCTCTGATATAATTAAGCAATTGGTGGATGGCATGGGAGGATTAGATCCTCGTGCTTGGGTTCAAAGCATAACTCATAGTTTAAATGCTAGTCTGACTGTACTGCTTATCATCATATTTTTGATGCTCGCAGTCTCATGTCACTTCTATAGGAAGCTAAGAGATATAAAGAGAGGTCATGTTGCCTCCGTGACACTATTAAATCTTAAGCGTAATGCAGAAAAGGGAAACGTGGGATACTAGCACTAAGGGAAATAAAACTGGGACTTAATCCCTGACGTGTACGGGGGGAATCTGGAAAGCCAGTGTTCCATGGGAAGGAAAGCCACCGCTCTAGAGGTTAGAGATGGAGTCCGAGTACATTTTCCTACAGTAATCTAACTTTTTCCACAGTTTTTCCCTCTTATGCTGTGTTGCCTTAAAGTGAGCAC
Organism: Echinops telfairi; assembly: GCF_000313985.2. Taxonomy (NCBI): domain Eukaryota; kingdom Metazoa; phylum Chordata; class Mammalia; order Afrosoricida; family Tenrecidae; genus Echinops; species Echinops telfairi. The sequence goes on from NW_022103906.1 coordinate 22,360,098, forward strand.
ATGGTCGATTCATCCTCCCAATAGAAGCTGACATTCCTATTTGGCTTTATTTCTCCCCGCTGCGGTATCCAATCTCTCACCCTCCTCTAATTGGAGATGGGCATTAGGAGACTTTACCCCCAGTGCCTGGATTCAAAATGTTTCTATAAGCCTGAATTTTTGGCTATATTAATTGGATCATGAAGTTTTGCCTTGGCAGTATTCAATGTATAGAAAATAACCATGTAGCCACTGTGGCTCTTTTAAATTTTATATATAAAACAAAAGGGGGACTTGTGGGGGGAGGGCAAATGCTCAGGCATTCCCCCCCTGAAGGCAATCAGTTGCCAGACTGCTGTCTCATCCCACCACAGGGGTGGGCCTGCTCCCTGATGCTGGAGCCTAAGGCCATTAGTTTGATTCCTGTGGGCAGAGTTCACACCCAACTGATAAT
>NW_022103906.1:22361816-22449084 GCF_000313985.2 Echinops telfairi
TCAGCTAGATGGCTGCTTGTTTACCTTCAAGCTTTTAAGACCCCAGACGCTATATCTTTTGATAGCCGGGCACCATCAGCTTTCTTCACCACATTAGAAAAAGAAATGATGCCTTAGATAAGTTGTGTCAGGAGATAAGGAACTGATGTTTCGCTGGGAATTATTGAAATGGTTTGTGATTTTGTTTTGTGAAGGTTTTAATTGGGTTTGTGAAAGTGCTTTTACATTTTCCTTCCTTTCCTTCCGCTTCTTTTGACTTGGTTTGCTTTGCCAAATAAAAACTGACTGCTTTTTTATTTTACAACACAGGGTTCTTGGCATCTTCTCTTAAGGTGCCATGGTCCTCTGGCTCATGTTTTCCAAATATTCCTTCAGTGAAATCTTTCTAATGGAACATCAGTCTATTGCTCCCACTATGACACAATAAAAGAGAAATGTGCTACATTTCTGATGCCAGGAAGACTCCAGAGCCCATTGTTGGTGTGAGTGTGGGACCTGACTCAGTACTGTTCTACTGGGGACCCAGTAGCTTGGAGTGCAGCAGCGATGGGTTTTGTTGAGCCATGTTGCTGTTCACTTGAGGGGTCATAGAGTCTGGCAACATAAACATATCAAGCTTACTGATATTTTCCTATATTCTGTATAATCGTCTCTAACTTGAAGTTTAAAAAATGATTTCTTCTAGAGACTCCAGGAGGCTTCTCTTAACTGCTATTTCACTAATTAATTTATTGTTCTATTTCCAGATGTCCCAAATAAACCAAAAAATGCGGCTGAAAAAATAAGTGTTGAAAAGCAAGGATGTTACCTTGAAGTCTAAGTTGAGCCTGACCCAAGCCTTGGTATTTTTATAGCCTCATATACATGTGAAAGCTAGACACTGAATTACAAGGATCTACATGTGACCTCCTCCCTGGGGGACGGACAACAGGAAAGTGGGTGAAGGGAGACATCGGACATGGCAAGATATGACAAAATAACAATTTATAAATTATCAAGGGCTCATGAGGGAGGAGGGAGCGGGGAGGGAGGGGAAAAATGAAGACCTAATGCCGGGGGCTTAAGTGGAGAGCAAATGTTTTGAGAATAATGAGGGCAATGAATGTACAAATGTGCTTTACACAACTGATGTATGTATGGATTGTGATAAGTGTTGTATGAGCCCCTAATAAAATGACTATAAAATATATGTATAATATTTCAAAAAAGCTAGACATTGAATAAGGACAACTGAAGAAAAATTGATGCATATGATTATGATATTGGCTAAGAATACTGACAGTGCGGTGGACTGCCAAAGGCACAAACCGCTCTGTCTGGGAAGAAGTACAGCCAGCATGTTCCGTAGAGAAAAGGATGGTGAACCTCATCACGAGTGCTGTGGACAGTTGTTAGGAGAGAGCAGTCCCAAAAGAAGTGTGAGGTAGCCCCAGAGGGGATTGCTCCTCTCCAGGCCCAGGGCCTGTACAGGAAGTTGGAAGCTGCTCTAGGCTAGAGGGCATGCATGGAATTCAGGTTCAGAGCCAGGAAGGGCAGTACACCTAGGTGGGAAGTACACCTGGATTGGCCCCATCTAGGCCGGGTGGGCTTAATTCAGCCAATGGGTCAACCTGTACCATCAACCACGCCTCCCAAATGGACCCCTGAAAAGCCAGAATGGACCCCTGAAAAGCCAGAAACTTTGAGACCACCATCTCTCTCCCAGCGGCTCCTACACTATTTAGCAAACCTGGGCTGCTGCTGGTTTCTCTGGCCTCAGGTTCCACCTGTGGGTGTGAAGTGCCCTGAGGGAGTCTGTGTAAAACCTGAAACTTTTCCTATCCTCTATACAACCCACTTTGATCACAACCCAGGCTTCAGCTGTGAGTTCTTTCTCCTGCTAAGCCAAGGACCAAGGTATTTCTCACCCGAGAAATCTAGCAGAAGGACGTCAAGCTTGATAAAGTAGGGGCGGCAAAAAAAGAGGAAAGCCCTCAAAGAGATGGACTGACACAGTGGCTGCAACAATTAGTTCAAACACATACCCTCGAGACAATGGCAAGTTGTCTCCTACAGATACCTGGCTTCTCCATCAAAAGGATGCTTCTCTCTTAAGAGTATAATGGAAGCCTTTGTCTACCAGTCTTAAGGGTTGATTAACACCATTGTTTACTGGCCTGCCAGACACCTCTGAAGTTTCGCTTAAAGAACTCCGGATATCTCAGATTCACACTTTGCCCCAATCTATTGTGTATGGGCCTGATGGAGGCTTGCACGTCTTAATACTGTATAAACTGTTCAATAAACTCACTCTCTCGCACTCTTATTCCAAGATCAGAGATGAGGTCCTGTAGCCCCATCTCTTCTGGCTTCTTTATTTTCCTTAATTACACATGCCGTGACTGTGGGGCTGGATCCCACAGTACATAGGTTCGTTATGAGTCAGAACCAACTTGATCACATCTTACCACAAGAAGAAGCAAGGAAGAAATCTTGACTGTCTCTCCATAATTGTGTGGAGCTTAGGAAAGTCACTGAATGAATGTCAGCCTTAGTTTCCCCATCTGTAAAATGCAGATATTGTGGTATGTTGCCAGGTGCTGTTGAGACGGTTCTAACTGAAGGCTACCCCGCATACGAAGATGCAGTACTGCCCAGTCCTGTGCCCATCTTGCAGTCGTTTCTGATGTTTGAGCCCACTGTTACAGTCATTATCAATCTATCTCATTGAGAGTTTTCCAAAAAGAAAACAAGGTTACTGCCGTGAGTTCACTCCAACTCATGAGACACTTTAGGGAAGAAAAAACACGTGTAGCTGCCCACTAGGGTGTCCAAGGCTGTGATCTTTCTGGAACTGACTGCCTCAGCTCCCTCCCACAAAGCATCCGTTTGGGTGTTGCTGATTGCTTTAACCACTGGGCCCAGAGGACTCCTCTAAATTAGGGATCAAGCCAAAAAAACAAACTCACTGCCATGGAGCCAATTCTGACTCCCAGCGACCCTGCAGGGAAGGGTAAGACTATGTGAATTTCCAAGACTGGAACTCTTTACAGGAGCAGAAAACCTCCTCTTTCTTCCGTGGAGCCACTAGTGGTTTCAAACCACTGACCTCTCCTTAGCAGCCCACTATGACAGCAGGGCTAGCACTGGTTCTGTGTTGGGCGGCTAACCGTAAGGTCAGCAGTTCAATCTCCCAGCCTCTCCTGAGGAGAAAGATGAGGCTGTCTGCTCCTGTGGCCTGACAGCCTCAGAAACCCCGGGGAGCCGTTCGGTCCTTCAGACGTTCAGTGTGCGTCCCATTCTTCTTGATGGCTTGGGACTGGTAAAGTAGTCGATATTCCAATGCTGACGTTGTCAGGTGCCAACGTGGAGTTGGTTCCGACTCATAGGGACCTTATGTACAACAGAGAGGAGCCCTGGTGGCCCAGTGGTTACATGCGTTCGAAAACACCAGCCGGCTCCTTGGGAGAGAGGCGAGGCTGAGTGAAGAGCTACAGTCTCAGAAATCCATAGGGGCAGTTCTGCCCTGTCCTACAGGGTCGCTATGAATCGGCATCGACTGGGTGGCAGCGAGTTTGCTTTTTTGGTTTTGGTCCAACAAAACGAAACACTGCCCAGTCTTGTGCCGCCCTGGTTGTTCTTAAATTTGAGCTCGTTGATGCAGCCGCTGTGTCAACCCATTTTGTCGAAGGTCTGATTCTTGTCAGATTTGCAAATGTGGTTTTTCATAATTGTTAGAAGCACAAAGAAGCGATGGCAGCATAAGCAGCGTGGTTACCCAGGGGACGCCTACAACTAGTTGGGCTAGAAGGTGCCCTAACTCCACCACCTCACGTGGTACTCCCGAAACATCGCGGCCACAATTATATCAGACCAAAGCCACGCCCACTTCGTCACAGGAACGAGATTGGATCTTGGGATGCCAATCATTCAGGCTCAGGCCCCGCCCTCCAGCGTGCGCCCTCTCGCTAACAGCGTGCGCACGGGGGCGCGCACGGTGACGCGTCCCAGCTGGGGGGCCGGGCGGCTTTGCGGCTCCCGGAAGGAGCGGCGGCGGTAGGAAGCGGGGTCGGTGTGGCGGCTGGCGCTTCGCCGCGGTAGCCGAAATGTTCCCATCTCGTGGTCCATGGAGCCCTGGCCGCCATGTCCGCTGCAACCGAATAGGTGAGGCCAGCCCCCTCCACGCGGGCGAAGGGAGGGCAGGATGCCTTGGCGGCCAGCCCTCGTGGGGGCAGTTGGAGCTGGGGGATTCCGCTGGGCCACCGGTGAGCGGGCCGCGGGACGAATCCCTCTACCCGGGACCCTTCCTCCCCGCGCTGCCGGCGGCCGGGCCCCGCGTCACTGCGTCTGCAGCCGCCAGCCCAGCTCTGCAGAGCATCCCCCGGCCGCGCCCGGCCGCCCCCGGCACCCCTGCTGCCCGCGACAGTGACCCTGCGTGGCAGGTGCGCCTCTCCCCTCCCCTCCCCGCCCCGGCGGGAGAGACGTCGGCAGCAGTCCGGCTGTCGCACCTCCTCTGTGACCACGTTGCACTATCCCTCACCCACAGGCTGGCACGTCCGGCACCCTCTAGGGAGGGACCTGCCTGGGAGAAGGGCTGTGTCGCCGAGGAACCGATTGGTTTGATCCTAACATGTACACGTTCAGCGTCATTTTTGCTTGTTCTGCGTCTGCCAAGTTTCATGCCTTAGATGTTCATTTGGAGAAATGAACCAATTGCATGAAAAAGTAATGATTCAGAGCAGAGTACTTCAAACTTGAGCAATGTGGGGACTCCTTTTTAGAAGGGCCTCAAGGCCATGTTTGAGAAGCTGCTGGGAGAGCCAGTTAGCTGAGCCCTGGTGCGGAACATGTACATTTTTCTCCTTGGGTTCCAATCAGTGACCGTTTAGCTATCAGCCGAGCGCTTGCACCACTGCACCACCAGGACTTGCTTCACCTTGCCTTGTTGTTAGGTGCTATCAAATTGGTTCCAACGCAGTGACTGCGTTCTGCCATCCTCACAGCTTTGCTGCGTTTGAGCCTGTTGTTGCAACCACTCTGCCCCTCCATCCTCCTGTTGGTCGTCTTCCTCCTACACAGACCCTGCCGCTGTGTATTGATAACATGTCTAAAGTACGAGAAAGTCTCAGCTTCCTCATTTCTAAGAAGAATTGTAGTTGTGCTTCTTCCAGATTCCTTCATTCTTTTGACAGCCCGTGATATATTCAATCTTTTTCGCCAGTATTATCATTCAGGTGCATCCATTTCTTCTTTGATTTCCTTTACTCACTGCCCAGCGATGGAAAATGCCGTGGCGTGGGTCAGGCACACTTTAGTCCTCAAAGGGACATCTTTGCGTTTTAACAGTGTAAAGAAGTCTTTTGCAGCAAATTTGCCCAATGCGATACACCAGTATATCATTTGATTGGTTTTTGTTTTTTTCTCCCCCTCTCTAGTTTGTACATGCACAACACATGATTAAAGACGTGTCTACTATCAGTGGATGGCTGCAGACAAATTCTCTCAGTAATGTACTTAAATCATTGGCTTTCTTGACTGCTGCATACAGGGACATCCATTCATTCATTTATTCTGGTTACTAGTTAAAAGAAATCTTTTGACAACTTCAGCTCTTTTCTGTTTATCTCGATGTTGCTGATGGGTTAGGTTCTGAGGGTTTTTGTTTTATATGCATTGAGGTGTAATCTATACTGGAGGCTGGGTCTTTGATTTTCATCAGTAAGGATGTTAAGTGCGCTTCGCTCTCTGCAAGCAAGGTGTGGCATTGCATACTGCAGGTTATGCAGGTCTCCCTCTGGTCCTGTTTTTCTTCATTTAGTCTAGCTGCTTGGATTATTGGATCGGCATACTATAAATTGAATACAGATGCTGAAACGATATAGCCCTGACACTTACTTTTCATGAGTTTAATCCATGTAATGTACCTTGTTCTGTTCGAATGTCTACCACCTGGTCTATGTACAGGTTCTTCATGAGCACAATGAAAAACAACAACACAGAAACAAAAGCAAACTCACTGCCATCAAGTCAATGCTGATTCATAGCGACCCCCTGTGGGTTTCTGAGACTGTTTAGGAGAATAGAAAGCCCAGTCTAACTCTCTCGGAGCTGCTGGTGGTTTCGAAATGCCCACCGTTCGGATCACAGCCCACCACCTAACCACTACACCACCAGAGTTCTGGAGTTTCCATTCTTCACAGTGTTCTCATACCCACACAGTCGAGTGCATTTGCATAGTCAATAAAACACAAGTAAATGCCGTTCTGGTTTTCTCTGCTTTCAGTCTTGTCCTCCTGTGATCTAGCTTAAACTTCAATATTTGACTGCAATCACTTTTTAATGATCTTCAGCACAATTTTATGATGATGATATTAATGGTAATGTTCTATAATTTGCCTACACTTGTTAGGTGGCAGTGCATTGGGTCTGACTCACAGTGACCCTGTGCACGCAGAAAGAAGCACTGCGTGCTCCGGCACCATCCTCACTACCGTTACATTCGAGCCCATTCTTGCAGCCGGTGTGTCAGTTGTCTCATTGAGGGGCTTCTTTGTGGCTGACCTTCCACTTTACCAAGCATGATAGCCTTCTCAAGAACTGGTTATTCCTGATAACATGTCCAAAGTGTATGAGACTGAGTCCTGCCATCCTCACTACTAAAGAACATTCTGGCTGTACTTCTTGCAAGATAGATTTGTTTGTTCTGACAGTCCAATCCGTGGCACATTTTTTTAAATTGTGAATTAGGTGGGGGTTTACATTTCAGATAATCAGTTTTGCATTCACCATTTTACACTACCCCTCCTCCTCTGAGTTCTCGTCTCCCTCTCGGGGGTTGCTATCTTCTCCTTCACCTAGGTTGACGCTGTTAGCGCTCCAGCCTACTGCTGCAACCCCTCTGCCCCCCTCGCCCTCCTGCTGCCCATAGGACTTACTTAGTCTCCACCAGCGCGCCATAATTCTAATGCATCAATTCTTCTTCGGTCTTCCGTGTTCACTATACAGCTGACACATGAATATGAGGCAGTTGGTAAAAGCGTGGCCTGAGTCACATGCACCTGTGCCCTCAAAGTGACATCTTTAACACGTGCAGCAGGTTTGCCCATTGCAAATGTATGACATTGTTGGTTTCTTGACTGCTGCTTCCACGGGTGTCGACTGTGGATTCAAGTAAGATGGAATCCTTGACAGCGTAATCTTTTCAGCATTTATCATGATGTTTCCTGGTCCAGTTGTGAGGATTGCTGTTGCACTGAGTTGCAACTTAGAATGAAGGCTGCTTCGCTGTTCATCAGTAAGCGCTTCAAGTCCTCCTTTTCAGCAAGTGCGTTTGTACCACCTCCTTTTGTGGGTTCTTATAAGCCTTCCTCCAATCCTGCTGCTGTGTTCTTCATCTAGTCCCGTTTCTCAGATTATTTGCTCAGGATGCAGATTGAATAATTACGGTGAGAGAACACAACCCTGGCTAGCCTTAGCGAGGCTTAGACGAATGCTATACTGTGTGGGTTAACTATACTTGATAATGTGTCTTTATATCAGCCTTGCCAATTCTGTTTGACACATAAATAGAGCCATAAACGGGATACCAGTTTTTCAAAAAATTATTTTATTGGGGATACCAGTTTTTATAAAATACTTGTTTACTTCTGTATTTATCTAGACATTGATTTACCACTGCTTTTGCTGCATGTGGGATGTATGGTTTGCATTCTTCTAGTTCATAGGTTCCCAAACTTACTTGGCCTACCTCTCTCTTTTCCGAAGAAAAATGAATCAGTACCCTCTGGCAGTTAAGATTTGTTGTACTATATATAGCCCATAGTCCATGGTAAAGTATAGGTATCTGCTTTTGTCCCTCCCCCACCCCCCACCATGGTCCCAGCACCTCTTAAGGGGCAGTACAGCCCACTTTGAGAAGTACTGTTCTAGCTCCAAACAGGGAACAGTCTGCCCTGGTATATCAGCAGAACAAAGAAACAAAAATCAGTGTTGATCGGGGATTTGTAAATCTTTACATGTTATGTTAACTTGGACTAGACCACACCCAGTACAGAAGTGTGTACAGAGTGTGACAAAGACCTGGTTCTCGGAAGAAGTGTGCGATTGAGACCAGGACATCCCAGTTGGGTGGAGTGGGCCTTAGGAAAAGCTGGAGGCAAGAATGGGAACAGTTGTGTTACGGGGAGAGAAGAAAGACTGGAGATGCGCTCGCTAGAGCAGAGGGCTGTTTCCCAGCAGGGGAACAGGCGGTGAGAGAAAGCAGGTGCCACTGTTGGCTATGGGTGCCGTGCTATGGCTATGGTTTTGGTCCATAGGCCTCTGGAAGATTCTTGAACTGGTTATCTTTTAAAAGGAGTGTTTTACAAAGAAGTGTCAGTAGTGTTCCTGGGGAAGGCAGAAGGTAGATCATCTGCCAAGAGGTCTGTCTGAGATAGGATGTGTGCTGTGGTCGTTTTAGATGTACAGAATCCAGGTATTGAGGCAGCATTAACAAGACTTGGGAAAACGGAAAGCCACAGTTGAGAATCAGATGAATCTAGTCCATGCAGAACACCCTTATGGACCTGGACATTTTGGAAAGCAGGAGTTTGTGACAAAAGATTGTAACTCCATCCTAGAGAAATGACTAACCCAAATGTGCTAAGTGCATGCAACAACACGGGTGAACCTCGACAACCTTGTGCTGATTCAGACAGAGGGAGAAGGAGTGTAAGAGACCACGTGATCCAGAGGAGGCAAACGTGGAGACCAAAGTTTAGCAGTCCTTACAGAGACAGGTAGGAGGAGGAACGGGCAAGTATTGCTTAAGACCGCGGTTCTTAACAAGTGGGTCGGTCGCCTGATTCATAACAGTAGCAAAATGACAGTGATGAAGTAGCTACGAAAATAATTTTATGAAAGGGTCACGGCATTAGGAAGGTTGAGAACCACAGGCTTAAGAGATACTGCGTTTCTCCTAGGAGTGGTGGAAGAAAATTGGAAGCATGATTGGTGGATGTAATTCATGTTAGTGAACTGTACATGTTGAGCTGGCAACAGTTTGTTACATATTTCACACACAGATTAAAAAAAAAAAAAGATTGTGACTGCATACTTCAGTGGTTCTGAACCTTCCTAATGCCAAGACCCTTTAATACAGTTCCTCCTGTTGTGGTGACCCCTTATGTGGCCGTATCTGCATGTGGGCGGACCTACCCTGAGACGGATAGAGGAGTGGTGTCTCGGTTCCTAAGACCATCGGAAATATGTGGGTCTGGACCCACAGGTTGAGAACCCTGGCATCCTTAATTGGGTTTGCAGTGTCAGGACTCCCGGAGGCTCAGGGCGTGGGGATGGGCTTTGAGGGGCATTGCAGCTGTGATGTAGGACAAATGTGATGAGAAAAAGACCACTTAAAAACGAGGACTGGAATATTGAATGAGCGGTGAGAGGAAGAAAGGTTTGATGAGGACTTGATCTTAACAAATGAAAATGTTTAAAGCTTAAATAAGGGAAACATATAGATCTTAGATGCAATCACATGCATGTGTCTTAAGACAATGACTTAAATCCCCTTACAACTGCAGTACTTTCGCCGCTTCTCCTACAGAGATACACTGTTTCTTGCTCAGAAGTCTAGCTTATGTGTCTGCAACGTGGTTTGAGGGGACTGGGGAGTTGGCTCATGTCGGTTTTCCTGCACCCTGTGTTTTCACCCAGGAGCCATTTCTCTGCCGTGCAGAGCAGGTGGCCTGACTGGTGTTTGAAGGCATGGAAGAGCCAACAGATGGGCCCAAGGGTGTCCTAGAGCTGCGGAGCAGGAAGAGTGGGGGCCTGGCCTTGCTGCGTGGCTTCTAGCATGGCTAGAACCCAGCGGAGGAGAGGAGAAAGATGGGTTGGAGGATAAGGGAAGCAAACTAAGATGAAATCAGAGTGGGTCACAGTGGCCAAATCCTGAAGGACTTTGTGGGTCACACGAAAGAGGTTGGCTTTTACTTTAAGTGAGACAGGAGCCATTCATTGGAGTGTTGTTGGTTCAAGGGTGACGTCATCATGTTATCATGGACATGGGGTGGAGGCTGTTGGTACTGATGCCTGCGCTGCAGATGAGGAATCTGCTGGCTCACTGTGTTGAGCAACAGGTAGGAGAGCAGTTAGGCTGTTGTTCCAATAAACTAGGTAAGAGATCATTTTCTCTCCTTGCCCATTCATAGTGACCCTACAGGACAGCCTAGAACGCCTCCTCGGAGTCCAAGGCTGTGGCTGCTTGCTGGAGTAGAATGCCGCGCTTGCTCCCATGCAGGAGACAGGAGATAAGAACCTGGCCCCCAGCAGAGGCCATAAAGAAGTGAGCGCGGCGGTTAGAGTGATGGAGGTCGAAGAGAGGAGCTCCGGTGGCACCATGGATTAGGCATTGGGCTGCTAACTGCAAGGGTGGAGGGTTACGGGAGAAAGACGAAGCTCCGTAGAGATTCACAATCTCCGAAACCCCAGGAGTCAGAATTGATTTGGTGGCAGTTGGTTTTGGGGGCAGAATTGGATCTGAAAGGTAGAAACAGAGGCAGGACGCAGCGAGCTTCTGTGGTTTCTGGACTGAGCAGATTATTTTTTTCATGGTCCTGTGTGACATTCAGATAAGGCGATCTAGTGAGCAGGGGAGGGTCATATAGCTGGAGCTCAGCAGAGAGGCTGGGGAGGTGGGGTGGGGGGCAGAATGAGTGATCTGGTTATTGAAGCAATAGACTGTGACTGACCAGGAAGAGAGAAAGGTTGAGGAACAGCTGCGTAGCTGGGATTGGCAGAGAAGGAAGACTGTGAAGGCATGGGCTATGGACGAAGAAGCAGCATAGATAAGTCTTGAGAGCAAAAGTAGGACCAAGAGGTCAAGAACGATAAAGACTGAAAAAAGCCCTCCAGGCCGGCAGGTCATCTGGAGGAGAGGTGACAATGGCTTAAGCAAGAGACCTAACCGGGAATATAATGTCCTGCATGGTTCCTTGTCCATAAAAGGGAAGCCATATTCTTTCTCAAATAAATGGATATTTCAAATTATCTTTTAGGTAACGGTTAGTCTGTGTGTGTCTCCTGGCCCCACACAGATGGTCCCTAGCCTTCATCGCCACGAGGTCCATAAGACCCCTGAGGTGCGATGACCTTCCAGGTGGAGAGCCCGTCTGGTACCAGAGGGTCCTCATCCATTATTTTAGGCCTCATCTCCAGCAGCAACAGGGCAGTGCTAGGATCATGCACCACGTTATGCCGCCTGGAACTCAGACCGAGGCTTTGTGAACAGACGTGTTGCCTGCCCTGTGTCATCTCTGGTTTTCTCACTTCCTGGAACAGGATGGCTCTGTGTGAGGCCCCGCTGTCTCTGTACCTGTGTGTGAGAAGGGGGGACAACTCCCAGCACTCTGCCGGATCCTGAGCCGCCAGAATGGGGAGGTGAGTGATGGGGCCGCAGGCCTTGAGAGGGAGCGGCAAACACATCTACCTCTGTCAGGAACTGTCACGAAACTAGATCCGGGAGGAAAAACTATCTGAGCCTCAAGGGAGCGGTGTTAGAAGCTGTGCTGTATTTCTGTTTCACATCTGTCTTCTCCCCAGGCATAGAGGGGTGCCTACCACAAAAAGAACGTGCTTGTGCGAGGCAGGCGGAGCGTACTGGGGTTGACAGTGTTTCCATTAACAAGGCATCGGACTGGAATCTCAGCAGGGAGTAGATTAAGCATGCAATAACTGCCTCTGAGCTTCAGCAGAAGGATTGTATATTGCATTCTGTACCATTGGCTTTATACAAACACTTGATAAAGAATGTGGGTGGGGAGGGGCTGATGGATTCCCTGGAGGGACCCAAGAACCCAAAAGGGGAGTGGGGATTACTCTTGTTGGACAGGTTCGTTGCATTACAAGGATACCTTCCCCTTCCGTGAACTCTTTAAAGCAAAGACTGTAGAAATGAACTAGAACATAATAGAATGCACCCTTAAGGCAGTTTGTTTTTTTTCATACCTATCCAGAAGGAGCATCTCATTCCTTCTATAAACTAAGAAGAAACGTTCCATTTATTTGCCACAAAAACAAAACCCCCAAAACATCAGGACTAGCCCTAAAAACACTGGGCATACAAAACTTACTGGCTGCTTCCTTGTAAGGATATTGTTATGTGTAATATTTTCTCCCATCACTCAGCCATCTCTCTGGGAGAATGTACTTTGGAGTTCAGTGTTCAGAAAATCTTGTTCTTCCTGAGCCGTTGATATATTTCTAATCTGATGAACAATGCTTTAGGCACTAGGATGCCCAGCCAAGTAGAAATTTGCATCTCTTGAATCAATTTCCTTTTGGCTTTATCATCCTTAAACCTGCTTTCATTATTATCTTATTGAACTTGTTTTCTGCAATCCTTGTAATCCTTAAAAAAAAAAAAATTTTTGGTAACTTGTTATTGTTACTCCAGTGAAGGTTTCCAGAGAACAATGATTTTCTGTTGAACAATTCATACACATTTTGTTTCCTGACATTGACTGCAATCCCACGAAGCAACGGCACGCTTTTCACTTCCTCCTCGTGTCTGCTGCTTCCATTACCAAAGCCTTTTCCAAACCCAAACCAGACCAAACTCACTGCCGTCAAGTCAGTCCGACTCGCAGAGACGCAGTGTAAGGTTTTTGAGGCTCTACATCTTGACAGGGGCAGACAGCCTCATTTTTCTTCCTAGGAGCAGCTGGTAAGTTGGACTCGCTGACCTTGTTAGTCGCTCCACTTTAAATAAAAGGAAAACATTTAAGTGTCTTGAGCCATCGGGTTAATTCGCATTCATAGAGTTTGTTCTGCAGCAAAATAGCAGAATGGACTGAGTTCTTTGGCAAAGTGGAGGCGAGCTTCTGGTGTACTGATGCCTGCAGACATGGGATAGAGGGGTGCAATCTGAGTACTTTACAATAAGGTCCTTTTGGTAAGGGAGCCTCTTGCTTTCAATCTGTATTTGTTTTTAATTTCAGGATCGGCATCTCCTGCCTAGTCCCTGCTTCCTGGCATTTTAGCATCTCTCCAGTGGGGTGCCTTCGAATCCTAAATACCAACTTACGACAAATTATTGTCATCAGTGTCCTGGCCATTACGGTTTCACTTTTATACTTTTCTGTTGTCATAATTCGCAATAAGTATGGGAGGCTGTCCAGAGACAAGAAGTTTCAAAGGTAAGAGGTCTTCTCCATCCCTAATTTCATGACTTCAACAAGACTCTCAGGGTCCGATTAGAGTTTGAGGAGCAAGCGACTGTAGGAACTAGATTCGGTCCAGAGTCCACCATGGCGTGAACATAAGCTGCCTGCAGCTGGTTAGCTGCTGCGACTGTCACACCGTGGCCCTGCGACATTGACTTACACATAAACTTGTGACAGCTCATAAGCCAATTTTTTAGCTGCAATTAATGGCTTGGAAGTCCGTAGTTTTACTTCAGAACTTGTCCTAATGTCTTTAAAGAATATGGAGTGTATATCTAATTTAAATGATCCTTATTACTATCACTTTCTTTCTCTTTTGGTTTTTCCATCAGTTGGCAGTTGTAAAATATGATACAGTGTAGGAATCCGTACGTGGCATTTGCTGATCGCATCTACGGTAGGAGTCCAGTGCAGGATGGTATTCTCAGTCTGAATAAGTGTGTTTCTTTTTCTAAACAAGGTACTTGGCAAGAGTTACTGACGTTGAAGCGACAGACACCAATAACCCGAATGTAAACTATGGTATTGTGGTGGACTGTGGTAGCAGTGGGTCTCGAATATTCGTCTATTGTTGGCCAAGACATAATGGCAATCCTCATGACCTGCTGGATATTAGACAAATGAGGGATAAAAACAGAAAACCGGTGGTGATGAAAATAAAACCTGGTAAGTGAATGATAAACATCGGATTGGCTAGCAGGTTCTGCCCTTTAAGTCTCTGTGAGAGATGTGTGTGTGTGTTTGTGTATGCACGCACACACGCATATGCACTAAGGAACCTTATACTGATAAATGATGACTACAGCTTATTATTTTCCATTTCCAAAATTATATCCCATTTTAACGTGTTAAAGTATCTGTGTTCATGAAAGGATTTCTATCAAGTCCACCACTTGAGTTGTGTTTGTTTTCATGGATGATTTGAAGCCCCACTTCCTTCTTCAGGCAGCTCTCAGTGCAGTGATTGGTGCAGCTGTGGCATCGGCGCACTGCTTGGGAAACTGAAAATCTCTCGCTGAGCAAAAAGTCAGCAGTTTGAGCCCACCAGCTGCACCATGAGAGCAAGATGTGGCAGTATGCTCCCATCAGGGTTGCAGCCCTGGAAGCCCCGTGGGCCAGTGCTGCGCAGACAGTCGCTGCAAATCGAAATGACCCGCCAGCACTGACTTTGCTTAGGAGAGAGAGAGAGACCTTATGCAAACATTATTTGTACATCAGAATACATATCTATGAATTATGGTCAGCTCTCTATAATCTTAATAACTTTTTAATTCTTATGAGCATTAATTAGAAGACTCGTTTTCTGTTGCCCTGCTCCTTATGGTCTTATGTATTTCTAATTGGAAAACATTATAAAGATTAAAGTAGTATTGATCAGGTTTTTTAAAAGCACCCCCAAAACTTGAAAATGAAACTATAGAACACTGTAAAGCAGGGAGGGGGGTAGGGTAGGAGGGGAAAAAAATGAAGAGCTGATACCAAGGGCTCAAGTAGAAAGCAAATGTTTTGAGAATGATGATGGCAACAAATGTACAAATGTGCTTGACACGCAATAGATGTATGTATGAATTGTGATAAGAGTTGTATGAGCCCCCCACCCCCACCCAAATGATTTAAAAAAAAACAAAAAACACTGTAAAGCAGTCAGGAAGAGTTGAACCCTTGCAGTCCATCTAGCGGCTTCACCTGGGGTTAAACTGCCCTCATGGAATAAGGTGAACGTTGAAATCGCCCTTTTGGAACAGAAGGAGAATTCTAACACCGTCCCAGGCTGGATACCAGAACCTCATTAAAATCTGTCTGGACGTTGTAAAGCACCTGGGAGTGTTTGAAATAAGTATCTTTTATACCCCTTCTTTGTCCGGAAGTGTGAACCCCTATTCAAGATTCCAGTAATTTCCTTACTGAATATGCCCAGTCACTAGTGTTGGGCCTGCGGGTCGTTGAAATAATGTTTCATGTGTCCCTTCTCTTCTGATGCAAATACTTGACCCTTTCTCAGTTACAATTTAAAGGAGCCCCGTGTAAAGCACTTGACCGCTATTAGAAAGGCTGACTGTTGGAGCCTGCCAGCCACTCGGTGGGAGAAAGAGGTGGCTCTGCTTCCATCAAGATTTACAGCCTTGGAAACCCAGTAGGGCGGTCTTCTTATCTGTCCTCCTAAAAAGATTTCTGACTATGAGTCAGAATTAACTCTGGCAGTAGGTTGTTTTTGGCTTGGGGGGGTCACAATGTATTATCTATGAATGAAGAAAAGTTTTAACTTCTGGAAATACTCATTTGCTTTTGCACTCATTTAGCAAATATGTATTGAGCCTTTGTTATTTGCCTAACACTATGTGGAGAATGCATGCTTTAACAAGCACAGGTTGTGTTCTCAAAACTTGCATTTGTACTGAGACAGACAATAGGACATTTCGACGAGGTGCAGTGACGTGCTGCACGTAGAATTAGAGGGGAAGGAGAGCCTATAATGAGAGCGCTCAGGAGAGACCCTTAGCTGAATCTGGCCGCAAGGGCTAGCCAGGTGAGAAGATGGGGAGTAGGGAGGCGATTCTTGGAGGCGGTGCACAGCCCCTAAGGCCAGACAGAGTGTGCTGCCTTAGAGGAAGGTGGTTCAGTAGAGCTGAAGGCTGGATGGAAGAAACAGAGAGAGATAAAGGAGGCGGGTATGCTCTCCTGAAGAATTTAGCTTTATGGTGGGCATTTGTAGAGGTACCGCAAAAGTGTTTTAAACCAGGAAAAGATACGGTTTAAGAAGTATGAGGAGTGCTGTCGAGATCCCTGGGTAAAGCCCAGGCTCTGGAACCGCACCCCGATGAGTCTCTAAAGCAGCAGTTCTCAACCTGTGGGTCTGGACTCCTTTGGGGGTCGAACGACCCTTTCACAGGGGTTGCCTGATTCATAACAGTAGCAAAATTACAGTTATGCAGTAGCAATGAAAATAATTTTATGGTTGGGTCACCACAACATGAGGAACTGTATTCAAGGGTCACGGCATTAGAAAGGTTGAGGACCACTGCTCTAGAAAGAAACTGGGGCACACTGCCTATGCCATGTGAGGGTACCAATGGGCTATCATGGAGCCTAACCAATGAACGCTCGAGAAATCCAACCTGTACTCACTTTAGCTACTGTGAGGCCTTTATTGGTCAATTCTGCAAATTGGGCTGAGGGGGAGTGCCTCACAGCCTTTCATCCCCTAATTCACAAGCCCCTTTCTCTGGTCCCTCATTGGTTGAGACGGTGGGGTGAATAATCTTCCTTGAATGTCTCCTACTGTAAAGTTTCCCCCTCTGAAGTGGATCCTTCCTCTCTGTTCCCCTTTCTTAATTCTTCATGGGTTCCCACATTCCATACCCCAGGTGCCTGGGCCCTGGTGATTGTTCCATCAGCTATCAGCCAGTGCCCTAGCTACATGGTAACTCCTTGACCCTTTGTTTCCTGACTGCTGAAGATGCACCCGCCTGGTGACTTATATCTCACCGGAAGGAAATGGTGGGGGCATTTCCAAGGCTGGAGGGGGACAGGTTGGCCGAGAGTGGTGGCATCTGCAAGAAATGAGGAAAAGTAAAACATTGAGAAAGGAACCCAGGAGAGGCGATCTGTGGTGCTCCAAATGTTTGGTTGAGCATGGGGGCGGGACTTCATGCAGGACGCTGGCTGGCAGCATTGGGCGGCCAGTGATGGGGGCTCCTGAGGCAGGCAGCAACTGCCAAGGCAAGAACAAGTTGATGTTGAATTTGGGGTGCCTGTGAGATGTCCGCATGGTGATGCCGGTGGACAGTTCCTACTTCCTGATCCAGATTGCTGCCGACTAGGGGCTCAGCTGCCCCGTGGTGCTGGCTGCCATCGGAGTGAATGAGCTGCCCGGGGGACTTAGGAGCGTGCTTCCTCGGGGCCAGGGTGAAGAGCCACGTGGCTGACACATGTTAGATGCTACATTCAGGCCGGCACGAGGGAGCATAGTTTATATTTCTCTCAAATGACCCATACTGAAGAAATGTAACTTGTCTACTTGTCTGCAATGTCTACTTGTTAACCAAAGTCCCCTGTTTCTCCAGGCATTTCAGAATTTGCTACTTTCCCAGAGAAAGTCAGCGATTACATTTCTCCACTCTTGAACTTTGCTGCCAAGCATGTGCCACGGACAAAACACAAAGAGACGCCTCTCTACATTCTCTGCACAGCAGGGATGAGGATCCTTCCCGAAAGGTGATCCCCACACTCGGGCCAGCCAGCGAGGCTGTTCAGCTTGTGTGTGAAAAACGAAACCATCCCTGACTCTTCCTTCAAGCCTGGATTGGTGCCAGAGCTGTTGCTTTGGTCAGAAACCACCTCTCTCAGTGTATTTGTTTATGACTACAAACTGGGAAGTTTTCATGAAAAACTGTCTGTTTTATGAATTAACAGACTGCTTGTAGCTTCACATCCCAACCAGCCGCTTCTCAGTTCAGTTCTGGCTCAAGGCGCCCCCGTGTGTGCGGAGTAGGAATGCTCCGCGGGGTTTCAAGGCCAGGACTTCTGGCAGCGGGTCACCATGCCTGTCTGCCGAGGTGCTCCTGGGTGGGTTCCAGCTGCCGGCCTTCAGCCTTAACCATCAGTGCCACCCGAGGACTCCATCCTTGGAATCTTATAATTCTTATAATGGGGCTCAGTTTGAAAATTATTTTCTCAAATGCAGTCTCTTCAATGAATTGCTTTGGTTCCCAAATTAATTATTTCAAATACAATATACCAGCGTTATAGTCATCAGGGGAGATAACCTTTTTCCTTTCCAAGACAGAGAAATTCGGGATGTAATGTTTTGAAATGTATGTTTTTTTATTGTCTTGTAGTCAACAGAAAGCCATCCTGGAAGACCTCCTGACCGATATCCCTGTGCACTTTGACTTTCTGTTTTCCGACTCTCATGCAGAAGTCATTTCAGGGAAGCAAGAAGGTTAGTACATTGGTATGAAACTTCAGTATCAACTTCAACTTTATGTTGCGGATCTAGGCTTTCCCAGTTTCCCCAAAATCTGACCATTAAATTACTCTGAACACCTTGAAATTGAGATAGTATAGTTTTTAAATGGCTAAATTTGTTATTTGTATGGATAGTCTGTTACCCACACATCGAGCCACTTAAAAAAGTATGTGGGGGGTGGGTGGGTATAAAGAACATTTTCCTGAGGGGGCGTTGAGAAGAGTAGACTGGCAGACCAACATGGAAAAAAGATGACAAAAATGTTGCACAACATGAAGGATGTAATCAGAGGCACAGGATTCTACGGGTAGCAATGGTTGACTTGGTCTGTGTTCTGTTGTATTTATTTCCATCAGAATCCACCCCCCAAATTGTCTTTGTCATAGTTAGGGTTCTTATTTTTGACTCATTTTGATAGAAAAGATTTGTGTTTATGTTCCTTATGATGATGAAGATAATTACTGATTTATTGGACCCTTCTACTGATTTACTGCGGATTTGAAAAGGAGTAATTCTTTTTTACTTTGACACACTAAGAAAATATTAATTCTATTTTTAAAGAGTTCGTCTTAAAAAATAACTGACAAATCAATATGATTTGCAGACATAAATTGCTAGAAATAAATCCCAAGAAGCACTTATTTCTGAATCTTTAATCATCTTAGTAATTGCCCCTTATGTGAAAGGCATGTAAAGAAGGCCGATTAGGGTAAACTAATGGTACCATTGAATTGTTCACAGAAGACTAAGGGGCACAGTAGCTCTTACACAAGGTAGAGTTTTAGGTGCCATAAGGAAGATAAGGAGAAAGTTGAGTGGAAATTCAAAAGAAGGAAAAGTTTGGTGTGTTTTTTTTCCTCCCACCTAGGGGCATCATGGAGAAAGTGATACTTGAACTGGATCTGAGGAGATATCTTATAAAGAGAGCATGCAGAACATGGTGAAGGTGGGGCTCAGAGGGAGGAATAGGAGGCAAACTCTAGGCAGAAGAAATATATGTGAGTCAAAAACACTGGTAAGAAGGAGTCCCTGTGGACAGGGGAACAGAAAGGTTGGTTTGACTAGGTGCAGCCCTTTTGCAAGGTGGTTGTAATGTTGAGAAATTGGACGAGTAGGTTAGACTCAGATCCTAAAGAAGACATCAGTAGCAAAGAGTGGGCTGGAGTGAAGAGTCTGGGGAGCTTGACAGATGGCCCGTCACCGCCCCTCGCAGTGGAAATGGGTCGAGGTTGCGTGGAGGAGATGTCGTAGAAGTCGGATCACTGAGACTTGACAGCCAAATGAATGTAGGCTGAACGGAGAAAGTACAAGATGACTTGAGAGTGTGAAACCATGGAGTCTGGAAAACTAACTCCCAGGGAATTGTATTTTTAACAACTACATATAAAACTATAAAGATTAATATTAAACGTTCTTGGGAGACCACTAGGCAAAAAATACACCTGTAGTGCACTCAAACCTGTTGCTGTCAAGGTGATTCTGACTGACAGTCCATAGGACTCCCAGGCTGTACTGTCGACAGAAGCCGATTGCAGTGCCTTTCTCCCACAGAGGGTTCGAACTGCCAGCCTTTCGGTTAGCAGCCAAGTGCTTAACTAGTGTGCCTCTAGCTATGCTAAAACCAAACCCACTGCTCTCTAGTCAGTTCCAACTCACAGCCACCTTAGTTAGCTACCTTGCATAGCAAAGGTAGGAAACTTTTTTCCTACCAAGGGGCATTGGACATTTGTAACACCACTCGCAGACCATGCCACATTATCAACTGAAAAAGTGTTTGATGTCAATTAAGTCCACGAGGAAGCAGCATACCAGCATCCATGATGCCGGATTTTAAATGTTAAAGTCCAAATCCGAAAGAGGGAATGGTATCAGCTTAAACTGAAATGCTGGTGTACAGAGGTCTGTGGATGACAGTAGAAGACCAAGGCACATTTGTAGGGTCTAAACACGGAATAAGCCTCTGGTGATTCCCTGTAATATAATTGAGGAATGGGAATAACCTGTTTATCACACAGAGATTATTATAGTGATGACTATCTGACTTGAATGGTTAAAACTTTATGCTTTGATCTCCCTTTTGATAGGTTTTGAGCTAGATGTGGTTTTTAATGTTTTCTAGTTTTCTCAAATTGGGGTTTCTGTGTTGCATTTTGTTATTGTTAGTAGTCTCCTTGACTCTCTGTTATGTATTTTTCTTTGTTTTTTAGTATATGAAACCCAAGATAGGTGACTCGCGTGAGACAATAACTAGAATCAAGTTTCCTGGAGGGTTCAGCAGGGGAGGTGGGACGTGGTCATGGAGAGCTGAGAGCAAGGAATACAAGCAGGAAGACATTGTCTTGAAACTGAGTGTCGTAGCAATGACACCACCCTGCTTGATATGACTGAATTATTGAGTGGTATGATGTCTAGATGAAAACCAAACAAAATGATTTGAAAAAAAACAAATTGAAATTTAAAAAAAAGTTTAATTAAAAAAATTAGTTGGTCTGTTATATTTGGTCAAATATTCACTTAACTCATGCCTAATGTGATAGCAGGAACTGCTTCTTTGGGACGAGGCCTGTGGTGTTAGCTGGCGGTAATGATTTCTCAGGACTTACATGACGCATGGGCCAGGCACCCCCCACCATTTGGTATAAGGTTTCTTAGACTAAGCCTTTATGGGGGCAGACAGCCTTACCTTTCTCCCTCAGAGCCACCGGTGGGCTGGCCTTGTGGCTCATAGCCCAATACCTAAGCCACTGCATCCCCATGCATTAAATGCATGGATTGAACATATCATCTTGTTTCAGACAATGTCAGGGAGTAAAAATAAATGACATGTTACATAGGCTGCATTCATAAGAACTATAGAAGGTATTTTAAATGTTATTTTTCTTCCTTTCTCCCTGTAAAACATCTATAGGTGTGTATGCTTGGATTGGCATTAATTTTGTCCTTGGGCGATTTGAACATATTGAAGATGGTAAGTACCATGCTTACAAGTAAGGTTTAACTGGGAATCAGGGTTTTTCTCTTTAACCCAGACGATTAAAGAGGAGTTAAATTCTGTGACACTGCCAAGTGTGTGGGCGTAGAGCACAAAGAACTGCGTTGTCTTGCGCCTGAGCCTGGTTTTAGTTGAGAGGAGTATACAGTCGTTATGAAGCGTGCATGTTCTTGAAATCCGCTATGCAAACAAGATGACTCTTCAGGAGCTTCCAGCGCTGGGGGTCGGCTCTGTTTGCCGAGTCTCGCTTGCTCTTTGCAGATGACGAGGCAGTGGTGGAAGTTAACATCCCTGGGAGCGAAAGCAGTGAAGCCATTCTCCGCAAAAGGACCGCGGGCATCCTGGACATGGGAGGCGTGTCGACTCAGATAGCGTACGAAGTCCCCAAAACTGTAAGCTTTGCCTCCTCACAGCAGGTTATTATCTGTACAAATTTCCTTCTTTTGGTTCGGTTTTCGTTTAACCTGTGTCCATCCATTTTTGTTTTTGTTTTCTGAGTCTCAAAGCGTCTTTACTGTGCTTGCTGAGGTGCCCGCCCAGGAGGAAGGAGACGGGAGGAAGCCAAGGCAACCCTCAGCTAAGCCGTTTGTTTGTCATTGAATCAATCAGCTGACTTGATCCGGACCTGGAGTTTCCTATAGTATATGTCAGTCAGATGCTTGATTCGTGTTTTCACTTTTGTTCTGTCACTTCTTTTCTCAACAGGTGTCCTAAAACTTAATAACCTTTGGACGGCTTAAGGAGTAATTGGGAAACTATGATGCTTCTTTGTAATGGTCCAGGCAGCTTTTAAGTGCTCAGGAGAGGTTGAGGCTTGTGCCAGTCCTTCCTCCCACACTTCTGAAGTTGAGGTTTTATGATCTTCGTGCCGCCCCCTGCAGTGCTCTCAGGCCCACCCTGGGTAGA
Organism: Echinops telfairi; assembly: GCF_000313985.2. Taxonomy (NCBI): domain Eukaryota; kingdom Metazoa; phylum Chordata; class Mammalia; order Afrosoricida; family Tenrecidae; genus Echinops; species Echinops telfairi. The sequence goes on from NW_022103906.1 coordinate 22,383,868, forward strand.
CGGATGCCCTCATATGTACAGGGAACACTGGGAGGAAGGCCTGGGTTGGTTTCCAGAGCTCTCAGCCAATGACAGCGGGTCCTCATTACCTGACTGGAGAGTAACAACAGTGGTTGACTGATGACATTTTCCCTCAGAAGAAGGGTGGCAGCATCGTGTGGTGTTTGCTAAAAGGGAGGCTGTGGAGCGGCACAAACCTGCCTCACGTCATCATTCTGGTCCCTACCAGTTGTGTGACTTTATACCAGCCACTGAACGTCTCAGGTGCCCTCATTGCTAAGGGTGGACAACATGCCAGGCAGTTATGAGGATCGGTGCAGTGCACACAGGCTCCGCGGATGTTAACTAATATTATATCTATTCATTTGTTAGGGCGGTCAACAACAGCTTTGAGCTCCTGGGAAAGAGATTTTGGAAATTTAAGTGTTAAAAAGTTGTCTTTTCTATTTTCTATTCAAATATGCTTTAAAAATGGTTATGCTTTTAAAAAAATGTTTATTTTGCCCATTATTGATACATATATGTAAACATATATACTATATTAGCATGTTATATTTTCTATCATATATTATACCTGAGAATATATTATTTATATGTATATAATATGTATTCATGCATATAATATACATATGAGGACTTCAAAAGTTTCATGGGAGAAAAATCCATGATCTTTTCCAAAAAAGCTTTTGGAACACACATGCACACACAAAAGGACTTTGGAAAAATACTGGAAAATCAAGATTAAGGTTTTTCCATGGGCTCATGGTCCAGTATAGCCACTATTAGCATTGTAGTCTCTTTCTCTGCACTCTTTTTTCCCACTGAAAGTTTCAAGAGGATGCTGCTCACACAGATGGGCGGTCTCTGGTTCCCAGGGCATCAGCATGCTCCCTGGTCCTCTAGCGAGAGCCATTCTACTGTCATCCAGGATTTCCTATCGGAGGACTGCAGTGACACTTAGGATCACTTCCCAAGAATATGAGTTCGTAAATAGATTGACTTTGAAGGCTCCTCACAGCCCGACACATGTGCAACGTGTTGCATCAGAATTGCCCCGTTGCATCCTAAAGGGTGCCGACTTAGATTTTTGGAACCACAGAGGTAGAACTATCTGCCTGTCTCAGGTGAAAATCTTTGTCGATCCTTCATTTTAAAGGGGCATGTTCATCAGGAGCTAAACGTTTTTGTGTTGCTCAAAATACTGAAGTTTGTCTTCCTTATGTCTGCAGGAGGAAGTAGCTAAGAACTTACTAGCCGAGTTTAACTTGGGATGTGATGTTCACCAAACCGAGCATGTGTACAGGGTCTATGTGGCCACATTTCTTGGGTTTGGTGGCAATGCTGCGAGACAAAGATATGAAGACAGAATATTTGGCGACACCATTCAGAAAAACAGGTAAAGCACCGTACGTTTTTCAGCAATTACTTTCAAACCTATTTCTCTCCTCATAAAAAAAAAAATCAGGCAAAGTATGGAAAATTCGGCCAGCAAAAGTTTATCCACAGTGTTAGCTGTTGATTCACTTCTCGGTGAAGAGGAGCTAAAGGACTCCAGGGTCAGACCTTTAGCCCAGGAGAGCCTCCAAAGAAGGAGCTCTCACCTCCTCACTCTCAGCCCACCCACTGAATTAGAAATTTGACTATCAGACTCTTACATCATTTTGAGTTTGGAGTAATACTATTCTTGGTTGCAAAGTCTTTGAGAAACTCAGCACTTCAGACCCTGGCAGCTGTCCTGCAGGCCTGAGGGGTAAGTATGTGCTCTTGTGGATTACTATTTGAAATGCACAGTGTTCTCCATGATGATGTTGTTTGGGAAAGCCAAGTCAGTCCAGACTCACAGCGATCCTGCGTGCAGCAGAACTGAGCATCAGCCTGTCCTGTACCCTCCTCACCGATACTTTTATGTTTAGCCCATATGTAATGAAAATCAACCAGTGCGTTCACTTAGTAGCTAAGAACCATCCTGGAGGACGTTGTACAGGGAAAGGACAGAGTCTAGGCATCGAAGCTAGTGGATTTTAATAATTTTTAGCAGGGTGACTTTTAAAAATGAATTTATGTAAAATCCTGGTATAGAAAACATCTAAAACTGATTCCGGGAACCCAAGAGGAAAGCGAATTTTGGGAATAATGAGGGCAACAAATGTATAGATGTGCTTTACACAATTGATCTATGTATTGTGATGAATTGTATGAGCCCCAATAAATTGATTTTAAAAAAAAATATTTACAGCCTCAGAAACCCTATCAGAACTTAATTACTGGACTAAACCTAGAAATGTGAAGACAAAAAAAAAAAAGAAAACATCTAAAACAAATAAAAGCAACATGTTACCGGTTTAAATGTATTTTGTATGTTTGAGTACACAGCAATTATTTATTTGAAATGAATCCGTAGAACAGAACGACTGCTTGAACACAAACATGTGAGACCGGGGTTATGTAAGCAACCCCGTTCATCCCTGCAAGGATGCACTCCAGCCCACACTGTTCACCTCTCCGCCAGCACGTCTCCTGACCCTACTCACTCAACAGACCTCACAGTCCCCAGGCAGCCAGTTCATCCCCAAATGCCAGCCAGCAGCTTCTGAGACCCCACAATACCCTCACTTCTGACCTGCTGGCTCCCACTACTCCCTTGGTCTTAACAACTCACCAAAACAACTCATGGAAAGTTCTGTTTTGCATCAAAAAGGGTCAAAGTGAAGAGACACACAGGGTGGGTTCTGGGAGCGTGCCCTACATGGAGGTTCTGTCTCCTTAAAAGCACGCTTGACCTTCGCTTGTCGAGGAGATCTTCCACCAGCCAAGACACACTAGGAGCTTTTGTGTCTAGAGCCTTTATTTGGCCTCGTGGCGGTGAATCAACCCATTTCCCCATGGCCTTTAGGCCTGGCTGGCACCACCCTGAGTCCCCTCATTCGGGTACGGTCTCAGGTGTGGTCTGGAGCCCTGCACCTCACTTAGGGAATTCCAAGGGATTAAGTGTAATCTCTCAGGAACCAACGACAGACCAAATTCCTTTGGGTAAAGTAAGCCCCTCAGCTTCTGTGTGCCATTTGTTTTGATGCAATCATTCTGAGGAAGAGAATATCCTAGTGTGTAGAAATGATAGTATACTCTCCTGAGCACTTTAACCTCATCAAACGTTTCCAAAGGCCAAGTCAGAGCTGTTTCCCACCACATTTACAGAAACTTGCATGTGTGCACAAGGGAAGCAATGAGACATTGTCCCATGTGTGGGCCAAAATTGTGTATGTGGTATAATAGAACGGAATATGGATACATTAGAAATGACATCTGAATCCACTGTTTGCAGTTCGCTGAACCCTTTGTCGAGTTCTTATGTTTGCTTTATATGTCAAAGAATTTTGCACAGTGCAAAATTCCATGGATTTTTTAAATTTAGATGCAGTACAACAAAAAGAGTTGCATAAAGTATGCAATTGACCAAATTTAGATTTTTCTGATAAGTGCCGCACCACTTTGTCACATATCAGGAATTTTTTTTTTAATTTTTAAATCATTTTATTAGGGGCTCATACAACTCTTATCACAATCCATACATACATCAATTGTGTAAAGCACATTTGTAGAAGAAAGAGAATGTTTTGAAACTGATTGTGGTAGCAATTATACAATATTGCTTGATGTGATTGAACTATGGAATGAAATTATATCGGTATTAGCTCCCAATAAAATGGTTTTTTGGGGAAAAAAGAAGCACGAATCAGGTGTAATGCCAGGACCCAGATGTTAGCCTTTTGATAAATATCTGATAAATTATGAAGCACCACTCTCTTTCTTTTTTTTAATCATTTTATTGGGGGCTCATACAACTCATCACAATCCATACATACATCCATTATGTCAAGCACATTTGTACATTTGTTGGCATCATCATTCTCAAAACATTTTTTTTCTACTTGAGCCCTTGGTATCAGCTCATTTTCCCCCCTCCCTCCCTGCCCCCCCACCCTCATGAACCCTTAATAATTTATAAATTATTATTTTTTCACTGTCCAACGTTTCTCTTCACCCGCTTTTCTGTTGTCCATCCCCCAGGGAGGGGGTTATATGTAGATCCTTGTGATTGGTTCCTCCTTTCTACCCCACCTTCCCTCCACCCTCCCAGTATCACCACTGTCACCACTGGTCCTGAGGGGTTAATCTGTCCTGGATTCCTTGTGTTTCCAGTTCCTATCTATAGCAGTGTACATCCTCTGGTCTAGCTGGATTTGTAAGGTAGAATTGAGATCATGATAGTGGGGGGAGGAAGCATTAAAGAGCTAGAGGAAAGTTGTGTATTTCATCGTTGCTACCCTGCACCCTGACTGGCTGGTCTCCCTGCAACCTTTCCGTAAGGGGATGTCCATTTGCCGACAGATGGGTTTTGGGTCCCCACTCTGCACTTCTCCTCATTCACTGATATGATATTTTGTTCTTTGATGCCTGATACCTGATCCCATCGACACCTCATGATCACACAGGCTGGTGTGCTTCTTCCATGTGAGCTTTGTTGCTTCCCTGCTAGTTGGCCGCTTGTGTATCTTCAAGCCTTTAAGACCCCAGATGCTCTATCTTTTGATAACCGGGCACCATCAGCTTTCTTCACCACATTTGCTTTTGCACCTGCCTTGTCTTTAGCGATTGGGTTGGAAAGGCGAGCATCATGGTATGCCAGTTTAATCGAACAAAGTGTTCTTGCATTGAGGGAGTACCTGAGTGGAGGCCCATTGCCCATCTGCTACCTTAATACTAAACCTATACATATATGCACAGAGATATATTCCATCATCATATATAAATATATTTACATATGTACATGCCTGTATTTAGACCTCTATAAATGTCCTTTGCCTCCTAGTTCTTTCCTATATTTCTTTTTACTTTCCTCTTGTCCTACTATCATGCTCAGCCTTCATTTGGGTTTCAGCAATTCCTCTCTGTTACATTGCCCTTGATCAAGCCCTACTAGGCCTCTTACACCCTCCTCACCACTGATTTTAGATCACTTGTTGTTCTCTTGTCCCTGGGTTTGTTAACACCATTTCCTTTCCCTCACCTCCCCTTCTCCCATGTCCCCCAGGAACCGTTGGTCCCATTGTTTTCTCCTCCAGATTGTTTATCCCACCTATCTTATCTAGATAGACCTGCAGAGATAATAATATGTACAAAAAACAAGGCAGAGCAAAACAAAACATCAATAAAAAACCAGTGACAAAAAAAGAGGAAAGCCTGTAAATAGTTCAAGGTCTTTTTGTTAACCTGTAGGAGTGTTTTCCTGTAGAGTCTGATGGGGTGACACACCTTGGCCCCAAAGTCTATTTTTGGTGTTCCCTGGGCACTTCCTTGCTCTGCTCCCCTTGCTGTTCTGTTGCACATCCTTAGTGTTTTACCTTGGTGTGGAGGGGTCAGATCGGACGCACACTGTCTCCAATGTTATCCCCTCTAGGGCTATGGGTCAGTGAGGGATGTCATATCTTATAGTGGGGCCGGCCCTATGGGTCCTCTCTGTGCATTGGCTGCAAAACACCACTTTCTTATGAGTCCCTAAATTCACAAAACAAAAGACAAAATCAGGACAAGATCATAAATCAAAATAAGCATTCATCTGCCGATCTTTTACGGTGGGCACATCAGCCGATGAGTCGGCCATCATTTTGGTGCCGCACCGCACCCTCTGATCTCGATGCCGGAGGAGTTTCTTTAAAGACTTTAGAGAATCCTGAGATATTTATGCAGTCATATAATACCAAGTCCTTCCAGGTTCCCCCTTTCCTTTCCTTGCACACACCTCGTTTAACAGCAGCTCTCTAGCAACTTATCTTTTTGAAGCACTACCATAGATTTCGCAGCACCCTCTTTTCATGGTCACGTTGATGCATAATTAAAGCAACCAGTATGGGGTAAAGATGGCCTTGGGAACGATAGAGTTGGTAGATATTCAGCTGGGGTGGCTGTGAGACCAGAGAGGAGCTCCCGAACACCCCTGAGTACTGCTTTGTAGCCCGGAGCAAGTGGGAAACCCTGGGTAATCTGACAGGTTGTTTAACAGGGCTTTGCTAACGTGCCTGCTGTAGGCCCTGTTCATTATGAATCGCCAAGAGAGGATCAAGTGCATGATTTCCTAACTTAATTTCCTAATTGATCCTGGGCCCCGTTGTCTTCTCACAGAACATCCTACAGGACTCGTGTGCAGAGCACGTCTTGAGAAACAATAACCAAGAGGCATTTCTCCAAAACAGGTGTTTCTCTGTGACTCCTGTCTCGTGATGATGTCTCTGTTTGTCCCGTAGGCTTCTGGGTAAACAGACTGGTCTGACTCCTGAGACTCCATACCTGGATCCCTGCTTACCACTTGACATTAAGGATGAAATCCAACAAAATGGACAGGCCATGTACCTGCGGGGAACAGGGGACTTTGCCCTGTGCCGAGAGACCATCCAGCCTTTCATGAACAAAACCAATGAGACACAGACTTCCCTCAATGGCATATACCAGCCCCCAATTAACTTCCAGAACAGTGAATTCTATGGCTTCTCTGAATTCTACTATTGCACTGAGGATGTGTTGCGAATGGGGGGAGACTACAATGCTGCTCAGTTTACTAAGGCTGCAAAGGTAACCTTCCCAGAAACCCTCTGCTCCCGCAGGCTTTCGGGAGATGGTGTAGAGAGCGAAGGGCGGTGATACTCCCCCTCACATTTGGCAGCCTGCATCCAGAGAAGAGCGAGATGGAGTCAAAGGCTGAAGTGCATGGTGGGCATCATGTTCTTGGAGGCAGCGAGGGAACTAGAGTGGCACTCAGAGAGCCAGGGCGAGCCTAGCTCCGCCCGCCCTCCGGGAGGCTGCATAGTCATCGGTGGCCTCCAGGGCAGCCTTGCCGGTCTGTTCTGCAGCCTCTGAAGACTCCTGCCAGCCTTCCTGTTGCTTTAGCTGCCAGGAAACGCCTAGCCCCTCGTTCCCCTCTGCCGCTCTGGAAGTTTCACCGCAGTCTCTTTCAGGGGTGCCCCCTCTTCATGTTCCTAAGTGTTTGTGAGCCTAGGGCCCCGCTGTTGGTCCTCAGATCTCTCTTCAGGTTCTTGGATGGCCTCTTCCATGCTCACCGTTTGCTGCTGCCTCTCAAGAGGAGGCTCCAGTTGTGACCTTGGCCCAGCTGCCTGCCAGACTTCACGACTCTAACCAAACCCACCATTTCCCTCCATTCTACCTCGGCCATTCAGGCCCCTCCCCCAAACCTAGTCCACCCCCATCATCCGTCCTGACGCATGACCATCTGTCTCGCAGACATTTCTCAAACCCTCCCTGTGCTGCTCATTCCCTCCCCTGCACCACCCCAGGGGCCACGGGACGGCTCTCTGCCTGTGTGGGCTTCAGTGGCCATCCGCACGCGGCTCCAGAGTGCTCCGTCTGGAACAACGGCAGTCACCTTGCTCCTGTTTAAAATCTCTCCAGCGTCTTCCTGTTGCGTACAGGGTAAATTCCAAGTGTCTCCACACGCCGTGCCCACCTCTGCAGCCTCATCTCCGCACCCCGCACGTCAGACCCCAACCACCAGACAGGCCGATGCTCGTTTCCCCCCTTGCGGGACGGCTTCTGTCTTGCACTTTTGTTGATGGTGCTCCCCCAGCCTGAAAGGTCTGCCCTCCTCCCTCAGGCAGGCCCTGTGCTGACCCCACGCCCCACGGAATGATAGCCCAGACAAGCCTGTCCTCTTGCCAAGGGCTCAGCCCGCCCTCCCATACACAGGTTATGAAGAAGCCGCGCCCCCCTCGGTTCTGAGGGTTGAACTCAGAGGAAGCACCTAACAGAGCTTCTCGCAGCACAAAGGGGTGATTTGTAGAAAAGATGGTACCACTTTCACTTCAAGACACGGCCCTGCGGAGTCATCGTTGTCTTCCCAGGACCCTGTCCTGAGCCTGGCACAGAGACACTCGGATTGAGCTAGTAACAATAATGCTTCCCTTTACCAGAACTGTATGCCTGTCACACGCAGTCATCCCGAGAGAAACGAACCACTTTGACGAGGTTGGTGGGGGTCAGTGAAGTTCTTCTGAGCCACAGGTTCAACAGAGTTTTAAGACAAAGAACAAGTCTTATATTTGCTAAACAGAAGTGTTTCTGAGCGTGTGTGATATAACTTAGATGCTTCATAGTTGTAAAGATATCTCTGTTATGAACAGGGATTTGACCAACCTTTTTCTAAAAATAAGAAAGGTGTCGTTACATTTTAATTAATATTCTACTCTGGACACAATTTCTTTCAGGACTACTGTGCCACCAAGTGGTCCATCTTGCGGGAGCGCTTTGACCGAGGCCTCTATGCCTCGCATGCTGATCTCCATCGGCTGAAGTAAGTCGGGGAGCCCACGGGCCATGGCTCCAGGCTTGACCCGCTGGCCCCCTCTGCTACCTTTAATCCTCACGGCTCGCTTCCTTTTCTCGCCGGGCAAATGCTGTCCCCAAATGCACCTGCTACTTTCTTGCTCCATTTTGCGGTTTCTTTCCCCCGAAGTTCTCCTCTTCGTGTCCTTATTTGTTAAAACTCTCCAGCCGCCGTTCGTCCCTTCACCAGACTCTGTCCCCGCTCTCAGTCTCCCAGCCCTCCCGGTGCCTCTCGGGGCAGTTGTTAGATTCTGCTTTATTTGATGATTGCTTTTTTCAATCCCCTTCCATTGCAGGTCACTTAAGAGCCACTATTATATTATTTAGTATATCTTATTACGTGCCTAGCCGGCACTTTACAAGACGGTAGGCCTTTAATAAATGTGTAAGAATAGTACAGTCGAATACTAGAATAGTAGAGTCGACAACTAGAGTTGACGGGTAATTCTTACCCTCTCGTTCTGTCAATAAACTGAAGCTCGGAGAGGTTGGAACGTCCAGTGTGTAAATGACAGAAGGCCTGTGAAGGGGGTTGGCCATGCATGGTACTAGGTAATACATGCAGGGCCAACTTCAAGGGCTGATTGATTTAGCAGGCGAACTCTTTCATGTATGGGACAAGGACATAAACGAAGGACATCAACTAGAAACACGTCCGCTCCATTGGTCTGGCCCTTCAGAGAGTGTCTACCCCCTGTGGGCTGCAGGGTGAAGGACGTCTTTGCGGGGCGTGGCGTTTTGACAGGTGACCTGTCTGAGGCATGTTTGTGCTTTGTACTTGTAGGTACCAGTGCTTCAAATCTGCCTGGATGTTTGAGGTGTTTCATAGGGGCTTTTCGTTTCCTGTCAGTTACAAAAATTTAAAGACTGCGTTGCAAGTTTATGACAAGGAGGTTCAGTGGACCCTAGGCGCAATCCTATACAGGACTCGGTTTTTGCCCTTAAGGTATGGCTGCAAATTTGGCAATGCGAATCAAAAAAGATGCTTTCTAGCGGTTGGGATGCATTGTGACCACAGCATTGGACAGGGGTGAGGCACCTGTGGTCTGTGAATGTCTGGGGTATTGTCACCCCCCACCCCTGCCCACGTTTGACTTTGGTGTTTCCCACCTCCCCAGCAGCACTTCCTTCCTTCCCCTCCTGACCCACCCTATAGCACGCTGTGCTGCTGCACCTTAGGCTGTGTGCTCCCACCCTTGGGAGGCACTAATTCAGGAGCACTTAACCTTTATGCCTGTCTCAAAATACTGGTTCTAGATGTCTAGGATAAATGCATGTAGGGTTACAGAGGAAACCACGAAATTGAAAGACATGAGTCAACAAATTAAGAAAACAAATTCCTGATAATAGTAATACATACACTTCTCTAGTACTGCTGTAAATATTAAGATTTCACAGAACTACTAATCTCTATAACAGCAGTTCTCAAACTGTGAGCCATCGCGACCCCTTTGGGGGTCGAATGACCCTTTCACAGGGGTCGCCCAATTCATAGCAGTAGCAAAATGACAGTTATAAAGTAGCAACGAAAATAATTTTATGGTTGTGGGGGGGTCACCACCACATGAGGAACTGTGTGAAAGTGTCAAGGCATTGGGAAGGTTGAGAACTGCTGCTCTGTAATTATGTTGTAGAAATGAGTGTTGGGCATTTTGAGACATGGACAACACTGCTACATGATTAAAATATTCACAATTGTCACTAGTGACGAAATCACAGGTCCCGCTAACCTGCTAACCCCAACAGTAATCTGTTGTCCAAATCCACAATTGTAGGAAGCACTTTTGTTACGAGATTGCTTGTGAAAATGGAGAGTGGTAATTTTTACCCCATTTCACATTCATCCACTGTTGACCTGAGTTATTAAGAGCCCTGGCTAGCTGGTAAATGAGGTGCTTGTTTTTCTTGTGAATGAGTGTTAACTGCAAACATTGTGAGTAGTGGGTATTACTGATCCACCACCAAGTGGTTTAATTCCACACGCCAAAGGCATACCAAACTCACGGGCAGACAGTTAATCCTGGCTCCTGGCCACCCTAGAGGACGCAGTGGCAGTGCCCCTGTGGGTTTCCGAGACCGCGACTCTGTGCCGGAGTGGAAAGCCTCATCTGGCCCCAAGGAGCGGCTAGTGGTTCTCAGCTAAACTCGAGGTTAGCAGCCAAGGCGTAAGAGCCTCTCTGCCCCGGGGCCACTGCTCCCGACTTTCACATGCAGCCCGGATGTGTCCTGCTACCCCACAGCAAACCCTACTCCTGGGCCACATTGAACCGCATCCCCCACGTTAGAAAACGAGGCCCGGAGACTGAGGTGACACATATTCGGCTACAGTGGTTGTCACCATGTCCTGGTGCTGTTCCTTACCCCCCACGCCTGGCCGACAGTTCTCTTTCCTGCTCCCTCCCCTGTCTGGTTTGGCTGACTGACTTTCGTCTCCACGCAGGGACATCCAGCAGGAGATTTTCCGGGCCAGTCACTCTCGCTGGCGGGGCTTCTCCTTCGTCTACAATCACTACCTGTTCTGGGGCTGCTTCCTGGTGGTCCTGCTGTCCATCCTGCTCTACCTGCTGCGGCTCCGGCGCATTCACCGGCGGACCCTGCGCAGCGGCTCGGTTGCCACCCTCTGGATGGAGGAAGGTCTTCCAGCCCAGAAGACGGCCGGCACCTTGTGAGCCTGGGCGCTAGTGGGCCCTAGGAGGACGCTGACGGAAAAGCCATTTTTTGCCTCAGGGGGTCTCTGTTTTATTTTCCTTCAATGTTGTTTTTCCTTTTCCTCTTGGTTCCTGAAACAGACCCATTGTTTTCAAGCCTTGCTTCCTAGAACTACTGCATTAAGCTATTTGGATCCAGCTTTTAAATTAAGTCGGGAAAAGGGACATTCACTTGATTTTTTTTTTTTTATACAGAGGTTATCTGCCAAAATTTACTACAAATTTTGGTTCTTCTCTAAGGTGGATTAACTTAACCAAATGCACTTTAACTCTGGGGGAACAGAAATGGCAGCTTCTATCAAGGGAGGGAGATAGCGCTGAAGGAAGGTACTTTTACAGAACAAAAACAGGTTGACTGAAATGATCCTATTTTTCCCTCCATTTTTGAAAGCTCTGGCCTACAGAGGGTAATGTTTCATTGTGATTTATCATTCAGGTCTGTCACGGTCTGTTTTCCTTGCAGTTGTAAAAAGTCGGAAAGGTCTGTAACCAAGAGAGAGAAATACCGGTACCAGGAAGTAAACCGTTTCTTAAAATTGACAACGGAGAGATGTGTACAATGTGAACTGTGTCAGCCCTCTGTGTGCATGTGGAGAAAAGACAGAGCAGGATAAGGGGAGGCAGTATGTTTTCCTTTGCCGTCTCTTCATTTTACATAGGAAAGTCTCTACAACTGTTAACACTTTGGTGGCTACAAGTAATCTCTTTCATATCGCTTCCCACCCAAGCCGTTTGTTGTTGGCAGAAGGAAGACTCGCGTCCCGGGCCTGGGCCTCGGGCCCACTCTCGGGCTCCTCCCTCTTCCTTAGGCAGGCGGCTTCCCCGACTTCCTTGCCCTTGGTTTCTGCTCCTGAGTTCAAGTTGACCTTTTTTCTGTAGTTAGGAGTGGTCGCAGCAGCAGGGCACGGTAGACTGCGGCACGTGGTGCTGCAGTGCCTTGTGAGCCTGTCAGTCCAGACTCGCACACGGAGGGACCATGTGTCCGACGGGCATCTTGAGCACAGGCCTAAAAAGGACAGCTGACGCGTTGGCGGGTGTGATGTGTTTGTAGGTGTGGGTGTGTGTGGGTGTGTGCGCGCGCCTATATTTTCATCCCAGAAGAGTTCAGTTCTTTTCAGCGGTAGGGTGTATGTCAAGAACCTTGAGCTGCTTTTTCAGAAGTCATTGATGAGAAAAATAATTCGAGCTCCGAATTTTGAAACCCTTACTGAGGGGGGAGGGCAGTAAAACAGTTGAAGTTTATCTTAATGACCTAAGGAGGGCACATCTGTGAAAGAAATGCAGATTCTCTTACTCTGCTCTTCCAAGTGAGCATCCTAGCAGCGAGGAGAATCTTGGTAGAGAGTTTGCAGCTCACACACGTATCCAGAAGGTTGGGGTTCAGAACATTGTGGGACACGGAATGCAAAGACCATGAACGTTTCCCACACACTTTGTGAAGCCCCGTCATAGGCCTCCGTCGACTCAGAGACCAGCTTTGAATTGCTGGTCTCCAGCTGTTGAACTCATTGGTCCGGAGCAAACTCTCTTCCTTCTCGTGAGCCAGCCACAGTTGAGCTGTGTCCGATATCTCAGGTGTGGTGACGGCGCGCTTCCCTCAAGTTCTTACATAAGGCTTGGCCCCTGCAGATGGGGCCCTTCGTGATGAAGAGTAAATACGTTTACACCTTTTACTACCACCAACCTCTACGTACTAAGTCTCCAGAAAAGAGTGAAAAATGTGAGGCACCCAGAGTGTCATATTTTATTTCTTCAATCACGGTAGGGACGAGCCAGTGCAGGCTCAGATCATTAGGCTCGGTCTGGACCATTCAGGGAGTGGAGAAGACACACACCGAGGAGCCTGGCCTGAGCCGGACTGCAGGGGCCCTGCTCGAAGCTGCCTCACCAAGCAAGCCTCGGCTGGGGACCCGGCCCAACCCGTACACCGTGGGTTCCCCCACGGAGGATGCCCTGGGTCAGGGCAGGATGGCGCTAGCAGGCCCGGGGCCTGGTTCCATTGAGACCCACGAGTTCGCATTTACATTTTTAAATGTAAGAAAAGAAAAAGAATACAACAGAAACTATATGTGGCCTATAGACAGTATTGTTTGGTTAATTCAGAAAGGCGGTCACCAGCCATTGGATGTAAAAGGATAGGAAAGTGTCCACCTGTCTATCTTCCATAGTTTATGCTCCGTTTTCTAACGAGCCAAGGACTGCGCCCTCCCCTCTCAGCCCCACACTGAGAAAACCGTAGGAAGGGTGGTTGCGCGATTGAAGCATCTGCGTCCCATGGACTGCAGGTGCCCGCCGCAGTCACCCTCTTTCTGTACCAAAGAAGAGGCGGGCTGCGCCTCCAAGTGTGCCCTGCACGAAGTCAGCTGGTCCCCCACTCACTGCCCTGAGCCTATGCTGACCCTGCAGGGCACGAGACGCATGGGAGCCACAGGTATCCCCGACCTCCCGCGGGGTGAGCAGCCCACTGTGTGGGATAATAGTAGTCTAGGATGAGCCGGGAGCCCGTAAACTCCATCTCCTTGGAGTAGGGGGGTGGGGGTGGGTCCTGGAAATTGGTAGAAGCCTTATCCAGTAAAGGACCATGCTTCTTAGCTTTTCTCAGTCTTAACTGCCGGGGCGTGTTCCCGAAAGACGACGTGCCATCCATTTAGGGATAGACTGGAAACGTACAGACACGGGACTTGACCCCGTGACTTTTTGCACATTCTCACCGCTAGACTTCTGGCCCCCGGCAGTGCTTCCCACCCCAAGGGTATGCTGTGGTGGCCGGAGGCTGGCAACTTGGGGCTCTGTGGGGCCAGCCTGGGCCTTCAGAGACTGAGCCACCACCCATTGCCACAGTGCAGCAGTCGGCAAGCACTGTGTAATAAACACTCCGTGTTAAATTCCGACCGGCCTCGGATAGTTCTTGTTACGAGGAGTATGTGTCGCTTATGGAGAAACTAAAAAAGGCCAACATGCTTTCCAAGCTTCAAAAAGAGAGTCGCTTTAGACCGCCATGCTGTCGCGTGCAGTGCAGCAGAATCCCCGCAATAAATGCAGCCTGCAGGCCTGTCCGTGGGCTTCCCCTTGCAGTGAGGATGCGACCAGCCATGGGGGGTTCTCTGCGCGATCGCCAAGGTGACGTTGTACCTTAGGAATTAGAACCATGAAGGGACGATGGAGTTCTGTCTTTTACGTTTTTGTTTACATGACGGTTTCCAGTCAACACGAAAATAAACAGCTGGAGTAGGGGGTCGTTGGGGTCTCAGGCAGCCTTCTGAATTGGGGCAGTGTGCTGATCCACACTTGCACATGAAGGGTCTTGAGAATCAACGAAAGGAAAGTTCATCCAAATTGCCCATGGACTGAGTTTGCCTTCTGTAATTTAATAACAATGTCTCTGATGTTTGAGTCTCATTACCTGTTCCACTGGTTCAATGTGAATAGAAACTCGGTAAAATAAAGGGTATGAATCTCCTCGATGCTGTCCTTGCCCTTGTGTGTGACACGTGTTTGAGGAAGCCCTGCTGTGGGCCGTGGAGGGCGAGTCCTATACTCCCTGAAGTCTATCACCCAGCATTCCCCAAAGACATGCTGAGCCCAGTGATGAAGGCTATAATAAGACAAATGCCTTTTAAGGTTATCATTTTAGAGCACCTGCTGGGTTGGCAAGGAGCCCTGGTGGCAGAGTGGGTGATGGTTGGGCCGCTAACAGAGTTAGCAGTTCAAAACCACCAGCCACTTGGAGGGAGAAAGACGAGGCTTTCTACTCCCGTGAAGTTAAAGCCTTGGAACCCCACTGGGGCAGTTCGATTCTGTCTTACAGGGTCGCTATAGGAATGAAATGTAGTAGTGGTTTGCATGGGTCAACAAACAACATCAAGACAAGGGAAAGAGCTTCCTGTTACGCATTTGCTCGTACGGAGTGAAAGCTAGTGGTGACGTCAGGTTATCACCACTTTCCAAGCAGGTCTAAGCTTACAGTCTTGGACTGACTTCCAGAGAGTCCTAAGCCTCATTCTATTACTAATAAATGAAGGAACAGTTGAGATTAGAGTGCGGACCCAAAGCGCCTACAAGAAAATTTCTAGAGCTAATGGAAGGATTGCAGGCAAAGTACAAGGTCAACAAACAAATCAGCTGGGGTTTTATAGAAGTCAGGGAAATTAGGAAAACAGTTTCATTTACAATAGCATCTCAGAGAATAAAATACCAGGAATAAATCTAACCGGGGACGGGAAGGCCTTATACAATGAAAACTATTAAAATGGCCGAAGAAGATGAAAGAAGGCTTAAATGGAAAGATATTCAATGTTCATGCATTAAAGACTTGATATTACAATGTCTATACTATCCAAAATGATCCATAGATTGATTCGACACAATCCCAATCAAAACTCCAACACCCTTTGTTAACAAAAACCCTCATGGAATGCCTAGAAGCCCTGAATGGCTCAAATTATGCTGAAACAGAAAAAGATGAGCCAGCCTTCTGGTGTTAAAACAACACAAACACAGTAAACACAACAGACTGGTACTGGTGTCACAATGGATGCAGAGACCAGAGGAATAGAATTGGGAGTCCAGAAACAAACCCACACATCCACGGTCAACTGATTTTTTAAAAATAAAGATGCTAAGTCCATTCTGAATGGCCTTTTTTTTTTTTTTAATCATTTTATTGGGGCTCTTACAGCTCTTAAAGCAATCCATACACCCATTGTGTCAAGCACATTTGTATATATGTTCCCATCATCATTTTCAAAACATTTTCTTTCTACCTGAGCCCTTGCTATCGACTCCTCATTTTTCCCTCCCTCCCCGACCCTCCCTGCCTCATGAATCCTTGATAAATTATAAATTATTTATTTCCATATCTTACACCGACCACTGTCTGTCTCCCTTCACCCATGTTTCTGTTGTTCATCCCCCTGTTGGGGGGGTGGGGAGGGGGGAAGGCGGTTATAGGTCAATCATTGTGATCTGTTCCCCTTTTCTCCCCCCTACCTTCCCCGTACCCTCATGTTACTGCTACTCCCATTATTGTTCCTGAGGGGTTTATCTGTCCTGGATTCTGTATGTCAAGAGCTCTTATCTGTACCAGTGTACATGCTCTGGTCTAGTCAGATCTGTAAGGTAGAATTAGGAGGGGGCGTA
Organism: Echinops telfairi; assembly: GCF_000313985.2. Lineage (NCBI taxonomy): Eukaryota > Metazoa > Chordata > Mammalia > Afrosoricida > Tenrecidae > Echinops > Echinops telfairi. Next base: position 22,400,106 of record NW_022103906.1, read on the forward strand.
GAATTTGTAAGATGGAATCATGATAGGGCAGGGAAGGAAGCATTAAAGAATTGGAGGAAAGTTGTATGGTTTGTCTGTGCTGTACTGCACCCTGGCTGGCTTGCCTCTTCTTTGTGACCCTTCTGTAAGGGGATGTCCAATTGTCTACAGCAGGGCTTTGGGTCTCCACTCCGCCACCCCACCCCCCTTGTTTCATCTATATGATTGTTGTTCTGGGTCTTCTGATACCTCATCCCCTCAATACCTCATGGTCACACAGGCTGGTGTGCTTCTTCCATGTGGGCTTCGTTGCTTCTCAGCTAGATGGCCGCTTGTTTATCTTCAAGCCTTTAAGACCCCAGACACTATATCTTTTGATAGCTGGGCACCATCAGCTTTCTCCACCACATTTGCTTATGCACCCATTTTGTCTTCAGTGATCTCGTCAGGAAGGTGAGCATCACAGAATCCCAGGTTATTAGAACAAAGTGTTCTTGCATTGAGAGAGTACTTGAGTAGAGGCTCAATGTCCGTCTGCTACCTAAATATTTAACATATATGTACATAGATCTATTTCCCTATTGTTATAAATATATGTACATATGTGTGTGCCTGTATTTATACCTCTGTAAATGTCCTTTGCCTCCTAGTTTTCTTTTTCCTTTTCCTTTCCTCTTGTCCCACTATCATGTTCAACCTTCATTCAGCTTTCAGTAATTCCTCTCAGCTACATTGCACTTGATCAAGCCCCAGCAGGCATCCTATGCCCGCCTCGCCATTGATTTTAGATCACTGTCATTCCCGTGTGCCTGGGTTTGTTGACTCCCCACCTCCTTCCCCCCACCTTCCCTTTTCCCATGTTACCCCAGAACTGTTGGTCCCATTGCTGTCTCCTCAGGATTGTTTATCCTGCCTATCTTACATACATAGATATAGAAAAAAAGAAAAGAAAAGCCTATAGTTCCAGATGTGTCTGTTGACCTTTATGAATGTTTTCTGATTGAGTCTGATGAGGTCGAAGCCCTGCCCCAGAAGTCTATTTGTGGGATACCTTGGGGACTTCATTGCTTTGCTCCCCTTACTGCTCTGTTGCACTCCCTTTGTGTTTCACCCCAGTGGGGTGGGGTGGGGGGTCAGACCAGGCACAATTCCCCAACTGTGTCTCCAGTGTTGTACCCCCAGTGCTGTGGGTCAGTGAGGGGATGCTGTGTCTCCTGGTGGGGCTGGCCCTATGGTCCTCTCTGCATTGGCTGCTCCAAGCAATATAGGAATATAGTCGTCCTCGGGGTTGGGTGGGCTAGGATGTGGTTGTGTGTGTGTGTGTGTGTGTGTCCCCTTCCCTCTTAGTATGCTCCTGTGCATTCTAACCTGTATTAGTCTGAGTACATTAGAGAAACAAATCCACAGAAACTCATGTTTAAGAGAGAGTTTTATATAAAGGGTAAGTGCACATCAAGAAAACATCCCAACCCAGTGCTGCCCAAGCCCACAAGTCCAACATTAGCTCATATGTCTGACACCAATCCACAAAGTCCTCCTCCATCTCACAAAACACACACTATGATGCCGACTGCAGGAGGAAAACCGAATCAGTGAACATGTAAGCATCTCAGTGCTGGCAGGGGTCTCCACAAGGAGACCCCTGGGTAGGTCCATGTGGCTTCTCCTCAGGAATGTCTTGCAGGAAGTGAGCCTTGCCAGAAGCAGAGAACTGGCTAAGGCAATTGCACCCTGGTCCGACCATCAGAAAGCAAGAGACCTGAGAACTCGAAAGGTGAGGCTCACTGAACCATTTAACTCTCCACCTTTCAATTAACCCCACATGTGTTTATCGGTCAGGTTGGCACAATAAATGAACTTCCTCATAAGCAGACCTGCCCCTCTCCCCAGGCCGTATCTTCAGTGCTGTCCTCTGTAGTGCATTCTCTGGAGAGGGGGTCCACATAGCTGTTACTGGACCCTGAATGGTCTTCACGTTTTCTACTTTATTTCTCTGGGTTCCAATATCCATTGCAATGGCTACAGAGAACTGGCAAACAAAATTCAGGATGCAAGGGTTTATGAAGGAAGTTAACACGTAATGCCAGTGAGAAATGCTCAGGATTGAGTTGTCTATTGGGACACATTACATAGTTCTATCAAGTCTGCTAAGAAATGTCCAAAGGGCATGTGCCACTCTGCTGTATGCTTCAACCCTAAGGCATTCAGCTTAAGCTCCGTGGGTCAACTAACCCAGCTCCCAGAATTAAGTGCCCAGAGGTTCTCTGCTCCCACTCAGCAGGTCGGCTTCCTGCCCAAAAGCCCTCAGCTCTACTTGCTCCAGGGGCCAGGCAGTGCATCACTCTGTCCCATGCTCTGAGTCCAGGGTCTGCTGCTACTGCTGCTTTGTGGCACAACTGTCTTCTGGATCCACGATGTTCACTGCGCCCGGTCTCAGGTTCAGGGACACACTCACTCGTGGCTTCTGTTGGTACTGATCCCCTCCTCTTCCTGCTTCTCATAGGGCTCAGTTTATACACAGCAGGATGGCACATACTCTAGGGCAGCGGTTCTCAACCTGTGGGTCTTGACCCCTTTGGGAGTTGAATGACCCTTTCACAGGGGTCGCCTAAGACCATCAGAAAACACATCTTTCTGATGGTCTTAGGAATCGAGACACCACTCCTCTCTCCGTCTCCAGGCAAGTCCACCCACCTGCAGATATGCCCACATATGAGTACCCAGCATGAAGACTGTTACCCATGCTACACCATGCTTCAAGACACCATTTCATTGATTTGTCATTGAAATAAATATTTCACAATATAGAATTACATATTTTTTGTGATTCATCACTATGCTTTCATTATGCTCAATTTGTAACAATGAAAATATCAGATATTTACATGACGATTCATAACTAGCAAAACGACAGTGATGAAGTAGCAATGAAAATAACTTTAGGGTAGGCAATCACCACAACATGAGGAACTGTATGAAAGGGTCACGGCATTGGGAAGCTTGAGAACCACTGCTCTAGGGAATTCTGTTAGCAATCATTCACAGTGACTCCTATCGGCATCCCAAACCTGCACCACCATCACCACCTCCACCACCACCACCTTACGAGGCCCAGGCAGGGAATTGTCATTTCATGGGAGTTAGAGGCTTTGGCTAGAAGAACCACATTAAGTAATTCACTGCCCCCAATAAATGGTGTTGGGAAAATAAGATTTCCACAGGCAGAAAACTGAAATACCCCATTCCTCAAACATACACAAACACAAATTCAAAATGGATTAAGGACTTCAGTGTGCAAAGGAAAACCATAAAAGTCTTGCAAGATGCAGGGGCTATGCCGTCAAGGCTTTTAACGATGGATTATCTAATAACAAAATCACAAATAGTGAAAGAAACAGAACCTCACAGAATTAACATCTGTTCATCACAAGACTACAAAAAAGTGAAAATACAAGCCACTGACTAGAAGAATATCTTCAGAAACTATATATCCAACAAGAAATTAGAGAGACCTGGTAACAAAGCTGTTATGTACTGAACCCCCAACCACAAGGTCAGCAGTTCAAAACCACCAGGCACTCTAAGGGAGAAAGATGAGATTTTATACTCCCACGAAGAATTACACGAATTATCTGATATGTGCATTGCGTGTCAATAAAATGGAAAGAAGAAAAAAAAGAAAGAATTACAGTCTCAGAAACCCGCAGGGCCAGTTCTACCCTGTCCTATAGAGTGCTATGAGTCAGAATCAACTGTGGCAGTGAATTTGGTTTGGCTGGTATTTTATTTATTTACCATCGATGAAGGCCAGGACTTAACCCGCCTTAGTGGAATGATGGTCATGGACACAGTCTGGAATTCTAATGTCACGTAAGGAATTACGGCTAGAAGAGCCATATGAATGACTATATCTCATTACCCCTCCACAGGCCCTTCACTACAGCACTGTGGGTCAGCCGCTGTAGCTAACCAATAGAGTGCCTGGAGGGACTCCACTCCACAAGCAAGGTTCCTGCTCAAGGTCACTCAGCTTCCCAAAGAACACTGTGTAGGGTCTCTTGGGTCTTCTGCGCCTCTCGGCTCTGCTGCTGGCAATCCTCCACTGTTTCTCGGTGTCCCAGGTGGAGGATGTCCCATGCACAGGGCTGGCAGGGATTAAGGGAGGCACTGCACTCCACCCCAACTCTCCTGTCATGATGGCAGTGTGAGCCCTCCTCTGTTGCTGAGATGGCTCATTTCACAAGGGACCACTTCCTACAGCAGAGTTCCAAACACTCACTTTCACAGCTGGAATTAACCTTGTGAACAGTCACTCACAACTGAATCATATCATCCTAGCAGCATCTTCCCCCACATTCTCAGGAAAATAATTCACTGCACTGCAGATATATTTACAACAACAACAAAGAGTAGCGGCGGAGGCTGCTTGTGAACAGCCAAACGTTTCATGGAATTTAGTTTCTAAGCTTGGAGTTCAGGGTCATGGTTTCATGGGATACCCCAGTTAGTTGGCCTAGGCACATGTGAAGGGCTCTGTTCCCTCTCCTCGCTCAGTGCATAGTGCCTGGGGCCGCCGAAACTCGCCAACAGCCTTCCACGGCACCACACGTGGTCTCCATTCACTTGCCAGCAGGGGTGAGAGAGGAGAGCTGGAACATTAGGACGATATGGAATGTGGCAATGGCCTCCGTGGACATCGGTCTCCTTTGCCCGGAGTCCTGGCATGGTCACTGGCTACCATGACTGAGCAAAGATTTTATGGAAGACTCCTGAGGTAAAGGACATTCAAAGTAGAACCGAATTCCAAATTCTGTTTGAAATTTGAAGCAGAATTTGGACTCCCGACTTCCTGGAGCCTTGGGGGGCAGAGACACCTCTGAAACCATAGCCCCAAGACTGTCTTTAAACCTTAAAACCAAAACTATCCCTTGAAGTCTTCCAAAAATCAAACAATAGTTTAGCTTTGCTGGTTATTTTTTAACCCAAAAACATCCGCCCCTATGGGATGGAAATGGGAACAGTAGCTCCCCTTTGGGGGCAGTGAGCCCATGTTAATGCAAAGCAACAACGTCAGAGAGAGAGAGAGAGAGAAAGATGGCAGGATTCCGGCACTCCATGTCACTGTCAGTGTGCGCATAGAAACTGTTACATTGGTATATGTTTGCTGTGCCTATTCTCATCCACAAAGAAATCAAATTCATTCACAGAAGAATAAGACACTGTAGGGCTTGTTGTCAACTATTGGAGGATACCAGGGGCTTCAAAGGCTCATGAAAAAACAGAATGAAAAGGTAATGGAATTCCACCATGACATTTTTGAAGGCCCCTTGTCAGGAAATAGAGGTGACCTTGGAGGAATCAAGGTGCCCTGGTGGCACTGTGGGTTGGACATCGGGCTGCTAACTGCAACGCCAGTGGTTCCAGCCCGTCAGCCACTCAAGGGTAGAAAGAAAAGGCTGTGTGCTCCTGTGAAGGTTTACGGTCTTGGAAACCTGTGTAGCACTGCTAGGTGTCTGGGATGGTTCGCCTCTGTTCGTGCTTCTCAGTGCTGAAAGAATTCACGTGGCAGAAGCACTTTTGTAAATCCAAGTGACTTTTATATGGGAAAGGGAAGTTTCCGGGATTGGAGTCTCAAGTTGTGCACCCTACTCCTGCAGAGTGTGGAAGGCCGCATGGCAGGGTGGGTGGGGGGTCACGAAAAAACATGTGGGAAAATGGCCATTAAGAGGAGTCCCCAAACTGCAAAAAGATAGAGTAGGATCCCCGAGAGGGCCGGAGAGTGTGAGCTGTGCCCACAGGAAGGATCCCAGCCTCCAACCTGAAGGGAGCCCCCTGCCCTCGGTCTGAGCTATTTATGCCCTCCTGTCCCCGCTTGGGGAGGTGCGTGCGCTTGAGGGTATTGGCCATTTTTAGTGCCTGAGTTCAGTCACACCTGTGACATGATATCGATGATGCCTACTGTGTGCGCCCAGGTCGACCTTCACCTGGGTCTATTTGACCTCGGTCTGTGTGTGCGCAGTTTTGGATTGCCCCCAAAGGTGTCTAATGTGTGCCTGATTTCTTTCCACCCCCTTTATTGTGACATGGCCAGCTAATTTTGTTTAGAATGGAGACAATCCCTAATCTTCCTACCTGTCAGGATCACTCTGCATCAGAATTGACTCAATACCAGTGGGCCTGGGCGGGGGTGGGAGAGGGATGGGGTGGGTAGGGGGCATGTTGGGTGTTTGGGAGGAGGAAAGAGGCTGAGCTATAACCTGAAAATAGATAACAGAGACAGATGGGGCGGGAAGGGAACCAGCTGTTCTAGCACCAACGTTAAGTCTGAAGCAACATGCCAGAGATGGGCTGAAGGAAAGCCCGACACAGGAGTGCCGAGAGAGCACAGAGAGCACTGAGCAAAGCGCCCGCTCAGGGCCCTGGGCGCCAGAACAGAATGAGCGCAGCGAGTGGCTCCACTGACTGCCCGCGGCCCCGTGGGTTCCAGGCCATAGCTGCCTTTGGGAGGAGAAAGCTCGTTCTTGCTCCCGTGGGACTGGGGACTGCTGGCCGTTTTGAACCGCTCACCACGTGGATCAAAGCCCAATGCCTAATCACTACTCTACCAAGGCTTGCTGTTAAAATAGAACTTGCTTAAATATTTCTTTTGAGACAGTGTAATACATAGACAACACCTTTGTACCCCAGGGTGAAACGTAGCAAGTTTATAAGGAGTCCCCTCAGTTCCAAGAGTGCCTGTTTTTACCAGCCGATCGCGCTAACAGATCTGGAAGGCAGCGATTCTGCTGCTTCGTTTTAACATCAGTTTCAGCTGTTTGGGTTTCTCTAATGAATTTAGAAGGCCACGTGTGGATCTTTACATTTCCCCAAGCTCCTGGAACGCTCCACACTCACACAGAGGGTTTGTGAGGATGACACTGGTTGGGGAGGGAGACTCATCTGAAACAAAAGGGGGCTCTTTGAACCCCACAGCACACGGTGGGGAAGTCTGGTGTTACATTTCCTCTGTGTCAGGAGGAAACGTAACACCTTTAAGAGGCTTACCTGGCTCCGTGGGTCAGGGGAGCTGGATGGCCTCAGCCGGTGATCCCACTGGCTCTGCACCAAAGGCGAGTTTGTTTGTTGACATGCTTTTAACAAGGCCGATGCCCCTCCCTCACACAGCACTGCCTCTCTCTGTTAACACTGTCTCCATTAAGGTTGGCTTGAGCCCCGCCATGGGGGAAACCAGGCACTCTGGCCTCAGATCTTTGCCCTTCACCCTTGATCTCCTTCCGCAGGTGAATTCTACCTGGGCTCCAGACGTCACGGCCACTTAACCATCGCTGTCAGTAGCCCGAGTCTGTGGCGTGTGAGAGACGCGAACAAGAAAGCCAGGGCTTAAAGAGGGAAATACAGCTACTCAGCACCTAATGGTGGTGGCAGGCATGAAAGACAGGCTTCTTGTTTACATCCATAAACTCACCTACATGGAAGGGAAAGGAGATGGATCTTTGTTTGTTTGTGGAGGAGGTGGAGTCCCCCCCCTCCTATTGGACCAATCATCCAGTAAATACCTCGGGCACCTTGTTTTGTTGGGATTTCAGTGAGGCACCTGCTTGACAGGAAGGGGAAACCTCGGTCTTCAGGCAAGTCCATGGAAAGACGAGAGAGCAGCCCCTTTCCAGTCCCCAGCGCTGGCCTGCTCTTCTGTTGTGCTTGCTTCTAGGCCAAACCCAGGTTGGCTCTGTTTCTGTTGCTCTCGCGTTTGTGATTGGTAGATTTCCCACCTCCCTGCAACCCTTCATCTTCATTAGGGCTTGGTGGGGACCCATGTGGGAAGAGAAACCGTCCTAATTTTGCCTATGACGACACATGCCTTAAACTCCTGGCTCAGCACCTTCCCCTCTTAAAGATTTCATCTTCTCCAGCAGGGTCATGTTTCCCTTATTCCCTGTGTTTTCTATGAGGAAAAATGGAGACTCCTACATACGTAACAGATTCTCTTCAGCGTTGTGAAGTTCTCTATGCAGGTCACAGCAGCACAAGGACATGCTCTGGAAGTTCCTGGCCGTTCTGCACGATGGTTGCATTGTTTTCTCCTGCTTTGGACTGCAACTCCCTGCCACAGAGTCAATGCTGACTCTTGGTGAGCCCACGGGTCAGTATGGAATGGGCGCCCCTGAGTTTCCCAGATTGCAGCTCTTAACGGGAATAGAAAGCCCCATCTTTCTCCCATGCTCTGGAGCGGCTGGTGGTTTGGAACTGCCGACCCTGGGGATTGCAGCCCAATGCATAACCACTAAGCCATTGCTCCATAATGGAGCAATGCTTAAATTATAGATGTGTGAACTCCCTTCAACTCTCCACAGCCCTGTTATCCGTTCATGTCGATCTGTTCCATCACAGACCACTTTCATCATGGATTGTGATGGCGCCTGTGTTTGCTTTATGTCTAGAACCCAGAAATATTTATGGCTTCATCAAAATCTAGCACAAATCTGGGTTCCTTGATAAACTACCTCTTCCAGTTTCTAGGGTTTGTGAGATCTTTTAGAAACCTCTCAGCCTCTATCTGCTGTGTTCTTTTTAGATTATAGTTTTGTGTATTAAAAAACAAAATATCTGTCTAAAAGTCATATACAAAGGGATGTAAAGAGGAAAATGGAATTCCAGGCTTCTCACTCGTGGTTGTCTGTCACACACACACACACACACACACACACACCCCATAGTTTGTTCAGGAGTGCTATATTAAGACTTAGAAAAGTTAAGCCAACTAAATTTGCCTCAAGCGGCTTCCTTCTCCTTCAACTTGCTCAGGCTTGAGAAAACAATTCAGGAGCAATAAGTAGCGGAGGCTTGATGCTGAGCAAACAATCTCAGAAGTTGGACGGTAAGAAGAACGAGGCATCGGGATTGGAGGGAGGCTCGCTAACAACCTGCAGTGTGTAGATGGCATAGCGTCAAGCGGACTGGAAGCACTTGCTGATGAAACTCAGAGCCTTTGGTCTGGATTACAACGTAACTCCATTTAAAGAAAACAGAAATCCTCAGAACTGAATCCATGCATGAGGAGCCCCTGGTCAGGTAGTGGTTACACGTTGGGCTACGATCCACGTGGTCAGCAATCCAAAGCCACCAGCAGCTTCTCAGGAGAAAGCCTGGGCTTTCTACTCCCGTCAACAGTTACTGTCTCAGAAACCCACAGGGGTCCTATGAGTCAGCATTGACTGATGGCAGTGACCTTTGGTTTTGTTTGGGGGTTGTTCTTTTACCAGTAAGGAGCATCATGAGAAATGGAAGACAAGAAAGGATTGAAGTTGTCGAGGATTTCATTTTGCTTGGATGCATAACCAATGCTTATGGAAGCTCCCTCCCTCCCTCCCTCCCTCTCCCTGCCATCCAGTCAATTCCGACTCCTATGGGACAGGGTAGAAGCACCCTTCTGGGACTGGCATGCTTTCTAAGAGTAGAAAGTGTTGTCTTTCTCCCACGCGGATGGAAGCAGCAGTCATAACGCCAAAAGAAGTACCGCACTTTTCAAAGTCCCGACGATCCAGGATGTCACTTGGAGTATTGTGGTGCAGGACCCCATGCTGTGCTGTTTCCAGGGGCTTCATATACTGCGAAAGCATATTGGTGGGTAAAAAGGTTGGGGAGACACCCACTGGATTCCGGGATTCCACTGGCTGCTTGTTCACAGAGTTCATCGCGAGTCCCTCCTGCTGGGTATAAAGGGCACCGTCTCAAGCAGGAGGGGGCACTCACTATCAGCAAGAGAGAAGAGCCAGGAGTGGCGCAGGCCCTTTGGACCCTGAGATGCAAGAACACAGCGTTGACCCCAGGGGAGGACGCAGGAGTGGCAGCAGCAGAGCCCCAGAGACAGACGGAGACTGGGCGGTGGACGTCCCAGCCCACAGAACAAGTGATGCTGAGTGTTTGGGGCAGGAGGCTGGTGCATGGCATGAGGTGCCTCTGGGCTCTTAATGGGGGAGCTGGGTTTGCGGACTCATGGAATTAGAGCTCACTGCCATCAGCTGTCATTTATAGGGGAGTGGTAAGCCCTCTGGGCATGCATTAGCAGCCCCCCAAAACAGAGATGTGTAACATTGTCCAAGCAGGGGGTGGGCCAGACCAAGAGAAAGAGGGCTGGAGGGAAGCCTGCTTGCCACACAGCATGGAAGGAACTGTCCTGACTTAGTAACTGAATTGTAACTTCCCTAATAACATTTCCCATCTGAATAATAACTTCCTTAATAAACCCCTAATCATGAGCATTCGTTCTTGAGTTCTGTGTGACCCATGTAATGAGTTATTAACCCCAGCCAAGAATTAGGCAGTGCCTTGGGAGGGAGGGTTGGATGGTCTGACCTCAACCTCATTGAAATCAGACTTAGGCAGTTAATGCTAATGATTGGCCTTCCCCTTGAGTAGCTGGTGGAGGTCAAGTGCCACCCTCATGTCACCTTTGCCATTTCCTCAATGTCTAAACTGCCATGCTGACATGGTGTCAACCAAAGGGTCCAGAATTCTTCAAGAAAGGCTTAGAGAGATGGAAACACCCCCTTCAAGAAATGTATGAACCTAGAGGGAGATCATTAAGAAATAATCTTTGTTTAATATAGGTTCCTATGAGTTTGTAGCAATACTTTTGACATACTCTCATATCATAATTTTTAAAGTGAGAGACTTACATTATGTTAACATAATATTTTGGATATATTGAGTTAATAAATATATGTTCATATAACCTAATGCTTTTTACTTCCTCGGTGTGCATGATATGCATTTTAAATGACCTGTGTGCCTCATGTCCTAACTGTATGGGACAGCACTGCTCAAAGTGAGGTCCTTACACCACAGCCCCAAAGCTTCCTAGGAATACAGACTCTCAGGGCTCAGCTCCCAATCTCCTGAGTCAGATTCATTTCATACAGCTTCCAGGACATTTGTGATGGACATAAAAGATGGAAACAACATAAATGCCCATTGGTGGAACAGTGGATAAATAAACTTTGGAACTTACACACAATAGAATACTCTGCAGTGCTAAAGAATTCATGAATTTGTCCAACACTTTATACCATGGATGAATCCGGAGGACGTGTTGAGTGAAATAATCCATCACAAAAGGACAAATAGTGTTTGAAGTCACTACTCTAAAAAGAGTCGAGAGAAGCTCATTGTATGAGCTTTCAAATGTAAGAATGATGACCCACTCTGTCGACCTTCACCTAATTGATAATAACAAATTAAAAAATAAAGGAAGTATACACAGATCTTGAGGTGGAAAAAATCATCAAGACCAAAAACAACAAACTGTGTATAAAATATAAATCTTAGTCAGATCTTCTGTTGAGCACATAAAACATGCAGCCCGCATACCCTCTCTCTGGGCTAGAGGGTGCAAAGCACAGCCGCAGACTTCCTGGGTGCATAGGTTCCTTCAGATCCTGGTCAATGGCTCCAGGTATCCCCTGATCCAGGGCACTAGTCAACCTGCTGCCTAGCTTCAGAAGGTCATGTTGCCACCTAGTGGCCTGCTCGCTCATTGTCTGACACATGGAACTTTTCTGAAGAAGGTCCTTTGTGACCTAATCTAGAAGCGGAAAGTAGTCATTTTATTGGTGGGATTCTAGAGACGAGTAAAATGTACTGCGTCATGGAGATAGTAAATATGTAGCACTTCTCTGCTACACCGTTACATGGGCACTAAAGAGATGTGAGCCAGTTAGTCCTGGGTAACACACCTGTGTCTGCCTCCTAAGGCCCCACTCCTTGTTCTTGTCCCTGCTCAGTGCTCAACAGGGCAGAGGCTGGCTTAAGACCTGGAAAGGTGAAGAAGGGGAGAGGGTACATTGTTCTAGGATTGATTTGCATGGCTGACCTATCCCTCACACAATGGACCCTGGATCCATGACCCTGAGGTGCTAGAGCAGGCTGGAAAGAGAGTCACTTCCCATCAGCACGCTGGAATTCCAGGTGTTCCATTAGGAAGAAATCGTTCTTGTGATGAATGTAGGGGAACCAGAATGAGACAATGAGAAACAAATTATCATGACAGGAGATTTGAACACACTTCTAGTTATTAATATATCAAACAGCAAAACCCAGCTGCTTAGTTACACTTGAATAATCCAATAAGCAATTAAGCACAGGTGGGATGCCTAACAAATTTGGAGACTAACAAATTCGAATGATATTTCTCACATTTTCTAACCACAATATCATTAGGTCGGAAATATATTAGTTTCTTTTTAAAATATAACATTTTAAAAACACTGACTATTTAGAAATGGTAAATATATACCTAAGTAACTAATATGTCAAACCACATTGAAAATTAATTATACAATAATTAGAACTGAACATTAATGAACTACTATGTTCCATTGCTAATGGTAATGAAATAATAGCATTTCTTTCATTCAAGACAAAACTTACTGAATGCAGGTAAAGTTATGCTTAGAAGCATGTTTATAAATATAAAGTGTTTGTATTAAAAACACATAAAAGATTTTTAAAAATTGAGTCAAATAGAAAAAGAACAACAGAGTTAATGCACACCAGAATAAAGAGAGAGAAAGAATCAAATAACAACAGAAAAAGAGAACCCATCAGTCAAAGGTGGTTCTTTGAAAAGATGACCCTAATGCAAAACTGTTCAAGGAAGAAAGAGATGAAAATAAGCTATTTTAAGAATGAAAAAAGGTATATAAAAAGAATCCGCAAGAAGTTGTTTCTTTGAAAGGATGAACAAAATCAACAAATGCCTGGCAAATCTAGCAAAGAGAAGGAAAATCCAAACAACATGAGGAAGAAATGAAATGAGAAAAGTCATAGAGGGCCAATGAAATAAAAAAGAATAATAACAGACTGCCGTGAAGAACTGCATCCCAACAATTTGAAATCGAGAACAATAAATTTCTAGAAACACACAACCCACCTAAATTAACCTGGACTTAAGTATAAAATCTAAACAGACTCATAATAAAAGGAACTAAAGATCAGGTCATTTAACACACACACCCCACACACACACAGAAGTCATATCCCAGACAGCTTCACTAGTGAACTCCACCAAACACTCAGAGAAGAGCTGATGTGAATTCTCCTCAAACTCTCCCACGGTACAGAAAAGCTCCAAAATTCATTTATACAGGAAGCATAACCTTGATACCAAGACCAGATACAGACATCACGAACAAAGAAAATTACAGACCAATAACCTACATGAATATAGATGCAAACATTCTCAACAAAATCCTAGGCAATAGGATGCAACAATATATCAAAAAGTAATACATAATGATGAAGTAGGATTCATACCGTATATACAGAGATGGTGCAACATTAGAAAAACAATCAATGTAATCCATCACAAGTAAAACAACTGATGCAGAAAAAGCATTTGACAAAATCCAACACCCACAATGATAAAAACATAAAAATAACAACAAAAGAGAAAATGTTCAACATAAAAAGGGCACATATGCAAAACCAACCAGCAACATGATGCTCAATGCAGAGGAATTGGAAGCATCCCTCTTGCAAACGGGAACCAGACAAGGATGCCCTTTATCAACACTCTATTAACTACTGTGTGGGAAGTCTTAACCAGGCAGCAATTAAAAATAAAGGCATCCAAATGGACAAAGAGCAAGTAAAAGTTTCTACTTGCAGATGATCTCATCCTATAGATAGAAATTCCCAAAGACTTGGCAAGAAATTGTTGGAACTAACTGGAAGATTCAACTGAATGGCAAGGTACAAGATCAACATACAAAAATCAGTTGGATTATTTTTATGTTAACAAAGAGTTCTGAAAAGGAAATTGATACCACTTAGACTAGCCATACAAAATATGGAATATTTAGGAATAAATCTAATCTTCTCTGATCAGACTTATGCAAAGCAAAGTACGAAGTACTGCTACAAGAAGCCAAAGAGATATACATAAACAGAAGCATATATGATGCTCCTGGGTAGGAAGACTTAACATTGTGAAAATATCAATAGTACCCACAGTGATCTACAAATATGGTGCAATCTCCTTCCCGATTCCAATATCATTTTTAAAGAGAGAGAAAAACAAGTCATCAACATTATTTGGAAAGTAAAGAGAACCCAGATAAGCAGCAAAACACTACTAAAGAAGAAAAGCAGAGATCTCTCATTCCCTGATCTCAAAACCTACTCCACAGCCACAGCATTCAAAGCCCCTAGTTACTAGTACAACAATAGACAAACCGGTGAAACAGAATTGGGAACCCAGCGGCAAAGGGCCAAAACACACTAAATGGAGAAGAGATCATCTCTTTAACAAATGGTACTTGCAAAACTAGATATCCATTCGCAGAAGAGTGAAATAGAACACATACCTTCTACGAGACAAAAAGTAACTCAAGATGGGTCAAAGGTGTAAACGTAAGACCTAGAACTATAAAGATCATCAAAGAAAAATCAAGAACAAATTTAGGGGCTCCAATAAATGGCATGAATACACTATCAAACATAAAAGAAAACTCAAATGGCAGACGACAAAATAGATTCCTGGGGCCTACTAAAAGTTAGACACTTCAGGGCATCAAAATATCTGACCAAAAGAATAGAAATAAAACCCACACTGGGAGGGACAAAATTGGCAATGACATCTGCAACAAGGGGCTGATCTATAAAATTTATAGAAAACTTTAACAACAAGAAAAAGACAAATAATCCAATTGAAAAGTGGTCAGAACATGAACAGGCACATCAGGTAACTCATGAGCACGTGAAGAAATGCTCGAGATCAATAGGCCTTTGAGAAATGCAACCCGAAAACACCACTAAGCTATCACCTCACACCAGCATTGAAAGCAAAGTTAAAAACAAAACAGAAAATAATAAATGCTGACAAGGGTACAGAGGGACGGAAACACTCCTACCCTGCTGGTGGGAGTACACAATGTGCAACCAATGTGGAAATCCGTACGGTGCTTCCTAAAAAAGTTGGGACTAGAAATACCATACAACCCAGCGATATCTCTGCTTGGTATATATCCTAAAGAAATAAGACCCATGGCATAAATAGACAGGTGCATGTCCAGGTTTGTCTCAGAACTCTCCACAATCACAAAACTATGAAAACAAACTAGTAAAGGCACAGCAGAAGAATGGATACATAAACGTTGGTACATACACACACACAATGGACCGCCACACAACAGTCTAGAATATCGATGATTCTGTGTGGTAGTTATATAATTTCATGTCAACTTGACAAACAAGTGCAGGGGTGGGGTCTAGTCTGTCATCAGGTCACAGCCTGATGATACCTCCTTGATGGCATGGCCCTCTCATGAGGATTCTGGGAACTTTCTCTCTCTCTCCTGGGAGAAAGATCTCTAAAATTTAACAGGCTTGTTAAGAGGAAGGTAGAAGCAGAGAGAGAGAGAGAGAGAGAGAGAGGTGGGACACTCTCTGCTTTCACGTTTCTGTTAACAAGCCATGTGGAGCCACACTGAGACTGTGCCAGCCCTGTGATACTTCCACTGCCACCAGATTCATCGCCACTTCTCGCCCACCAACCTGTGATCTTCCTGCATTCTGCATCATTGCATGAGGCTACATGAGGCTGAAGAGAGATTTATGGACTAATTTCAGACTTATGGGCTAAGATCAGACTTAAGGTCTTGATCTGGACTGGGCTGGGATGTTTTCTCAATATGCAATTGCTCTTTGATATCAAGCTGTCTCTTACACATATGAATGTCTCTGGATTTGTTTCTCTAGTCAACCCAGACTAACACAATCTGCAAAACCCCTTATGACATGTAAGAACCTGGAGGTCATTTTACTGAATGACATTAGTCAACCACAAAAGGACAAATATTGTGTGAGACCACTATTATAAAAAGTCAAGACAAAGGTTTTCACCCTAAAATAAACGTGTGAAAAGCTGAAACCAAGGGCTCAAGTAGAAAGAAAATGTTTTGAAAATGATGATGGCAACAAACATACAAATGTGCTTGACACAATGGATGTATGGATTGTGGTAAGAGTTGTACAGGCCCCCAATAAGGTTTTGTTTTGTTTTGTTTTTATGGTTGTCAGGGATGAGACGGGGAGGAAAAGAGGGGCAGTTGTTGGCTAGAGGAGAAGGCATTGTCCAGTAAGAGAAGGTTAGCAAAAGATGACGGAGGCAGGGAAGACACTGGGAGGTTTGCAAGAGTTGATGACAACAGCGCCAAATAACAGTATTTACTATGCTATATACACTCCTGCCGTCGTGGTGCTCTAGGGACAGATGCTTAGCTAGACATTCAGGCTGACTAGATGTGGGAGGGAGAGTGATTGCTCATCAGACTGGCATTAAACTAGTCCCAGTGTCCGTTGAGTCAGAAACAACTCCATGACAAGAAGTCATCTTATATCAAGGGGCATCCAAGTCCAGAGCCCGTGGCTCTGAAGCTCACTGGGGCCTTCTTTGGACTCACTTAGCTGCAGAAGCGGGAAGCAGGGAGACCACAGGCCAGTGGGGGCAGAGTCACGTGGAGCCAAGGTTGATGGGAACATGACAGGGCGCCCACAGCTCTGCAGGTCACGGCCCACATGGGACCTTCCTTGCAGGCAGACACAGAGTCCTAGAGGGGAAGACGGTGAAGGGCTGGACAGAGAGACGTTCTCACCCTCTCTCTTATCAGAAGGCCACCCACTGCAGAAGGCATCACCGGGCTACCTACCACCTAGGTGACTCCACCCCTACCGCTACACAGCTTCCGTTTAAAAAAAAAGTTTCTGAGACTGTAACACTTTTTACGGGAGTAGAAAGCCTTGTCTTCCTCCTGAGGTAGCATCAAGTTTCCATCAAATCTAGCCTCCACAGTACCATCCAGTTCTGATGATGGCAGACCCTCTCACAGTGATGCTTGCTTTTGGAAATACGCATAGTGCATTTGGAGTCTTTGGGATAAATATTCTGATGGCATCTACTAGTTTATCCATTAAATGTCAAACCTTTGGCTAAATAATCCTACTCCCCAAAAATCTATCCTATGGAAATAACAATATGTATATGTTTGTCATATGACATTTATGAGCTTTTGTGCTAACCTGGCATGCTTCTAAACATTTTTTGATTAAAAAAAAATCAGAGGTCCCTTGTGAGAAACAGAAAGACTTCTCTCAAGTCGTCTCCCCCAAACATATGTTAGACTTAGAATACGGCTTGCAGCTAATGGTAAATGATTGTCAAGTTACCTCCCTGAAGGCAGTCAGTAGCCAGCCTACTGTCTGGTCCCACCACAGATAGAGCCCACTCCCTGCTGTTAAGGACAATGGGCTACTTTTCCCTAAAGGCTTGACCCATTACTCTGGTCCCTGTAGGTGGGGGTCCCTGTAGAAACCTACTGATAATGGTTTCTATAGAGAGCAAGAGAACAGGTCAAACCTGCTCAGTGAGAGCCAAAGTTAGGCTGCCATCCTGAATCTAGGATCCGCCCATCTTGTCACATGTATACCCCCAATCCCTCCTCTTCCTACTGCGTGGATACCCCTAGATCACCACCTTCCGACTACTGTATTACCTATAGCACAACCCTTTCCTGTGACATATGTCTTCACCTGTAATTAGGGGGCTTGCCCGTCCCCAGAGAATATAAAAGCCTTGGTTAGCAATAAAGGTCTCTCTCTCCACGTAGACCACCAAGTGAGGCTGAGGTGAGCATTGCTATGATGAAATGTGTCTGACTCCATTATTTCAATCTCTCTTCTATCTCTCATGCTCTCTATGACTTTAATATAATATTTATATGTCTCAATCATACAATTCTGCCTATCGAACCCTCGATTAGTGGTGGGGGCTGGCCCTTCCCCATGGTCCCTAGGTCTTATTCCATCAGTTCTATAGCATTTACATGTAGGTCTTTGATCCATTTTAAGTTATTTTAAAAATCTAACTTAATTCTTTAGTATGGGCATACCCAGTTTTCCTAGCACCACTTGTTGAGAAGACCTAGAATGGTCTAGGATTCTTCTTCTTCTTTTTTAATCATTATATTGGGGGCTCATACAACTCTTATCACAATCCATACATACATCTATTGTGTCGAGCGCATTCGTACATTTGTTGCCATCATCATTCTCTAAACGTTTTCTTTCTACTTAAGCCATTGGTGTGAGCTCCTCATTTTTCCCCCTCCTTCCCCTGGTCTAGGATTCTTGTTAAGAATCAATTGATCCCATTTGTGAGAATTTATTTCTGGGTTCTCAACTCTATTTCACATGCCATCTTGATTTTGGAAATTGTCAAGGTTTCAAATCAGCTTCAAGTCATGGTGACCCCATGCTTCCTTATAACACAGGAAATAGTCCTTGGTGTTGTACCCACTAAGATCTTTGATATATTTCAGGGTGGTAACTCATGGGGTCACCTCTCCCTTCCCACCTAGTAAACTTTAAAAAATGCATAATCTCATTTAATGCCTATAAATATGCTATAAAACAAGAATTATTACTGAGGTAGTTAGTTTATTGTGCCAACCTGGCCAATAAACACATGTGGGGTTAATTGAAGGGAGGAGAGATAAATGGCTCGGTGAGCCTCGCCTTTCCAGTTCTTGGGTCTCTTGCTTTCTGATGGTCGGACCAGGGTGCAGCTGCCTTAGCCAGTTCCCTGCTTTAGCTTGCAAGGCTCACTTCCTGCAAGACATCCCCAAGGAGAAGCCACATGGACCTACCCTGATGCAGCCCTGGGTGCTGGAGCAGCCGTGTGGAGACCCCTGCCAGCGCTGAGATATTTACACATTCACTGACTCGCCTTTCCTCCTGCAGTCGGCACCATTGCATCTGTTTTGTGAGGTGGAGGAGGACTTTGTGGATTGGTGTCGGACATATGGGTTAATGGGTTAATGTTGGACTTGTGGGCTTGGGTGGCACTGGGTTGGGATGTTTTCTTGATAAGCACTTAACCTTTATACAAAACTCTCTCTTATACATGAATTTCTGTGGATTTGTTTCTCTAATGTACCCAGATTAACACAATTACTATCCACATGGCAATGGCATATTGGACAAAAGACTAATCTCTAAAATTTATAGAAAATCAACATCTCAACAAGAAAAAAAAGATGAATAATCCAATCAAAAATGATCGGAAGATATGATCAGAGAGTTCGTCAAAAAAAGACATTCAGGCAGCTACCACACATGAAGAAATGTTCCTGATAACTGGCCATTCGAGGGAGGCAAAACAAAGCCTGGATAGAATATCACTTCACCCCAGCATTGAGCACAAAGTCAACAAGAACAACCACAACAACCAAACAGAAAACAAAAAATGCTGGAGAGACTAGACCCTTCATACACGCTGGTGGGACTGTAAAATGGAGCAACCAACATCTAATTCAAAAATACTGGGAAGAGAAATATCATATGACCCAGGAATCACTCTACTCAGTCTACATCCTAAAGAAGTAAAAGCTATAACTAGAACATATATAAGAGGGTTTACACCCCCCCCCCCAAAACAAAACAAAACAAAACCAGAATTGCACTGGGTGGAGCGGAGCTTTTGTGTATTGGACACATTTTTCCCATTTTCCCCGCTAGGGCAGCACTGAGCAACTCGCTCTGAGTTAGTGCACCCAGTGGTGTCACCTGGGAAGGTTCTCTCTGGTCACAGTGAATTTTTTCATAAAAGCAGTTTATGAATCTCATTTTTTGTGAGGGCCAATTTAAGAGAACAGCATGTGGCTGTGAAATTTTGTTTCCTGCTCAGAAAAAAATGCTGCAGAAACTGTTGTGATGTTGAACACAGCTTACAAGAACAGGCCTAAGGTAAAAACTTAAGTGTACAGGTGGTTTTCTCATTTCAAAAAAGGTGAAATATTGATTGATTGACAGACAAAAATGTCAACTCATAGTGTATTTGGAGTTCATTGCACCAGGTCAGACAGTTAATGGAGCTTTCTATTTAGAGGTTCTGAAAAGATTGAGTAACAGTGTGTGACAAAAAAGGCCTGATTTGTGGCAGATGGGGCACTGTTTTTGCCACCACAACAATGTACCTGCTCAGTTATATCAATGCATCAGTTTTTGGCAAAAAACAGCATGGCTCTCTTGCCCCACATACCTTACTCACCTGACCTCACTTCATGCAACTTCTTTTTGTTTCTGAGAATGCAGAGGGACATGAAAGGACAGCAATTTGAGGACATAAAAGAGGTGAAGGAAAAAAAAAAAGGAGGTGCTGTCAGCCACCCAAGCAGATGAGTTTAAAAAATGTTTCTAAGAATGGAATTGCAGATTTGACAAATATATTAAGTGTAATAGAGAGTACTTCGAAAATAAGATTGCTGTGTAAAAAAAAAAAAAAATTAAAGACGAAACTTTGGGGGGAAATTTTTAAAAATCCCGTTTTTGGAGGGGTACCCCTTCGTATGATGTAAAGAGGGAAAGTGCTAAGCAACCAGAGACTGGGACACACTGTCTGTCCTTCCTTTCAGCTGTGTGTTACACCACAAATTCCCACAAGGTACTATGAGTAAATCATGCAATTCCTGAAAATATTCAAAGAGCTAAAGATATTATCAGAACAATTGCTGTACATTCGGCAGAAGCAGAAAAGGGTTTTTCAAAGATGAACATCACGTATTCAAAGAAAAAGTCACCGGTCCAATTGACCTACAGCTAATGGATTAGAGTCCTAGTCCTACCATGAAAAAATGGGCAAGGACAAATCACACAGCCAATGATGCTCGGGTCAAAGTTTGGATCAAAGCAAAGAATATTGCCACGGGAGGATGCCAATCAAGAAGCAGTATGGGAATACCCTAAATAGCAGATTTATTGTTGTTTGTCAAGTATTATTTAACATAGGATCCCTGGTGGCGCAGTGGTTCCGATTTTGACAGTCCACCAGGTCAGCAGTTTGAAACCACCAGCCCTCCGTGGGGAAAAAGCCAGGGCTTTCTACTCCCATAAACAGTGGCAAGTCTTGGAAACCCACAGGGCGGCTCTACCCCGTCCCCGAGGGTCACTGGGAGTCGGCATCCACTCGATGGGAGTGAGTGATCAAGTGATTATTTATTATTTCTACATTGAAATTTTGAAACTCTTCCTTATGACATACTCTAGTTTTGTGAACTTCTTTTATTGTTTTCAAAATATTAGCTGTATGAAATAATACACCACCCTTCGATATATCGTTTCTTTATACTTAACACAGTCATTAGGGCAGCGAACTGGTTGTTAAAGTATTTGAATCCCACCACTGCTTCTGTCTAAAGACCAGCGTGCCTTTGGTTGTCCAGGGCCATGCTTCCAGCAAGAAAGGGGGCTGGAAACAGGACTCCTCGCAACTCATTCCACACCCTCTGGCTTCAGAGTTTCTTCATAGTCACCCCGGACACGAGGGAGCCATTGCCCCTTTTGAGTTAAAGACATTGTTTGATGTCATTGTTAGAGAATCAGCACAGCAGAACAGAACGCTGATTCAACAGGGCCTGTGTATGCAACGTTGGCGACGTTCTTCAAAGTGAGCGACCTTCCTTCTCTGAGCCATCTCTTGAACACAAACTCTCTGCCCTCTAGGGCTCCCAATCTAATCTTTCAGGTGGCTGTTGTCCATCTGATCCCATGCAGATAGCTTTTCTCAGAGCATCCAAAGAGGCCTTCCGGGATATTTTTGGTTGAAGGTATTAAAATTTATCTCAGGGCAATAGTTTCAGGAGCTCAGCCGGCCTCAAGAGATGTTTGGATTCCGTGAGAATTTGGAATTCTCAGCACAATGGCATTTTTACAGCTACGTGGGGCCAGCAAGCTCCAATGCCCTCCTGTTTCAGGCAGGAGAAAGCTTCGAGCCAGACTCTCGATGGGATAGCCCGACAGCCCAACACTCTCTAACAGCGATCCATCTGTCTGGTTAGCAGCCAAGCACCTTCAAATCCCTTCTGAGAGGTGTCTTATCAAAGGAAGGAATGGGCTTGGAGGCAGGGGGTCACACAGGCAGTCTTACATGAAGATCTACCTAAAAGCCACAGGGCACCAAGAAATGCCCCGGGCTACCAGAAGCCGAAGGAGGCCAGGCAGGTCCTCGCAGGGGGGCCTGGCCTGACTTGGGACATCTCTCTCCAGAACTGTGAGACAATGAATTTCCGTCTTTTCTAGCCATCGACTCGGTAGCATTTGACTACAGCAGCACTCGGAAAATAGACCCTTCCACCAGCCACTGCCCTAGACCAATGTTCTAGCTCAGCATGGATGGAGGATGGCTGCCCATCACCACGCCCCTTTCAGAATAAAATTACCGTAAGATGCTGCTTGAGTTTTCCATCCTCCTCCTTCAGAGCTGGTGTGTGTCAGGAGGTTTTCAGCCTCCTAATGCAGCGACCCTTTAATACAGCTCCTCATGCTGTGGTGACCCCCAACCATAACATTATGTTTGTTGCTACTTCGTAACTGTCATTTTGCTCCTGTGATGAATCATCATGTAAATATCTGATATGCAGGGTGTGTTTTCGTTGTTACAAATTGAATATCATGAAAGCATAGTGATTTATCACAAAAACAATATGTCATTATATATTGCGAAGTATTTATTTTTAACGACAAATCAATGAAATGTTGTCTTGAAGCATGGTGTAGCATGGGTACACGTATGTGGGCGTATCTGCATGTGGCCCGACCCACCTGGATACGGAGAGAGGAGTGCTATCTCGGTTCCTATGACCATCAGAAAGGTGTGTTTTCCATGGTCTTAGGCGACCCCTGTGAAAGGGTCGTTTGACTCCCAAAGGGGTTGCGACCCACAGGTTGAGAACTGCTGCCCTAGGGAGGTAAATAGCTCCCTGCAGGTGGGATAAATGCATACTCCCTGTGAGACATTCTTGTTGAGAAGATACATGGAGCTATGTTAGAGTCCTGGAGCAGGAGAAGCCACGTGGAGTGAGTTAGTTAATTGTGCCAACCTGGCCGATAGCCACATGTGGGGCTAATTGAAAGGCAGAGGGATAAATGGGTGGTGAGCCTTGCCTTTCTAGTTCTCGGGTCTCTTGCTTTGTGATGGTCGCACCAGGGTGCAGGTGCCTTAGCAGTTCCCTGCTTCAGCTTGCAAGATTGACTTCCTACAAGACATCCCCAAGGAGAAGCTACATGGACCTATCCCGGTGCAGCCCTGGGTGCTGGAGCAGCCGTGTGGAGACCCCTGCTAGTGCTGAGATGCTTGTTCGCTCACTGACTCAGCTTTCCTCCTGCAGTCGGCATCATTGCCTCTGTTTTGTGAGGTGGAGGATTTTGTGGACTGGTGTTGGGTTAATGGGTTAATGTTGGACTTGTGGGCTTGGGCAGCATTGGGTTGGGATGTTTTCATGATGCACACTTTCTTTACATAAAACTCTTATACATGAGTTGCTGTGGATTTGTTTCTCTAAAGTACCTAGACTAATACATGGAGACCTCTGCCAACATTAAGATGCTTCCACTGCCACTGGATCCACAAGACTTTCCACCCACTGGCCTGTGATCATCCTGCATTAGGTGTCATTGCATGTGTACTGTGAGTCTGAAGAGGAATTTACAACTTGGTATTGGACATATGGGCTAATATTGGAGTTATGGACTTGATCTGGACTGGGTTGGGATGTCTTCTCAATATCCAATTACTCGTATATAAAACTCTTTCTCATACACATACATGTGTGCCTATGAATTTGTTTCTCTAGTCTCCCCAGACTAACACACACACACACACACACACACACACACACACACACACACCATGTAGGGCTCCTTCACCGGAAAGGCAGATAGATCTCTGGAGCATGGTGAGCGAACCTGTGAATGAAGGTGGTGGGAGGTGGTTTCTGTGGGAGAGGGTGTGGCCCCAAGGGACAGAGAAGCACACTCCAGAGGGATACGGTGTCGGTGTGGCAGCTGTGGCCTGGGCAGGATGCCTCCTTTGTGCTCTCCTGTCATTCTGGTGACCAAGCCTAAGGAGACTGGGGGACTTTTTGGGTTTTTTTAAAGGCTGGCCTCTCTACACCTACCATTTTCTCCAGCTTCTGGCTGACCAGCTGGCTACTGAAAATCAAGTAACTGCCCTGTGCTTGCTGGTCCTGGGCTTTCTCCCCAAGGCTTTCTCCCCTGCACCCCCTCCAGGGATGAACTGTTCTGGGCACAAAGGAACGTTCATAAATACCAGCGGCTAGGATGCCACGCAGTCCGGCTGTGTCCTCAGCCAACCCTGCACTACCTGGGCGGCAGCACCAGTTCTTTCTGGGAGCCGGGCAAGGCTTGCTGGGCTGCGGCCTGGAGCGTGGGCCCTGCCAGATGCCAGCGCGTCCCTCTGCAGAAAAGCTCCCATTTTCCCCTGACACATTGAGCTGCATCTTTGAGACAACAGTGGTCAGCAGAGGCAGAAGCCAGGTGTCTGGGGATGAGATTGGAGCCAGTGGTTTGCACTTGGTGTTTCCTGTACACGGCCGTGCTGGCCCAGTCTCCCTCTTTTCCCAGCAGGGCACTTTCCAGGAGAAAGAGGCAGTGGGATGTTGAGGGAGCAGCAGATGTTTGCAAAGCTCACCTCATGTTCTGGGTGTTTTTCAATTGGCAGGTGCTTCATCCCCTGGCCCCTCCCTCTCTGTCTGCCTCGCCCCTACCCAGTCTGCAGCCCTTCCTGCCCCCTGCACACACCCCTCATAGAATCCACGCCACCCTCCCTGCGAGGGACTCTCTGGTCTGATCTCAGCTCACGACAAGGGGCCAGGCATTTTGCATGGAACTTCTTACGGCTTGGCTTGATTTTCAGTATCTATAGGAGCTTCAGGCCCTGGATGGTGCAATCAGTTAGCACTTGGCTGCTACCTAAAAATGTTAGAGGTTTGAGTGCACCCCTGGGTCCCTCGGAGGAAAGGCCTGGAGACCTGCCTGCAAACCAACCAGCCACAGACCCTCCTACAGTGCACAGCTCTGCCCGGGACTCAAGTTTCATTCGATTCTAGGACCCGTTCCCCACCTTGAAAATCCTGTCTCTTCCAAACACACACACACACACACACACGCACACGCACACGCGCACACGCACACACGCACATACGCACACACGCACATACACACACATGCACACGCACGCACGCATGTAACAGATCACTTGGAGATATTATGGCATTCTCGGTGATCGGTGGGCCATGATCACTTTGAAGTCACTTTGTCTCATGTGACACTGCTTTATAAATCAGTTTAAAACTGGCTGACAGAAGGCGGGCGCTGCTCTAAGCCCTTCGTGTGGACAGACTCATTCCGGCTTTATAAGAGGTCTCTGTGGTAGCTTCTCATTTTACACGTGGGGGAGACTGAGGCCCAGAGGCGTTCTGCGACCGGCCTCTACTCCCACAGCTCATACACCGTTGAATAAGGTGTAAGTGCAGATCATGTGGCTCTGGCTCCGGTGCCCCGAACTCCACAAGGTGTCACCCCCTGAGCCATCGGGGGCCCTCTTCCTTAGAGAGGGGTTTCGAGTTCCCTGTGTACACTGTTTTGCACTCTCAAACATGCTGTTCTGGAGAAGGTTCATGATGGAGGTGGTTCAAGTGGGCCGACACCGAGGAAAGGGCTGGGGGAAGGGTGGGTCCTCAGTGTGTGACAGAGTGGTGGTGGCTGTGTGCTGTCCTTTCTGACTCAGACCAGCAGTGCGCGCGTGCATGCGTGTGTGTGTGTGTGTGTGTGTGTGTGTGTGTGTGTCTTAGGCTGTAACCTGAATGGTTACACCTGCGACCACCAGGTCCTTTCTCCCTCGGTGAGTGGGAGGTGCCCATCTTTTGGCTCGCAGTCCATCGCCCCACGAGGACTCCTTGTGACCAAGAGCACACTGTGTAAATATAAAACGGCTGTTTCCTGGCGGGGAGATGGAGGAAGCCTAAGCACTCCTGAAGTGTACACTTATGGTGGGTGCAGTTTACAGAGGTGACGGGCAAGACTCTTTTGGGGCAGGAGACCTGGGGGGCCCGCCTCAGTGCTGCCGCTGACCCCTGGGTGGGCATGGTCAGGAGACCTCTCTGGGCCTCTGTTTCCCTGTCTGTCACTGAGGTGTCTGGACCAGGGCTCACCTGTCCTAGTGATTCTTAGTTGGGGTTGAACCCATTCTGGCCAACGATGACTCTGTGCATCGTTGTGCAAAGTAGACTTGCTTCGTGGGGATTTCAAGGCTGTGATATTTTCGGGGAAGATCTCCAGGCATTTCTTCTGAGGCACATCTTGGTGGCTTTGAACCCCAAACCTTTTGGTTAGTAGTCCAGTGTTTGACCATCTGCACCACCTGAGATGCTCCATAAATTTCCTCACCCCAGTTGCGTTCGTGCCTATGTGAGACATGCACCACCAGGGGGCTCTGCCTTCTAGGAGGAAGCCAGCGTTCACCCCGCTTCTCCCCATCTTTTACCCAAGTGTCCACACGCAGTGGAGCTGGCTTCGTCCTATGCCAAATGACACACATACGCCAGATAATGGAGTCTGGTAGTGATCTGGCCAACACAGGACCACTGAAATTGGGGCCACTGACTTCACCACCTGGGCGTCCTCTGGGTGCCTCTCTCTCCCTGAGAGCGCAGGCAAGAAACAGAGTGGACGTTGCGGGCATGATGACAGAAAAACACCTGGTGATGTGCGATTGTCTCTGTGGAGCTGGCTACACTCAATGGCCAACCTCACGCCTCATCCAGGGCCAGAGCCACACAACCAGGTGGGGAGGAAAAGAAGCAAACGGTGGCCCTTGGCTATTCCAGCAAAGGAATACAAGGAACAGAAAACCACACAATGAACTCCAGGCCATTGCTAGACAAAGGTCTATCCTTATCTCTACCTCCAAGCCCCCGCCCTGCCCCCCGCCCCATTAAACAAACTGGCTACCAAAATCAAACTCAAAGTCCCTGCCACAGCATCAACGCCGACCCATTAAGCCCCATAGGACAGGGTCGAACTGCCCTGGTAGGTTTCTGACACTGCAACTCTTCACGGGGGTAGAAAGCCTCATCTTTCTCCCAAGGAGCGGCTGGTGGTTTTGAATTGCTGATCCTGCCTGTGGTTAGCCACCCAACATGGAAAACTGGTGTAGAATACTCAAATGAAGAACCCCAGTAGGACCTGTGCTACTCTGGTGTACTGAAATTACGCTTAGGGAGATAGCATCTGGCTTGGAAATCAGCTCGCACTTCCACAGCTGTTTCCTTAGGCTTCCTTCGTGTTCGTCCTCAGGTTTCCAAGCAGCCTTGATGCCCACCACAGGATGGTTTCTGAGGTCCAAGATGCTCAAGGCAAATCTTCTGGCCTCTTGCCACCATCCCAACCGTTGCCCTGCGGGGAAGTGTGGTGGTCTGGGATTTAGACAAACTTCTTTCTTTCTTCAGGAAACGCAATGCCCTTCATTGACATGGTACCTATAAGTGGATTCAACCCCATGACAGTCTATGAGTAAACCATTTCTGGGCCATCTGACTTACTCTTAATGGATCGTCAAACATATGAGGCACAATGGGCACAGCTCCATTCGTGGTACTTGCACTTGTAGAACCATAGTCCTTGACGTTTGCCACATCAAAGATGCTGTGCAGTTGGCTGATAATGGCAGGGTTGGCAGGGTGAGCCCATCCAGGGGTGCTGTACAAGAGGGGTCTGGTGATTGCCTTTAAAACCACGATTACCAAGACGCTCACTGGGCTCACGATTACCTGAGCTGGGGCCTACTGACTGGCATGCAGACTCTCGTGGCTTAGGTAAAGAGGTGTCCTCAGATAGCATTCAACGACAAGAGTGCTGAGCCAAGGAGGATTCCCCAGAAGAAGGGGACTTCAAGTGTTGCTTGGCTGAGGTGGCATTGACCTTTTTAAAGGTTCAGTCTAATTATTCAGAGTCCTGCCACCTGAGGAGACTCAGTTTGAGCTTCTGCATCTGATTCTTAGTCAGTTCTGAGGGCCCAGGAGGCCTGTGAGTTGATCAGTGGGAAAATACAGTGGAAGACATGGTGTTGAGCATGGAAGGGGGCAGAAGCCTGGGGATGGATGTCCCCAAGAAAGGTCAGTCCTGTCTCCATGGTGACCAACAATCAGTACTGGCCACAGATGTTATATTTTTCTACTTTTTTTGCAGGGGCAGGGGGTGAGGAGGGACAGGGCGTGGCAGCTAGCATTCTAGCATGAAAACATTCAATAATAATATCATGCTACATAATTCCTTTTCCACTACCTAAGAACCTCTTGGCCTTGTTTGAATGCCTGTGGATATTTACAATATGTGACCACACAAACCTGATCATCAGAAGCCTGATCTATCGCTTCGAATCACCCAAACCCAAACCCACCGCCATCAAGTTGGTTCAAACTCACAGTGAGCCCATAGGACCAAGTCGAATGGCCCCCTTGGATTTTCAAGGCTGTCCCCATTCAGGAAGCCGGCTGCCCCATCTCTCTCGCGTGGAGAAAGGTGTTGGGGTGGAACCACAGACCTGGCCTTCGGCAGGGTAGGGCTTAATCACAGTGCCACCACAACTCGTTCACCTTGCATTACAGCCTATATTTCTATATTCCCACATATGATTCATAATGATAATTTTAAAGGGTAGGTGTGTATTATTTTATTGTAGGATTATAACTTAATGAATTTGGCCATTCAAAAAAAATTGGTCATTCCTTGATGTTTAGTGGATTTCCATTTTTGCTAATGCTATAACGTCTCACACCTGTCCTTTTAATCTGCTGAACGCTCTGCTAAGAATACATCCCCCAAGAATGCCTTTCCTGAGTCGAAGGTCACCTCTCTTTTCCCCTGGGCTCCGTCCCCAAGGTGAGTTGCTGCCTGAGCGGAGCTCCGTGTCCCTGTTCCACAGCCTTCCCATCCTGACGCTGGGCGGATTGTCTCATTCCCCTGCAATGTAACAAGTATACAATGTGGAAGTCTTCTCCCGTTCAACGCTGGAAATTTAAACTACTCCTTCCTCCCTTCTAATTAGCATGCATCATCATGAATAACACCCACTAGCATTATTTCTACCTCGATAATGTGTTACAGGCTTCCTAATGTTTTCCCTTCTGTCTGAGTCCATGCCTGCTGTCTGCACCAGGCACTGTTGGGGTGGCCATGGGGGTTCATGCAACATAGACTCACGTTTTCTGTGCATGAGAAACTTAGAGTCTCCCAGAAGAGATGAAACCAATACGACAGCAAGTCTGAACATTTTGTTACTGGGCTATCAGGTCATCCATGCATGGGCTCATTGCAAACAAAATGTGTTTAAATATGTCTGGCGGGTCTGTGGATGGTCTCTGTCACTTTAAGGTGTCATCTTCCAAAAGAGGGTGTCATTGACACACTGGTTTCTGAGAAGGTCAGCTGGGGGGAAAGAAAGGGAGGAATCCAGGGTCTATTTGTTTGGGATTCCAAAGGATTGACCTTGATCATTTTCTTAAAGGACATACAATGACCACAGGGCCTTGTTAGAAAGAGAAGTTTCAAGACAATTGAACGCTGCTGCTTTGGTGGTAAAAAGGCTTGGAATGTTAAGCCAAGGAATGTTCCGCCCACGACCAGCAGCGATTCCTTCCGTGAGCCCAACAAGTGCTGTCCTACAAGAATCTCATTGAGACTTCTTACGCCATTCACCCGGTAGCCTGATCTGCCCCCCAGATATATTGTTGTTCCCCAGACTCGAAGAACATTTCAGAGGAAGACGCTGTGAGTCCCCCGAGGACACCCAAACTGCCCTTTGGCTGTGGTGTACATCGAAGATCACAGCATTTCTTGGGCGTGCTGCCGCAGAATGGCTAGATTTAGATGTGGATGTGTTGAGCAACCATCGCTTCCTGTGTTGAGGCTTCTGTGAGTTCATAGAGATACGACTTAGTTTACAGCTTCGGAGTGACCAAGTTAAGTGGCGTTCATGGGTCATGCTCCCTCAGCTGGGACCATCTCTCTCTGCCAGCGATCACCACAGACACCCCACTTTGTCCTTCCCAGCCTCTGCCCCTGACGCCTCATCCGAAGGCCTTCTCCGGCCACCCTGCCAAGTTGCATGGACTTCTTTCCTCCTTATTCAGTTTTAGTCTTTCCATACCCCTTGTCACCATCTGACTCCACATTTAATTTTTAAAACAAACTTTTGTTTTCATCATCTATTTTTGTTCTGACCGCCTCCCCTATGTTGGCTTATAGACTTCATGAGAACAGAGACTGTCTACAACAGGGTTGGCGAACTTATGAGGGGGATTTGAGGGCAATAAACATATTTTTACAAACAAATGAAGTCACCTGTGTGAGTCTGGGTACTTTAGAGAAACAAATCCACAGAAACTCATGTATAAGAGAGAGTTTTATATAAAGGGTAAGTGCACATCAAGAAACATCCCAACCCAGTGCTGCCCAAGCCCACAAGTCCAACATTAACCCATATGTCTGACACCAATCCACAAAGTTCTCCTCCATCTCACAAAATACACACTATGATGCCGACTGCAGAAGGAAAGCCGAATCAGTGAATATGTAAGCATCTCAGCCCTGGTAGGGGTCTCCACACAGGTCCTCCAGCACGCAGGGCTGCATCAGGGTAGGTCCATGTGGCTTCTCCTCAGGGATGTCTTGCAGGAAGTGAACCTTGTCTGTTGAAGCAGGGAATTGGCTAAGGCAGCTGCACCCCAGTCCGACCATCAGAAAGCAAGAGACCCGAGAACTAGAAAGGTGAGGCTCATCGAGCCATTTATCCCTCTGCCCTTCAATTAACCCCACATGTGTTTATTGGCCAGGTAGGCACAATAAACTAACTACCTCACCACTGTTAGCTGAAACTGTAACTATGATAGTTATATTTCATTTTCAGTTTTACTTCAGGGCCACATGTGCAGACCGAAAGAGCTGCAGATGGCTTGAGAGCCGCAGTCTGCTGACCCACCGTCTAGAACATTAGCAGGGGCTCTCTTCTGAGCCTTAGATTGAGCTCACCAGTACATACAGTGGTCATTATCAGGTGCATCATTCCAGGCGGATAGAAAAGTGGTTTGGTTAGATAGCTCAAGAGGCCACAACGAGAGAGCACAAAATCGAGAGAGACAGAGACAAGAGAGAGAAATCAGCACATCCTCTCTGTCTCCCAGTTATACTTCTTAGCAATTCAACCTAAGGAAGTATTCCAAACAGCCCCTGCACAGTGAGCAGCAGAATGTCTGCATCTCAGAGTGAGGGGCTGAGGTCACACGGGGAGTCTACGGGAGTCCTATGCCCTGCCTCTCCATGGCCCCTCCTCTTCACAGCCTGCAGCATTGCATGGGCAGATGTGTGGACAGAGACTGACTTGGTACCGCACACCAGGCTTGCTTAGAAGCCCCCTGTGTGCATCTAGTTCACTTACTCTTACAGGGAGGCAGCTGAGGGAAGGGGCTCTTTTGTCCCCAGTCCTCTGATTGCAGGGGCTGTGTTTTAGAGCCATCATAAGGCACACATTCATCATTGTGTTGTTTCCTCTATGTGTTAGGCTGAGTAGTCTAGAGAAGCAAAACATCGATGGATAAGGGAGAACTTTTTAGCAAGAAGTAATTGTATATCAAGAAGGCATCCCAGCCTGGTTCATCTCAAGTCCCTGGGTTCGATGCTAGACAGCGCCCTCTTCAGACTCCGGCAGTTGCAGACCAAGGATACAGGAAGGTGGAGTGGGAAGCAGGGCGACTATGGGCTGGTGGATACAGAGTCCTGTGGATCCAAGGACTGTAAGAACTTGGTAGGGGCCAACAGCTCTCCAGGTCCACAGCCCACAGGGGGCACCCCTCGGAGCAGACATGAGCCCCTGTTAGGAGGAAGGTGAAGGTCAGGTTGATGTAAAATCTATCTAACTACCTCGCACTAGCAGAGGCCCACTGTCTCTGTAAAGCAGACTTGATTGTGAATGAAGTGAATGTCGACAGAGCAGATGGCCTGTTTCCATTCAACCACTCAGACACATTCTGATTGAACTTATCTATCGCCTCCATGTCCCATTGCTTCTCTCACTTCCTCCTTGTGTTTCCTGACTGTCCTGTCTTTCTCCCTAGCTCTCTGACCTTTGTCTTTGGGGAAATGTGACCGTTTTCATCTTCCTGGTTGATTGTGCTAATGCTGAAGTGAGTTCAGTTCCAGGCCTGATGGTTGGTCAGGGGGGCCACACCAGTCCCTTTCCAACAAGTGGGCCTGATCTCTTTCATGATTTTCAGTTTTGTTCCACATTGTGTTAGTCTGGGTACTTTAAAGAAACAAATCCACAGAAACTCATATGTATAAGAGAGAGTTTTATATAAAGGGTAAGTGCACATCAAGAAAACATCCCAACCCAGTGCTGCCCAAGCCCACGAGTCCAACATTAACCCATGAACCCATATGTCCAACAGCAATCCACAAAGTCCTCCTCCATCTCAAAAAATACACACTATGATGCTGAATGCAGGAGGAAAGCCGACTCAGTGAACGTGTAAGCATCTCAGCACTGGCAGGGGTCTCCACACGGCTGCTCCAGCACCCAGGGCTGCATCGGGGTAGGTCCATGTGGCTTCTCCTCAGGGATGTCTTGCAGGAAGTGAGCCTTGCCAGCTGAAGCAGGGAACTGGCTAAGGCAGCTGCACCCTGGTCTGACCATCACAAAGCAAGAGACCCGAGAACTAGAAATGCCTCATGGAGGCATTTAACTCTCCACCCTTTAATTATCCCCACATGTGTTTATCGGTCAGGTTGGCACAATAAACTAACTCACACATTCTTCTCCCACTCTACATAGGACCTCTTAACATAATCCCTTTTGAGACAAGAATTTCTGAGGTCATCTCCCAAGTCAGCACTTCACATCAACAAAGCCGCAGCAAAAGACCGTTCTGCACAAGCTCCACATACATTTTTGCTCCTGGGAGTGGGGTCACAGTGAGGTCAAGATTGAATTCCTGAAATCTCCAGTGTGGGATCAATTAGCATTTGCAGACGGGGTCATTAGTTATCTCCAAACTCAAGCAAACTCGCTGCCATTGAAGTCAATTCCGATTCATAGCAACCTTATATACCCTGTTTCCCCGAAAATAAGACAGTGTCTTATATTAATTTTTGGTCCCAAAGATGCGCTAGGTCTTATGTTCAGGGGATGTCTTATTTTTCCATGAAGAAGAGTATGGCACACATTTATTGTTTATTGTTTTATTAAAAGAGACCTTGCACTTCCTGTTTGCTCCCGCTGCGCTGCAGCCAATAGTGAGCTGTGGCTACAGTCCAGAGTCCAGAGTTACGGTAGCTTGGTGGGGGGGGGGCTTTTTTTGGGGAGCTCTTATTTTCTGGGGGATGCCTTATATTTCAGTGAGAGGCAAAACTGTAAGTAGGTCTTATTTTCGGGGATGGCTTACTTTTGGGGAAACAGGGTAGGTCTGCCCTTGTGGGTTTCTGAGACTGTAACTCTTTATGGCAGTAGAAAGTCTCATCTTTCTAATGGGTTCGAAGTGCTGACCTTGCAATTTGCAGCTCAACATGTAGTCCACTACTCCACTGGGTTCCATTAGTTGCCCCAACTTGACCCTGGGAAAATTACCTAACCTCTCTGAGCTTCTCATTTATAACCATTAACAGGAGCTACATAGTAGCTGCTCAATAAATAACACTTCCACAAAGATATCCGTGTAGTTTATAACAGTTACAAGTTGTAAACAACTTCCTGCCCAGTGGTAGAGAGAACGGTTCCGTAAAGTATGGGTGCTTTAGACACTCGAAATGGTCTAAGATCATTAAACATTCACACTGAAAAAAAAAAATACACAGAACACTATTACAAAAAGAAGCAGGCTCCAACAACTGTATTTAAAGTTAGTTTCAAAATATCTAGAGCGAAACATTAACATTTGAAATGCTTACCGAGGGGTGACTTGTCTCTTCCTTATACTACTCCAGGTTTTCTTTATGTCCCACAAAAAGTTTGCTTTTCTTTATAACCAGACAGGGCATCATTTTTAAAGTGGCTTGCTTGTGTAGGGTTCCCCCCCACCCCACCCCACCCCCTGTCCTTTGTTTGTGCGCCTTACTGGTTACAGCTTTATCCAGAGGGGGCGGGACTAGAACAGAGGACTGGGTGAGAGAAACAAGACTTCCTTCCTGTGCTTAGTTCCTGAGGCTGTGGGAGCCGGTGCTGTGCAGGGCAGTGTGTGGACAGGCTCCCAGGGGCTGGGGCCTGAGTGACATCTCAAAGAACAGGGAGCCCAGTGTCCATTGGGCCAGGCAATTGCTTCACTGTGGATGGTAAAGAGGAGGAGCCTGAAGAGACCCCATTTCTGCCTGGGAGAACTCACAGGAGCTAAGGTGGGCTTTGCTTTGGGGGATGCCAAGCTTGGGGCACTGTTGGTGTAGCCCATAGGCATATTCAGAGGCCTAAGGTGAAATGTCTGAGAGGCTAATGGATTTACAAGTCTCCCAAACCGAGAAGTCCGGGCAGGAGGCTAAGATTTGGGAGTCACTACCCCAGAGGTGGAGGCTCTGCCCACACAGAGGCCCACACGCCTCAAAAACCCCTGGACCTCAGACACCAGCTTTATCTCAGAGCGGCCTGTGCCTTACAGCTTAGCTGATAATGGAAAGTCTGACGGTTCAAGTCCACCCAGTGGCAGCAGGGAAGAAGCGGCCTGACCATCTGTTTCCCAAATACAGCCCTGGAAGAAACTGCGGCACAAATGTACTCTGACACATGAGGTCGACGTTTGTCAGAATCTACTGGAAGGCACGCATGAATGTGTGTGTCCTCTCCCGTCTGGCAAAGCTTTGCTTTCTTGCTTTTGGAGAGCTGTGCAGGCCACTCTCCAACCCAGAGACACACACCCCCCCCAACTCCTGCGCCCCCACACACTTTGCCACCAGTGTTAGCCATCAGCCCTTCTGCGCAATACACATCCCCTGACTGCTGCTTCCAGCTCAATCCTCCAAGAACAGGCCTTACTAATCCCGCCATGGAGGGACCTCAGAGGTCACGGAGTCCAAAGCCGGCCATTAACAAACGAAAAAGCTGATCTTCAAGGGGAGGACCAAGGTCACTGATGAGATTTGCTGCAAGGGCCCGCGTGTTTTCACCTTTGGGGTCGTTTCCCCGCTGAGAGGGGCACGCGGGTGGAGCTCTTCATTCGTCCTTTGTTTACTGAACGGCTACTATGTGCCGGGCTGTGAGTGCTCTGGGAATAAGCAGATGGATCCGGCAGGGGCCCTAACCTAACGCCCATGGGTAAGGACACCAAAGGGTTAAATTCTGGCAACCCAGCGAGGGTAGGGGGTTGAGGAGTCTCCAGAGGGAAAGCTCCTTCCCTGACTTTTCAGGCTCCGGAAACCGGGGCGCGAAGGGCACGGGAGGGATGCCCGGCTGGCGCGCAGCGGTCTCCCCCCACAAATCCCCCTCCGGCCCCGGGCGTGGCCGCTCTCGAATTACAACAAAAGGGGCCAGAGGCCCGGCCTGCTCCGTGGCCGCTTCCAGGGAAGGGGGTGGGCCGGGGGAGGGGTTTGCCTTCGGACTCCCCTTAAAAGTTCGGGACGCGCGTTAACCAGACTCCGGAGCTCGCCTTGCTGAAAACGGTCGGAGAGCCCTGCCCGGCTCGCCCCCTCGGCTCGCACAAGGGGCTCAACGGCGAGGGGCGCGGAGCAGGGCCACCCCGGAGAGTGCGTGCGGACGCCCACTGCCAAGTAAGAGCGCGGCCCCCGTGTCCCCGCCTCACTGCGGTTCTCTGGAAAGCAGGGGCGTCCCTGTGAGCTCTCCGGGCTCCGCTCCCAGCTGCGTTTGGGGTCCCGCGGGCTCTTGGCTGGAGGGACGCGAGCTAACGGGTCTTCCTCCAGACTCCGTGGACCCCGCCGCCCCTGCGCCGGGCGGAGCGGGAGCCCCGGGATCAGGGAGCTCTCTCCGTTGTCCCCCAGGCTGGACAGAGCCGTCGAGTCTCCGTGGGCACTCGGTGCCCTGGAGGGTACTGCGTGGGGTCAGGGGCGCGGAGCACAGTGCCAGAGCCCAGACTCGTGGCTTTCGGGGAGTGGAGCGCTGCAGGGACCCGGGGCGCGTGGAGCTGTGGTTCGGGGCATGTAGAGCGCGCGGGGCTGGGAGAGGTGGGGTTGGGGGGCGCTGGGGCTGCGCCGGGGAGCTCCAGCGCCCACTGCCTGGAACTGAGTCTTCTCTCCAGCCCTGCCGGGCGGGCACCCCAGGCGGAGCGCGCGAGGCCAGGGGTCTCACTGGCCGAAAAGGCAGATAATCGCTCCCAAGTCGCCGCCCTGCCCTTTCGCTTCCCTAGCTCTCGGTTCGCTCGGGAGTGGTAGAGACCGGGCACTGTCGAGCTGCACGATCCGGCACGCAGGGTGACCGCGGGCAGAGCAACTCCTGCCACCGCGAGGGTAGGGAGCGCCCTGCGGCAGCCGCTGGACTGCGCCCCCGGCGCCCATGCCAAGAGGAATCCACATCGGTATCGGCGACGCGTCGGCAGAAGCGCCTGGCGCTGGCTTGTCCACCGTCAGTCAGGAGCTGTTCCTATTTGGGGCGCCTCGGAATGTCATTGCGCCTCCTCTGGCGACCCCTTGGACTTGCGCCCCCGGACAAGTGACGGGGGTGGGCTTGGGGAGGAGGGAGCACTCCAACTTTTACTCACATAATTTGCCCTGATTCCGGAATCTCTACTTGTCCGTCCCTCCCCTGCCCCCCCCTCCCTGCGCCCTCCACCGACCACCGAATGGGGGAGCTCTTTGGGTATAGTTGCCTGCTGGAGATGTGTCTGAACATCAGAATAGGCATGATCGGAAGAGACAAATACGATTCCTTCCTTTCCATCACCTCTCTTCCTACCCATCCCCAAGAACGGCCCCTCCCCGAAAAAAAAAACCGGGGGAGGGGGAGCCAACGGAAGCAGTATTGAACTATTCAACAATAGTACGCCAAGACACTTCAAGTCCTTGTGTGTGAGAGAGATGCATGAACGGCAGGAAGTACCCAACTTATTTTCACCCCGTGGAATCCTGGAACTGTGTTTGCTCCATGGCTTCTTTTCCCAGAAGGGGGAAAGCTGCCAAGTGCTGGTGCTTGCCGCTGGGTTAGTCAGTGTGAGAACTTGAACCCAGGCCCAGCATGTGGATCCTGAACCCCCCAAAAGCTCCTTTGCTACCGTGGGTGGAA
Organism: Echinops telfairi; assembly: GCF_000313985.2. Taxonomy (NCBI): domain Eukaryota; kingdom Metazoa; phylum Chordata; class Mammalia; order Afrosoricida; family Tenrecidae; genus Echinops; species Echinops telfairi. The sequence goes on from NW_022103906.1 coordinate 22,437,202, forward strand.
TTATTTAGTTATGTGTGGTGCCGCTGACAAAATATGATACACTAAATGGTTAGCAAGGAGGGTTAGGGCCCTAGAGAAAGAGCTCATTTTCCTGCTAAAAGTTCCCAGTTGCCTGACTGACTCACGAGTCCCCGCCTGGGTTAAATTACAGAGCTCCTCCCTTTGTCCTTTTCCCCTCTCTGGTTCCTAGAATCTATCCCCTGAGATGACCACCAAACCGATGACAAATACATGGCCCCACCCCTGGGACCTGTGGTGGCTCTCAGGACTCCCCTTCCAAGAAGACGGGGCCCAGGTGGCATGCGCTCTGTGTCTGTGTGTGCCCGTGCACCTGTGTATCTCCCTGTGACTGTGTGTTAAAAAATGATCCAGAGTCACAGCCAGGAAGGGGCAAGGCAGAATGTGAAACTCAGGTTTGAAGACAAGGCACTTGACCTGACATCATGATGCACCACAGATGTGGAGGATTCCATGAGGATACTTCCACTTCCAGCTGGGCTCCTTGCCTGACCTCGCCTGACCGCTTCCTAAGTCCTTGGCCCCTGAATGCTCTGAAGCCTTGTCCTGTGGTGGCTGTGAGTGCTGGCCGTTGGAGAACCAGGGTGGAAAGGCCTTGTGAAGGAAACATATTCTGCAGTTGGAAGATGACCAGCAGCAAAGTTTCCTAGGTGGCTGGGGAAAAGTCTGTTCTGTGTATTGATTTTTTAAAAAATTCTGTAACATTTCAAATATGCACAAAAGTAGAGAGCAGGGTATAGTGAACCCCTGGGGATTCATGTAGCTCTCAAGATTTTTGCCCCCTTTGCTTTGTCTGTCCCTTTCTCCGTTCTCTTTTCATTTGGTGAAGAATTTGAAAGCAAATCCCAGACAGATCATTGCATCTCTCCATATCTCAGCATGAGCTCTAAAAGACATGAAATAACCATAATGCATTATTAAATACAAGAAAATTAACAACGACCTCCAATCAGATCCAGGGTCTGTCGAATTGCTTCTGCGTCCTGTGTTCCAGAGCGTGGAGCTCCATGAGACTGTCTTAGCTGTAATCTCCATGGAAGCCAACAGCCAGGCCTTACTGCTAGGGGTGGGCTTGAACTGGCTTTCTGCATGCTGCAAGGCGCCTGTCAGTCTCTCTCATCTTGGCTCTTGCTGTTTCCTGGCGTTATCACTTCCTGTACAACTGCTATCAGAAATCTCTGTGTGAATATGTACTAACTGCCCATTTAGTGCTTCAGTTTGTGTGTTAGTCTGGGTTGACTATAGAAACAAATTCATGCACACTTGTGTTAGTCTGGGTAGGCTAGAGAAACAAATTTATAGAGACTGTGAATAAGAAAGAGGTTTATAAACAAGAGCAGTTGAACATTGAGAAAACATCCCAGCCAAGTCCAGATCAAGTCCATAAGTCCAATATTAGCTCATGTGTCTGAAACCAAATTATAAAGTCCTCTTCAGACTCGCGAAACACATGCAATGATGCTGAATGCAGGAAGAACACAGGCCAGTGGGTGGGAAGTCTTGTAGATCCAGTGGCATTGTAAGCATCTCAGCCCTGGCCGGGGTCTCCATATGGCTTCACCGGCTCCCAGGACATGGTGTCTATCAGTGTAGTGCCATGTGTGTTGTTGGTAGAGAGTCTCTCTGGAAATGAGCAGAGAGTCTCTCCCACCTCCAAGGAGGAAAAACCAGATTTCCCAGAATTCTCAGGAGAAAGCCATGCCCACACAGAGGGCTCATTGGTTATGATCCGATTGACAGAGTAGACTCCACCCCTTCACTATTAATCCTCTCAAGTCCCAAATTGACACCAGATTATATAAATACCACAACACTCATATGTGTAAGAGAGAACTTAAGAGCACAGAGAAATTGTACATTAAGAAAGCATCCCGGCCCAGTCCAGATCAAGTCCATAAATCCGATGTTAGCCCATCTGTCTGTTACCAGTCTATAATTCTTCTTCAGACTCACACAGCACTGCAATAACACTGACTGCTGGAAGAAAGATCACAGACCAGTGGGTGGAAAGTCTTGTGAATCAAGTACCGGTGCAAGCATCTTAGCATTGGCACGGGTCTCCACATGTCACCTCCAGTCCCAGGGCTCTGGGTCCATCAGTTTAGCTCCATGTGGCTTGTCAACAGGAAAATGAAGTAGAGAGTCTCCCACCTCCAGGGAGGAATACAGGAGTTTCCAGAATCCTCAGGAGAAGGCCATGTCCACAGAGAGGCCTCATTGGCTATGGCTTGCTTGACAGGCTAGACTCCACCCCTTTGCAAGTTGACAGGAGATTATGTTACTGCCACAGTTTGTTGCAGCCTGTAATAGATTTGGGGTTGCCCTCTCTCAACTAGGGAGCGTTGCTGTCATTTGCCTGTCAACATGGCTCTGACTGATGGCAGCCGGAATGAAATGTTGCCTGGTCCTGTGTCATCTTCATGATTGTCGGCATGTTTGGACCCATTATTGTGACGATTGTGTCACTCCCTCCCATGGGGAATGTGCCTCATTTTTGCTGAGCCTCCGCTTTCCTGGAGCCCTGGTGGTGTAGTAGCTATGAGTTAGGCTGCCAACGGCAAGGTCGGCAGATTGAAGTCCTAGGGGAGAAAAATGTTGTTTGTTTTTTACTCCTGTAGAGAGTTACAGTCTCAGACCCTCAGACGGACCATTTCTTCCTGGTCATATAGGGTCGCTATCAGCCATCATTGACTCAATGGCAGTGAGTTGGCTTTGGTTTCATTGCTTTACCAGCCACGATGTCCTGTTCTAGCTGCTGGCCTTTCCTGAGGACAAGTCCCAAGGAAGCGAGCTGAAGCATCCCCACCCTCACTTCTAAGGTCCGTCTAGTGGGGTTTCTTCTGCAGAGGACTTCATCGTTCGTCTTGCAGTCAACACTACTGTTGGCATGCATCAATTCTTCCGTCTTCCTTTTCCATTGTCGAGTTTTAGGGTGCATGCAAGGAGATTGAAAAGACCATCTTTGGGGCATCAAATTATCCTTCCCCATTTCTCTGGCTTCCAGATCTGAGTAGGCTGAATCAAATGTCTGCAGCTGGAATCCTGTGCGAAGACAAAGATTCCAGACAAAATAAAATCGGATGGAAAATACTCACTGCTCTTGGAGACTCACCTGAGTGGTAGCTGGCACCCTTAGGCTAAAACTTCCAAATCTTATTACAGAGAAGGGGAGGAGATGGACATCCCCCTGAACTCCGTGGTTTAGGGGCAACTTTGTTTATTCTGCCTTTGCTTGGTGAGATTCTAGAACATCAGCACTTGTTGCCTTGAGCATTTTCGTCATTTGTGTTTATTTGCTTTTGAAATGGGATGAGAACAAATAATGTTTACACTTTATTAATGAAACTCGCGAGTGGAAATTCTTGGTTGGTGGGCTGTGTCTGTGTGGGCAGGGGAGAGGGGAATCTGTCGTTGCAGGGTCCCTAGATTTTCGGTTGTTGTGCCTGTTGCCTATTAGAGAAGAGTATGAACCTGCCTTCCATAAAACAACCACGTATGGGCAGAGAAATGGATGAATCCAAGTGCATTGTTCAACCACAGGAACTTTACAGGGTCAAACCATTAACCTTCAGCACATTGTTTTGGGGTGGCCATACGTTCTCTTCTCCTCTAACTGAGGGGTTGTCTCCACAGGGGTAAAATTTCTAGAGTGTTTGGTTTTGTCAGCTGCGATGTCAGGAGAATTGTTGCTTACTTTATTGTGTAGTTTGGGGAGCTGTAGGAAGCAAAGTTCTCGTTGTAGGGGAAAACAGCTGCTTGGCTGTGTAAGGCTGGGTTCTCTAGAGAAGCAAAAACAGTGAGAGAGGTGTCAAGAAAGATTTACATCCAAGATGTGGCTCCCATAGCTATCTGACCCACTGCTATCGCGTCAGTGCTGACTCACAGTGACCCCTTCCCGTGGATTTCCAAGACTGTAACTGTTTACAGGAGCAGAAAACCCAGTCTCTCTCCCTCGGAGCTGCTGCTGGTGGTTTTGAACTGCGAACTAAGCGGATCGCGGACCAATGCGTAACCACTACAAGATTGTGTGAGTCCCATTTGCTTCAAGTCCATGGGTCAGATGCTAAGTTGGAAACTTTTCCTGATCCTTGTAGTTACTGAGGCTGCTGAACCAGAAAGCACAAAGCAGCAGCAGGAAGATCAGAATCAGCTCATGGGCCCTGGGGCTGGCAGACAGTTTGCAGGCCATTGGGTCAAGTTCAAAGGACCATAGGGGTACAAACCAGATGCAGGATCCAGACCCAGCAGAAGTGAGCTAGTTTCCTCACAGCATCAGTTTACAAAGGAGAAGGCCTTCCACTTGCATCAGCACTGTGACACGCGTAAGGAGTTGCACTCCACCCTAATCTTCCCACAACTGCTTGGCTGATCACAGAAGGCAGATGCCACCATGGAGTTGGTTACATGGTGTTAGATCGCATCATGGGGGAGGCCTCCTTGACTGCCAAACTACTGAGAATCTTGGCCCGGCCAAGTTGACACAAAATCTAACTATCATGCTAGCTTTGGCAAAGAAGCTTATAATTACCCGTGTTCAGTGACCTCTAGAGAAAGGCATTTCTAGCTAGTCCTCATGGCAGGGTCACACAGCTGTCTTGCATCCCATCCCAGACCCTGGATGAAGCCACAGTTGGAGTGTCAGGAGCCCACCCTGCTCCTTGGCCTCAAAGCCAGCAAGACTAGCAATTGTGGCTTAGGAAAGGAAGAGGCAAGTAAATAGTTATAGAAACACATCAGCAGCAGTACTGTGCTGGTCTTCTAAGTCTTCAGCTTTGTCTAGATTGAGGCAAATCTTCAGAGTCTTGTAATCCTACCAGGCAATCCGCTCCTGTTTTGGACCATGGTGTACATCCAGCGGCAATTATAGCCGGATGTCTATCTACTGGTCTCCTCTCAGATCTGTGTCAGAGAAGTCTTTAGACACTGTCTGCATAACCACTTGTTAGAGGAGCAGGCATTGCCATAGTGTCCTAGGGCTGTAGTAACCAAGTACCGCACACCGGGTGGCTTAACACAACACAGGTTTCTTCTCTTACAGACGTCCAAACCCAAGACTCTGATAGCCCTTCTGTGTTTCTTCTCTGCTTTGGGGCTGACCTTGTCTTCTTGTGGTGTTCTCTCTGTACCTACCTTTCCTCTCTATCAAGACCCTGGTCATCTTGGCTATAGGGCCCACCAGAATCCTGGATGACATGGGCTCAACTTGATTGCATCTGCAAGGACACTGTATCCAAGTAGAAGGTCATGAATCTCAGGTTCTAGAAGGTCATGCCTGGGGTGATTGGGCGAGAGGCACTCCTCAAGCCAGTTCTTGTATAATGATGGTAGCAATTTAGATTTCTGTCCAGAGTTTTAAAAACTCTTAGAAACAAAAACATACTCCTAGGCAAGTTGCATGTGTGTCAGATCGGGGTATTGAACAGCGGCTGCCTCAGCAGGTCCCAAGGGTGCAACCAGACTCACAGGTAATAAGTTCTTCTTGTGCAGATTTTGATCCCTTCACTTGGATTCGTTTTAATATTATCTTTAGTTATATGCACATGGCGATACATGTTCTTTTTAGCTTTTTCTTTGTCAGAATTCATGCCTACCAAGAAGACCCAGCTGGCCCAATGGAAGCCCTTCTGGCAACACTTCCCATACATCTTCCTTGCAGTTTATCAGTCTCATGCTAAGAGTGTCTTTTGCAAAAACGATGCCACTTGCCTATAAATATATACTTCATGAGAAAATAACTGATGTTGATGATTTATGAACAGCTTACTTTTCCCCAGACAGTTTCTTTACACTGTCCTTCTTGAGTTGTGATTCATACATTTCCCCACCCCTAGCCTTGGTGTATAACTTTATAAACACTCCAGGACATCAACCCAGAGTCCCCACATGACTCAAAGATTTAGCAAGACAGCTTTTCTAAATACCTTTCCAGAATTTTCCTAAAACAAGTAATAATATGACCTTGAGAAAAGTACCTTTGTCCATGAACTTCTAAAATGAAAAGACTAGCCTACATGTAAAAAGTAGCAGCCATCTCAAGTGTACACATGGATGAAGCTTTACAAATTAAAACACACTCTTTTTTTAATTTAAAAAATCATTTTATTGAGAGCTCTTACAGTTAACAATCCATAATTCAAATAGATTAAGCATAATTATCCAATTGCTACCACCATCAGTTTCAAAACATTCTTTTTTAAATTAAAAAAAATCATTTTATTGGGGGCTCATACGACTCTTATCACAATCCATACATACATCAATTGTATAAAGCACATTTTTACATTCATTAGCCTCATCATTCTCAAAACATTTGCTCTCCACGTAACCCCCTCCCTCCCCGCTCCCTCTTCCCTCATGAACCCTTGATAATTTATAAATTATTATTTTGTCATATCTTACACTGTCCAACGTCTCCCTTCACCCACTTTTCTGTTGTCCATCCCCCAGGGAGGAGGGTATATAAATAGATCCATGTAATCAATTCCCCCTTCTATACCACCCTCCTTCCACCCTCCTGGTATCGCCACTCACACCACTGGTCCTGAAGGGATCATCCTTCCTGGATTCCCTGTGTTTCCAGTTCCTATCTGTGCCAGTGTACAGCCTCTGGTCTAGCCAGAATAAAACACACTCTTGCAGCTATTATCTAGACCAAGACTAGAGAACAATGACCTTGAGAGGGAAAACAGGACATTTCAAACATGTTTCATGCCCACAGGCAGCCCTAAAACTACACCTCCAGGGTTTGGGGTTGGATGTTCATTTTCTCAGCCTTGAGTTCCAATCTGGAACAAGATGAGTTGGGAGATTTAAGCAGCCTCTAAACAGGCGTGGAGCTCTGGTGGCATAGGGGTTATGCATTGGGCTGCAAGCCTCAAGGTCAGCAGTTCAAAACCACTGGCAGCTTCTCCCAAGAAAGATTGGGCTTTTTTTTCTTTTCTTTCAAGGGCCGTTTGGATATTTATAACACCATTCTTGGGCCATACAATATTATCAACTTAAAAGTTAGCCTTAGGGGGATGAACAACAGAAACATGGGTGAAGGGAGACAGTGGTCTGTGTAAAATATGAAAACAATAATAATTTATACATTGTCAAGGGGTCATAAGGGTGGGAGGTGGGGGGAGGGAGGGACAAAAGAGGAGCTGATACCAAGGGCTCAAAAAGAAAGTAAATGTTTAGAAAATGATGATGGCAACTTATATACAAATATGCTTGATACAATTGATGTATGGAATTTTATACGAGCTGTACGAGCCCCCAATAAAATTATTTTTTTAAATAAATAAAAATCAGCCTACTACCTTTGGTCAAACATTTCATTAACTCATCACTACTGTGATGGCTGGGAGAAGGATGAGGTTTTATACTCTCATAGAGATACAGTCTTGGAAACTGTGATAGGTAGGTTCATTGTGCCAACCTGGCCAATGGGAACATGTGGGATTAATTAGGTCACAGTTTGATTGGAGGGCAGAGAGATTAATGGCTCGGCAAGGCCTGCCACTCTCTCTTTCTCGCTCTCTGGTGATTGGACCAGTGTGAGGCTACTTTAGCTAGTTCTCTGCCTCAGCCTGTGAGCTACACTACTTGTGGGACAAACAAACCCATGAATCATGTTGCTAGAGCTTGAGGTTCCTTGGAGACCTGTTTCGCCAAGCTGCTGGTATATACATCTCTTGAGCTTGAGGCTGGTGGATCCTGTCATCTTGCATTGCTTGACTTCAATATCCCATCTGGGCCTGCTTCACTAAGCTCCTGAGTTGCTGACTGCTGTTGACCTGCCCTGCTGTTTGCTGCCTGTGGGCGGACACTGCCTACATTACCTGAAGGAAGACTCAGCTGTCTGCTTCTTTGACCTTGGACCCAGCAGCCCTTATGAGTTGAAGGACTTCCAATATATTAACTGTTCCATGGAAGTGAGTTGAACTGAGTGGACTCATTAGCTGTTATATTCCTTCCTGCTGTATAAATCTATCCATATGTATATATAATCATAAGCGTCCTGGTTTTGATTCTCTAGAGAGCCCTGCCTAACACAGGAACCCACAGGGGCAGTCCTACCCTGTCTTCTAGGGGCGCTATGAGTCAGACTGGACTTGAATGTGATGGCTGGAATTGCTGCTCTTGGATGAGGCATGTGATGTTAGCTAGTGTGATGCTTTCTCTAGCCTTATATGCCCTGTGGGGTGGACGTTCCCCACCCCTGCTCTAGAAAAGCTATGTCCTGGTGACATAATGGGTTATGTGTTGGGCTAACTGCAAGACCAGCAGTTCAAAACCATCAGCCACTCTGAGGGAGAAAGATAGGCCTATCAAGATTTGCAGCTCCTACGCCATGCTCTCCCGCTAGACTTTTCCCTGCCTCATCTGCACGCCCACTCGTCTGCCATAGTCACCATTCAGCAGCTCGTAGGAAGTTGGTGCCCGGCCAACAGCGAAGGTTTGACGAAAGCGGGAAGGAACTAGGAGTGAGAACGGCTCTGATCAGTAGGTGCAATGGCCAAGCCTGATGCTCCCAGTCTGTCTGCAACGCTACAGAGGGCGCTTTGGTCCAGCCCCAGGAGTGGGATGGGGAGGAGCGCGCAATCACAGGAAAACTGGAAGGTGAGACATTAGCACTGAAATGGGTTATGAACAATGTGGCCTGCTCTCCGACCTTTGAAAGAGTAGAATAAAAATTCTATCGTCATTTGGACAAGAATTCGCTGTGATATTGAACAAGCTCAGGGCACTCCGCACCGGACTGGGGAGTGAATCTTAAGCCCGGGGTGAACACCCCAGGGTCTGTATCCTGCCGCCTGCCTTACTTTCCTCCTTTCCTCCCGCTCATCTTAACTGAAATGATTTATTCGTGACTTGCTATAAGCCAGACACCCAGCCAGGCACTGTCAGAGAAACAAAGATAAATAAAAAGGAATCGTCAGTCAAACCAGGGTTTGGTGCTTAGCGGCCAACCTCCACAGTGCCTGGCCAGGGCCAACAGCAGCCTTAGAACATGGCCAAGGAATGTGTGTGAAGTTTCAGCTGTGGCAACCCAGAGGAATCCAGGAAGAGAGTTCAGCGGGGGATGAGGCTCTGCTTTCCCCATCTGAGGAATTATTCATCAACATACTTGTTCGACCCACGCACAGCCAGTGAGGCAATCCAGCTCGTAACTGCCAAGAGACAGGGTAGACTGCTCCTGTGCTTTCCGTGTAGACCACCTCAACTTCCTCCCGTGGTGCGGCTGGTGGATTTGAACTCTCCCCCCAATGCTTAACCCATGGCAGCACCAGGACCCCTTCCATTACTTTTATTTTTCATAGTCAATTGAATTATTTTTATTTTTTAAAAATTTGTTTTAATTAATAAATCATTTGGGGGCTCTTACAGCTCTTATAACTATTCATACATCAATTATATCAAAGTCATTTGTACAGTGGTGGCCATCAGCATTTTCAAAACATTTTCTTTCCAGCTGAGTCCTTGGTATTAGCTTCTCTTTTATCCCTCCCTCCCCCCTTCCCTCCCCCACCTTACCATCCTCAGGGACCCCTGCCTTAGATTACTTTTAAGCAGCCTTGAATCGGATGCTCTGTTTGGAAAGGTGATGTTTAGGGAATATTTGAGTGATTAAGAAGAAAAAAATATTTTGTGTGTGTGTGGGGGGGTGATGTCTGTCATTCTTTTAATCAACACTTGTGGTTTTTCAAAAAATGTATATTCTCCAGGTGTTTTTCCTCCCTTCTACCTCTCAAAACCATGCCCGCTTCTCCACGCTACTCCTAGCCCACCATCCTCGGCTGACCTCTAACCAGCCCCTGCCTTGGACAATGAAGGGGAGCTGTCCCTGTGGGTGTCTGAGTAGAAAGCACCTTCCTCCAGAGGAGAGGCTCCGGCTTCCAACTGCTGACCTTGCAGTTCACCGTCCACCTCATTTCCCATGATGCCACCTGGCTCCATACGAAACCATCCTTTTTACAAAAGACAAAATCATCTTTAGGGCGCGGGGGGTGTTGCCAAACTAAGGGCTAGATATGTTTTAGCCTTTCCCAGGCCCTACGATCTGTGTTGCAACTGGCCATTCAGCTGTGTGGGTGTGAAAGAGGGGTAGAGGCTATATAAATGAGTGGGCTTGATTGTGTTCCCATAAAACTTTTATTTACAAAAGCTGACATCTAGCTAGGAGCTCTGGCGGGGTTCTACATTCATCTGCTAACCACAAATTCCCCAGCTGATCTGCGGGAGAAAGAGGGGGTTTCCTGCTCCTGTGACGAGTCCCAGTCCTAGCCTGTCCTGCAGAGTCGCCAGGGGCTGGAATCAGGGGGAGTTTGAGAGTTAGTTTGCTTGGCATCTGGCTAGATTTGGCCTGAGGGCTGCCGTTTACTGACGTTCTAGAGAGCACAAATCAATACCCCACCCTCCAGTTTCTCAGTCATTGACTCCTTATCTCCCAAAGGAAAAGCTCCCACTTCTCAGCGGGGCTCCTCCGGGAGATCTGCTAACTTCCCCTGGCCCACCTTTGGCCTGTCTCCTCATCCTCACCGCTACCCGCAACCCCCTCTTCCGCCATGCTGAGGGTTCTGCCTGGCTCAGGGTTATTTCCCGGGTGGAGGAAGCCTCCGTTAGCTACGATGCCCTTTCTTTTCCTAGTGGGCATGGCTAGCCTGATTGGGAAGCCCAGGGAGCCTGTCCTAAGTCCTCCTCTGTTTTCCATGCGTGTAACATCTTGACCTGAGGCATCATGTTCCAGAACCAGTGTCCACTGGCTGCCCCATAGCCTGCCTCTTACCCAGCTGCCCGGGCTCGGGGTGAAGTGACACTACCCCCCTCTTTCCTCCCCAGGCAGGTTTTCCCTCCCCTGTGCGACAATGCCTGCCCAGACAGCCTCTCTTTCCCTTCTTTATTTACAGAGCCCCTTGTCCATTTCCCCCCAGGCTAAAAGCTATGGAGCCCGTCCTTTCTAGTTCTCGGCGGCAAGGCATGTTTCTCGGTCCTTTGACCTTCCTTTGGAAATTGTGATGGAAGTTTGAATGGACAGTGAAATACTTGGTCTCAGCTTCCTACCTGGAAGCGGAAACTGCTAAGTCTAAGGGCTATCATTTCTTCATTTGTTTCTTGTTTCCTTTTCCCTTCTCCAATCCTTCCTTCCCTTCCTCATTCTCTGGCTCCATTCATTCATTCATCACTCACTCACTCAATCAATCAATCAATCTAACCAATGCTGATTGAAGGCCACCCATGGGCCTGCTAGGCATATTGCTGGGCACAGGGGAAAGCAAGGATGACACGTGGACAGTTTTCTTTCCCTCCTGGGAGTTTTTTTCTAGTGGGAATGAGAAATGATGAACAGGCTAGTAAGCACAACTGGAGAAGATACACCAACACAATACCAGATCGAGGCAGGAGGTGCCGCTTACGGCGTCATAGATTGGGCTCTTATTTTCTGACCCTGTCTGAGAGTCCCCCCGGGCACCCTTAAACCTGTTGAAATTGTACCTTCAGCCTCTCCAGGAAACAGCCTGGTCAAAGTGAGCGCCATCCAGAGCTGGGGTGGACTGTGGGGAACCCCAATTGGTCACAACAAATTATGCCAACAAAGACCCCTTTCTAGAAGCTGGAATGAAAAATGAAAAAAGAAAAAAAAAGAGCTTTGTATGCCTACCTTCTCGCCACCTCACTGTGTGCGAACATTGCTGCTCTGTGCCCAGAAATAGATGGGATGGAGGTGGAATCTTTGGCCAGGAGCCAAATGCACCCGTCATGGCCAAGCCTGGTGTCAAAGTCTCCATTCTTGTCAGAGGCAGTTCAGAAGGGCCCCTCACCCCTTACTCGCTTCCCTCCTCCCGCCCCCCCCACCCCCCCTATTCAAAAGCAATGCAT
>NW_022103906.1:22449184-22465393 GCF_000313985.2 Echinops telfairi
GCCTTCCCCCCACCCCACCCCCGCTATGGTTCACTCAAGACAGCAAGACAGTCTTCCTCCCTGCAGGAATGTGTCCGTGTGGGGCCAGTAGTGGTTCTGGAACCACCGCGGAGGCAGCCGTTCCACAGCGTGCTCTGGGCCATGAATGAAGACCATTCTTTGCCCTGTTGGCCCAGCCGGAATCCCAGGCAAGAGAAGACAGCCTCCTCCGGCCCCCCTGCGTCCCCTAACCCCAGATCTGTTTGCCTACATCTGGCAGAGAAGTGGGGCGGAGCATTTTGTCTGGGTGAATGAATGCCACTGAACTCGACCTTCCACCATCGAACAGTGCTACAAAGGTGCCCTTGTGCACCCGGGGCCACGGGTCTCGTGGTTGGAGAGTTGCATAGCCATGTGTGTGGTGCTTCCTGTGGGGGACAGGCAGGAGTGTCACTGGACGCTCTAGGGCACCAGATGCGGAGTAAGTGCTGAGAAATGAGACATGTGCTCACCTCCCAGTGGCGGACTCAGTGAGGCCAGTGGCATAAATGTAGGGGTCTGGGAAGACCTGCTTAGTCAGGTCCTGTGTCCCAGGTGGGTGTCCTGGTGGAGCAATGTAAGCGCTTGGCGGCCAACCAGAAAGTCAGAGATTCAAACCCATCAGAGGCCCCACGAGAGAAAGGGCCTGGCTGGCTGCACCCATAAAGATTTCAATCTAGACACGGCCTGTGGGGCAGTTCTAGTGTGTTCTGTCGGGTCACCGTGAGGCAGACTCTGCTCGGGGACATGCAAGAATTTGCCCCAGTCATTCATGTTGAGGGACAGCCAGGAGGACCAGATGAAGATCTGGTTGTCTCAGAGCCATTCGATAAACTAAAAGCACGACATGCCACTAAATACCTAGTTTTTACACTGTGTTTGTATTCCCTAAGCTGTGCATTCTTTTGTAGCTAAGACACCCTGGGTGTCATCTGGTGAGCTTTAACTGGTGTCACAAAATGGGTTGTCAGCGGTAAGAGATTTGTTGTGCCGTTGAAGAATGGACTAGGCCGGTACAGCGGGAGAATTGTGTCTCCCCTGTGAACACCTGGTTTGATCCCTGGTCAATGTGCCTCAAGGGCTCGTGTGTCACTATGATGCTGACCAGGTTTCAGCAGAGCTACCAGACTAACATGGCCTGAGAAGACAGGATGATCTACTTGCCAAAAAATCAAACCGCGAAAACCCTACGGATCACAATAGTCTGATCCCCCTGTGCCTGGCATCACCACGAGGTGGGGGCCCACAGCAGTGGCTAACGACCACAAAAGTCGTTAGCACGTGGCCTTTCAGAAATTGTTGGACAGATGATTCCTGCTGCAAATGATGCCTGGTCCAGGTCCTCAGTGGAGTGATTCAAACATGAGTGCTTTTTAGGGGATGGAACACATTTGTGTGGCCCCAAAGAAATCTTGGTGCTCGGAGGATTTTTTGAGTAGGCCTTTTACATTCTTTCCTAGGAAAAGGGACTCCCCTGTCAAGATAGCTCAGGACAAGGAAATTCCAGCGTCCCATTTCCTTCTTTTCCTCTGGGGCCCAGGTGAGTCAAAAGTCACCATGGACTTCATAAAGGATTTTCAAATATTTGTCCATTCTTAGCACAATGCTACTCTTAGAATCCTAAATAGAGCAGTGTTTCTGGAATCTGTTGGAAAGTCCCTATTAAGAGAAATGTTTCCATTCTGAAAATATCCCCCAATGGATGTTTATGCAACCACTGAAGTAGAATTGTTTATGATCAAGGGAGAAACTCCAGCAGGGTTGGGGTGTGTTGGTCCAGGTAGACTAGAGAAACAAATTCCTAGACACTCATGTGTTTAAGAAAGAGCTTTATAGAAAAGAGTAGTTGTATATTCAGAAACTATCCCAGCAGAGTCCAGTTCAAGTTCATAAGTCTGATAATAGCCCATATGTCCGATACCAGTCTATTAATACCTCTTCAGACTCACGAAACACATGCAATGATACCAAATGCAGGAAAATCATAGGCCAGTGGGTGGAAAGTCTTGTGGATCCAGTGGCAGTGTAAGCATCTCAGCACTGGTGTGGGTCTCCATCTGGCTCCTGCAGTTCCAGGGCTCTACTGTAGCTCCACGTGTCTTGTCAGCAGGAAGAGGAAGCAGAGTCTGTGTGTATCTGGCCTCCAGTGAGCTATTTATCTCCGAGACACCTCCAAGCAAGGTCATCAAGCCACAACCTGATTGACAGGCTAGACTCCATCCCTTTGCACACCAGATTATGTAACTCCCACACAGGATTTGTATCTTCTTTCTCCCCTTTCAACTCCACCCTGATCCACAGCTCCCTGCACATGGCCATGGAGTCAAGTCGGGTTAACTTAGCCTGGCTTATAAGTCTTATACACAGACTGCAGAGCCCTCCCTCCTATTAGATGCAGCACAGCTTGGGGCCACACCCAGTTTCTGGAGTACACTGGAAGAGACCTTTTCATTTCAGCTGCTAGGCTCTTCTCCAAAAGTGTGTGAAGTAAACCAGCCTTGCTCCAGCCCCTCAGACAGCATCCTAGCCAACCCGCTCTGAGGAAGGTCCGTGAAGTTTTCTGGAATAATGTCCAAGGGGGACAGGCGTAGTCATCTGCGATCAGGAAAAGGAACTATTTCTGGACACAGGTCCCATTCAGAAGAAACTTCCTTCCAAGTTATGATAACTGGGACCCCAAGAATAACATACTAATAGGGCTGGTTTACATGGGCATTAAAAAAACCATGTGTGTAGTCTTTGGAGCAAATGTGCATTTCTACTTTCAGAATCCCTAGTTTCCCTGAGAGTATTTGGGGGAAATCCAAAGGTCAAAATTAAATGTGCCTGATTGGATCATTCAGGTTAGCATTAATGGACTCCTGGTCAGTATTGAATAAAATTAAACAATCAAACTGATGGCCATCGAGTGGACTCACTCGGATGCACAGCAACCCTGTGTGTGTCGGGTTGAACTGTTCTCCGCAGGAGTTCCAATAGCTGTTGGTTTGTAAATGTTGGTAGATCACCAGACCTCTTTCCCAAGGCACCTCTGGGTGGACTCACTAGCAGCAGAGTAACTTAACAGTTTGCACCCTTGAATAGTCTGACCCAAATCTAGCAGATGGGGCCTGTTGGAGAATACACAGTTTGACCACCTCCTAGAGGCCAAGAACTTAAGACAGACAATCTCTGATTTTTTACAATATCCTAAGATGTGCCTTGTTTCCCTTTAAAAGGATGGCTTTAAAGTACATATTCCTGTTGTATAGAGGAAATACTGAGGCTTAGAGAATCTGAGTGTGCCTTGCGATCACAGAGCCGCTAAATGTCAGAAACGGGATCAGAACCCAGTTTGGGGTGACTCGAAACCACTGCTACAAGCTGCTGATTAGCAACAGAGAGGTGGCATCGTGACCAGCCCGTGCTTTGTGGAGGAAGACTTGGCAGCTGGCTAAGGGTCTCATGGTCCACGGCCAGTCCCCAAGAGCAAGAAGGAGGTAAGCTGGTTGTGGCTAGTGATTGTCACAAATGCCTGGTGCTTATCCACAGGCTACGAAGGAGTCTTTCCCTGTCTCTCTCAGGGTTTCCCACAAAGCACAGTGCCCTCTTCTCAGCCAAGTGCATGCAGTATCATCAGTGTTCCCTAACTGACTAGACGAACCTGAATGGAAGAATGTCTTCACGGTTGAGCCAGACACCCAGTAGGAAACTACAGGTGGAGATAATTGACCACTCGCTGATGCGTCACCGTCACAGCCAACTCTCCTCTGGCACACACTGGCTTCTGTCGGTGTTATTCACACACTGCAGTCCCTGGGCATCGTGCCCTCAGCCCTCGGATTACGACCCACTCTGAGCCAGGCTGTGTGGCTAATTAAGACCATCTGCTCCTCTCGTTCCTAGATTTCATTCAGAGGTTTCAACAGAATGCTTTTCAAGGTGGGTCTGGAGAGGGTGGGGAAACTTGAGCCTGGCCCAGGATGTCTGAACTGAGGGCCAGAAACTTCGGGGTGCACAGTTCCTCCATGCTGCTGACCCTGTTGTCAGGCTTTCCAAGATAGGTGGTGATGTAATGTCCCTGACCTGGCCTCGTCTTGGGCTACCAATGTCCCAAAACACCCTTGCAGATCTGTCGTCGTGAATGCTTTCTTTCAAAACTCTCCCGACGAGGGTGGTATGAGACAGATGTCAGATTCACTGTGTGAAACAACAACAAAATCTCTGAAGGAGAACTGATAGAGCTTGTGTGAAGAAATGGGCCTTCAGTCAATCCCAAGGCCAAGAAGGGTAGAGGGAGAAAGCACATTAATTTGGGTTGAGCCATCAGGAAAGTTCGGATCCGTTCTGCTTGGGTTTCTTTCTTTTATTTCATTCAGATTTAAATTCAGGATTTTATTTTCTTTCGTTTTTAATTATTTGGGGGCTTAGTAAATTTCTTAGGTAAATTCTAAGCCTTTAACTTGAAACAGCCTTTTCAAACAATTAGGCTACTGGGTTAGTCTCAGTCTGGGTTCTCTAGAGGTGCAAAACCAGCCAGCCGCCAGAAAAAGAGGGGGGAAGGGAGAGAGAAAGACTGAGAGGAGCCATGGGTTGCTTGAGGTCCATGAAATAGGATGTTATATGACTTGAATATTGTGCGAACACCACAGTATAGTCTGCTTTTACTTTCAACACCTGGAATGACTGTGCACCTTAGGAATGATCGTCAACGTGCAGGGACGGATACGCTTTCTGTGTCTGGTCCTCAATCCATGTCATTAGCAATTTCTCCATCTCTGATCATCGGTTCTCCTATAGCGATGGCAGTGGGTTTGGTGTTTTGGCTTTGCAATTTCATGAGCCTTGTGGCTCTCAGGGGAGCGATAATCCTTTAACTAATGGACTCACTGCCATCATGTTGATGCTAACTGACAGCCACCCCATAGGACAAAGTAGAACTGCCCCTGTGAGTTTCTGAGATCATAACTCTTTATGGGAGTAGAAAGCCCTGTCTTTCTCCCACAGAGCGGCTGGTGGTTTCGAACTGCTGCCTTGCAGTTAGCAGCCCAGTTTGTAACAGCTTGGAGTTTTTCTTTTTCTTTCTTTTGAGAAACACTGTGCTGGTCGAGGTCGGCATGCCTAAATCCTGAGTGCAGGCCTTTCCTGGTTGTCTACCGTCGTATTGTCGAATAACCTTTCATTACCCCTCCTTTGTTCTTGCTGAATCGATCACCAGCCTGGCTGTGTTGTACTGAGGAGCCACGGTGCACTTCATGATTATGTTTCTGAAAGAAAATGAGAGAGAGCACGACAAACTGTAAGAGATCATGACAGCCGAGGCGGGATGCTGCTCAGGACTCAGACAGACGCGGTGACACAGGGAGCTTTTTAGGTAGAAAGGATAGTGTGTGTGTGTGTGTGTGTGTGTGTGTGTGTGTGTGTGTGTGTGCATATATACACTTAAGGGAGGGGACTTCAACAAGTTCCTAGAAAAGTGGAATTTTAATGGAATGGAGCTTTTCCTTGAACTTTTTGAAGCCCTCCTGTAAGCCTGTGGTCCCATAAGGTTGTAACCGAGTTCAGAAATCCCAGTTGGAGAATAGGATGTAGCGGATGCAACAGCTTCTCACAAAACATGTGTATCTCTTGTCTCTTACATGCAAAGCAATTCCCAGGCATATAATGGTACACTGTGTATAACACACAATACATATCTCTTGATCGTCACAACAGACACTTAAATTCCTGGATTTGGAAGACTCGTATGAAGTGTCCTACTTTCTAGCTACAAAGTTTATAACAATGTAGCCTCTGACTCATCGATCAAAGGAAACAGTCTGACTGCCTTCCATGCAGACTCGTAGCAACCCTACAGGGCAGGGTAGATAGAGCCGCCCCTGTGAGTTCCTGAAATGGTAACTCTTCCTGTCTTTCTCCCTCGGAGTGGCTGGAGGGCTTGAACTACTGAGCTTGTAGTTAGCAGTCCAGCACATCACCACTGTGCTACCAGGGCTCCTGACTTACAGACAGCAGCTTCCAGTTCTCAAAATCTCACCAAGCTGTGTGAAGGTGACACAAGACTGGAAAGTGTTCTTTTCTCTCGTGTGCGAGGTCACTGTGAGTCAGAGCCATCTCGATGGCAACTAACAACAAAATCCGGGTCTAATAAAATGATCAGAAAAGGCACAGGGCATTGCCATTCAATCCAGCACCTTCTAATGTAGACATTGAAAACAGGGTCTTCTTAAAAGACCCCACAATCTTCCCTTCTCTTTTCCTAAGGGAATGGTCTCACAGAGGGATGGACAGACCCCCTCACTCACTGCTATCGAGGCAATGCTGACTCATAGCAACCTCCTGTGGGTGTTTGAGACGGTAACTATTTCCCTGAGTTGAAAGCCCAGTCTTTCTCTCGAAGAGCTGCTTTTGGCTTTGAACTGCCGATCACACGGATCGCAGCCCCATGCTTAACCACTACCTCACCAGGGCTCCATGGACAGACCCACTGGGAATGGCAATTCTTCAAGCCCCACCTCCTTTTGGAAGCCCGCTCTGGCTGCTTCTGCCTTCTCTCATATCTCCTACTCCTTGAGCTGGGTGCAGGCAGCTGGTTGGGTGTTCTGTCCTATTTCAGGTGCAGCAGGCACTCCCAGCATGCTCCCTCCTTTCCTCTCAGCAGCTCCCTTGCCTCAGGTCTGATAGTCCCTTCTGGGCATCAAAGGTCTGGGGACTCATTTCCTGGAGGACAGGTGGGCAAGTACAGTCAAGCTGACACTCAAAAACTCAGTGCCATTGAACCGATTCTAACTCCTAGTGACTACAGTACTGCCCCTGTAGACAGTCTCATCTTTCTCCTGCAAGTTGGCACCTTTCTTAGGAAATCGGCTCTATTGAGTTGAGATCGGGCCTTATTCTGCTTCTCCCAGGGCCAGTCTTACAAGCCATGGGTCCTCAGTAGAAATTGGGGTAGTAGACCTGCAAAAATAATCACTAAAGAACATAAAAAAGGCATGCTGATGGCCTGTAAAAGGGGGGGTGGGGCGGTGGTGTTGAACTTCCTAGTTCCTGGTTGAACAGAGGACCAATGCCGGTGGTTTCTCTCCAGTCCGTTCTGACTCATGACATCCCCGTGTGGGTCAGAGTAGAAGAACTGTGCTTCACAGGGCTCTCAGGGGCCGATTCTTTGGAAGTCGATGGCCAAGCCTGTCCACTGACGCACCTCTGGGTGGGCTCATACTGCCAGCGTTTGGCTATCAGTAGAGTGCCTTAGCTGCACCACCCAACGACTCTAGGAACCAAAAATAATGCTCATGAAAACAAAAGCCATCACCTGCCTGTCAAACTGTGAACATTTTGCAAACACGGGCACAGACTGAGTCCTAGAGCTTATGCGGGAAGTCAAATTGTGTTGGCAGAGTGTGAATTGGTGTGGCCATTGAGGAGGGTGGTTAATATATCTTGCAAAAGTGTCGACCTTTTGCCTATCCTTAGACCCAGCACTTCCACTTTTTGGAATTCATCCCAAGATTGCATTAATTTTTAGTTACATGAGGTTCTCATGTCAACAATGTTTGTAGCAGTAAAAATTTAGGGGATTAAAAACAACAACATCTAAAGGTGTATTCATAGGATTAAATACCATAATAAAATCTTATAAGAACTGTGAGGCATGATGTTGCTGTATATGTTTTTCCTATGTTGTGTGTTTCTCAACAGTGTACATCACAGTGAGAGACACTGTTTCTGACATTGACTGCATAGAGGTCTAAGCGTTGGCTACTAACCTAGAAGCTAGTGGCGCAAACTTACCAGCAGCTCCTCAGGAGAAAGTTGCCACTACCTGTTCCTGTAAAACAGTGGTTCTCAACCTGTGGGTCGGGACCCCTTTGGGAGTCGAACGACCCTTTCACAGGAGTCGCTTAATACAGCCTGCATATCAGATATTTACATGATGATTCATAACAGTAGCAAAATAACAGCTATGAAGTAGCAATGAAAATAATTTTATGGTTTCGGGGGTCACCACCATGTGAGGGCTGTATGAAAGGGTCGCGGCCTTAGGAAGGTTGAGAACCGCTGCCGTAGACTGACATCTCAGAAATCCTAAGGAGCAGTTGGACTCTCTCCTTCAGGCTTGTGATCAGCGGAATTGACTCAATGGTAGTGGGTGTGAGTTATTCCAATTTTTTAAAGAAGAAATATGTACAGACTATGGCAGGGGGCACACCACAATGTTAATAATGATTACCTCCATATTTCCTACATGTCGTTTCCAACATTTTTTTAACAAGTTTATAAAGCTATCACGGTAAGGGGCGGCGGGGGTGGGGGAGGGTAGAACTGCACAAGCCCGTACAAGTTTTGTGTGAAAGGAGCGAGAAGCGGCTGGGTCTGACGTGTTACAACTAGTCCCCCAGGGAAGGGTGTCCGAGGGAAGGAAGCCGCACCGAAGCAGCGGAGCCAGCAGTACTTTCCAAGGAAGACTTAGGACTCGAAAGTCCCACACGTCGGTGAACCCGGGAGATGGGTGAAGCAGTCAGGGTTATGCAAATCCAGAGATTTAAGATGTCTTTTTTAAACCTACAAGGCCACCCTTTCCTTTTATCATCCCCGCCACCCCCCCAATTTCTCTCTGAGACAGGTTTAGAGCACCTGGGGTCAGGAGACGCCTCCAAATCCTGGGAGGGGAGGGGCGGGGAGAAGAGGGCCCAGGTTCCTGACAAAGCAACAGGCCGCTGCCTTTTCATAGCTGGACCACAGAAGGGCTGTGTGGGACGGCAATGCCTGTCTGTGAAACACACAGCCCGCTCAGTCTGTCCCTGGTCTGCGGATGGATCTTGGTTTGTCATTGACCGCCACCACGCGCACCTTCGGCAACTTAGCCCAACTCTCCGGGCCACACTGTCCTTCTCAGCACAATCACGGTGACCCCCTCATTACGTGAGGATGTGCGCGTGGCTGGCGCAGGACCGGTGCGGTTTCCTTCTGGGGAAGCTATGGTCAGAGCCAACTGCACGGCCCTCCCACCTTCATCAAGGGAATTGACAGATGCGGAGCGCTGAGGACAGGGCCTGTCCGTGGCGGGGCTCTTTGTAAACCAGCTTCATGTGTGTTCTGATCTTCCTCATTTCTCGAGGCTCTAGAGGCAGTGTTGTTTGTAATTCGGTGCCTCGAGTTGATTTGGGCTCACGGCTTTCTGCCGCAAAGGGCTTTGTAGACGGTCATCGCTCGTCTTCATCCACAAAGGAGCCCTCGCGGTGCAATGTTTAAGCACTCAGCCATGTCTATCTTTTGTAAAAATTATAAAGTTGGCTTTGGAAACAAAATTCAATCTATCCATCGCTGTCTTTTAATTAGAGTATTCACGTTGTGAGGAGCGAGCAGGCCTTGGAGCAGGCTATCATGCCTGGTAAAGTAGAGGGGCAGCCAAACCGCGGAAGACGCTCTGTAAGATGAACTGACAGTGGCTGCCCCAGTGGCCTCACACCTAAGAACTCTTGTGAGGATGGCGCAGGTCGGGCTGTGTTTCCTTCTGTCCTGCATGGGGTTGCTATGGCAATGGAACCTAACAACAATGGCTGTTGCGTTTGCATTCAAATCTGTCGTTTTTTCCTGCTACTTTGACACCTGTTCTGTGTTCCTTTTGATCTGCCCTATTGCTTTAATTTTGGATGAATTGATTTTTTATAATTATATAATCTTCCTCCCGCGCCCCCCCCCACCCCTCCGGGATTTACCAGTTAGCCTTGCTTTGTTACTTCTGGTTGACTGGTTTGTATGTAATTCAAAGTCCTGGCGATCTACTTTGCAACCAACCAACCATGGACCACCCTATGTAACACAGCTCTATTCCACACCCAGGGAGGAATGGTCTCATGGTTATCACGAAAGCTACAACACACATCGTTAGATTTACTGAAGTCTGTTAGAACAGTACCACTACTATGTTCTTCTCAAGGCACGAAAGTTAAAAGCACGTTGACTTCATTTAATCCAGTGGTTCTCACCTTCCTAATGGCGTAACCCTTTAATACAGTTCCTCATGTCGTGGTGAACCCCCCCCACCCCCACCAACCATAAAATTATTTTCAGTGCTACTTCATAACTGTCATTTTGCAACTGTTATGAATGAATCAGGCAACCCCTGGGAAAGGGTCGTTCGACCCCCAAAGGGGTCACGACCCATAGGTTGAGAACTGCTGATTTAATCCATTTGTGGTAGGGTTGAAATGTTGTGTTTTGACAATGCATATCTTTTCAATACCACATCAGTATTGCTTTATACTGTTGCTGTTCATTCATATGCCTTCTCCCTTTCATAATTCTCATTTCTTCTTACACTTCCCTATGTTCATCTGGGACCGTTCTTCCTTAGACCCAAAGGGCTCCCTTTAGTATTTGTTCTGATGAGTCTTGTGGTGACGCATGTCTGTCTTAAAATGACCTGGCCGCCTCCATTCACTTTTGTGGACACAGAATTAGAAGTTGACACATTATTTTTGTTTCGTACTTGGAAATGGCCTTCCCTTACCCTCTTGCTTCCTGATTGTTGCTGAGAGGCCAGGAAGAGCCTCCTTGTTGTTTCTTTAAGATAATGTGACTTTTATATTCTCACTGCTTTTAAGATTTTTCTCTGTCTTGGGTTTTCCACAGCTGGGTTTCATGTTCGCAAGCGTAGTTTTCTTTGTAAACAATATTTCTTGGACGTGATATCTTTCCCCAAATGTGAGCAATAATCTCTTTAAATATTTCTTCTGTGTATTCCTTTCCTCCTCATCATTGGTATTCCAGTTATGTGGCTATTAGTTCTGTCTAATCTGTAGCACACAACTCTTTGCCGTAACTTCTAGAATGCAACCCTTCAAAGATCCTACTTGGTAGCGCAGGGCTGTTAGACAGGACCCCACCTCCTTGGCAGACTCTGAACTCAAAGGTTTATTTCCTTGGTCCCAGGAGGCTGCCTAGAGCTTGGTTCGCTTCTCAGCCTCTTGACCACGACCTTGGAATGAGCCAGTGCCTTTAAGGAAAAGCAGTAACAAACGTCAGAGACAGCTCACAGCACTTCTCATCTCTGCATTCTTGGCTGGCGTCCTCCGGCCTCGCTCTCTCTTCACTGTCTTCAAATCTGCGCTTTTAGTACTTTATCTGCATTGCTGGTTCCTCGTGGCAGAAAGGTTTGTCTAGGACAAGCGAATCTGCCTTCACCAGAAGCAGACTTACTGCTGTATGGAGATGATAAAGAGGTAGTCTTTGCCTCTGGGAGGCTAAGATCTAGTGGTTGAGCCAGACATCCTATCCTGTTTCCCTGAAAATAAGAGTGTCTTATATTAATTTTTGCTCCCAAAGATGCGCTAGGTCTTATTTTCAGGGGATGTCTTATTTTTCCATGAAGAAGAATACGGTAGACATTTATTGTTTTATTAAAAGAGACCTCGCACTTCCTGTCTGTTCCGGCTGCGCTGCAGCCAACAGTGAGCTGCGCGGCGGAGCCCGCTGCTACGGTCCAGAGTTCAGAGTTATGGTTGCTTCGGGGGCATTATTTTCAGGGAGGTCTTTTTTTGGGGGGATGCCTTATATTTCAGCGAGAGGCAAAACTGTAAGTAGGTCTTATTTTCGGGGGATGTCTTACTTTCGGGGAAACAGGGTGGCAAGGTAATGCAACTCACTGTCTCACGGCAAGCCTACGGGATAGGGTAGAACTGCCCGTGTGAGTTTCCAAGACTCTAACTCCTTCTGAGAGTAGATAGCCTCCTCTCTCTCCCACGGAGCAGCTGGTGGTTTCCAACTCCTGACCTTGTGGCTAGCGGCCAGCAGGTAGCCCCTACACCACCCAGGCTCCTTCAGCAGTGTGAAAAGCACGGACAAAATGCTACCCTCGAGGGAATCGGAAGAGACAGCCATTCTGATGCGGAGACCTGGGAAGATATCGTTGAAAGGTGGTCGGGTTGTCATCTGTGACTCTTTGGAGGGGATGACAGGGTAGGCATGGAGACACATTGATCTAAGTGGCGACTCCATCCTCTAATTAATTGGATGAGTGACATGTGAAGGACTGGGGTGAGGGGCGGGAGGAAAGTGTAGTTGGAATTCAAGCTGAAAATGGAGGCATGTGCCCAGTTGTAAAGGCTTGTGTAGCCCATGAATTCGGATGCTGTTTATATATGACGGTGGCTCGCTGGCATTTCTATAGCCTGGGAGTGGCTAGCTCTGCCTTTGCCTGAGCTGGCTGTGTTACTCTGGGAAAGTCCTAGTCCTCTAGGGTTCTTGATGATCAGACCCCTTGAGAAGTGAAGACTCACACCATCTACCTTTTCAAGGTAATTGTGTGGCATAGAGAAATTCGGGGCTACAAATATGCTTCGATGAGAATAAAGTGGTGGTCAGGGCAGAGGAGACCATGGGTGTTTCTCCTAAGAGCTGGTAATAGTTTGTCAGGCTTGTAGTCTGAAGGAGACTCTCGTGGGAGCCCCCTGAGCTTTCTGCCATCACTTCTGAACCGCAGACGCCCCATCCTTGCTGGGGTCCCTGTGAAATCAGAGAACCTTCCAAAGGTCTTGGTACTGACTTCCTACCCAGCACTTCCGGCCCTGTGCCCTGTGGGTTCTACTCAGACATCTCAAGAGCTATGGAACTTCCTCCATCTGCGGGGAGGCTCCCTGCCTTCCTGTGGCAGCTCTGGACAACCCTGACTGCAAGAAAGGGGCACAGTTTTTTCTGGATGAGCATGTGCTATGAGCTGAGGACGAGGAGCCATCAAATGAACCTTCCTTGCCTGGTTGGAAATATACCTACATCATCCCTTCTTTGCCCTTCCTCCAACTCGTTCTGACTTTGCTCTGTGGGACACCAGACCCCAACTCTACTTCCTCTCGCATGACACAAACCTGCAGTCCTGTGAGGCAGTCTTTCTGTTTCTCTGAATCATTAAAGGACCAAGGCACCCAAACCAGTTAGGCTGGTAACCTCAAGGGCAGCAGTTCGAAACCATCAGCCCTTCTGCTGGAGAGAGAGAAGGCTTTCTGCTCCCTTAGAGAGTGACCATCTCAGACACCCACCAGAGCAGGCCTCCCCTGCTCGATGGGGCCACTATGCGTCATTGGCATGGACTCAATGGCATTGCGTTTGGTCTCTTGGTTTATGTGACCTCCTTCTGGAATTCTTAGAAGTAGGCACCGCGAAGGTATGGTGAGCACATCCTTGCGGATTTCAACTGTTTATTTAGCAATTACCTCTATAGTCCTTATTATGCGCCATTGCTTTCACCTTCATAGCAATCTAGGACCCTGGATACAATTCGTATCCCCATTTCACAGATGAGGAAACAGAAGCCCGAAGTGTTTAGCTCAAGGTGCAAGCGCCGGTCAATAACAGAATGAACACTCCGGCTCAGATGGTCTGCTCCCAGAGTCTGCTCTTTACCACTCCACTCTGCCTGGTGGCAGACTCCTTGGGCCCTGCCCTGGTCTCAGCACCCAGTACCCTTCAGGGATAGACACTGTGAACAGGAGCATACTCCTCCCCTGAGCATCCTTGGCTTCTCTAAAGGTGAGCCATGTGCACTGGACGGCTCTCTGAAGCAGTTGTTTACAGAAACCACCTCCCAGTTATTAGAGATGAGCCCTGTCTAAGAGGGCTCATCTTGGACAGTGGCTGCATCTGTCTGTCCTGTGGTCCAGAGCTAAGGCATGATGAGATGTGTGCATGTGCAACAGGCTGCTGCCGTGTCTGAAGGGCCACACGTAGGTGCAGGCATATGTGCAGAGAGAAAGCAGAGAAAGAGAGAGAGAGACTCAGAGCCTCGTACTGTTCCTCTCGGCACCTTGAAGGGGCCGTGTAATCCAAGTCAACATATGTCCACAAGCAGTAAGGACACTTGACATAGAAGTAGCCAAAGAACTCACAGTGGCTTCAGTGTGGAGCTCCCAGATCCCACACTCCCCTAGTGGCTCCGTCCCTAGAACCAGGTCACTTCTCAGTCAATGAGCATTGCCTGGAGCCTGTGACATTGATGATGGAGGGGCAAGAGAAGGGCAAGATGCAAGTCTTGCTGTTAAAACGTTTGTAACTTAGTTGGGAAAATGGAAGTGTCTGGGTCGGGTCAGGAGAATGTCTCATTAGTCAGCCCACATCGGAAGCAGGGAATTTTGGAGACCACTTCAGTAGGGAAGGTGCCCTGGTGGTGTAGAAGCTATGTGTTGGGCTGTGTGAGTTACACTGCTAACCACAAGGTCGGTAGTTCAAAACCACCAGCCTCTCCGCCATTGACAGATGAGGCTTTCTACTCCCGTAAAGAGTTACAGTCTTGGAAACTCACAGGGACAGTCTTATTCTGTGCTATTGGCTCACCAGACTCCATGGGAGTGAGGGAGTTCAGTAGGAATGTTGCATGAGAGAGGTGGGGAATGTGTGGATCTTGGCGAATGAGGAGCCCTGGTGACCTGGTGGGTTACGAGAGGTGGGCTGCCAACCACAGTCAGCGAAGTTCAACCCACCAGTCCTTCCCTGGCAGGAAGATAAGCCTTTCTACTCCCGTGAAGACGTGCTGTCTTGGACACCCACAGGGCAGTTCTCTTCTGCCCTACTGGGTCTCTGTGAGTCAAAATTGACTGCAGGGCAGTGAGTTCGGTTTGGGTTTGAAGAAGGAGGAGATGCAACGAGGTTGGGGAGGGTGCTGGAACCTTCTGTGTGCCCCTTCAGATCACCCTCTCCACCCTCCCTTGGTGGCAGCCCTTTGCCCTTGTCTAACAGGTGGACCTTCTCCATTCGGCCACTTCCTCGAGTGCTTCAGGGCTGGATTGGGGGCATCTCCCCTCGCTCACCAGCCCCGAGGTGTTATGCTGTCCCCGGTTAGCTTCTCTGAGCTCTGCCGACATCTCTGCAAACGGTATACATCCTTCTAAACGCTCTTCAAACGCAGTTTGCATGCCCACTGTGTTTCCGCCAGGAAGCCTAGAGACACAGGCGTTTGGGAGCTATGTGCAGGTGGGTGTATACTAAAACGGTTGGATTTACCTAGACCTGTCTGACTACAAGCCAGAGAGGAGAGTAGTTGGAGAAGAGGGTAGATGGGAGTCAAGAACAGGAAGACCCTGGAGAAAAGGGGGAGGATGAAGTGACTGCATGCTTTGGAAATCCACCCAAGCCGACATCACCCCCTGTTCTAACGTAGCTTTTCTCTTTCCCAGGAAACAGCTGCTACGTCCTGTCCTGGGGGCCCTGTGCCCTGCCTGCTGCTCTGAACTGCCTGCGTGCAGCCCTTCCATCAGCGCAGCCAGCCAGAGGATGGAGATGGCGCCACTGCTAGGCTTCTGCCTCAGCGGCGGTGTGGCGCTGCTCTCCCTGCTCCCCGGCCCGAGCCTGGCCCAGTATGAGAGCTGGCCCTACTACCCCGAATACTTCCAGCAGCCGGCCCCCGAGTACCACCAGCCGCAGGTGCCCTCCGACGTGGTCAAGATCCAGCTGCGCCTGGCCGGGCAGAAGAGGAAGCACAGTGAGGGACGGGTGGAGGTGTACTACAAGGGCGAGTGGGGCACCGTGTGCGACGATGACTTCTCCATCCACGCCGCCCACGTGGTCTGCCGGGAGCTGGGATACGTGGAGGCCAAGGCCTGGACTGCCAGCTCCTCCTACGGCAAGGGGGAAGGTAAATGCTCGGGGCTTTGGGAAGGGGAACAGGCTTACAGGAGATTGACCTGTTAGAGAGGACGCTGCAATTGCTAACATGTGTGAATTCTCGAGCAACGTCCTTCCATCCGGGGCAGGTTTCTAGGATTATGGGGTTGTGCCCTGCAGAAATGGGTGTGAGGGGAGGGTAGGGGAGGGGGGTAGCGTTAGTAGGAGAGAACGATAGGAAGTAACAAGAGCATAACGACTACCCAGGACTTTCATAAATTTAGCATCCTGGGAAATCCCTTAGTCCCAGGCAAACGTGGACCATGTGGTCAGTCTCTGTGGGTTGAGGGCTGAAATCAGCTAGTCTCATCTCTGGCCATATGACCTATGTGGGGGCTGCATTGGCCCAGGGAGAGTCTATCTTTCTCTAATTGGTCCCTGGCATCAGGAGTGCCTTTGCTCTTTCTCACAGTCTCCCCCAGATGCTAGTGTCCCTGCATCTTCCGACCTTCTGCCCAAGTCAAGTTCACAGAGCTAAGCTGAGCAGGAGCTGATTTGACCTTTCCTCCTGGTGTCTGACTCTTTCCTTCTTTATTGCTTTCCTTTTTTTTTTTTTTT
>NW_022103906.1:22465493-22518336 GCF_000313985.2 Echinops telfairi
CACTTGTTTTTCTATTCAAAATATCAATTATTAAGAGTAAAAAGTTTAACATAATTAACAACCATGTGACTGATCATTCATATTTAATGAATTTAACCATTCCATGTCCTTTTTTTTTTTTGGTAAGGGGAAAAAACCACCTCATTTGAAGCTTCCTCCTGGTGTCTGACTCTTTCCTTCTTTATTGCTTTCCTTTTTTTTTTTTTTTTTTTGGTAAGGGCCTTGAAGGAGCTCTGGTGTATGCAACGAGCTGCTAACCACCACAAGGTCAGTGGTTTGAATCCACCAGTAGCTCAGAGAAAGAAAGATGAGGCGTTCGGCTCCTGAAAAAGTGCCGTCTCGGAAAACCACCGAGGGCAATTCCACTCTGTCCTACAGGGTTGTTATGATTGGCATTACCTTGATGGCAGTGGGTTTGAGTTTGGGTTGGAAGAGCTTTGAACGAGCAAAAGTTCTTGGAGCCCAGGGCCTCGAGCTCAGTCCCGGTGCTGACCTAATGAACTGTATGATTTTAAGAGGAGCGCTTATTCTCTTGGGCCTCAATCTACCCATCTGGAAATTGGACTCCTAAGACTTCTTGAAATTCTGATGGTTTATGCTTCTTAGTAAGATAGTAGATGAGGGTGGAAGGCATGATTTTTAAAAAATTGGGGGTGCTAAGAGTCTCCCATCCCTTGGTGCAGCAAGGGCAGCCCCTCCCCCTGGCAGAGGCAGCAGGTAGCGCAGCAGTTCCAAACTCCCATGTCCTGAACAAATTGGGTTCATGCCATGCAGACTGCATTAGAATTGCCTGGTGGCTCAGAATACAGATATCTCAAACCTAAACCCAGGATGGCCCAAACCAAACTCCCAAGACCATGTAGGTGTAAAAAGCCTCATCTTTCTCCCACAGAGCGGCTGGTAGTTTCCAACTGCCTACCTTGTGGTTAGCAGCCCATTACACCACCAAGGCTCTCGATAGGCTAGTTTGTAGGTCTAGATGAGAGCCTGGAGTACCTTAGCCTTTGGAAACCCAGTAAGCCTTTGTGAAACCTAGGTTTGGGAGACATAGGAGTAGATGATTCTGATGGCTCCTTTCAGCCCTCTGTCTGTTGTTTTAGAAATTATTAAAGAGAAAACAATAGCAAACACACGACCATCAAGTCTTGACGACAAAGTGACCCTACAGAAAAGGGTTAAATTGCTCCAGGGTTTCTGAGACTGCAAATCCGTATGGGAGTAGACGGCCTCATTCTTCTTCCAGAGTGGCCAATGGGTTTGAACCCCTCACTGTGTGACACTGCCAGGGCTCCTTCCACAAATTATAAGAGGAAGGAAATGCCATCTCAGACATGTCTTAGGCCAGGTGTACATTTCCGGTGGCTGTAACAGATGAAGAGGTCACACCTTGATCAACTCATCTCTGACTTGGTTACTTAGCAGTGAGGAGGAGACAGGCAGCAAAGACAGCTTAGTGAATGCAGGGCTTTTAAAACTCATGTCTCATCTTGTTTACAAAACTTCGGACACAGCTATGTAATTCCACATCTTTGTTTATTCTGCTAGCCCCACAGTCCAGAAGCAACTCGAGATTTATGTTTCCTCTTCCAGGCCTGAAGAGCCCAATTATTTTATAGCCAAGTACTTTCTGGTGAATGCGGGCTTTTTCCAGGAACAAGTTATTTTATTCCTGTCACCAGATCGTCTGGCTGTGTTTTCTCCTCCGGTCTATGTCACCCGTCCAGAAGTGAGCATGGTGGAGGACGGCTCGAGAGGTGGGCTTACCTGGGTTGGACTTTGCCATCTGAGATGAGAATTGCAAGGGAGCAGAGGGCATTTGGAAGGGGGCAGTTAAAATCCTGGTCCCTGGACTCTATGCTGGGTGTCTCAGTCCACACTCCCTGGAGAAAGAAGACCAATGAGACCAGATAAACAGTGTGATAGATTGATAGGTAGATATTTACTTCAAGGAATTGCCTCACCTAGTTGTGGAGGGCTGGTGAGCCCAAAGTCCATAAATTAGGCAAAATCCCTCAGGTTTACATCCATAAATCAGGCAACAGGAAGAGTGTGAGTTCTGCCAAAATAGCTCTTTATAACCTGGAGGCAGAACACCCTGCAGGGAAAGTCCCATTTTGCTCCAAAGGCCCAGAGGGAGGGACGGTATTAGATTACATGATGGAAGGTAATCTGCTTCCACCCCTGCTCCCTAACAGCAGCCAGACTAGAGTCCCGCTGACACACAAAATCAGCCCTCCCTCTGGGCCGGAGGGCAGGAGTCGCGTGAAGGAGTTGAAAGACGATGAAAAGTTAGCGGATCGATGGGTTTTGAGTCTGATGGGACTGGGATTCTAGAAGGCACACACTGGGACGATGGAGGCATGGTGGAGAGTCAGGAGAGGGTGTGATGGCTGGTAAAGGCAAGGTCTGAGTTAAGAGCGTGAGAGAGGGGCCGAGGCTGGCTAAAAAAAAGTCATTGGACAGAAGCGATAAAGGAACCAAGTGGCCAAGAGTCCTGGAAGGGTCATCTCTGGATACTGAAATCACCAAGAATTATGATGGGGGAGCATCTGAGAGCAAAAAGAAACAGGTGTGAAAAAGTACAAGCAGTCACATCTCCGGGAGTTAGGCGACCTATATGAAATTGTGCTTGGTTGGCGTCTCCAGGTGGCGAAAATGGTTCATGTCCTCAGCTGCTAGCCAAACAGCTGGAAGTTTGAGCCCACCCAGAGACACTGCAGAAGAGAGGCCTGGTGACCTACTTTTGATCAATCCGTCCTGGAAAACCTAACAGAATATCCTTCTCCTCGGACACACATGGGGTCAACTCAATGGCCCCTGGTTTTCAAAAACTGGTTTAAGGAATGTGAGAGGTCTTTTATTTAATATATTTGAATTGTATCTGCATCAGTCTAGTGTTTCTAGTGTAGGCACTCTGATAGTATCATCTGGTTAATTCATTCAAATTATGATTTGGGAGAATATTTAAAAACAGCAACAAATGCACAAACCCAGAGCAAAATAACTCCTGATGTAGTGACGGTCGAATAGGACGGCCACCCTGCTCTGTGGGTGAGCTGGGGACGCTGCAGCCGATCCCAGAAGGGGTTCCCCTTCAGGAAGCCTCATGTTCAAGGTCTCCTTGGAGGTTGACCTTCTGCCTCTGTGTAGCAGTGGTTGGGCTGTGGTCATAACTCCAGGGAGAGTTCCCCAAGGGACCTGCCAAAATTTCCAGCCTGGCTTGCCATTGGCCTCTTCTCCACCTCCAAGCTCAGGTCAATCAAGGGTCCTTTTAGAGCATCTTAGTGGGGACACCTGTCCTGTTTCTTACAGTCTGGGTGGATTCCAAACAATATGAACTAAACAACAAAAAAAGAAAACAAATTTTAAAATATTTTTTAAAGATTAAAATAATGACCCAACTGGTGAGAAGCTTTGATGTACGTGTCTTTGCTTGTCAGGCTCAACCCATTCCCAACCGACCCCCAAGCCATCCTTCAGCTCAGAGTGGCAAAGCTGCCAGACAGCGGTTCTAGATTGAATGATTGCCATTGTCCTGACACAGCCCAGGGAAGACGCTGGCATCGAAATGGAACTTCATTTAGGCTTTCTCTTTTCTGAAGGATTTGTTGTTACATCTCTTCTCCTTTCATCAGGAAAGGCATTTCATAGAGTAAATGGGTGGAAAGAGTAGAATCAATGAAGTCTTGCTTCTGATTGACTAGATTTTTGTGCCCCAAAGTTGAACCTCATCTGTGATCTGTGCCCCAAATACCCCTTTCTCACAGCTATGTAATGCCATGCTTAAAATCACCCTCCACTCCAGCAGGCAACCTCCGAAGCTGGTTGCTTTTGAATCTGAGGCAGGCTAGGTAATAGGCACTATTGGGTTGCTAACCACCAGGTCAGTAGTTCCAAATCACCAGCTGCTTCAAGGTGGAAAAGTGAGGCTTTCTATTCCCCTAAAGAGTTCTGGTCTCGGAAACTCACAGGGGCAGTTCTACCCTGTCCTATAAGGCTGCTATGAGTCAGCATCAACACAGAGGCAGTCAGTCTGAGTTTTGAGTGAGAAGCATATGAGAAAATAATTTTCATTAAAGCAGCCTAAGTAATATATCACGATGATCACACTCTCTTGGCCTGAGCAGAACATTTGTTTCCACTGCCTAAGAAAAAGCAATTGGCCAAGGAAGTGTAACCTGTTGTTGTGGAGTAAGTTTTAACTCAGGATGACTCTATGTGTGTCCGAGCAGAATTGGCCTCTGTAGGATAGGCTGTTTTTATTTGTTTGTTTGTTTGTTTGTTTGTTTAAGTAAACCATGAGGACTTGCTTCTGAGCTGCCTCTGAGTAGACTTGAACCTCCAACCTTTTGATTGTGATACCCAAGGACTCTCAAGCATAGAGAGTAGGTTTGCTATGAGTCTGCTAAAGAGACACAAGCGGGTAGCACTCTTTTGGGTAATGTAACTTACCACATGTGCTCCAGAGTGCTAATTTCAAATGCTCTTTCTCAATACATAAAGCGGGTTGCGTGACCTTCCTGTTGGGCTGGCCTGCTGCCCGTCTCCTGAGCTAGTGTGCTTTCTTTCAGGGTAAATGGAATAAGGGCTTGCTCTGTCTCTTCCGGAACCTCACGTCCAACGTGGACGGCCTTTTCTGTTGCTAGCACTTAGCAAGACAAACATTGGTTTGTTGTTGAAACGGCAATCGATTAGAGAACATATGTTTCAGTGGAGCTTGACGGCTTGGAAACTAGGCCAAATTGAGAAAGCAGTTGGGAAAAAGACTCTCAGCCCAGATGTTTTCAATAATTTCTTTGTTCCCTGCAACGTGTCTGAGGCTCCCTCGCTTTGAGCCCCCACCTGCCAGCCATCACCCAGAGACATTCAGGGAGGCACTGGAAGTCAGGACATCAGTCCCATGTCCTCCGACCCTCCTCTTGGTTTTCTCATCTTGCCAATGGGAGGGTTTTATCCCAAGTCTGCTCGCATCCTGAAAGGCCTGGGACGCATTGTTTTCCTGGTTCATTGGAAGAAGGAAAGAAAGGGAGGCTGAACCTGTGTGGAGCACCTGGATTACTTCCTTGAATTTACCTGTGGCAACCTGCGTATTGAGTGTCAGTACATTTCCTTTAGAAGTGGGAAGGAGGCTTGGCCCTTTGCTAAATCACACACAGAGAGCATGTCACTTGGAAGGCAAACCCAGTTTCATCTGACCCCACTGGCCCATGGTCTCCTAACAGGAGCCATGGGACAAGTGTTTCTGGTTTTGTTTTCAGGGCCATGTGTGAATAGTGCTATTTTTAAAAACCTGCCGCACTTTGCACACGGGATTCTTAGCCTAGGGCAAGACCAGTAGAGGAGCAGGAGGTGAGCAGATTCCCCGACTGCCCCGCAGCCCAGCTGTCCCTTGCCTTCGAATGTAAAGATTCATGGGTTGGTATGAACTGAGTCAGCAGAGGGGAAGTATCAGGAAGTGAGAGGAGAAGTGACTTGGGAGTTAGGGACCAGGGTCCTGACCTCGGGTGTTTGTTCTAACATCCAGGAGTTGTCCTCCTTGGGCCAGAGCTCTGCGTCTGTGAAATGGGCATATTTAATACAGTAACCAAAGACCAGATGAGTTGTGGGATGACATCAAGAACATCATACATGAAGAAAGCTTTGGGCATTAAAACGACGCAAGAGAAAGAAAAGATCAAAATGAATGTCAGTGGGAACGCTGAAACTTGCTCTGGAACATAGAGTAGTTAAGAAAATGGAGGCAATGGTTATGAGAAAGAGCTACTAGGAAATGTTCAAAGGGCAGTTCCAGGAGTAAAGCATTACAGTGAAATGTACAAAGACGTGGAGTTAGAAAGCCAAAGGGAAGGGCATGCATGGCATTTCTGAAGCTGAAAGAACTGAAGTCTCAAGTTGCAATACTGAAGGATCCTATGGGCAAAATAATGAACAATGCAGGAAGCATCACAAGCAGGTGGAAGGAATACACAGAGACACTGTACCAGACAGAGCTGGTTGGTGCTCAGTCAGTCCCGAAGATGACACATAATCAAGAACTGCTTGAAGGAAGATGTTCAAACTGCACGAAAGGCACTGGCAAAACACAAAGCTCCAGAAGTTGGCAGGATATCACTTGAAATGTTTCATCAAACTGACACAAGGCTGGAGGTGCTCACTGGTCCATGCCAAGAAATCTGAAGGAGAGCTGCCTGGGCAATCGTCTGGAAGAGATCCATATCTGCGCCCATTCCAAGTCAGGTGACTCAACAGAATGCAGAAGTTATCAAACAATATGATTAATATCACACACAAGGAAACTTTCACTGAAGATTGCTTTAAAAAATGGTTTCAGTAATACAAAGATGGGAAAATGCCAGAAAGTCAAGTTGGGTTCAGAAGAAAATGTCCAATTAGGGGTATAATTGCTGATGTCAGATGGATCTAACTCGAAGCAGAGAATACCAGAAAGAGTTTCCCGTGCTTTATTGACTAAACAAAGGCATTTGATTATGTGGATCAGACACTATGGGCAACACTGTGGACAATAGGAATTCCAGAACTCTTCATTTTGCTCATGTGGAACATAGATTGACACAGAGGCAGTAGTCTGAACGGGACAAAAGGATGGTTAATGGTTTAGCATCAAGAAAGATATGCTTCAGGGTTGTATCTTTCATCATACTTATACAATCTGTATGCTGATCAAGTAATCTAAGAAGCTGGGCGAGATGAAAAAGAATGTGGCATTAGGATTGGAAGACTTATTAACAACTTGTGATATGCAGATGACACAACTCTGCTTGATGAAAGTGGAGAGGAGTTGATGAGATTGGGCACATTCAGAGTGATATGGCTGTAGCCAGTGAAGAGGACTTGAAGCACTTATTAATGAAGACCAAAGGCTACAGCCTTCAGTAAGGATTATACCCCAACAAGCAGAAAACAAAAGCACCATTGGACCAATAAAATTATGATCAACAGAGAAGATCAAAATTGTCAAAGATTTCATCTTAATTGGACCCCCATCAATGCTGATGAAAGTAGCAATCAAGAAATCAAGCAATGGGTTGCATTGGGTAAATCTGCTGCAATAGACTTCCTTAAAGTGTTCAAGAAAGAAGATGTTACTTGGAAGACCATGGCATGCCTGATTGTCTTCAATCACCTTGTAAGTAAGTAAAGATAGATAATAAGGAACAAAATGGACCGAAGAGGGCTAAAGGCTATGGTGTTTATGGAGAATATTAAACACAGCACGAACTACCAGAAGAAACAAATCTGTATTAGAAGAAGTACAGTTGACATCCTCCTTAAAATCAAGGATTGCAAGACCTTGTGTCACTGACCTTGGACCTAGATAAGGACCTCCTGTTTGATCAGTAAGGTGGAGGGTCAACGGGAAAGAGGAGCACCCTCCATGAGGTGGCACTCATAATGGGTTTAGCATAACAATGACTGTGAGAATGGTACAGGCTGTTATGCATAGGGCCTCTATGAGTCAGAACCATCTCCGCACCATCCATCAACAACATCTACATCCCTGAAGCATTGGGAGTCAAGGGAGGAAATGTAGATATGCAAATGCCACAAGAACCTTTAAACCTTCTATTGTAGGATAGCTGCTCAGCTTTCCAGGAAGGGTTAGAGTGGAGCCTAAGGAGGTTCAGTATTAAATAATCACCATCATCGTTACCATTTTTGAGTGTCCACTGTGGGCCAAACCATAAACTAGGCGCATGATATAACATCTCTAACCCACACCCGCCCATTCACGTTTTGTCCTTCCCACTTTACTGATGAAAGGAAGGGACTTAGACCAAGATCATACATATGGGCCAGTGGTGACGCCAGAACCCAAACCCAGTTTCACATCCAAAGTGCATGTGCTTTCTGCTATTGCCATGTAGCTTCGGGGCTTTAAGTGGGATTTCTATCTTTATCATGTTTCATCTCCCGCATTCCTGAATCCCATCAGCTGCTTACTCTGGCAAGGGGATCCAGATGCCCTCAAACCACATGTCTATGCAATACCTTAACATAATCAAGATGGATTGCTGGCATCAAGGGTATAGGTAAAGGCAAACCAGGCAAACGAACAGGAAGTAAGCAGACCCGTCCGTGTAAATCATGGATGCCGCCAGAGACTCAACCTCCCTTTGATGTGTCCCTTGTTTTCTTTATTCTCTCCCCACTTCAGGGCCCATCTGGTTGGACAATCTCCACTGCACTGGCAAGGAGGCCACTCTGGCAGCCTGCTCTTCAAACGGCTGGGGTGTCACCGACTGCAAGCACACAGAAGACGTGGGTGTGGTGTGCAGTGACAAAAGAATTCCTGGGTTCAAATTCGACAATTCGTTGATGAACCACGTAGAGGCAAGTGCTCTGCTCTTGATGCCTCCTTCATTGAGCATTTTTCTTCTTCCAGGCAACTCACTTCTCCCTTGCTGATTCAAGCAGTGCTTTCCGAGCACTGGGAAGGGCGACCTCACCTGACTGGACTGAGTGTGGGGATCGTGCAGAGGAGGGTTTATGGAGAAGGGGATACCTGAGATGCACCAGTGGGGAAAGGGCATTCCAGGCACAGAGAAGAGCGTGGGCAAAGAGACAGAGGTACAAAGATAGGAATCAGGGATAAGCCTGGAAGTGCCGTTCAAGAATAAGGTATGGAACCGAGAGTGTGCGCAAAACGCTGCTGAAGAGGGGGCCTGAGGGGTCTTTTGCTCCAAATCCAGGAACTTGCCGTTTGGAGTGGGAAACTGTGTGACCTATCAGATGCTGCATAACACATTACTCCCAAAGTCTGCAGCCGAAAACAACAAACCTATGTTCTCTCATGAAGTTGCCAAGGGTCAGAAATCAGGAGTGGCTTAGCTGGGTGAGTCTGGTCCCTCTCAGAGGTTGCAGCTGGTGGGTGATGAAGGGTCTCTTGCAAGCGCACACATCAGGTTGTTGGCAGGCTTACTTCTTTGCTGACAGGTGACCAGAATCCTCAGTTCCTCTCCCCATGGGTCTGTCCGTAGGCTGCCGTTGTGTCCTCCAGCTGCGGCAGCTGTCTTCCTCCAGAGTGAGGGATGGAAGAAAGACAGAGAGACAGAGAGAAACATGAATGCCGCGGTCTCTGATAACCGAATCTCAGAAGTGATGTATCATCATTCTGTTGTATTTTATCTTTTCACACGGACCAGCCCTGATACTGTACGGAAGAAGAGAAGGCCACTTTGACCGACCATGGAGGCTGGTTAGCTCTGGGCAGTTCTTCCCAAGCCTCGCTGGGGGTCAGAATTACTTTGAAAGGGAAGCTAGCAGGGCTTCACTCCAGACCCACTGAGTTGGAATCGCATGCTGTGGGACCTGGAGGAGATTTGTTTCAAGCTCCTCAGATGATAGTTTTGCTAACCTGACACGGAAGCCAACAAGTGGAGATGGCATGTGGGCTGCGGGCTTTCTTCTACGGTCACAGCTAGAATTTTTCAGTTAAATGTTTCACTGTGCACTTAGTGGAAGTGTCCACAGCAACTTAGGGTTCCGTGGAGCAATTTCCAAACATATTACTTAGCAACCTGGTTACATGTTTTGCAGGTGTCAGCCTACTCGTGATTTCTGTTCTGTTTCCATGAATTTAGCTTCCCTGCAACATCCTGACCTCATTTTTGCCTTAGAGTGTATCATGACTGAGGTCTCATATAAATGATGAGTTCTAATAGTTTTATTGACATGTAATCCATATACCATGCAGTTCCAGGGTTAAATATCTTAAAAAGAGTTATGCCATCATCACCATAATCAGTTTGAGAGCATTTTCTTCATTCTTGTGCACCCATTATTATTAGCTCCCCATTAGCCCCCAACCTCCCTGCCGCAACTCTAAGGAACTAAATTAGTCTAGTTGCTATCTTTATGGGTCACCTATCCTAGATGTCATAGACAGAAAATTATACGACAACAAAATAAAACACAGACAAACCTCCATCCAAAAGAAAGCAGATAATAGAAACTAGAACACATGAAAAATAAGTCAAAATAGAAAACAAATGATAATCTGTTGAATTTTAACCTAAATGTATCGGCAGCAATCCATTTTCCAATGCGCTGTCCGAGAGCAAGACTGTTCACATCCTTAGTCAGTGGTCTGCCGTAGTTCAATGGAGGCGTATTCTGAGTAGAGCCTCTGCACATGGATTTGGGCTTTCACTGTCATCCGTACCCTTCTATAAACTGCGTGCTCTGAATGTAAGCTCTAATACAATTCCTTCCTCTGACCTTGCATCTTATTATTTACAGTCCTTGGATCACATGGACTGGTGTGCACCGTCTGTGTGGATTTAGCTGACACCTCATTTAGATAGCTGCTCATTTGAAGACAAGCCTTTAAGACCCCAGATGCTGTTCTTTCTGATAGCCAGGCACCACCTGACTTCTTCACCGCACTTTGCTATCGCACTCATATGATCACTTCTTGAGAAAAGTATTGAGCGGGGCCAAAATATATAGCTGATGGTGTCTGTACACTATTGTTGTTGCTTTGTGGGTTTAAAAAATTTTTTTTCTGTTGCACAAAACCTCTTTATTTTTATTTTTAAAATCATTTTATTGGGTCTCATACAACTCTTATCATAATCCATACATACATCAATTGTGTAAAGCATACTTATACATTTGTTGCCCTCATCATTCTCAAAATTCGCTTTACATTTGGGTTCCTGGAATCAGCACCTCATTTTCCTTCCCCCCCTTCCCATTCCCCCCTCCCTCATGACCCCTTAATAATTTATAAATTATTATTTTATCTTATCTTACACTGCCCGGCATTTCCCTTCACCCACTTTTCTGTTGCCCATCCCCCAGGGAAGAGGTTATATGTAGATCCTTGCAATCGGTTCCCCCTTTCTACCCCCACTTCCCTCCCGGTATCGCCACTCTCACCACTGGTCCTGAGGGGTTCATCTGTCCTGGATTCCCTGTGTTTCCAGTTCCCATCTGTACCGCTGTGCATCCTCTGGTCTAACCAGGTTTGCAAGGTAGAATTGGGATCATGATCGTTGTGGGGAGGAAGCGTTTAAGAACTAGAGGAAGGTTGTGAGTTTCATTATTGCTACACTGAACCCTGAGTGACTCATTTCCTCCCCACTAGCCCTCTGCAAGGGATGTCCAGTTGTCTACAGATGGGCATTGGGTCCCCATCACACGCTCCCCTCATTAAAAGGAGCACAGTATTCATAGATGTTATTATTTATTTTATGAGACAGTCTGCTATTTCACCACAAGTTGACCTCAGTTTAAAGCCACAGGGCAAAAATCTGAGTCCCTTCTAATCTCTGCCAGCTCAGTAAATCTATCTTTAAAAATAATAATAATTTGAGTTTTGTTCTGCAATATTTGCCCCCATTCTATCAGAGACCTTCTGTTGGACCCTGTATAGGGGTGGCCCAGCACCATCTAGTTCTTTCGGTCTCAGGAGAGATGGACTCATGGTTTGCTTAGACAATTGGTTCCGCAACTAGTTTCTTCTTTAAATCTTTGGCTTACTTCTTTCTCTTTTGCTCCAGGTGAGTAGAGACCAATAGTTGTATCTTAGATACTACTCAGCAGCTTTTATGACCTCAGACACCACTTACCAAACTAGGATGTAGAACATAAACATCATGGTCTATTTTCTAGCAATTGACTGAGTGGTCGCAGGAGACCACGGCCTTCAAACCAAGTCTGTCAATCTTGCAATGTGATCGGTCCTACCTGGGAAGTACCTGTGACCATGCCTCCCTGTCCTCTTTATTTTATATGTATGAATGTATATGCAGCAACACAAACATGTACATGCATATGTGTACACATTATATGCATGTGGATATATGCACACATGTACCTTCCTAGAAGGAGCCCTGGTGATGTAGTGGTTATGCATTGGGTTACTACTGCAAGGTCAGCAGTTTGAAACCACTAGCTGCTCCATAGGAGAAAGACGGGGTGTTCCACTCCGTAAAGGGGTGCAGTCTTGGAAACTCACAGAGGCAATTCTCCTGTCCCACAGGGACACCAGGAGTTGGCATTGATGTAGAACTACCTATGGAACCACTCACTTCTTTTGGTTGTTACTGCTGAATTGTATACATTACAGTATTGGAGCCTTTATTAATAATGTCCCTGATTCTTGTGTACATATTGTGTCATCATTAACTGTAGTCAAGATTTCACTCACCTTTGGTCAATCCTTTTGCATCACCAACATAGCAAATGTCTACTCTTTAAAGAGTTATCCCCCTCCCACCCTTGAGAAGCACCAAAGAATGTTGATCTCTGTTTTGTCTTTTTACAAAAGAGATCATACAATACTTTCCCTTTTTTTATTGACTTAATCAGAATGATGGCCATGCTGTTTGGTGAATTCATCATTCGTCTTTTTATTAAAAACAGATAGTTTTATTGGCATATAATTCACAAGTCATACAATTCATTATTCTTCATAGATATGTACTATTTCATTTTATACTACAAAAGGGCTTCAAAAATATGTGAGAAACAGTATTAAAAAAATAATGGAAATGTTCTGTGAACCTTTTGGAAGCCCCCCGTGTTGCAACATTTTATTTATCCATTCATTTGCTGCTGGGCACTGAGGTGTTCCCATCTTTTTACTATCACGTGTGATGCTGTAGTGGACGAGGTGTGCATATGTGTTCTGTGTGTCACTACCATTCGGTCTCTGAGATGTAGAGATAAGAGCATGATTGATGGATTATAATACATTTCTATTTGTAGCTTTGTGAGGAAACATTATATGGTTTTCCATAGAGGCTGTGTCATTCTACAATCCCATCAGCAGGGGATAAAGGGTTCCAATCTCCCCACAACCTTGCCAGCACCGTTGTCTTCTGTGTCTTTGTTTTTGAATCAGTGACAGTTTTGCAGAGGTGAGGTTTTTGACTGTACAGAGGTTTCGCTGTAGTTTTGACTCGCTGCTCTCTAATGGCTAACGATCACCTGCTTCTGTGCATGTGTGTGTTGGCTGCGTGAATACACCGCTTGGTGAAGTGTCTCTTTATGTGCTTTGCCCATTTGAAAAGATTGGCTTGTTTGCCTTTTTGCTGTTGAGCTATTGGAGTTTTCTCTATGGGAATATTTTAGAGGTTAGGCCCTTCAAAGATATTCCGTTCCCTAAGATTTGTCCCCCCAGCTTACAAGCTCTCCTTTTATTCTTTACGGCTACATTTTGGACTGAGCTTTCCAAGGAGCAGTTCATTCTAACAACCACGTTAACCAAGTTTCATTGCCCAGCTCAAAAGATGCCCTATTGTTGTACCTAGACTCGGGTCTTTGCACTTTGCTCTTAGTGACTCCCACTGTCTTACGCTTTTCTCATGCGTGTTCCTAAAGTACACCAAGCACACGGGGCATGGGTCCAAGCCTGCATTATAACCTGGGAGGGGATTGGGCCTCTGACTTGCCAGTCTTCTCTCCACTGAAAGGATGAGACCACTTCCAGTAGAGACACTCTACTAGACTGGAGGAGATTATGTGCATAGTTAGAATCCCATTTACTTAGGGCAACTTTGCTTACCATGAGGTTTATGATTTGGGAGTGTATTTTTGGAAGTGGATCATCAGGCCTTTTCCCAAGCACCTCTGGGTGGATTTGAGCCTCCAGCTTTTTGGTTACCAACCCATTGAATTAACCATTTGCATTACACTTTTAGCACTCACGTTTGAATCTACATTGAATGTACACTGAATGTATGGTATTCGGTAGGAAGAAGGCTAGGCAGATGCTAGGAGAGTACAGGAAGATGTTTACTTGTTTCACTGATAATGCAAAGACGCTTGCTCATAACTTGTGTTATGTGTGGACCATGATGAGCTGTGGATAGCGCTGAGAACAACGGGAGCTTCAGAACTCTTCACTGTGCTCTGGGGACCCTGTGCAAGGCCCACGAGGCAGTTATCCCAATGGAACAATGAATGGTTTAAAATCAGGGACAGTGGGTATGGGGTTTTATCGTTTCCCCATATATATTCAGTCTGTGTGCTGAGCAAAGAACCCAAGAAGCTCTATCTCACATACTTTGGACTGTGTGAATAAGAATGTGGCGTCAGGATTGGAGGAAGGCTTATTCACAACCTGAAATATGCAAATGACACAGCCTTGCATGCTGAAAGTGAGGCGGATTTGAAGCCCTTGCTGCTGAAGATCAAGGACTTTAACCTCAGTATGGATTACAACTCAATGTAGCCAAGAGCAAAATCCTCCTAACTGGACCAACAGAGAGCATCATGATAAATAGATTAACGATGGAAATTATCTTTTTCCTTGAATACACAGACCGCGCTCATGGAAACAGTAGTCAAGAAATCCAATGGCATTTTCATTGGGCAAATCTGCAGTACAAGACCACTTTGAAAGAGTTGAATAGTAAGGATGCTGCTTTGAAGACTAAGGTGCACTTTGCTTAACCCATGAGACTTTCAGTCACCTTATACTCATATGAAAGTTGGACAATGAATAAGACCAGAGAATTTATGTATTTGAGTTATCGTGTTGGCAAAGAATATTTAAAGTATTGTGGTCTGCCAGAAGAACAAACCAGTCTGTCTTGGAAGCAGTGCAGCCAGAATGCTCCTTAGAAGCAGGATGGGGAGACTTTGGACATGTTTTGGTCCCTGGAAAAGGACACCATAGTTGGTAGAGTAGAGGGTTGGCTGAAAAGAGGAGACCAACGAGGAGAAAGAGTGACACAGTGGCCGCAACCATGGGCTCCAATGCACAGCAACAATTGCGAGGCCGGGGCAGGACCAGGCAGTAGTGTTTCCTTCCCTCTGACTCAGGCTCACCGAGTCAGAACCACCCCGATGGCACCTGACGGCAACAACAACATCTCCAACTCGTGGATGTTTTTATCCCCAGGACTGCGAAACAAAGATGATTATTCCTTCCGTGGAGAAGCTCTCAGGAGGAAATATTAAACTAAACAGTGATGGAAAACAATACAAGTAAATCGTTCCTTTATAAAACATCCCCTGGCTGATAGGACAATATGCTCATCTCTAATATCTTCAGTGGGCTTCTGTTCAGCCTAGCACCTCACAGTAATCTGCTTGGGAGATCAAGCGAAGACCTGGGATTCTTGCTATAAGAAAGTCATTGATGGCTTGAATAAGAGAAAGGTGAGCCGGAATGTCAATAGGTTTTGGGTGGAAAAAAATGGCTCATCTGCCACTAGGGCGGGGCGGGGGGTGATTCTGAACAAGGGCTCTGTGCGTGGAACTTCAACAGATAAGTGTTCATTGAATATCTACAATGAACTAGTCCCAAAGCCCAGGATTTGATAGGGACATAAGAAATGCCATCGCAAACACACACACACACACACACACACACACACCTTCAGCGGGTAGAGTGGGCATAGAAGTGTGCGAGACAAAATGTATTTAGAGAGGACTTTCTTATTCTGAAAGGCTGAGACTCCATAATAGGAAAACAGAGGTTCGACCTTTATTTGAGACACTTGTGGGTACCTGCGGCCTGCACATCATGGCTTAGGACACTATTGGGGAAGGAAGACATGACTCCTGTCCTCCAGAACCTGAGAACCTGAGAAAACAAGACGGATGATTCCAAGACAAAGGGCACAGGCCCTAAACTCACTGTCGCCTAGGGAAGACTACCTGGGGGCCAGCTGGTTGGAGGACGATGACTTCCACGACCTTCGCTGTCCCAGCCTTGCCTGGAAGGCCTCCCTCTCACCGTCGTCGTAAAACAGACTGGTTACGGCGCGTCAGGCTGGAGCTTCCCTGCCCCACCACAGGCTCTGAGGGGACTGTGGACAGAAGAGGCGTCCCTTTGAGCTTCTTCCTTGGTGTGTCTGCTAAAAGCAGGTCATTAAAGGGAATAGCTGTCTGGGTGTCTGAGGAGAATTCTTGTGAGTTGTCAGAAGATTCTTCCATTCAGGGTCTTGTGGCTAACACTCAATGCTTCCCGACAGCTGGCCTTCCGGTAGAGACATGCGTAGACCACCTACAGGCCGTGGTTTGTGGGATGCCTGGAAGTTTCTCCAAAATACCTCATAGAATAATCTGGGGCAAGAGCTGAAGTCATAGAATCAC
Organism: Echinops telfairi; assembly: GCF_000313985.2. Classification (NCBI taxonomy): domain Eukaryota; kingdom Metazoa; phylum Chordata; class Mammalia; order Afrosoricida; family Tenrecidae; genus Echinops; species Echinops telfairi. The sequence goes on from NW_022103906.1 coordinate 22,481,568, forward strand.
TTCGTTGCTAAAAAAAAAAAAAAGTCCCCTATTAAATTTTCATGAATAAGAAGAAACGTGGGCTTGTGGACACAGTTAGGTGGGGTCCTTCTACTGACTAATGATACCCAGGGAGGGGGGGTTATTCATTAGTGTGAGCAAGCGCAGGGGCTGTCTCCAATGATACAGGGCTCGCGAGGCTCCTGCCTCCCATCAGGCATCAGGAATCTGGATAGAAATTAAAATGTGTGCTGATCAAATGCACAGGCTATAGGAGCCCATCAGACATGCATGTAAGGTGCTGTCATGGAGAAGAACGCTTGTGATTGCTGCTCTCTCCTAAGCAAAGGCTGGGGAGATGGTAAGTGGGAGGCAGAGTCCAGCTCCCTGTGACAAAGAAAACTTCGGGACATTCAGAGCTACCCCCTATGGATTGCTGACCCCAGGGAGTGGTGAACTCCTTGTCCTTCAAAGAGGTCAAGCAGGAACTGGATGACCTCATGCCAGGAACATGTTGGCCAGATTCCTACTTGCAGAAGGAACAGGGTGTAGGTGATTGCCAAGGTGTAAGATCTCCCTGTTACTCTGTTGTCTATGAAAATGCAAACCAAAATATAACTAAATAAAAATTCACTGCCATCGAGGTGATTCCAACTCATAAGAGCCCAATAGGACAGGGTAGAACTGCCCCTGGTAGTTTCCGAAGCTGTAACTCTTTATGGGAGTAGAAAGCCCCTTCCTGCCATGCAGTGGCTGGTGGTTTCGAACTGCCGACCTTGCAGTTAGCAGCCCAGCATGTAACCAGTGTCTCACCAGGTCACGCCCACTGCTGGCTATTCCTAGTTAACACTATTGTGGGACTTGGGGCACAGCTGTCCTGGTGAAGGGACACCCACAACTGTGTGTGCTCAGACTCATTCCCGGCTTCTCCAACCTCTTGAAAGTTTCTTCAAACTTTTGCTTATTTCTTTTACATCAAAACATGAGCATTTGGGCAGGAATTTGTGCCTGTAGAGTCCAAAGTAGTCAAGGGTGAAGCGTTGGTTCGCTTTGAACTTGTTTCGAAAGGTTACTACCTGCACTGTGTCTTGTGATTCAAGCGTAAAGGACTGGGTTGATGAAAGAATGAAGACCCCCATCTCTTCCCACCCCCTTACAGCACAGCCCTGTAACCGTCACCTACCCTCTTGCCTCCTGGAATCCGGGAACAGGTCCTGGGCCATTCGAGCGGACGCACATCACCGTCTCCAGCGTGCGCTCCGGTTCCCCGTGTTAAAAGGGAAAGAAAACGGCACATCTGTTCAGACCAGTCCGTCCCCCTCAGGGATGCCAGAGGCCTGAGTCACTGAGCTCTGGAGACGGGCTGATGGAATTTCACTCGATGAGCTAACTGGACTCCTACGTCTGCTTGGGGCTTCCGTGGGGACTCTTTGACACTTCATAAATTCCCTTTCAGGGGAAGGGAAAAAGTACACCTTCCTCATGTGAATGATCCCACCCAGGGAGGCTTTACATGTTTTGACCCCGGGCTGTCCATTTCCCAAAAGCCAGAGCACCGAGCACGTCCAGCTAAGCTGGACCGCCATCACGTAGGGGAGGGAGCGATGGTTTCTCCATCAGCATGGCAAGCCAGCGCCCCTCATTTCCAAAGCAGTTCGAATTGCCTTGCCACGGCATCGGGTGGCTTCTGGAATAGTGCTTTGTAGCCCGTAAAGAGCTGCGATTGGTTGGCCTACCAGGTATCCCCCACTGCTGGTTTATTTCATCCAGGAAATTAATCAGGAGGCTCTCAGCCCTCCGCTTTTCTCACACAGTTAGACTGTCACATCGCACCGCACATTCAACGTGTCAGGCTGGTCCCCTCGGTCCCCATTCTGGTGGAGGCTCGGATTTGCTGCTGGATTGGCGCTTAGTGGACTTCTGAAGATCCGGTGCGAAAACAAAACAAAGTTCGCTGGCTATGAGGAAAGTGAGGAGGGGATCGTAGGTCGGTCCTCCAGATCTTCTAAAACGGGGCAGGAGAGTAAGCAGGATTAAACAATAAAATGTGAACCGTAGCTGGTTCCATGGGAATAGGTTTTTCTAAACCCAGAAAAGAGCGCTCCACGCAAACCTCCCAGGATGTCAGAGACTCCGACCAAGAGCTTTTGTTTCCTGTCTGTGGTCCGAGGACAAGTTGGGAAAAGCATTAGATAAAGAGAGATTACAACCCCAGATGCCCTGCTGAGCAGAGCTCTGTGTGTGTGTGTGTGTGTGTGTGTGTGTGTGTGTGTGTGTGTGTTGGCTGTTTCGCACATTGCTAAGTAATGTGCTCATAGAAACGCTGGTGGCTGGGAGCGCGTGCTCTTAGATCTGGGAACATATAGGTCTTCTCCTTCCCTCCCCTCCCAACCCCACGACTTCCCTACCCATTTTAGAGGCAGTTCTTCATACAACAGTTAGGATACCAGAACCGATTGGGAATTCCCAGGCTGTGAGACTTCAGCGTGACGTTCACACTGAGTGGTCTCAGAGCCTCAGTCTCTCCCTTGTGATAGCAGGCAGCCCAAGAAGTCTTGATGGACAGTAAAGAAGAGAGGAGTGATGAGGGGGAAGCCTATTCATTTTCATTAGGGCAGAGAATATGCCCCCTTCCAAAACCGCCCCCCACCCCCTGCTCTCTGTGAGCCAGAGAGACTTGAAAAGTTCTTTCTTCTCCTGTCAAGCCCAGGGCCTGTGGCTGTGTGCATTCTTTACATTCCAGGAGACCAGGGTTATTAGACACACTTGGCTGCCAGCTGCTTCAAGGTTGCCCTCCCAGTAGTAGCCTTGCCTGTCAGCACCTGGGTGCTGCTGAGGGTGGGGTCTAAAGCCTTTGCAGAAATAAGAATTAACTCCAGAAAGGTCTGCACACCCTCACCCAAGTGATCACAGCAGGTTCCACCAAGAAGGTTCAGGAAAGAAAGGGGTCTGTTTGCATCTCTCTGAAATGCAGGGTCCTAGATATAGATAGATAGCTGTTCTCTGTGGTGAGTGGGAGTGGGCTGTTCTCTGTGGTGAGAAATGGTAGCAAGTGGGGAATTTGTGACAGACTGAGGTGATCGTCTTGTGGTGGCTTATGTGTTTGTGATGCTGGAAGCTATGCCACTAGTATTTGAAAGACCAGCAAGGTGGTCCATGGTGGACAGATTTGAGCAGAGCTTCCAGACAAAGGTAGACTAGGGAGAAATGCCTGGTGATCCTGATGAAACTAACCAATGCAAATCTTATGGGTCACCCCGGAGCATTATTCAACTGGCTGGCTTTGGTCATCCTCAGGAACGATCGCTCGCTGGAGAAGGATATGTAAGGGCAGCAGAGAGCCAGGGAGGGGAATAGAGACCCTCGGTGAGATGGACTGGCCCAGTAGCCTCAACAGTGGACTTGAGCATGCCGGTGATCATGAGGATGATACAGGACAGGGCACACCTTTCATTCTGTTGGGCACACGGTCTCCATGAGTCAGGGTTGACTTGACTAACACTCTGTATAGACGTCTGCCTGTCAACAGTGGCTCACACATAGCCATTGTGAGGCTAACACAGGAGCAGACAACGTTTCATTCTGTTGGACACAAGATCACTTTGAGTCAGAACTGACTCAACGACACCTAACAACATCCATCTATCCATCCATCCATCCATCCATCCTTCCTTCCTTCCATCCATCCATCCATCCATCCATCCATCCATCCTTCCTTCCTTCCTTCCTTCCATCCATCCTTCCTTCCATCCATCCATCCATCCATCCTTCCTTCCTTCCTTCCATCCATCCATCCTTCCTTCCTTCCTTCTTTCCATCTATCCATCCTTCCTTCCTTCCATCCTTCCATCCATCCATCCTTCCTTCCTTCCTTCTTTCCATCTATCCATCCTTCCTTCCTTCCATCCTTCCATCCTTCCACCTGCCAGCTATCAACTTCAGCAAGGGAGTAAAGCGCTGTTCTTTGGCCCGCTCACTCACTTGCACTGCCATGGGGTCGGTGCTGGCTCACAGACCCCCGTGGGCTTCTGAGACAGTAACTGTTGATGGGAGTAGAAAGAACAGTCTTTCTCCCACAGAGTTGCTGGTGGATTTGAACTGGCAACTTACATGAATAGTAGCCCAACACATAACCACTACACCACAGCCCACAGTCTCTGAATTTTCAAACTTGCTTCACTGTCAGATTGAACAATGAGATGTAGTTCTCTCTGATTACTGAGGGCTGGGACAAAAGAATGTGTAAGATCTTATCCAACTCGAACATTCTGTGATTCCATCCATTAGGAACCTGTGTGTGTTCAGGGCTTGTCAGGCCCCACCAGGGACACAGAAGAATGATTTTAAGGTGACCTATTTTCTAAACTGGAAATGGGTTACAGAGTCTGAAAAAGCAAAAGACTATTGATAGGAAAAACAGAACAACATATATATATTTTTAATTAGGCACATCCTGGACAACTTAGGGACCTGGCTCCTAGCCATGTAGTTGTACATGAGGCACTTAGAAATGCTTAAATCCCACAATAGTTGTCGGTGAGATGAAATGAAGAATGAAGTAACATTGTTCTTCTCAGAGTAAATAAATGTATACATAACGTTGTCATTATCGTTAATGAAAGAAATGAATGAAGAGTGTATAATCAAACAGCATGGTGTGGACAGATCATTGTATGGTGATTTGGAGAAGGGGGGAAATTAATGAAGGAACGTTAGGGGGGAATCTTTCTCTGCCTGATTGGGACAATTCCTGCTGTCGGGTGGCTGTGACATGGCTGGTTGGGGGCTGGTGGTTCACGGTCTGAGTCCCCAAAGGGTCTGAGTGCTTCTGAATCACGTCAGTCATGTTAGGTGGTCCGCATTGAGGCATCCACATAGCCTATTCCTGTAGGGCTGTTGCTCAGAAAGCTGAGTGCTTCATCTGTGAACTCATTCATTCAATACATTGAGTTGAACCCCCAACACTATGCTAGGCACTCGAGAGATGGGATTGACAACGTGCAATACTGGCCTGGAGCTTCCCGTAGAACAGTGGAGAAGCACAGTGTCACCCATAACGACTTCTCCTTCACCACGCTGATTTCCCTGAAGGAGAAGCAGCAGGAACAGCCCTGGGCAGTGTGACGGATGACCTGTCCTCGCCGAGGACTGGCCTGGTCTGTGGCCTTGGCACCGCAACCAGGGCCGGACATAACTGCTGGGTCCGAGGGACGCTGCTGGGGCAGGTGTCCCGCCAGCTTCCTAGACACAGCAGGACTTCCTGCCCTCAAAAAAGAAGCCTCTGTTACCTCCCCAAATCCTTCCAGGCTGGAAAATGACACAGGGAGCATTCAATTTCCCAGCAGCCGCAGAAAGCTCTTGAGTTATAAGTCGAGAGCCCAGACAGACGGCAGCGTTTTCCTGTCATGGCTTCAGCATGACCTCAGCTCTCCATGCCCCCGCCAGCCCCCACTTACCCTAACTGGTCTGCATCACTCAGATCTGAAGAACAGCCACCTCTGACATGCCTTCTACCCGGCTCGCTCTCATCCATCGGACCCGTGGGGAGTCATTGCTAGGGAATGTTACAGGCAGCCTCTTAAATGATTCCGATTTGCTAAATCAAAGGGGGTTAATTACAGGATTTCCAGACTCCTCCAATACAACATGACTCATAGTATTTCCAGATAATACCCACTTGGCAAGACCGGCCAAGCCTGTGCTGAGGACCAGATCAGCCCTTATTCAGTTCAACATCTGTTTCCTAGCTTGGGTTTGCATGAGGGGCGTGGAGCGTTAAGTGGCTCAGGGAACAAGAGGATTCGTGTGCGACGTGCAGAAGCTTGCCTACCTAGACGTCACCCGAGTACTGCTTGTGTTAGGAAGGGAAGCAGGGACTAACTCACTGCTTGTTTGGCATTAGACAAAGAATAAAGAGTCGTTATCAGATTTTTTGCTTGGGAGATCAGCATTTCTATCTAAGCCGAACTCCCTTGCTGGATTTTATTATTAATATTATTACTACCTTGTTCAGAAATACTTGAGAGGATTGGATTCCTTGGTTCGGAGAGTTAGAGTCATGGTTTCATGGGGCCCCCAGGTCATTGACCTCACGATGTGCTTAGCGCTTCTGCTCTTTCTCCCAGTTGTGGCCCCGTGTCTGCCGTCTTAAAAGGGTACCACCAGCTCTCTCTCCTGCCCTCTCTTCCTCCTGCACTTCCACGGGGACCATCAAGAGGGGCTGAGAATGAAGAGGGACATGTAAGGACAGCGATTTGGTTTTGTAGAAGAAGAGGTGAAGAAAAAACAAGGGAAGTGCTGTCAGCCATCCAAACAGATGAACAATGTTTCCAAGAATGGACGCGCCGATTTGACAAATGTATTAAGTGTCATGGAGAGTACCTTGACGCTAACAGCAGGTTAAACCAGGAAGGTCACATAGGACAAGGACACCCGAAGGTCATCTGTGCAATCAAAAGCTGGCTGGACATCTCTAAGAAACTGCAAAAGGTTTGGGGATGCAGCTTTGGGAGTGTGCATGCAGACCCCACCACAGCGCACCAAACTTGCAACCAGCCATCCAAGGCACATCCCCCGGCTCCTGTTCACCTGGAGCCACGAAGAAAGGAGGGAGCGACGTCAGAGAGGGGGAGGATGCGGGACTGGCGAGGAAGCATCTCTTGGACAGAAGATGAGGCGCGCTGACTGGTGCCCAGCTACCGTTACTGAATATTTTCATCAGAGGTTCTGTGGAAGAATCCTGATTCAGAAGGGAATGCAGAACAGAATCTCCAAGTCTCAGGGACTCCAGACTGACTTTCTGGAGCCCTGGAGGGTGGGTAAACCCCTGAACCTGCCCCGAGATAATCTTTAAACAAACAAACCAGCAAAATCTCCTGGAGTCTTCGTAAAATCAAACAATAATCTAGCTAAACTAGTAAGAAATGCCTGCCTGGAGCATTGTGCTCATTGAAGAACTGTCTGGTGGGGGTCTTAGAGCAACTTTAAAATGGGATAGGAATTGCAGGGGGCAATGAGTTTATGTTAATAGGGAAGGAACCACTGTTAGGCGAGTGTGTGAATGGCTGCAGTACTTAAATGAATGCAATTAATGTCACTGAATTGTACATGTAGAAAGGTTGAAGTGGTGTGTTTTTTGCTGGGCGTATTCCCAGCAATAAAACAAAATACATTTCTAAATGCATTCTGTGCCTGGCAGTAGGAGGTGTGGATAGTACACACTGAATAAGGCACACTTTGGCTCTTGGGCAATTCACAGTCCGACTGGGTGGCAAACACATGCACAGCACAACAGCGTGGAGCCGTTCCTATAAGACTAAATGAGTGGCTCAGAACGCAAAGGCTAGAGGCATGAAGAAGAAAGCGAATCTGAATCTCAGTGGAGAGGCAGAGAAAGGAGAAGGCTTGAGGAGGAGGTGGAAGTACGCTCTCTCCCCACGTGACACAAAGGAACTTCCTTATCTGCGTCGCCCTTGGGTCCCAGGGCCTGTGCGGTTGTCAGTCAGCCCACTGGGATCAAGGACGTGTTGCTGGCTGCTTTGCAGAAGTGATCTAAGTCTGGGTCGGGAAGTGCTCTTGAAGCCTGGTCGCCATCAGAGCCGCGTGCAAGCCTTTGATCACAGACAGGTGCTGACTAAGCATGAGGAGCCTTGGCAGGCAGGCGGGAATCCAACCAGGTCTTCTCCAGGGAAGATGAGAATCCCGCGTTCTCTGTGCTCGGAGAAGAAAAGAAAAATGAAACTGCCATTGAGCGGGTTCTGACTCATAGCGACCCGACAGGACCTGTCCTATGGGGTCAGGAAACCCTGTGGGTTTCTGAGACTGTAACTATTTAGGGAGTAGAAAGTTTCATCTTTCTCCCAAAGAGCGGTTGGTGGTTTCGAACTGCTGATCTTGTGGTTAGCAGCCCAACAAGTAATCTGTGCTAGTGCCTAGAAAACACTCAAATGTTTTTGAATGAATGGAGAACCTGCCCTTGAGGGCCAGGAGTGGCTTGGTGATGGGGGTGAAAGGGTGATGCCTGGAGGGCAGCGAGAGGAGCTTCCTGGCTGGAAAGGGGCAAAGGTGGAAACAAGACTGGAAAGGCAGGCCCAGCCGACCTGAGAGACTCTTGGCTGGGAGTCTAAATAGTCTGAACTTGATCCAGGAGGCTCTGGGGAGCCATCAGCAGGTTTTGAGCAAGACATAAATAAACAGGGATGGGCGTGTTGGCACTGCTGGGACAGACTGGATGGGTGACTAGACCAGGGATGGAGAGACTGTGCACCGGGCCCACAGGAGATGGCAGAATAAGAACACCTTTCTTTGACTTGTGGAGCAGCCTGGAAAATGCCAATGACGCGGGAGAGGTCATGGAAAGGCAGGAAAGGTAGTGTTGGGATAGAGTGAGAGGAAAAATCGAGGACATCTTCGATGCATTTTGTTTGAGGCTCTGGCCGCCATTAGAAAAACACGTCTCTGTCTCTGGAAGGCCTAGTTTGTTGTTGCTGCTCTGTTGTTTTTCAGCAGTGTAAAGAATGCAGAGGGCTTTGAGAACAAGCTATAGGAGGGAGGGAGGAGCCACAGGAGGAAGGGGCATGCTGAGTAGGCAGCCTGCATAGGACTCACTCACCACTGCTCGCTTTCAGGTGGAATGTGAGCCTAACAGTATAGAGTGCTTCTCCCCAGAAGGTCCGCCCCCCCCCACCCCCCCAGTGTGGCTTATCCGAGAGGAAGGCCTGGGCTGATGTGTAGTGTCCAGCTCCGGAGAAAGCAAAGGAAAAGATGATGTGGGCTAAGACCCGGCTTGGACCACGTTGCTTGCCCAGCTCGGAGCTTCTTGACCACCTTGTAGATTCTTGCAGGCCTGTTTGCTTCCTTGCCTGGCCTTTCCCGGTGGCCGTTCCTGATGCAATAGTCAGCTAGACTTTCAAAACTGGTGATTTTTTTCCTCACTGGCCACAGCCCCAGACTGTCACATTCTGGAATTTGCAAGTCATTCACAGATGCTACAAATTTTAAATGTCGTTCGGGCATAAGCCTGGGAGGGAGCCTGTGCCCCAGCCTTCTTGTCCCCAGACTACCTTAGTGGCTAGTGGGTTACACGTTGGGCTCTGAACCACAGGTCTGTAGTTTGAAACCACTGAGGGAGAGAGATGAAGCTTTCTACTCCTGTAAAGAGTTACAGTCTTCGGCAACCCTGTGATGGCCAGCCATTCCGTGATATTAGGCTTATCCATGTTTATTTTAGGGTGTATCTCAGAGGTGCGCAGCCATTGGGGTCTCCCAATTGAAGCTGTGTTACTGGTTTCTCTGTTTTTCGGTACAAGAAACCCAGGGCTGCTGAGCCTATAGGAAAAGAAATTATAACAAGGGTTTTTGGGGAGGGGAGACACAGGGGTGGGGAGATAAAAAGGAGATGGCGTCAAGAAGTCTAGGAAGGAAAAGTATGCTTGGAGATGGATTATGGAAGCAATTGTACAATCATGTTTGATAGGAGTGAACTATGGAATGATATGGCATATGTATTAACTAACAAGTAACAGCACATTAAAAAAAAAAAAAAAGAAAGCACAGATCCAGGAATAGATTTTGAGCTCACACTAAATCCTAGCTCTAATTAAGAACCATTAGTTCTTACATCATGGCCCTGCTCCATACTCATCTTCAAAGAATCATCACTGAAGATGAGGGTGCCACTGCAAAGTGTGGTGAAGAAAGCACGTTACTTAGAATAGTGTCTGGGGTCTTAAAGGCTTGTATTCAAACGAGCAGCCATCTAAGCAAGGAGCCAACCAAGTCCACGCAGAAGAAGTGCACCAGCTTGTGTGATCCAAAGATGACAATCACAAAAATCCAAATATGGCGAAGAGAAAAGTATCAGAGCTAAAATTATAAGCACCCAATTTGTAGAGGGCTATGGAGGACAGTGGGAGCCCAAAACCCATCAGCAGAGGATCTAGTCAGACTGAGCCCTGGTCGGTCTGCTTGAGCCCAAAGCAAGCGTCTCCAGCAGCCTTGCTATCGGGCAGGGACCGCTGTCATCTTGATTTTGCTGGATCGAACCCGAGAATTGGTCAGTTGACCTTCCTATAGACGCAGCCTGAATTTGTACTGAGCTCAATGATCTCTTACTTGTTCCATGACAGAAATAACTCCCCCTGGCTTGTTGAATGTTGATGGAAGTCTTTTCTTCTTAGCATGACTGGTATTTGTATTTTTGTCTTTATACTATTATGATTTTAGCCTTACCACCTCACCACAGTTGCGGTTGTGTGCTTTATTGCTTTCTGTTGGGTTCCCCAGCTGTGACGCGCAGGAGGAGTCGGCGTAGAATGAAAATAACGGATACAGCGGTTGTAGGGAGTGCAGGGGTGGGGGTGGGTGATAGGGAAAGGAAGGGGACTCCAGGAGGAAATAATGAAGGTGGGAGGGGGCTGCACACTAGAACTGATTGTGGTTGCACACCTCATTGTAAAGGTAATTTCACATTGGGGGGCGGGGCTCTAAGGTTGATGTGGTGGTGACTGTACAGTGCCCCTTGATATGAACCATTGAATTGTATGATACATAAATTATGTGCTAACAAAACTGTCAGGGGGACCAATAAAATCCATATAAAATAAAGCCACTATCACGGGTTGTGAAAAAAAATTACAGTCTCAGAAATCTATAGGGGCTAATTTTGCCCTGTCGTTAGGGTTGCTATGGGCCAGACTAGACCCGACACAGTGAGTTTGAGTTTTCTTGTTGTTGTTAACCCACCTCATGGGATAAGCAGTCACTTGCCCTGCTGTGCCTTGATTTCCCCTTTTGGAAATGGAAGCCAATCATTCCCATGATTAAAGGCCCTCCCTGGGGGTAGGAGGGGGCCTTGTCGGATCAGTCCAGAAGGTTCTGGGAATTCCTTAGAGAAAAGCCTGTTGGAAGCCTGGGTGCACTGTTTGATTCTGGTAAGAGAGTCAGCATGGAGACTTCTGAAAGCACCAGAGGTTTTATTAGCTGTTGCACCTACCCGGCTTAATTTAAATCTAGCAAGTCAAGAGATCCATTCTTTAAAGTTCGTGTGCGCGCACGCACACATGCGCGCGCTTTAATGCTTCAAACCTTCTCTTTGTGGGTTGAACTTCTGAAAAAGCCCATCCCTGCCCTTGTGGCTATGGAAGGCAGGGATTCCACAGCGGTGAGGTAAGGAGGGCAGCAGGGGGAGTTCTCCCAGCAGCCTGCATACATGAGCAGTGAGCGCACCACAACGGGTTTCCCTGCAGCCGCCACCACCCGTGGCCTGAGTGCATGGACATCTGGGAGCACATCCCTCACTCCCTCATTCTGACTCACACCCCTGAGGCAGCACACAGAGGGACCTTCCCTGTGCGCAGCACCCAGCAGACCCTGAGGGGATGGAGCACTCAGAAATCCCAGGGGGGCCGGGGTCCCCTTCCCTCTGGGTGTACAGAGCTGTTGAGAGACTGGCACAGTTCAACTCCCGCAGCAGGCATAACCCGGGGCATGGGCAGCGAGGTGGCGTCGGCTCAGAAAGACCGATGGGGACTCCGGGATCATGGACATGGAGCCCCAATGGGACTTGGATTCCTGTTTGCCTCATTGCTGGCGGTGTGAGCTTGGAGAAGGTGCAGGCCCTTGCCAATGCTTCTCCCCTGTCAACTGGGTATAGCCAAGCTGTCTTATGGGCTGTCGTGGGGATCCAGCGGGGTGTAAAGGATGTACAGTTCTTAGCAGAGAGCCTGGTGTGTCATGAGTGGGCATTTGGTCACGGGTCAATGGCAGCCATCATGGTCATTAGTATTCAGAGAAAACAGGCAGTGGGAGGCAGCTCAGGCAGGTGTGGGAGACGCCAGCCCCCCCCAGAACTAATCACGGGTTCTGTAGGCTCAATTGTATGGTTAAATATACATATATATAATAGTAAAGTCATAGAAAATAATAGAGATACGAGAGAGTAAAATGAAGAAGTCAGACACATTTCATGGTCTCATGCTCACCTCCTGCACGGCCATGATCTCAACAGGCAGGTCCACGCACAGGGCGGGCAGAGAGGGCAGGAGAGAGAGCATGAGGTTTTATTTCTAACCAAAGCTTATATATCTTTGGGGGCACGCAGGCCCTCTGATTACAGATAACAATGTACGTCATGGGAAGGGGTTGTAACATAAGCAATACAAGCAGTAGGAGGGGGATGACCTCGGGGTGTACCCACACTAGTAAAGGGAGGGAAAAGGGGTACAAATGTGGCAAGATGGGCGGACCCTAGACTCAACATAGTAGCCTAACCTTAGTCATCCTTGAGGGGTCCTGGGCTTGTCTTTGGGCACTCCTTCAAGGGAACAATATCAGAAGGGAGTGGGCCCTACTTAGGGCGAATACAGTCTGGTTGCTCTAGAAGGCTGATACCCTTAAGGAGAATAATGTCTGACCTACTTTCATTGACCTCCTAGTGTACAGTCACTGACCATGTGTAGCAAGCAGCGTCTTGGGTTTGGCATATATTTGGGGGAGACAACTTGGGAGAAGCCCATGGAGGGCAGAGGCTGCGTCTGTCCTGCATTCAGGAAGTATTTGCTGAATGCATGCATGCAGGAGTGAATGAAGTAGAAGGAGGACCTTGTGAACCTGGAAGGGTTCTGCTCTGTGGCGGGAGAAGAGAAGATGTCCCAGTCCGGCAGAGGGACAGCAAATGCAAAGCCACCCTGCTTCCCTCCCTGGGAGAGAACAGGTCCCTCTCCTCCTTGCCTCTGATAGCAGACACAGAAATCCAGGCACACACCCCATGCCCACACAGACACACATAACACATAAACACACAAGCACCTCTGCCACATGCATGGTCATGCACAGACACCCAGACACACACAGAGACCCGCCAGACACTCCAGAGAGGCCTGCTCTGGCACGCACACACAGACGCTCCTGGTCACTGAGTTGAGCATGCACACGGGAGCGGGGGAAGTTGGAGGGGAACATACACATAGACATACGGGCTTCTAGCTCCTTCTCTTCACCATTTGCTGCATCCCGGTTGAGGGGCCCTGACCTGCATGAAGAAAGGGGTGGCAGGATGCCTCAGCCCCAGGCATTGTGGCCCAGGGGTCCTTCTTGGTGGGTCTATAGGGTTCCCTCAGCAGGACCTTTGCTGGGGGCGGGGAGCTTGGGGGTGTGTGCTGGGGTTCTTAACTGCCTCACTTCAAGGGAGGGGAGGGCCTGTCGGGAAGGCTGTAAGCATGAATAAAGTCAGCCCTGCTGCTGTGAGCCAGCAGTAACTTTCCTGTACCGCAGGAGGCAAGAGGCATTACTCACTGGAATTCCAGCCCTGCTGGAAGCTGCACAAGGAGGCTGGCCCAGGGCAGGGTGAGACCTCAGGCCCTGTCTTGGCTCCCTGCTGTCCATGTGTCTTTGTGGCACGGGTCCTGTGGCCTGACTGGGGGCTGGAAGGATCCAGGACATAGGCTGGAAAACATAGCCCTGCCACTGACAGCTTCCCTTCTGCTCTGTGTGGAAAGGCAGCGGGGCCAAATGCCATCACTCTGGGCCCACATATTTTCCACCACTGTGCAGGACTGGTGAAGCCAGGCCTGGCTTTGCAGACTGAAGTCAGTGGCGAGGAAACCTGAATCCCTGGGCACTCAGATAATGATTCTGTTCAGCCTCCTGCTTCATTAGCATCCTGGCTGGCCAAGGTCTTGGAGCCCTCAGAGTTGCCCCCTGCCGGTCCACTTGGACCGTCCACCCTCCCTCTCTGGGCACCTCCGAGTGTGTCTCATGCCGGATCTCAAGCACTCCCCTGCCTCTGCTGGTCTTGGAGATAACAAGTGGAATCCGTCGTGAAGGGCCTTGCGCACCTTGCTCAGCAGTCTAGGCATTACTGCCGTGGGTGAAGTGTGGGCTCCTAACTGGAAGGTCGGTCGTTCAAACCCACCAGCCACTCTGTGGGAGGAGGAGGAGGAGGCTGTCTGCCTCTGTAAAGGCTTGTAGTCTCTGAAAACCTAAGAGGCAGTTCAACTCTGTCCCATCGGATCACACTATGTGCCGCAGCCAACTGGTGGCCAATGGATTGGGTTTAGTCTACAGACAAAGGAGAGGAGCCCCCTGCTGTTGAAGGCAGTCTGCACTCAGCTACTAACTGGGAGGGCGGCAGTTTGGCCTGGCCAGAGGCAGCTCGGAGGAAAGTTTCTGAAGGCCACAGACAGAGAAATCCTCTGGAGGGCTGTTCTGTTCTGCCCACCAGGGGCCTCCATGGGTCGGAATGGACTTGTTGGTAACTGGTTTGGTGGGCTTGTGTTTAAGAAAGATCTCTTTGGAAGCGGGCCCTGTGGAGGATGGAGCGGTGGAGGCAGAGACTCCAGGAGGGCCTGTCGTCCCTCTAGGGTAGGGGCAGGGGCAGAGAGAGGAGAGCTCAGAAGTGAACGAGCCGGGAAGGAGGTATGGTAGTATTCGGTGTGCTTCGGGAAAGTGTAGCATGTCAACATGCCTCCCCAAAACCTCACTGCCATCCAGTCAATTCTGACCCCTGGGGACCCGATGGGACAGATTAGAACAGCCCCTATGAGTTTCTGAGACTATAGAGTAGCCTTCACCTGAGGAGTGGCTGGTGGGTTCGAACTGCTGACCTTGTGGTTAGCCATCCAACTTGTAAACCACTCCCACCAGGGCTCCTTGTCATACCTCTAGGGTAACCAGTATTCTCCTCTCCCAGCTCGGCTGCTCCTCTCCTTCCGTGCACTCCTGGGACTCAGTTAGTGAGGGGACTTCATAGCTCGGTGCTTGAGGAGCAGAGGCCCTACATGGCAGTGAAGCAAGAACCTCCCTCCCTCCCATCTCCTCAGCCACTCCCGTTTCTTCCTCCTCTTGCCTCTACCTAGCCCCTGCTCCTCCCTGTAACAAAGACCCCAGTCTCTCCTTCATCCGTGGCCACAGAGAGGTGGGTTTTGAAGGGGCTAAGTCAGCCACCTTCCTTCCTCTTCGAGCCGTGGCCAAGTGGCAGTACTCAACCCCACTGCCCACTCATCTCCAGGGCGCTCCTCACTTCTAGCTGACCTGGGTCCTGCACACAACACGCAGCACACACAGCTTCTTCCCCTCACTTCCCCTCCCTCAGGGATGTTCATGCGACCCCTGGGCTGTGCAGGGAGATGCAATGGGACACCACCAACCTGAACTTCAGTCTGTTTCAAAGAAGAGCTCGGGGCTCACATGTGCACACACATACATACCTTGGAGTAAACCAAAAACATGAATCCTGTCGAACACACAAAAACGAACATCCAGGACCGTGCCTTCTCTCCTGTACTCCGATTCTGAGACCCCTGGCCCGCCTCTGCCCGCCAGGTTCTTTGTAGGCCCCGGGAGTCCCCCGCTCTCCTTCTGTGGCTCCACTGCCCGCGCCCGTCTCACAACCAAGTGCAGTGAGGCTGTGGCCTTTCCTGTTGTCTGTACCTGTGGACTTGTCAGGAGGGTCCAGCAGAGGCAGGTGGGCAGAGCCAGGCCCATTGTCCCTGGAGAGGGATGTGTTACTGGTACGTCCAAAGCCAGCCTGAGAAAGTAACCCTGTCCTTTCACGTCTCCCTCTCGGCAGAACATGAATATCCAGGTGGATGACATCCGGATCCGAGCCATCCTCTCGGCCTACCGCAAGCGCACCCCGGTGATGGAGGGCTATGTGGAGGTGAAGGTGGGCAAGAGCTGGAAGCAGATCTGCGACAAGCACTGGACGGCCCAGAACTCCCATGTGGTCTGCGGCATGTTTGGCTTCCCCGGGGAAAAGACATACAACACCAAGGTGTACAAGTAAGAGGGACTGGTGGTCTCCTGGGCAGCGTCAGGGGTCTCTCCAGAAATGGCGTATCTCTGCACTCGGCCACCAACGAACAGGTCACTCCATTCCACGAGAGAGCAGGGGTGACGATCTCGGCCCATCAAGGTGACCGTTTGCAGCTGACAAAACCCTCCAGAGCAGGCGGGCTCTGTTCTATAGGAGGGCTATGCATTGGAATCAGTGTGATCCCCCTCACACCCTTGTATACAGAGAGAGGGTGGAGATGGGCTCAGTGCAGAGGAGAGATTGGCTCCACAGCATTGGCTCACAGGATTGGGGCGGGCTAACCAAAACCAAACCAAACTCAGTTCGTCGTGCGGATTCTGGCTCAAATCAACCCTCTGGGACAGAGTGGAACTGCCCCCTGTGGGCTTCCCAGACTGTAACTCTGTACGGGAACAGCCTCATCTCCTCTCGCTGCAGAGGGTCAGTGAGTCCACAGTCCATGCCTGATGCGCTAGGCTGGAGGCCCAACGGCTGCTGGCTCAAGGGGTCGATCGCGAGGGGTTGACAAATCCCAAATCCGTAGGTTGGAGGGAATGCAGAGTGGTGAGAGAGTGATTTCTGGTCTGGAGGCAGAACACGCCCTAAGGAATTCCCCCTTTCAATGTATCCCATTGCCGTATACTCTGGAGCAGCCATGCGTCCATCGGCTGCTTGGCCAAACCAGTGGGAGGCGTGGCCAAGTGGACCCCTAAGATTAACCTTCACAGCCTGCCTTGTTGAAGGAGCAGGCCGTGGGCAGAGGTGAATCCTTTCCCCTCCCCAGCCACAGACAGGCCAGCTGGCATTCTTTCAGCAAGCCTGCCCGGGCCCCCTGTCCAGAGGCTGTCCCCGACTGCCCTTATCTCTGAGGAACTCACAATTCTGTTTGGAGGCTGACTTGAAACAAATGGTTCGACTAGCATGAGGTCAGGCTCATGGCAGAAGTGAAGTGCGGAGTGGTACCAGCCCAGAAAACCCCAGCTGTCAGGGCTCAGGTACTCTGGCGAAGGACCGTGCCAATGCCAGGCAGGCTACTCCCGATGGAAAAAGAAACATTCATTTTGCCCTCACCGAAGGATGATCCAGGAGCGATCAGCCCCTCTCAGACCATTGGAGAACTGATCCATTCAGTTCCGTCCAACACGCCCCATTGCATTTTACTATATTGCATGGTCGTCAGTGTATGTCACTGGGGGCGAGAGCCATGGGTTTCAGGGTGATTTGACCCAATGGCACAGTGACAGGGCATGGGAGTTGACTTGCTGGGTAGTAAGCTCTTCCCGCCTCTTCTTAATCATGGCAGTGATAACAGCTCGTGTTCAGTTTGGTTGCAAACATGGGCTGAAACAGAGCAATGACTACAAGGCTGGCACAGAACCGGGCCGCATTTCATTCTGCTCTCCGGAAAGGTCACTCTCAGGCAGAGCTGACTTGAAGATATCTAACAGCATTCACGATGCACGCACCTTGTGCCAGGTGCTGCCCTGGGCCACCCGACAACCCCCGGAGATAGGATTCCAGCATAAAGCTGAACAAGCCAAGTCAGAGAGAGGCCGTGTATGCGGGCCTTGAGCTCAGACACAGGTGACTCAGCTACAGGGTCTACACGCCCACAAAGGGCAGCCCCGCCACCTCCCTTCCTTTTCTTGCACGTCCCAGGAAGCCTGAGGAAAGAGAGGTGGCTTCCGAGTCAGAGGACCAAGTCAAGCTCCTGCTCTCCATCCAGTTCTGAGGGGCATGGGGCACAGCGCACCCCTCCCTGGGCCCTGCCCAGCCTAGGCCTTGGCCAGATGCAACTAAGTCCCTTCAATCAGGTTTGGATCAGAGCCGCCAGCCCACCATGTGGTAGTGCTGCCAGCAGAGCTGTCCCAGCCAGCCAGCCAGCCGGCTCCCCTGGGCCCCTGGGGTGACCACAATGGTGGGTCCACCCCTCTCCTGCCCAGATGTGGGCCAGACCTTCCTGTCTGCACCAGGGGTCCCCATCCTCTGAACATTTGGGAGAACCTCCCAACAGCTGGTTAATTCCTTCCCTTGTGACATCTGCTCGGCTTTTCCTACCAGAAGCCGCCAGGAAAAGCAAACACCCTCTCTTAACAAGCTTCCTACATGGCTGGCTCCGCGAGCCCCCAGCGGGGCCTCTGCTCTTCGCTCAGACCATGGCTGGGCCGCTGCCCGAGGAAGTTCCCCTGGGCTGGGCTGGCTGCTCCTCACCGGGCAGAGTGGAGTTCCCTGGGGATGGAGAGCACACGGCTTATTTGGATGGCGTTGGAATGCCTTTTCCTGGCCTTTGGTGTCCAGGGTTCCCTTCCTGCGTGCGAGGAAGCAGATCTGATGTCAGACCCAGCGTCCACAGCTGGGCCCCCGTGTCGTCCTCTCACGTGCTGGGTTTGAAAGCCCTTCCCTCTGCTCCTCCCTCCCCACCGTGTCTGGGGCTTTGCCTTTCCCAATCAGGGCAGGAAAAGGCTTTGCAGGCCGGGAGACATCCAAGGCTGGGGGTTCTCTGCAGAGATGTGAGATGATTAACAGATGCTGCTGGAAACCAAGCCCCTCCTCCCGGCCTCTAGCTGGAGACAGGGGGGCAGGAGGGCGGGTGGGGGAACTTTGTGGCCCTGTCTCCCATATTTCATGTTGAGATCTAAGTCCCTGCGCTAGAGCTGGACCTGCATGGGGGATGGGGCGGGGGTGCCAAAGGGAACAACGGCCTTTGTCAAAGAGAAAGGTACTTGTGAAGGCGTCCCGGTGCAGTGGCTGTGTTGTTGGCAAAGAGCAAAGCCTTGTCAGACTTGGACCACCCAGCCCAAGCCCCACTACGCAGGGGGAGAGCACTTTTCTCCCGGCTGCCTCCATCCCTAGATCCTGTTCCAGCTCTGAGCCTCACCAGAGGGCTGGGCCTGCTTAGGAGGCTCCTGCCTTCCCACTCCATTCACGGGGCCTGAGGCAGGGCCTGGGGGGTAGTTATCAGTGGGCCCTGCTCTGGAAGCGGAGAGCAGCATAGGCCTGAAGGCCAAGGGAGGGTCAACACCCACCATGTACGACCCTTGAATCCAACCCTGGCTTCTAGCCACATCGCTTCCCATTTCTCTTTCACCCTTCCCACGGCTTGACCCCGTGGCTGCTGACATCACATTCCTCGAGGTCTGGGAAGCAGCCTCCCAGCAAGCACTGCCCACTTGAGGGAGGAAACGGTTCGAAAACGGCTTCTCCACTGAGAGTAGGAGTCAGCATGACTGGGAAACGGCTCTGTCTCTGGCCATGGGCTTTCAGGGCTCCTCAACCTGGCGATTCAGCGGGGCAGTGACCGGGACCCCTCCCCCTCAGGGCCTCCTCACGACCTTTCTGGTGCAGGCCCCTCCGCTATCCTAAAGGCCTGGGGTCCTCTAACTGGCCTCAGAGTCACCCCTGGGACTGCCGGCTCAGTGTTTCCACAGGCTCCTTCTCCCACACAGGATTCCAGGTTTATCCCAGGGCTTCGAACTCATGGCTGGCAAAGCCAAATCAGAACTTTTTAAAAATCTAGGCAACATGGAACGATGACGACCATAGGAAAAACCAGAGGCCAAATGTCTGAAACGAGAGCCTCTAAGGAATCGTTGAAAGGCCTCTCAGGAGCCGGGACTATGGAAGAGCAAGGCACATTCAAAGTGATTAAGCCGACCACCGTCTTTAAGCTGGGCACCGTTGTTTCTGACTGTGCCGGCCAAGAGGTTTGCGCTCACACCCTACCCTTGTTTTCAAAGAGGCAGAGCACTGGCTTGTCATTTACCCCTGCATCCTTCTGGCTCACCTGCGTTTTATGAATCGGGGTGTGTTCTGGTTTCACTTCCAGGCGTCCACGGGACAGGGAAGAACCTTTGGACTCCTGGTTTGCCCACATGCACCAGAGGGCTCTGTATCTACAGATTCACCCAAGGGTGGAGTCGGTGCTGCGCACTCCCAGCTGCTCTCTGGTCATGTCCCTGGCTTTGCTCTGGGCTGGAGCATTGTGGGTGTATCTTGACATGCTCAGAGCATAAATGTTAGTGCTCCACCCGTGGAGCCACAGGAATATTTGTAATTTTTTCCCTTTTCCCTTAAAGTAGGGTTCCTATATTATCGAAACCTCAGGGTTTATTGGGTTTGGTTGGTTCTGACTCCTAGCGACCTCACACAACAAAATAGGACTGCCTTGCAGGGTGTCCAGGGCGGCAGATGTTTGCAGAAGCTGATTGCCTGCTCTCTCTCCCTCGGGGCTGCTGGTGGGTTCACACGGCCCACCTTTAGCTTGGCAGCCAAGTGCTTCTGTACCACGGTGCCACCAGAGCTTCTGTCTAAGCTTCCAATGCCAACCCACTGCCCTTGAGTTCCTTCTAACTCACAGCAACTCTAACGCACAGGGTGGAATTACCCCTTTGGGTTTCTGACGCTGCAAAGCTTTATGGGAGCAGAAAGCCTCATCTCTCACCAATGGGGCAACTGGTGGGTTGGAACCACTGGCCTTTGCATTAGCAGCCCAGCTGACCTTTCCACAGCACCACCAGGACTCCTTGTCCGACTCATAGTGACCCTATAGGACAGCATTAAAAGTCCCCTGTAAGTTTCTGAAACGGTGATCTTTACAGGGGTAGAAAGCCTCATCTTTCTGCTGTGAAGGGGCTGGGGGTTTCAAACTGCTGACCTGGTGGTCAGCAGCCCAGCCCATAACCCATCGGAGCAGAGTGCTCCAAACCCTGGCTTCCACCTTGGCTGCAGGAAAACGAGGAGGATTCAGCCCAGCTCCATGTTCTTCCTGCTGCCCAGCCATTGGCCTAGATGCCTCTTTCTCGAACTTCGCCCAAGACTGCTCCCATTTCCAGTCACGACCTCAATCACCACCCACCCTCCCTGGCTCCTCAGGCCGCACCCCAGGGCTTGTCCTGAGAGAATCTGCACTGGGCTGGGGCTGGGATGGGGGGTGGTCGCAGACGGAGGCCTGTGGTGGGTCGCAGTGCATTCCTGTGCGCTGATGTCAAAAGGATGCAGGGCTGCCTCCGGAAAGACGCAGCGCCATCTGTGGGCAGCTCTGTTTTCTCTGGACGCTCTCTGTGAGGGCTCAGTCCCTCTGGTCTCATTGGAAGCTGGAAGCCGAGGGCTTTTTCTGAGCCAAGAGCAGGCTGGTGAGATTTCACAGCTACCTTCTCAGCTGATATCCCCAGAGGGTTCCCTCACTCAGATGTGGGGGCGTCCTGGGGAACACGCTGCAGCTCACACCATTTCCAGCTGCAGAAAGCTCACCGGAAGTGGAGTGGGGCAGGCATTCTTGGGTTATTAATAGTTCTCTTGTAAGGTTCTGTGTGCCAGGCAGTAGCTATGGCAAGCATAAAGCCAAGCCAAGTTGCTGTGGGGTTGACTGTAACTCGTGTAGAACGGTGCTCAGTAGGGTTTTCTGAGGCCAGTTCTCAGAAGGCTATTTCTAGGCCTTTTGTCCAAGGCACTTCTCCGTGGCACTTGCTAACCCCAATTCGGTTAGCAGCTGGATGCGTCCGCTGTTTGCACCGCCCAGCCCCTCCTGGGTGAGAATCCATCCTGAATTTCCCAGGCTAGTTCACCTTTGAAGAATTCTGTGTCATTGTGCCCATGGGCACACTGCAATTGGGATAAGTCTCCATTTTTGGTAAAGAGGAGGAGAGGAAGATGGTGTCTGTAGGATTTGTCCCTCCGCTGTGTCCAAATCCCAGTGCCTCTGAGACCCAGCAGCTGCTTCCCCACCTGCTTGACCATCAGGGAGAAAGATAAGGCTCTGGATGCCCATACAGAGTGTGTCAGACAGGGTTCTCTCGAGAAACAAAGTCAGGACACTTATGATTTTATATTTTTATATAGATAGATATTCTTATGTTGTCATAAGAAATAAACGGCTAATTAGCCCACAGAGCAGTACAAATGGCTCAGTTCAACTCACTTCGATGAGACAGTCAATACACTGGCAGTCCTTCAACTCAAGAGGGCTGCTGGGTGCAAGTCAAGGACGCAGACAGCTGAGTCTTCTGTAGAGCAATATAAGCAGTCCAGCCAGAAGCAGCAAACAGCAGGGCAGGTCACCAACAGTCAGCCAGATGTCAGGGTCCAACAGTCCCCAGCTCAAGTGATGTATACAGCAGCAATGTGGTGAAGCAGGTCTTGAAGGAGCCTCAAACTATAGCAACAGAGTCCACGGGTTAGGGGTCCCACAGGTAGTGTAGCTCACAAGTTGAGGCAGAGAACTAACTAAGGTGGCCGCTCACTAGTCCAATCATCAGAGAGCAAGAGACAAGAAAGGCAAGGCTTGACAAGCCGTTTATCTCTTTGCCCTTCAATTAAATGGCAACTTTATTAATCCCACGTGTGTTTATTGGCCAGGTTGGCACAATAAACCTACCTATCACACAGAGTTACCTAGTTAGGGGATGTGAATAGAACCTGCTATCAGACAGAAAGCATTGTAAAGTTGATTATGGCAGACAGACGTAGTCAGGTTAAAATATAATATCTTATTTGATCTCCCTTTTGTTCTATCTTAAAGCTGTTTCAGTCTGTGGTTTTTTTCTGTTTTGTTTTTTTAAATTTACATGTGCATTAAGCCCCTGGTGAGTCCCCTCTGACCTTGAACGAGGGGTGTGAAAGCCTGGCTGCTGTACAGAATGCGCCGCAGAGTGGACTGTTACAGATGCAGTTGGGTTAAAACTTGATCTCCCTTTCATTTCTTGTAGTTTTTAATAGCTTCTGCTTTCTTCTTTTGTTGTTATTTTTTTGTTTGTACTGCTTTTCTATACATGAAACCAAGGGTAGGTACATCTACAGAGACAGTAATGGGATTAAGGGTTCCTGGGGGGAGGGGATGGCAGGGGAGGTGGACGGGAAATGGGGAGCTAATCACGATGAGTACAAGAATGAAGAAAATGTTCTAAAACGGATTGGGGTGATGATTGCACAACTCTTCTTGATGCGATAGAACGATTGAATTGTATGGCATGTGTATTAAATACCAATAAAGCTGTTGGGGAGAAGAGAAAAGTAGGGACTGTTTTACTCTGTCCTGTAGGGTCGCTCTGAGCCGGCATTGACTGGAAAGCTGGCAGGGAGTTTGGTGTTTGGGGAGTGTCAGCCTGTGGGGCCAGGGGCCAGCCGCTTCAGGGCAGCTAGCAGGGATGGTGCCACAGCCTCTCTGGGATCTCCTCCGGTTCTGCAAGCAGGGACATGTGCACAGGCCCCAGAGGGCTGTGACAGCATGAGAGGTTGGTGCCCTGCCTCCCTTCTCCCTTCCACGTGCTTCTGCCAGTCAAAGCCCAGCTCAGGCCCCTTCTCCACATGCAGTCACCCTCAAGCTGGCCCACAGGGGTCCCTCCCTTCTCTCCTCTCTTTTAGGACTGATACCCTTTTGTATTTCCTAGTGATAGACTTTCATCATTATAATTCTTTCACTTTCTAATGGGGAAGCCCTGGTGGCATAGTGGTTACAATGCACTGGGCTGTGGTCCACATGGTTGACAGTTCAAAACCACCAGCTGCTCCACAGAGCTTTCTACTCCCATACACAGTTACAGAAGCTCAAAGAGTCAGTTCTACCCTGTCCTGTAGGATCACTACAAGTCAGCATTGACTCAATGGCAGTGAGTGAGTTTGTTAAGGAGCTCTGACAAGCCTTTGAGTTAGGCATTGGACTGCTAACTGCAAGGTCAGTAGCTCAAACTCACTAGCTTCTTCGAGGAAGAAAGATGAGGCTCTTTACTCCGGTAAAGAGTTTCTGTTTCAGAAACTCGCAGAGAAGATTCTGCCCCTGTAAAGATTCACACTCTTGAAAAGCCCACCTTCATGGGGTCGTGAGGAGTCAGACGGGCTTGATGGCAGAGGGCTGTCCTCTTGTCTGGACTGTAAGGTGCCTGAGGACAGGGCACCCTAGCTACCATTGGTCATGCCAGCATAGACGAGGTCATCCCTAGGTGCACAGAAGAAATGCAGGCGGGCTCAGGGCAGCAGGCCCAGCTCCCGAGTGCTGCGCTGGCTGGCCTGGAGTGAGCTCCTAGAAAGCGTGAGGAGTGGGTGCTATGCTGCCCTGGTCACCTGCTCCCTCCCTCCTTCCCCCACCCCCTTTGTAGGATGTTTGCTGCCAGGAGGAAGCAGCGCTACTGGCCCTTCTCCATGGACTGCACAGGCACAGAGGCCCATATCTCCAGTTGCAAGTTGGGTGCCCGCGTGTCGAAGGACCCCGTGAAAAACATCACCTGTGAGAATGGGCTGCCCGCCGTCGTGAGTTGTGTGCCTGGCCAAGCCTTCAACCTGGACGGACCCTCAAGGTTCCGGAAAGCCTACAAGCCAGAGGTAAGAATTGGGCAGGCCTGGAGCCACTTGGCACCTGGGCGGGCTCAGGGGACCCTCCGGAGAAAGTGAGGGGAGCCCACCCCTAGAGGGTGGAGTGGCAGAAAGGCAGAGGGTCTGGTCTGCCCAGGCACCCAGCAGCGTCCCCACCTGTCCTGTCCTTCGATTGGTAATTCTTCACTCTCTGAGACTGGAATTTCCTATGGGGAGGACAAAAATGAGGGGCTTCCACGGGAAACAGCACCTCATGAGCAAGCATCATCAGGGCTATCTGCTGACCCAGACTAAATAAAATAGGGGTAGGGTAAGGCTGACAGGGACCTGAACTATTGGCCACATAACACAATTCTCAAAAGCCCCTGAAATCAGTTATAAGTGTTTTGAAACCGGTTTTGGTTTCTTCTGTAACAGAAAGGATTAGAAAAAAACAATTTTTCTTTATGCTTTCAGCAAAACAGATGATGAAAACCTACTTACGCACTTCCATCGCCTTTGTATGTGAGTGTATTTATAAGGGTCTAAGGTGCGTGGTTCACGTGTGTGGGTGTACTGTGGTCGATGTGCATCCGCTCATCTCAACGGACACGCCCATTTCTACAGACTCCCTAGGGAGAGGGAGTTTGCCCAGCTGTTGTGGGTTGGACCCACCCTCTGGAAAATACAGCATACACGCATGTCTTTGCTCTATCACCATTAAGAGGCCGTTAGTTTTTCTTTCCCCTGTTCTCTCCCCACGCCCCACGTACCCACCAAAGAATGGCTGTGGTTGTGAGCCGCAAAAACTGCTGCTATGAGGCTGGTGCGCGAGAGCAGAGCTGGAAGGGAGCGGGGAGGGTGGGAGAACGTCTGATCGTGGATCCCAGATGCTCTCCCAAGCCAGATGGGATTAGTATTTAGCAATCCCCTGGCCAAGGTGACTTCGAAGGCCGCTCTGAGAAAGATTGGGACCCTGTAGTCAGAGTCACGAGGACCAAAAGCATGAGAGACCCAGAGGTCTAGGCAGTGGAGTGGGGGGAGCGAGGGAGGGGCCGAAGGTGAGCCGGGCCAGCAGAATCCCCACGGGGAGCGCAGCCCCCAGGGAGGGTTTCCGTTTCCTTGATTAGTAGGAGCCGTGCCCCCATGTCTTCTTTTGCTCCCTTTCCTGCTTGCTCTTCTGCTCTCGTATCTGCCTCCCTCCAAGCTCAAGGATCTGCTCTTGGAAATGAGGAGATAACACTCAGCCAATGGAAAAGGGGAACCCAGGGCAAAGGTTGGCACCCCGAATCAGACGGCCTGCCTAGGCTGGGCTGGGATATTTTGACCAAAGCGAGTGGCGTGGTTCCCGCCATCAACTGGAGGGTATGGGAACCAGCCGAAGGCTGCAGGCACCGTCTTGTCTCGCTGCCACCTGGGTGCAAGCCAGACAGCACAGACAGAGTGGGACAGCATTCTTCCGGGGCCACCCTGTAGCCCCTTCCCCGTGCTGTGTGACTTGAAGGCTCCAGTCTTTTCCTCGGCCTCAGCCCGAGCCGCTGAGCTGCCCTCGTTGGTCATTGAGAATACCAGCTTCTACTGTTTTGGAATTCTTCTAGTGTATGGTTTAAAACAAAAGCATCAAGTTCAGACTGAACCAATAAAAGACGAAGCGGGAGAAGAGGAGCCCGTGGCACAGTTTCCCTGTCTCCCCCTCCCGGGGCCAGCTGACTCGCTGCCTAGCCATTGCAGGGCTGGCTGGGGCTCTGTGACACTCCGCCTCCAGTCAGCCTGGGTCACGCTCTGGTGGGAAGGGGGCCTGGCCTCCAGCTAGTCTGTTTGCAGGAAGGAGCGGAGGTTACTTGGCTCCGCCAATGTTCTGGTTGGTTTGTTTAGAGATAGACGGAAGATGTCTGAAGCCACAGGGTGTTTTTCACCCACCCCTGTCCCTCTTTGGCCCCTAGTACCAGGTCAGAGCATTCCCTGGGGTCTGGTGAATCTGGGTGATGTCCAGTTCCCCAACCCGCAGGGCCAGCCAGCAGGCCAGGAGTGAGGCCCTGTCAGGAGGGGAGAGAAGGGACTGAGCAGGAACCGCAGCTGAAGGTTCTTAAGTAATGTCTCAACCCACAAGGTAGCTGGGGTACATAGATGCTTGGAAAGTACCACCTCCCATCAGGCCAGTCAAGGGGTTGGGGTCTAATAGCCAGAGCAGAACATGCCTCCTGTCTCATTGTCAAACAGTCATCCTTCCCAAGCGTTAGCAGTACTCTGGCCATGAGGTTCACACTGGAAGTGATAAGAGACCACGTCACGTGGGCAGGTAGTCAAATGGCTCCGCTCTCATCTGGTAAGAAGGGATCCAATGGGGTCAACAAGCTGGTGGAGAGTGTTTCTTTCTTCCTCCTGAACGATTAAATCCGTCCCATCAGGTGATCCAGGTTCCTGGCTGCCTGTGAGCAAGCTTGAGTAATGAAGCTGTCGTCCCCAGCCCCCTCTGGCTATCTGGAGGGTGGAGGGGTGGTCTTCTCCAGCATTAGGGAGTGCCGCTGGAAGGTAGAAATAGGGGAGGCCAGGGATGGGGCTGTGCATGGACCCCGCTCTAGAACTGTCGTGGGTCTTAACCAACATGAGGCGCCTCACCCCCTGCAAGATCTAGTCTCTGAGCTGCGGCCTTATGAGCTCTGGTCAGGCCTCGCTTGCCAGTGCCCCATCTCCCATTACACTTTGCCCGCCTGCCTTTCACTGGTGTGCCAAGCAGAATCCCTGAAGAATCTGTTTAGTACCAAGGAGCCTTCCCAGGAGGCTGCCCCTCAGGACTAGATGACAAGCCAGACAAGATGACAATGCCCACTGGGCTCTTGGGGCTCTGGGGTGGAAGCTTCAGAGCTTGGCGTTCTGGGGAGTGGTGAGAAGTCCTGATGAGAAGGTCCTGGAGTCAGGCTAGGGTGGAGTAAGGAGAGAAGAAAGCAAGCAATTGGCCGATGACAAATGGCTAAGGGTCTCTGGTGGGCTCCCTAGTGCTCCAGCCCCATGAAAGGGCTACAGAGGAGGCTTGTACCAGAGTGAGGGAACGCAGCCTCCTTTCCCAGCACTCTCACGTTCACACGTGCAAGTACACTCGCACGCACACGCCAAATGCAGTCGAAGCTCCTAGACTGTGTGTCCGGGCCGGGGAGGGGTGAGGTCGAGTGGACCCGGGCACCAGCTTCTCCACTCACCTGGACCGTGTGTCTCCCCAGCAACCTCTGGTGCGGCTGAGAGGCGGGGCCAACGTCGGGGAGGGCCGTGTGGAGGTGCTGAAGAATGGAGAATGGGGCACCATCTGCGATGACAAGTGGGACCTGGTGTCTGCCAGCGTGGTCTGCCGAGAGCTGGGCTTCGGGAGTGCCAGGGAGGCCATCACCGGCTCCAGGCTGGGCCAAGGTAAGCAGCGTGCAGCCCTCACCCATCATGGGCGACGGCAGCCTCAGGAGCCTGGTCCCTGGGGCCTTTTCCACAGGGGGGGGGGGGGGCATGGCAAGTGCTTCCTCGGCCCCCTGCTCTTCCAGCACCTCTGCTGTTAGAGAATCCCAGGCCCAGCCTGGAGTGCAACACTGGGGGACACTGAGTGCAAGACCCCACTGTACAGATTTAGGCACGAAGGCTCAGAGAAGAAGTAAATTGATCAAGGTGAGAAAACATAAGGAAGGAAGGAAGGAAATTAGTTGCCATCCAGTCAGTCCTGATTTGTGGCAAACCCGTGGGTGTCAGAGTAGAACTAACTGTATTCGGCCGGGCAGCCAGTGATTCGTTTTTTGTTTTTTTTCCGGAGTAGATTGCCAGGCCTTTCTTCTGAGGCACCTCTGAGTGGATTTGAACCATCAGCCTTTCCGTTAATAACCAAGCACCAAACCATGTATGACACCCGGGGACTCAACAACACATCAGTGGCAAATTAGTCCTGTAATATAGGTCCCCCAATGCCTTGCCCAAGGCCCGCCACTGCCACCCTGAGAAAGCCAGGGTCTTCTAGCCCTTCCTCCTAGACAAAGCCTCCAGATGGATCCGGCTGTGAACCACCCCTGCAGAGACAAATTCTCAAATACCCTCCTCCTACCTTTCCACACTGGTGCCGCTCCATGGAAACCCCTCCCACTCCCCACCCCCAGTACCAGAGCGGGGTGGGCGAACCCTGGCACTGTGTCGCTCATGAGATGCTCATGAAAAGAAGCCTGGTTTTTATTAAGTGTCCTGAACAATTTTTTTTTCCCATCGGAGCAAATAACAAAAGTGTACCAGGCTTTCAAGTCGGACGCTCCTTGAGAGAAAGGACCGTGTAAACACGACACTACAGCAGAACACACAGTTCCCTGCAGCGCGGCCAGGTCCGGGGCTGTCTGACTGCCCAGCCTTGGGTCCTTAAGGCAGCGGATGCCGGCCCTCCCCTGGAACGCTGGGGTGAGAGTAAGCTGGGATCGCAGTCGCTGCCAGGACATTCCCAGTGCCGACCGACAGGGGTCAGGCCGCTGCGGATGCTGGGCCAGTGCGTGCTTGGCAGAGGACCGGTGGGGGGAGGAACAGGGGCTCCCAGACGAGGGTGGGGGTGCCCTGTCCTGTGGGGAGATGTTTCCACCCCATCAAGTCCCACGCAACCATCACCCCACCGAAAGGAATGTGGTGAGCTCACTGATCACAGCTTTGAGAATAGTCCCCTGTCCACAGTGCCTGGCCAACCACCTCCAGTGGTTTCCTGGACAAGACTCTCGAATCATGCTTTTAACTGACCCTCCACTGCAGAGAACGAGAAGCAGGGCTCAGCCGGTGAGGCCATTGTGGATTCTTTTCACCACACACTCAGGCCCCAGATGGCTGTGGTCGGCTCGTCAGCAGCTCCCTGTGGCTAGAAAGAGGCCCTGCTAGCTAGTGGGCAGGAGGGAGGAGTCCTGGAACCCTCTGGGGGTCCGTGAGCTTCCAGAGAACTCATGGAAAACTTTCATGATCTTTTTTACTCCGTCTTGTCCGTGAACTTGTGGAAGCCTCTTTGTATACCTGCAGGAGAGGCTGTGGGACACTTAGCCCAACAGATGAGGAATTTGAGGCTCCAGGGAACAGGTGACTTGCCTGAAGTCACCCCAACAGTTTCCTGGGTGTGCACCCAGATCTGGGCATCTGACACTCAGCCCCATCCTCTCAGGCAACATTGCGGCCCGCTCCCCTGGTCCCAGCCAGCTCCGGGCGCCCTGCTGGATCTGGACTGTTCCCACGGCCCTTGTCCCTGACCAGGGGGTGCTCTCTTAAGGCCCACAGGACACAGATTGCTCATGCAGAGGCATAAACAAGCAGATAGATGACATAAGCATTCCATTTGTCATGGGTGTGTTCTCTGTGACCTAATTATTTCCCTGCTCGGAGCAGTCAAAGGTTTCCAAAGTGTCAGGCCGGTAGACCACGGGGCAAAAGAGGCATGTGGCCTTTCTGATGCCATCGTTCAAAGAACCACGGGTGATGTATTATGTCCTGCCATGCCGGGAGGGCGCCACTCCAGTCGGCAAAAGGAGTAGTAGCATGTTCAAGGTCAAACGGCAGAGCAGACAGGGTCCGTGCTTCCATCCTGGCTGATGAGTGGTCCAAGTGGCCACACTCGGCAAGGACTGAGAGGCACCACGCTGAGCCCTGGTCCTGGTCCTGCCACCTACTGGATCTGCAACCTTGAGAAACTTTCCAGGCCTGTTTTTACTGTCTTCGAATGGGGTGGCTGGTCAATGGTCAGGCTCTGCCTACCGCCTGCCTTCTATGGTCCACTCAGAGACTCGCTCTTCTCACCAGCATGGAGTCTAGCTCAGAGCCAAGCACACATCCGGACATCACGCCCACATCTGAATACCTGCTTGCTCCTGCATCCACTCCCTCACCCCTGCTCTGAGCCTGAGCGCCACCAGGGCAGGCCTGCGCCTTTTTCTCCCTGCATCCCGTCTTAAGCCCTGTGCCTGGCACATCTGCTCGAGAGGTGTGGATTTTGTGCGGAATGAATGGGTGGGTGAACGAATGCATTTCTGCTGAATAAGGTGGGTCCGCTAAATGAATGCCCAACCCAGAAGCCTCCGGGAAACATCTGCAAGTTACACACACACATCACTTCCAGTTTCCTACTGGCCACCAAGAAAGGGGTCAAAGCAAACAAGCGGAATGAATTTTAATAATGTATGTCATTTCACCCACGATTTCAGCATTCCTGTCGAGGTTGACTCCCGTCCACAGACACGGTGACTGTGGTCGTTGACAGTTTTTGTACTTGATCTTCAGAATCCGGGGTGCATTTGACAGTTGCCAGACATCACTGTCCAGACTCGCCACAAGTGCCCACTAGTGCCCAGTACCTGCTGCACGGACGGACGGGACAGACCAAGAGCAGGGGCTTCATATGCCATTTGCCTGCAATCCACAATAAGAAATACACACCACAGAATATGCCACGTGCATAACAATGTAAGAAAAGGGCCGTAAAGCACTGCTGACCGCCACAGCATGAAAACACTAGGTCCTTTCCTGTGGTTTTAAAAGTCTGACTGGAACCGGCTGCATTGATCGTTTAACCCACTAAAGGGTCTCAACCCAGAGAGCCTGCAACACCACTCCAAGGGTTGGGTTTCGACTTCTCCTGCAGCACCCTGCTTCTGCCCCAAGATGTGTGGACCCCCCAAGTCCAGGGAGGCTAGTCTCCAGAGGGACAGTGAAGCCGGCTGGAAGTGGAGAGGGCATCATGAAGGGAAGCAATACAGAGGTGTCCAGAACCGAGGAGGAGGTGAAAGTGGAGGTGAAGCGTGCAGGTCAAACCTCGGCCAGGAATTCAGAGCCAGGAGCCCACTGGGCAGTAAGGTTACTCACCCATCCAGTGTGCTGCAGCACCCCACCCCACCCCACCCTGTGCAGCGCCTCCAGCTCTGTGGTGGTACAGTAAGAAATGTCATCTCTTGTCTCTGTGCTCTGCCTCTGGTGTGTGTGTGTGTGTGTGTGTGTGTATGTACATGTGCCTCAGATAAGTGGATCTTGCCTCGGGGGGCCTGGCTCCCAGGTTTCTGAGAGAGCCACACTAGACCAGAATTTGATTAACCAATTGTTTGATGCCATCTAAAGCACATTAAGAGCTTTAGTTCCCCTTTCTCCTTCTGTCCAGCCCCCTCCTATAGTATGCTGTTGTTGTTGTTCTTGGTTGCCATGGCATCAGTTCTGACTCATGGCGACCCATGTCTGTGCAGTAGAACAGAACTTCTCCCTTGGGTTTCCAAGGCTGTGCGCTGCCAGAAGCACAGTGTTCCAAAGAGCCTCTGGATAGGTTTGAACTACCAACCTTTGGGCTAGTGGCCAGATGCTTAACTGTTAGTGCCACCCAAGGACTCCGGCCCTATAGTCTAGTAGCCAGCAAATATCTATAAATGCTATTAGGGCTGAGCTCTGACTGGACACCTCACTTATTCCACAAACATTGATAGTTGGGGCTTCTGCTCTTCAGGAGTTCAAGCCCAGTGAAAGAAGTGAGAAATACCCACAAGGATAACGGTTGCTGGCAAGGAAATTACGACATCGAAGAAATACTACTGAAAATACTCCTTGCCAGTCACTGAGGCCCTAGTAAATGCCAGTACTTGACCTACTTTACCTTGTTCATTCCTTATCATCTTAACCCAGTAAGATGGGCATTGGTATTGTGGTTATTGCCTTTTACAGATGAGGAAAATAGAGCTGAGAATGATCTCATCACTCCCTGAGGAGATGCTGAGAAGAGGGGGCGGCGCTGGGAAATACAAACTCACTGCCATCAAGGTGATTCTGACTCATAGTGGCCTTATACAGCAGGGCAGAACTTCCCCTATACCTCTTTATGGGAGTAGAAAACCTGGTCTTTCTCCCTCCTGGCAGCTGATGGTTTCAAACTGCTGACCTTGAGGTTGGCATCCCAACGCATAACCACTACGCCATCAGGACTCCTTCCAAGGAGATCAGACTGAGTGAATTCTCGGGCTGACTGCTGAACTCATGACCCAGTGTGTGAGAGGCAGTAAGAGCAAATGCCGTGGGCATTTAGATGCAGTGAGGGCTTTCGGAGCTGAGCCTCGGGGGAGGAGGGATTGGAGGTGTTCCTTGAAGGCAGAAGGGAGAAGGCATCCCAGAAGGCAGGAGGGAGTGGGAGCATCCCTGCAGGGAAGAGAATATAGGCCTTCTCTGGGACCAGGCTCCTCAGCCCTTGCCCAGACGAAGTTTCCACTCTTCCCCCAATCAGGGTTTTCTCTCCTGCCTGAGCATCAGAAACTTCACACCACAGCTCTGGGGTCAGACCGCCTGGTTTGAGTTGACCCCCACGGGGCATGTTGGCCCTCAGCGCCCTGACTTTACTGGGCTGCTGTGAGCATGACAAGAGTAAACACACACAAGGCGTTCAGAGTGGCATCCAGCACACAGTAAATGGCCAATCAGTGGTTAACTTCCAGCATTGTGGTCATCCTCAAGCAAGCCTGCTCCGACACTGTGACGTGACACAGCCAGGGCCACGGTTGCTGTTCATGTGTGCGCCTAGTGTAAGCCATGTACTGTGGCCATTGGGTGCCTCAAGTGCTGGCTATCCATGTCCGACGAGTCGGTCCCTGCTGGCAGTGACCTTGTAGGACAGAGTCGAACTGCCCCATTGACTTTCCAAGGCTGTGGTCTTTACAGAAGCAGATTGCCACACCTTTCTTCCGCAGAGCGTCTAGTGGGCTGGAGCAACTGACCTCACGGTTAGCAGCCCGATGCTGAGCACACAGTGCCTCCAGGGCCCCTTCAGTGCAGTGTCAGGTCTGTATTTCATCACCGCCTTTTCCATTCCAAGTCTTAGGATGCTCCCCATATACATAGTCACTGTGTTTTTATAAAGTTAGGGCATTTATACATTCCCCAGGAATTTGAAACTGCATTATTTATGAATTTCCAAGGAGATAGAAACTTAGCTCATACTAACATGAGACGCTTTAAAAAAATTTTTTTTAAGATTTTTTTTTAGGAGCCAGTGATCAAAATGAGCAATGGTCATTCAAGAAAAGGCTTACTATTTGTCAACTTAATAATACAATAATATACCCACAGGCTGCTTCCAAAGTTAATTATAGATATCAAAAAATCCCCAGGCAGACCCAAAGCCCCTCCATCAGGCGTCCAAGCACCTGTGGTCACCTCCCACCATTGTTTCCTTTTGTCCTCTCACCTCACAAGTCTCTGTGTAAGGGACCACCGCCTCCCATGAGCCCGGGGCTCTTCCAGCCAGAGGCCCGCCTTGTTCTTCGTTGAACCGCCATCACTCACCACAGATGCAGACATACACAGACCCTCAGTGAATTCAACATAGACCTGTTAACACTTCCTATGGGCCTGCGTGGCACCCATGCTTAGACCTTGACTCCTAACCCCAAGGGTAGCCATTGGAACCCACCCGAGGTATGCCAGGAGGAAAGCCGGGTCTTCTGCGTCCCCAAAAGTCAGCCTTTGAAAACCCGGTGGAGCAACTCCACTCAGACACACGGGCATTGCCATGAGTTGGAATAGAGTCAATAGCAACCCCCCACCCCCACCCCATCCCCATTTACCTGGCTCAGGTTGGGGATACGATGCTGTGCATAAGGTTTTCTCATATTCCCAACTAGTGCCTTAGACAAGGTGGCTTGACACTGAGGCTCAGACATAGGAACGATTGTGAGGATGGTGCAGGGCTGTACAGCGTTTCAGTCTGTTGTGCCTGGGGTCACTATGGGTCAAAGCCGACTCAATGGCGCCTAACAACAGCAACAGTTGGGAATACAAAAGGGGAGCCTTGGCCTAGCCCTTGGTGGCTCCTCCAGCCTACTGGGGAAGCCAGACAGATGTTAAACAAATAACCAGCCACCTGTGTGAAGCAGAGGGCTTAGTGAGTTCAGGCGGGGCAGTCAGACCACCCTTCTCTGAGGAAGAGGCCTGGAGGCTGAGCCTGCAGGGTGGGTGGCAGTCAGGGAGTCAGAAGAGGGAAGAGGAGCTGCCCAGGCCTAGAGGGGCCAAAAGGATCCTGGTGTGACTGCAGGAGGGGGCAGGCAGAGCAGGACAGCAGATGGGAGTTCAGATGGTGGAAGTCCTTGTAGGGCATGTTGATGACTGATGAGTTTATCCTAAAGGGCAGTGATGTCATTAAAGCTTTTAAGGCCAGGAATGATTTGATTCAATATGCATTTTAAAACTATCATCTGTGCTGCTGCGTGGAGACAGAGGGAGGCTAGACTTTGGACGAATGTTGGCAATATTAGTCCAAAGAGAAGGTGAAAGGGTCGGACTGGTGTCGTGGCAGCATAAGTGGAAAAAGAAAACAGAAATCCAGACCCCCAACTCGAGGGGGGGGCGGGAGTGGAATGTAGTGCTGCTGGATAGGTTGTCGGGATAAGAGAGGAAGAGGAGGCCCACACATGACGTCTGGGTTCTGGTGAGAACAAGCAGGCAGGGTGCGTGCTCTTCCCACAATGGGGAGGCCTAGTGGAGAAGACTATTAGGACGAGATTCCCGAGCAGAGGACTCTCCCAAGAAGTCTGCCCTGACGGGGGAAGTGACCGAGTAAAAGGAGGCATGGGGTTAAGGAAAGTCATCGTAAAGATGGGGGCTCCTAGAACAGGCCAGCAGGGTCCAAAGAAGAGTCGAGGGTGAGTCTCAGGAGTGAGGAGATGGCCGGGGGAGCAGGATTTCCAGAAGATGGGGAGATGCTGGGCTCCCGTCCATCCTCATGGGCTGGAGAGAGGAGGGTTGGTCATGTGCCCCGACAGGAGCTGAATGTTGGTCAGACTGGGCATTCTCTCTCCCGAGCGGTACGACCCTCCCTCTGGTTATTGCCACGCCTGGACTAGAGGTCCCACCTCCACCACCGTGCCCTCCAGGAGGCCTGCCACGGGCCTTCCAGGGCCACTCTCCACCCTTGGTCACAGCGTCTGTGTCCCAGGAGGCATGCTGGATGTGGTCAGTCAGGGACTGCTGGGAAGCTAGAGGAGGAGAAGCAGAGACCAGGGTGTCTACTCTCGCTGAGGGACCCCCAGTCCGCTGTGCGCCACCCCCCGGCTCAGTGACAGCTTCCATCAGGTGGTCCCTCCACACAGCCTTCGTGCCCCTCCCCTCCTACAAGCCTCGGGGTGGCGTCGGTGCCTCCATGGCTCACCTCTGCAAACCATGCTGTGCTTTGTCATTTCCTGCTTTCTGCCCGCTCCTCTGCTTTCATTGTTTTTTAACTCTCTTATTTTTTTAATCTCTGTAAACTCTACTCAAATCATTTCATGACAGGGTGTCATCTGTTTCCTCCAGGGTCCCTGACAGCTACAGTCACGCTTCTCCTATTCAGAGATGCCTGGAAGTGTTGGGATCTAACCCTTAGATGGGTTCTAGTTGGACCCCTTGCCTCAGTGAATAGCTCGGCCAAGGTCAGACCAAACATTAGTAACAAACTTTTTTTGTTTTTATGGGAAAAGTGATGGGAAGAAGAAGAAGAAGAAGGAAAAAAGCAATGGTTTCGTGTCAAGAACTCTGGGCCAGTGACCCAGTGTCTTCTCTTCCCCAGAGATAAGAGGCCTTGGTCTTAAGACAGGGCATTAGGAGGAAGGAAGAGGCAAGTGCTGACCATCCTGGGCTTTCTTGTCCACTCCAGAAGATTCCTTCAGAGTTTCTCCTAGCTCACATCTACTCTTCTCACCAGGGATAGGGCCCATCCACCTGAATGAAATCGAGTGTACCGGGAAGGAAACGTCCATCATCGAGTGCAAGTTCAATGCCCAGTCTCTGGGCTGCAGCCATGAGGAGGATGCGGGCGTGAGATGCAACGTGCCTGCCATGGGCTTCCAGAAAAAGGTGAGGGGTCTGGGTGCCCAGAGCAGCCTGAATATGGGTCTCCTCACTGAGGCCCCAAACAGTTCAGGCTGGGCGTGGGGGTGGGGGCTCTCTCTGAAGTTCAACAGCAGGTGATGAAGTTCCCTGATCAGAAAGCGCTCCGCACTCCTGTGATCACCATCCATGCATGGCGTTGTCACCTGGAGTCCTCAGTCTGACACAGGGGAAATGCATGTGGGAACGCCATCCACTGAGGGCCCTGTCCTGCAGGCCGTGTGACTGCAGCTCAGTCCCTGTGCAAAGCTCTGGGGTACCTGTGACACCCTTAGCAGGGGCCCTTTCCAAGGACCCGGAGCAGCCACATCCCGTAGCAGGTCTGCAGGTCACGTAAGCACAAGGCAGACAGCATGTGGTGGAGGAGGACAGTGTTTTGCATTAGAGAGAAAGGAAGACAAACGAACACCATACTTAGTCAGTGACACACACACTTCTTCCTCCCTGAGACGGGCTCCTCTGCTGGGTTGGCCTTGCCCACAGGCCAACCAGATGAGGTCCTCTTGGCAACAAGACACCAACCCCCAAACCAAGTCACTACCATTGAGTTGGTTCTGACTCACTGTGACCCTGTGTAAGGCTTCCAGGGCTCTAAGCCTTTGCAGGAGCAGAAAGCCTCACCATTCTGCAGAGCAGTCCGTGGGTCTGAGATGCTGGCCTGGGGTCCAGCACTTACCCAACAGTGCCGCTGGGACCAGACTGCAAGATGCCAGACCTAAGCCAAACTCACTGCCAACCAGCCCGCTCCGGTGCAT
This sequence comes from Echinops telfairi, assembly GCF_000313985.2. Lineage (NCBI taxonomy): Eukaryota > Metazoa > Chordata > Mammalia > Afrosoricida > Tenrecidae > Echinops > Echinops telfairi. Next base: position 22,518,246 of record NW_022103906.1, read on the forward strand.
CCTTCTTTTTTTTTTTTTTTTGCATATATTTTAAAGCATCAATGCTTGCATAATTAAGTCACACATATGTAAATGTGTGATTTTAAATGTT
>NW_022103906.1:22519157-22538920 GCF_000313985.2 Echinops telfairi
GATTACCTTCAAGCCTTTAAGACCCCAGACGCTATACTTTTTGATAGCCGGGGTGCATCCTTCTTAACAGCCTTCACACCCAACGGGCCTCGGGCCCCATGCACTGTGGCACCGTTCAGTCTGAATTCAGGTCAGCAGGAGGGGCAAGGACTGTCTGACCAGAAGCTTGGAGAAAATCAGAGCCGACAGGACTATGGTAGGAATCTCCTCCCGCCAACGCCCACCTCCCCTCTTGGTGACCCTGTCTTCCGTTCCTTCCACAGCTGCGACTGAATGGGGGCCGTAACCCCTACGAGGGCCGGGTGGAGGTGCTGGTGGAGAGAAACGGGTCCCTGGTGTGGGGGACAGTGTGTGGAGAGAACTGGGGCATCGTGGAGGCCATGGTGGTGTGCCGGCAGCTGGGCCTGGGCTTTGCCAGTAACGCCTTCCAGGTGAGAACCCCCTGCCCCAGCCCGCTCCCCATCCTTTGTTCGTTTGGGGCCCTGCTCCTCTAATCAGCCTCCTCTTTCACGAAGCCCGCCTGGGGGGACAGCAAAGTGCCATGGACTAGAGCCGAGAGTCAGAGAACCTTAGGTGGCCATAGCCCTGCTCCTTACAGCTCTGAGCCCTGGGACAGGCTACACCCCTCCCTGGCCTCTCGCCGCTCCGCTGAACGAGGAGCTGGGCTCAGACGACTGGAGCCATGCCAGCGCACGTGCAGAAGTTCGCCCTGCCCAGAGAAAGGCTCATCCTGATGTGCCTTCTTTTTCTCCTTCACTGAACTACTGTTTTGTTTTTCTAGAACAGGAAGTACCCTCATGGTCGCCCCCTTCTTTTTTCTTTTTGATTGTGGTTAAAAGCAAACCAAAAAATATTGCCACTTTAGCCATTTCTAAGTGGCCCATGATGCGGCATTTCCCACTCCGGGAGGCGCAGCCATAGCTGCTCTGTGTTGAGCTGCATCATTGAGAGAAACGAAGCAGCGGCACTCACACATAAGCATGGGGGAAAAGGCTCACTTTACTGTTAAGAAGCATATTTATATCAGGAAGACCTCCCAGCTCCAGTCTGTGGGTTCGATACTAGCTGGGGCCCTCTTCAGCATCTCCAAGCTGCGGGCCGATGATGTGGGAAGGGGAAGCGGGAAGCCAGGAGATCACAGGCTGAGGGGTGCGAGTCCGTTGGATCCAAGGTCGGTGGAAACACGGCAGAGGGCTGACCGCTCTCCAGGTCCGTGGCCAGCTGGCACCACCCTGGGAGGCCGGACATAATCTCGGCAAGGAGGAAGGCAAAGGGCAAGGGGGGTGGGGTAGTTCCAGGTGTCTGTCTTAGAACAAGGCCACACCCCCACGGAGGCAGCAGCAGGCTGTGACGTGGGGGGTAAGTTGGACACCCCCGACACTTCCACACAGGTGCAAGTTGGCATAAAAGGAACCGCTGCACTATCCAGTCCCAAACGTGTTTCCTTTGATCGCCCAAACAGACCTCAGTACTGGTTCAACAGTCACTCCTGTTTCTCCCTCCCCACCCTTCCCCTTCCTTCCAGCCCTTCAAAACCAAACTCACTGTATTTAAGTCGATTCAGACTCCTAGGACAGTATAGGACGCCCCTGTGGGTTTTGAGTACTTTACAGGAGTAGAAAGCCTCCTCTTTCTCCCATGGAGCAGGCAGTGGTTTTGAACAGCTGTCCTTGTGGTTAGCAACCCAATGTGTAACCACTACACCACCAGGTTCCTTTCCCAGGCCCTGATTACACCCAATAAACTTTCGTGGGGCCCTATATAGCTGACTCATTTCACTCAGCATAATGTTGTCCAGGCTGATCCATGCTACGACATGTATCAGAACTGCATTTCTCATTCTGGCTGAATCATATTCTATTGTGTGCTTGCACCACGCTTTAATTTCTCACTCATCTGTGGGTGGACACTGGGGCTGTTTCCATTACTGTGAATAATAAATAACATTGATGTGGAAGTATCTGTTTCAGTCCCTGCCTTAAATTCCAACCTGGGTCTGGAATTGCTGGGTTGTATGGTAATTCTTGGAACCCTGGTGGTGAGGCCGTTGAGCATTGGGCTTCTAACCAAAAGGTTGGCAGTTCAAGCCTACCAACCACTCTGAAGGGGGAATATGAGGCCATCTGTGATGGTCTTGGAAGTCCTCTCTACGGAAGTCATTCTCCTCTGTCTTTGGGTCCCTGTGAGTCTGAATCAGCTCGTCAGCCGTGGTTTGTATTGTTTCGTTTTAAAGAAAAATTCTAAGGACTCTTGGTTACACTGTGCTTAAATGCTAGGCTACAAAACAAAGGTTGCAAGTTTGAAGCCAATGGCTGTGCCCAAGGAGAAAGAGGTGCTTCTATAAAGATCTCGGCCTTGGAAACCCTCTGGGGCATGTGTCCTCTGTCCTACAGGGTGGCAGTGAGTCAGAATCAGCTTGACCACAATGCATTGACCAACGTGTCCTCCAGTGTGATAATAGCCATCCGTTGGGTGGTGATACAGGCCTGGCTTGACATCAGTCCCAAACCTCCCATTGACCACAAGCCCTGTCCCCACTCTAGGTTCTACATTGCTTGGCAGGGAGGTGTGGAGACGGAGGGAGAGCGAAGCCTTCCTGCTCTAATGCCCTCTCCTTTGAGGATCTCAGGAAGACTTCTCAAACCCGAACCCTACCTCATGCCCTAAGCCTGAGAAACCCCCAGAGCACAGACACCTGTGCTCTCATCTCAGCTCGCCACTTGGTTCCCCCACTCTGTTCTTCACCTTCCTGGGCTGGAAAATTCTGTGAAATGCGAGTGCATAGCCTAACAGTGTTTCAAAGCTCCAGAATTTTAAGAGATCCGTTAAAGCTTAGTATCATCGACTTGGGGTCTCTACAGCCTCTGTGCTGAGCCATCATACTAATTGCTCTCCCCAGAATTAAATCTGGAGGCTAGCTCTCATCGAACTTTTTGGCACATGCAAATAGATATCTTCTCTTCTGACAGTTATGATCAATTGGTAATGTCTTCCCGGAATGCTGTGTTGAGAAGGAGTCTGAGATCCCATTCAGGCTCAGAGGAGACAAAGCTATGATCAATTAGCAATGTCTGTCCTAGGCTGGGGATGGGGTAGCAGCCGCAGGATGGCAGGTGTTTGCCATCCTGATATTCAACATCGAACATTTGTTTGCAGCCTTAGCTATCTTTTCCCAAGGAGGACAGTGGCAAATTCCAAGGGCTAGGTTCTCTCTCACTGCCACCAGTGACTTGGGTAAGTAGCTCTCTGGGCCTCAGCTGCCTCCATCTGAAAAATGGGGATCATCAACCCTGGGTGTCTTTATGAAGCTGCAAGTGGATAAAGTCAATGAGAAAGTTGCAATGCCCGCTAACATACCACCTGTCTCTTTTGTTGATTTCCCCCCAGGAAACCTGGTACTGGCACGGGAACATCTACGCCAATAAAGTGGTCATGAGCGGAGTGAAGTGTTCAGGCACAGAGCTGTCCCTGGCCCACTGCCACCAGGATGAGGAGGTGGCCTGCCCCCAGGGCGGGCTGCAGTTGGGGGCCGGAGTCGCCTGCTCAGAAAGTGAGAGCTCCCGGGGGCGAGTAGCCCACCTTCCCCACCAGGATCCAGGAGAGAATCTGTCTCACCCTGGGAGGCTCTGCCCACTAGCTGAGCAAAAGGGTGGGGGGTGGGGGTGGACCAAACTCCCTCCTGCAGTGTCCATTCTGACTCACAGTGGCCCTGGGGGACAGAGTAGACCACCCTCTGGAGTCTTCAGGACCGTGACTCTTTACACAGGGGCAGATAGCATCGTCTTTTCCCCTGATGGGTTTGAACCTCTGACCTTGTGCTTAGCAGCTCAGCACTTGACCCACAGAAACACCAGGGATCCCAGCTAGGAGGACGGGAGGTGAATTCTAGTGACATGATAAGAGTCAGGGACAAAGGGAACTGCCCCCACTGGATACATCCCTCCAACCACCCAGCTCCTCCGGATGACACCGAGTAATGTGAAAGGGAGGAGGGACTTGGGAGTCTGGCAGCCTTAGGGTTTAGCTCCCAAGCCAGCGTTTACTATTAAGTGGCCTTGTCACATTTGATGGCTGGGGACTCTTTGTTCTCATCAATTAAATGTGGATCCGAATGCCTTCTTCCGCACCTTTCTGAGGAAGGTACTCAGCCAGCATCAGCTACCTCCCTTACCCCTGCTTTCTCCTTCCACACCCTGAGGGCACCTTCTCGGGGACTCCCTAAGAGCCTGGAAGAAAAGGAAAAGATAGAAGGGGAAATTCCAGGCAGGACCCCAAGAAGTAGCTTCATGCCAAGAGGAGTCAGGGGAGGGCCAGCTGGCCAGCCTTGTGGGTGTGGGAGTCTCCTGAGTCTATAACCCCCGTCTCCCCACCCAGCCCAGGACCTTGGGAAGCCACACTTGGCGATCACACTTGGGAGGCAGAGCAAGCCCAGGAACTGGCCGGGGACGTGGAGATCGTACCTGTCACTATTGGTTGACACTGGCTACGGTAGTTAACTGCTAGGGTCTAGAGTCAGTTTTTTGTTTGTTTGAAAACCTGGGAATTAAATGCAATGATGGATATATGCCAATGCCTAATCCATACTGATGTGCTGTCATTGGCCACCAAGGAGCTGGTGAGAGCTGCAGGAGCTCAGTCCATTCAGTCCTCCCTCCGACCCCTTCTCCTTTGAGACTCAGACAGCCTAAGGCCTGGAAAGCAAGATGCTCAACTCCTAGCAGCAGCCTCTCTGGGGAGACACACTCAGCCAGCTCCCCCCGGGGATAGAGCAAGCAGACAGAATGAGGTCACACACCCTTAGTGGGGGCTCTCTGCTTTAATGATGAACTTATGTTTGCAATGCCCCATCTTTTTCAAAATAAATAAATAAGATAATGTGAACATACACAAAGTTCAAGGAAGCATAAGTTAAACGCAGATGTTGAAGGATAGTTATTGGTGGGCGGGGTTAAAAGAGACAGGAGAAAGGCTGATTTGGGGTTTTAATTCTATAGGGTCCTAGGGGCAGCCCTGGTGGTGTCATGGCTACAAGTTGTGCTGCTAATTGCAAGGTCAACAGTTCAAACCCACCAGCCGCTCCCTGGGAGAACGATGGGGCTTTCTACTCCCAGAACGAGTTACAGTCTTAGAATCTCACAGGGGCACTGTCCTATAGGGTCATAGTGAGAGCAGGCTCTGTGGCAGTGAGTTCGGTTTTGGCATAGAGCCCTGTGGGAGAAAGATGAGGCGGTCTGCTTCCGCAACGAGTTGCAGTCTGAGAAACCCACAGGGGCAGTTGGGCCTTGCCCTCTGGGGTCACTATGAGGCCATGGCAGTAGCAGTGAGGCCTGGTCATGTTTCTGAAAGGTTACAGCTTGGACAACCAGGAAGCTGCTCCCCACTGCACGCATGGCATCACAGAGAGTGGGGATTGACTCAGCAGGAGCCACGTGTGCCCTCTGCGTCCCCGTGGCAGACCCACAAAGCGCCACGGGCCCTTGCCCACAGCGCCCGCAGCTTAGACTGCAGGCATCTCCTGAGCGTCTCTGCAGGAGGCAGTACAAGACTCTTGACTTCCTATGGCTCAATGCCATCTGGAGAGTGAGAGGGTAAAGCGCCTTCCCTCGCGATCACTTTTTCTGTTCCAAGCAATCATCATACATGCCGGCAGCCTGCAAGTCCGTTTCGTCTCTCTCTCTTTCTCTCCCTCCTCACCCACCACAGTCACTTGATTTTCACCTGTCAGTGTGGTTTCGGCTGCCTTCCACCGCACCCTCACTGCCTGTGACCACTCGGCTGCCATCTACAGGGAGACTACGGCCAAGGGCCCTCCCTGGGGCCCCACCCCCTGGGTTGCTTCCCCAGCCTCACACCAGACTAAACACTGGTCTCTCCCATGCACACGACTGCTTGGTCTGCTGTCCCCAAGGTTCGTGCTGTTCAAGTCTGCCTCCCCTGACTCTCCTTTGCATGGTGACCACACATGCGTCTATCCTCGTCCACACCTCAGAGCCCTGGCCCAGGCTACCTGTGCTGCTTGGAATGCTCCCTCCATGAACTCTGTGTGTGTGTGTGTGTGTGTGTGTGTGTGTGTGTGTGTGTGTGTGTTTCTAAACCAAAAACTATTGCCACAGGTCCATTCCAGCTCAGAGTGACCCCCATAAACAAGAACAAAACTGCCCCACCAGGTGTCCAGGGCTGTAACCTACTCAGAAGCAGACAGCCACGTCTGTCTCCTGCAGAGTGGCTGAGGAGTTCCAATCGCCAACTTTTAGGTTAGGGGCCAAATGCTTAACTCTGTGTGCCACCGATGCCCCCCGATGAAAGGCTTGGCCTTAGCAACCTTCCCCAATTGCTGCTCATCCTTCAGAGAGCAAGTGACACCTAACTCCCCCCAAAGACGCCTGTGCAGGGGACAGTGTGGCAATTAGCAGAAAGAGGCCACCAGCGCCCCAGTCATGTCACTTACTGAAAGGGACTTTAAAGAAATAAAGTTATGCACGCAAATTTACTACAGGCTGCTTATCTTAGCTGTAGCCACAACAGGAAACAAGAAAAGAAAAGAATAGCATCCGTAATCAGACAACATAGGGTGGGATTATGAATCCAGTGTGATACATTACCGTGAAATCGGTGTGGGTTAACAGGGAAATAGGCTCTGCGATCTTTTAAGGGGAGCAGTATCCATGGACTATAAATGTTGCACACCTTAGAAAACAAATTGACGTCGTGGTCTGGAGGATCAGAATGAGTTATCAACTGGGTGTGCTCTCTCAGTAGCACATGTGTAGGTTGTCTGTCATCCTGGACATCTGAAGTTTAAGCCACTCGGAGGTCAGGGGCAATCATGCACAGACTCTTGTGACCCCTTGCTCAGATTCTACAACTGGGCTAGTGGTTGGAGAGGTGTGACGAGGACGCCCAGAGAAGGGCCGGCTTAATTTGGGGCAGGGACTCAAGAAGGCCAAGTAACCTGGAGGAGAACTGGAGTCAGTTCCAGAAGGGCTGGGTGCCAGGCAGGAATCGGAAGTGAGGGCCCCTGGCCTTGTTCATCACCCTGTCTGCCCCTCCCCAGCGGCTCCTGACCTAGTCCTCAACGCCGAGATGGTCCAGCAGACCACCTACCTGGAAGACCGGCCCATGGTCATGCTGCAGTGTGCCCTGGAGGAGAACTGCCTCTCGGCCTCGGCCGCCCACACCAACCCCACTACGGGCTACCGCCGCCTCCTCCGCTTCTCCTCCCAGATCCACAACAACGGCCAGGCTGACTTCCGACCCAAGAATGGCCGCCACGCCTGGATCTGGCACGACTGCCACAGGTGAGCCTCCACCCACTGTCCCCAGGTGCCCAGCCAACATCGCGCAGACCCACAGAAAGGGGATTGGAGAGAGCCGGGGGCCACCCAGCAGAGTGGGTTAGGTGCTGGGCTGCTAACCTCATGGTCAGCGGTATGAAACCAGCGGCTGGAGAAAGAGGAGTCTTCCTACTTCCCTGAAGAGTGGGAGTCTCAGACAAGCACGGGGACAGTTCGACCCTGCCCTGTAGGGTCGCCATGAGTTGGGATCAGTTCCATAGCAGTGTGTGTGGTTTTGAAGTGCCCATCCACCGGTCTGGCAGAATGGTTACCCCAGGGCGAAGTGAGGCGGTGGTCTACACTCCCCTGGGGCCCAGGCCTGCCTCACCTGACCCAGCCCTGCTCTTGTCTCCCACACCCCTCCCATCTGGAAATCACTTGTTGTGAGCCCCCGACCCCCCCCCCCCCCAAGGTCCCTTCCCTAGCTTGCACTCAGCCTTTGCCAAGGTGTGCCCCATAGCCAGGGTCCCCGGGCACGCTCGGGAGGGTGCTCTGGGGATCTGCGGCTGTTGGCCATGCAGTTTATTTTTAAATGTAGCTTAAGCCGCAGTACAAATTGTAAAGACCTGTGAGAAGACAATGGGTGTGGAGGCAGGAGCGCTAGGCCAAGAGTCACAAGACCTACTCTCTAAACACAACTTGTCTCTTAACCGGCCGCATCTGCTGGCCAGCCGGGCCACATCGCCTGGGACACATCTGGTGTCCCTGCCGGTGGGTGGAGCTAGCCTCAGGGCTGTAAATGCTGCGCAGAAACAGAGTGGGGTCCTAGCACTAAGGCCAGCTCCAGCTGGAACCACGTGAGTGCATGCGTGTGCTCGCGCATACGTGTGGTGTATTCTTGATTCTTTTTTTTTTTTAAGTTTTTAATCGTTTTATTAGGGGCTCATACAACTCTTATCACAATCCATACGTACATCAATTGTGTAAAGCACATTTGTACATTCACTGCCTTCATCATTCTCAAAACATTTGCTCTCCACGTAAGCCCCCGGCATCAGGTCCTCATTTTTTCCCCTCCCTCCCCACTCCCCGCTCCCTCATGAGCCCTTGATAATTTATAAATTATTACTTTGTCATATCTTGCCCTGTTCGACGTCTCCCTTCACCCACTTTTCTGTTGTCCATCCCCGAGGGAGGAGGTCACATGTAGATCCTTGTAATCGGTTCTCCCTTTCCAACCCACTCTCCCTCTACGCTCCCAGTATCGCCACACCACTCGTCCTGAAGGGATCATCTGTCCTGGATTCCCTGTGTTTCCAGTTCCTATCTGTACCATCCTCTGATCTAGCCAGACTTGCAAGGTAGAATTTGGATCATGATAGTGGGGGGTGGGGGTGGGGGTGGGCATTTAGGAACTAGAGGAAAGTTGTATGTTTCATCGTTGCTACATCGCACACTGACTGGTCACATGCTCCTGCTGGGGCCTGAGCTGGGCAGGTAGAGGGCATAGAAGCAAGCCTGCTGGATGGGAAAGGAAGGGAGGGCACCTCTGTTATTCTACCAGAGGCCTGGGTGTGGTGGCTCCCTGTCAGTGCCACAGAGAGCTCCTGAAGAAAACCAGGCACCGGTTTGTACCAGATTCCAGCATCCACAAGTGAGTCCCGAGGGCCAGCAGGCTCGGTCTCTCCAGAGAAATGCTGACTCCCAGGCTCCCCTGCAGACCTACGCATTGCAGCCTGCAGTTTACCTGGCTCCCCACGTGTGCAGGTCTAGATGAACTCCGGCCTAGATGACCTTGAAGCTTCCTTCCAGCTCCAAAATGTGATGCCACCCCTGTTAGGGGCCAAGAAACTAGCACTGACCAAGCCCCTTCTAAGTGCGCACACATGCACTAACCCTCGTTTCACAGTGACAGAATTGGAGGCGCGAGGTTTCTGCAACTGTCCCAGGATAACACGAGGAGTCGACGGGGCGGGGATCCCGACTTGGGCCTGCCCAACTCCGGAGGACTTTCTTTCCCTCATCTCTGCCGACTCCCAACGGGAAAGCCATCTCTGGCTTCTGCAGATCACAATGTGGATCCTCATCATATTCCAATCAGTTTGGGGAATACAGTTGTTCAACCTGTTTCCAATGAAGAGACCCTGGGTATACCCTATACAATTGTTTTTCCTATACAATTGTATCTGAGTGTTCTGGACATCTGAATTAGCCAAGACTGTGTGCGGGGCCTTAAGATAGAAAGAAGAGTGTCGGCCTTCCCCAGCTGCGAGCCCAAGAGTGAACTAAGTGTACCGGTGGTGACCTCCTGTAGGGAGCATCTGGGTGGATGCCCCACATCTGCAGGGGCTGACACTGCCCAGGGTCTGTAAGTGGAAGGAAATTGCATCTCTGCCCTCCATATGGTGGTCCACCCAGAGATTACTGGGGACATATACTTATGGCCTCGCCAAGGAACCCTTCAGTCCTCTAAGAATAGTCACATGATGACATCACTGAAGTGCTTTTTCTGGTCTGGAAGCCCTGGGGGTGGCCCGCCCCCCGTGGTCTGGTCCTTCCTTGATTTGCAGATGTTCCAGTCGATGGTGGGGGGTGCGATGAGTAGGAGGCAATACGCCGGCTAAGCCCCTGTCCCTTCCCCAGCTGGGGCCACATCCCAGGAAGCCATGGCCAGGCTGGGCAAAGGTGAGAGGACCAAGAGCAAGAGACTTCTCCAGGCTTTGAGGGGGGCCTTTGCAACAGGACTCTGGCCCCAAACCTCTGGGAATCCCTTTAGGAGCCAGAGGAGAGCTGGTCCTTCCTCCCCTCTGTGGGAAAAGAAACCACCATTTAGAAGACTTCGCATTTGGTTTCAGCAGATGTGCTGCACTCTGAAGCCCATGTGTGGAGCCCAAACTGAGCACCACTGGCTCCAGTTAGTATGCATGGGGGACACTCACTTCCGATTGATTTCACCCAGCAATGAGCCACCGAGCTGTGTTCTTTGAGAACCCCAAGATGAAACATAAAGATGGGCACCCCGGGAGAGTTTCCCAGACATTATCCTTTCATTCCTAGACACTGTCTTTTGTGTGCCTGGTGGCCCTTGGCTGAGGATCTTGGGGGTCCCCTGCTTCCTTCACCCAGGGGCTAGGATGCACCCAACACAGCCTTTGACTAGGTACCTCACTAGGGTCTGGGGTATCCCTGCCCCCGGGGCTCCAGAGACTGTGCCTGCCCCTCCGTGGATGTCCTGGGTGAGGAGATATAGGAGCTGAAGGAGCAGAGAGGTGGAGGCTCCAGCCGGGGTAACAGCTTCCCTCTGAGCTACAGAAAGATGCCACGCTGCTGCAAAGGGAGACTTCTGCTTGCTCTGCCCTGACTCCCCATGTGCTGAGCAGTCCTCTGGTCCTGCAGGGGTGGGGACAAGCCCTGCAGATGTGAGGGAGGCTCTGTTTTCATCATACCTGTGGAGCTGTGTTCCTCCCCAGGGGCCGCCGCTCACACGTGGGACTGTTGGGCAGAGCGAGCCAAGGAGCCCTGGCCCTGTATGGCTGGGTCCCCTGGGACTGGACCCCGTACTGAGTGTTCTCTAGACAAACTCCGGAGGATGTGTGCACTCTTGGTCTCTGCAGGGTGCTGGCCCGTGGCTCCATTCTGGAGGCCTCACCGCAGGTGTGAGACTGATTGTGGGACAGATTTCTCAAAGTCTGACCAGGCACCATCAAGTTTGGACCCCTGGCAGCCCCATATGCATCAGACCTGAGCACCACGGTGCTGTGTGCAATGGCCGGTTTCCCCAAAGTAGATGCCAGACTTTTCTTCGAAGGCACCCCAGGCAGGACTCGAACCTCCCACCTCCCAGTCAGTTGATGAGCACTGTCACCGTTTGCACCGCCCAGGGACTCTGAGGGGAAAGAGAGAGAACCAAAAGGTCTTTGGCACAAAGTCCACGGATTCTCTGGTTGAATATTTCATTTAGACTCTCAAAGACCTATGATAAAAACAAACAAACAGAGCCTCCCATCTTTCTCGGAACTAGCTTGTTCTGTCACGCAATCGCTCCTGCCTGGACTAGCGTCATCTCTTAAAATAACATCTGCATTGCTGTCAGCCTGCTTCCTTCACCCAGGGACTGGGATGCACCCATCTCAGCCTTTAGACTGGGGCCAGTCAGAGCTAGGTAGCTCACTAGGGTCTTGGGTATCCAGCTCTCTTACGAGCATTCTGGGGTTTCTCTGCAAGTCTGAGTTTCCGGGTCTATACCTTGAGCCCTGGCAGTGACGTGGTTATGCGTTGGGCTGGGATCCACAAGGCCAGCAGTTCGAAACCACTAGCCTCTCCTTGGGAGCAAGATGAGGCTTTCTCTTCTCATAGAGATTTACAGTCTCGGAAACCCACAGGGGCCATTCTACCCTGTGGGTGGGCATCAACGCGATGGCGTGCGTTTGGTTTGGGAGTTTGGGGTCTCTGTGATCAGGCCTCCTCTTTTTAGGCTCGGAAAGGTCAAGACACCTTGAACTGGAGAGGGAAAGACGTCTTCACAGTCAGCATGCTTCCTCCCATCCTCCCAGCGCCGGCCTGTTTCTTGGGACATCCTGGAGAAGTCTGGGGGTGCGGAGGTGGGGTGCTTCCAGGTTCTCAAACCTTCCTACTGGGAACAAGATGTAGCCCCAGTTGCTGTGTACTTTTCATCATCGATCAGAGGCTCCAGGACAGAAGCTAGTTTAAATTGGGAGCTTCAAACCAGTGGTTTCTTTATTTTTTTAAATCATTTTACTGGGGGCTCATACTGCCCTTATCACCATCCATCCATCCATCCATCCATCCATCCATCCATCCATCCATCCATCCATCCATTGTGTCAAGCACATTTCCAACACTTTCTTTCTACTGGAGCCCTTGGTGCTGTTTCTGGGAAGGAAAATCTAAAGATGAGGGGAGGAATTTTAAACCAGGTCCACAGGAGGCCGGAGAGGTGGGCCATGGTCCGCCCTACAACAGTGTCTGGGAACTCCTGTCTGAATTCTGTTTAGACAACGAACCATAAACGTGTTTCTCCTCAGTCTGTCCAGTCGGTAAACAGAGTAACATAAGCCCCTCTCTGAACGAGGCAGACGTTTTTTAGGCAGTGAGTCAGACCTCCTGTCTCATCTGGCTGCTTCGGGAAGCCAGACAAGATACTTTCAAAGTCATCGCCGGCTGCTGCAGAATGCCTCCTTGTGAGTGTGTTCGGCGAGCCACTCGCCCAGAACCGCTGCCCCGGAAACGCCAGCCAACTGGGAGAGACCCACTGAGGAGCCTCTTGTATTATTTTTAGTGTCAGCAAACACAGGAGGAAGAAAAATGAGCCTCTAATTTCCTCTCCAAAAACCTATCCTTTTAATTCTCCTCTTCCCCCAGCACTCTACGTCTGGTCACCGGGGAGGGAGCCCCAGAAAACAGCACGATGGCCGGGGCATGGGGGGGGTGTGTCAGGAAGCTGGCGTCAGGAGTAAGGAGGCTGGGGAGGATGCTGACAGGTGCCAAGGACCCCCCTCCATGACAAGCCAGGCTGAAGCTCTTGTATAGGCTCTGTCTTATTCGATCCTTACAGCATCCTTCAGCCTGGGGAACAAATAGCCTTTCCGCTAAGCCAAACAAGCGACTCGACCCGCCCGTACCTGGATGCCTTACTCTTCAGATTCCCACAGTGCCAAATGCCATGTCCCGACAGATAGGCGGAGGCAAGCCGTATGTGAGTGTGTGAATGGTTGCCGTTGTTCTCGACACATGTGGCAGCTTAGGTTCAACCTAAAGAAGGCCTGCTTTCTTCAGCCCTGGGTCTGTCCCAAACCCGCCTGAGAGGTTCAAGAAGGCGCCCCGGCTCCAGGTGGCAGCCAGGTGTCCCCTTGTTTATTCTGAGCCCCTTTCTGAGAACCGGCCTCTGTCCTGGCCGCTGCACCAGGGAGGAAATGGTACATCAGGATGTAAGCTGTCGTCCAGGTGAAGGGCGGCAGTCGCACAAGTCCGGGGCACACGCTCTGAGGATGAGTCGGCCAGCTCCCCATGCCCGCAAGAGCTCTCTTCTCCCCTGGGTCAGGAACACCAGCTCCCTGCAGCTCCCTGGGGCTGCCCTGCACCTTCCAGGGTCAATGAGGAGCGGTGCAGGCCCTGGGGTCCACTCAGACCCCCCTCTCCGCCTGTCACCGCTGCGTGCCGTCGCATATTCAGGCCTCACGCCCATCGTTGGTGATGCTCATTCTTCCTGCTGGCCCCTTCCTCTACCTGCCCACCCTCCTTTCTGCTTCCTTTCCTCTCCTACCGTCGTCCTACTCGAAAGATTATTTAAGAAGACATGTGGGTTTGACTCTCCTCCGTCTGAAGAAAGGGTGACACGTAGAAATGGTCGGTGCGTTCCAATTTAGACCTAAAGCAGGGCCCTGGTGACGAAGAAGGAGGAGGAGGAGGAGGAGGAGGAAGAAGAACAAGAAGGGAGAAGGAGAACTGGGTCCTGTGCTTCTCCGTTCACCTCACTAATTAATACCCATGGTGCTCCCCTGAAGTATGTATACGCACTCCCACTGAGTGGATCAGAGAACTTGCTCATCAGACTCCAGGGCCTATGCATTGAAGCAGCACCACCCTCACCCGCTTCTGCATCTGCCTGTCCTTCCCCAGTCTCCACCTCGGTGCCCACTCCTCTCCCAGCCTGACCACTCTTTGGACCATAGTTTCCTATGCTAATTTGGCCTACTGCCCCCTTTTTGGGGGGAAAAATTACTCGGTGTCGTCCTCCCCCCGCCTAACCCCCCCCCCCCCTCCACTGCAATTAAAAACCATGTAGCCCATAATCCAGGATAAAGTGTAGGTATTGCTTTTGTAGCCCAACCTCCCCGCCCGATGGCTCACTTTGGGAAGCACTATTCTGGAGCCTGCTGCTCTGGGTGGCTTTGGAAGCACACTGCCCACAAGCACAGAAGCTGCTCCACACAGTGACCTCCCACCTCTCTCTCGCTCCTAGGCACTACCACAGCATGGAGGTGTTCACCCACTACGACCTGTTGAACCTCAACGGCACTAAGGTGGCGCAGGGCCACAAAGCCAGCTTCTGCTTGGAGGACACAGAATGTGAAGGAGGTATCCCTTTAGGGAGGGAGGTGGGATCTTTGGAGGGATACTGGGCTGTGTCATCCTAGCCCCGCAGGCTCCGGACACGTCTGTACTTAGGGCTTCACCAGCCGGACTATAAAGAGGCGGCTCTCTGAATAGGCTGCATGAGTTCTTCCACAGCTACTGCTTGAGGGTGCAGGGTGTGGGGAGGCCTGATCACCGCGGACCTCCACACAGTCTCCAGGGTACATATGCTTCAAACCCTTCACCCTGACCCATCTAGCCTTCACCAACTGGCTGTCAGGATCCTTCCTTCCCACCTACCCCACTGCCAATTGGCTCATATCCCACCCAGCCATTCAGATCCAATGGCAAATTTCCCCGCTCTGAGGTCCCCAGTCTCCCCTGGCCAAGCCAGCGCTCTGCTCACCCTTCCAGCAGGGCCTCGTGCCTGCACTGGGACAAGCTGTTTGCCATCCCATGGGACCTACGGTTCTCATTCCTCTTGGTGTCCCCAATGCCTAGAGCAATGCCCCCACCTGAGAGCCTTCCCAGAAGTGTGTACTCATTGAGCTGTTCACTGGAGCGCCCAGCCACTGAGTACTGCAGTCAAACAGCAAGCTGTTTCTGCACGCCAGCTGTGCCAGGCAGTGAAGGTGGCAAATAAGCCAGCCCTAGAGCCTCCGCTGGAATTGCTGCTAGTCCACAGGGAGCCAGGAGAACACTCCCAGGAGGCAAAAGAAGACGCACGTGAGCGGTCCCAGATAAAGGACACTCATTCCTAGGCTAACAGCCCGGACAGTAAAGTCAGGATGGACTAACGTGATCCGAGGAGGCTCTGTGGGGCAGGGGAAACTTGAGCCAGCCTGTGGGGATGCCAGAGGCTGGGTGGGAATCGAGGAGCTCGGCCGCATTGAGACGGGCAGCTGATAAACGCACGCGGAGGGCAGGGCTGGGCTCCTGAGCCCAGATGACGTTGAGGCTACAGGGCGTGTGGGGTGTGGTTCTGTGAGAGGGTCAGGTGTGGGCAGTGGGAGTGGACAGTGACAGGCCACCTGCCGTCCCGCCTGCAGACATCCAGAAGAGTTACGAGTGTGCCAACTTTGGCGAGCAGGGAATCACCATGGGCTGCTGGGACATTTACCGCCATGACATCGACTGCCAGTGGATCGACATCACCGACGTGCCCCCGGGGGAATACCTGTTCCAGGTGAGGGGGGAGGGAGGGGGCTGCAGGCTCCAGGTGATGGGAGAATGGTCCTTTGGACTAGGGAGTGTGGGGAAGACGGAGCGGGGCCATTCTCTTTCCTTAAGCGAGGAGGCAGGCTGTCTGCAGACCCCACACTTACACCCAAAGGCCATCAAGGGTTCATGAGCTAACATGTGTGTGAGGCATGTGGGGGGGTTGAGAAATAGGGACTGTTGGGACCGGTGGGGGACTCGAAACAGCCAACGATATTTGCATTTAATCCCGTTAACTAAACCCAGTGCATGCAAAGCAAAATGCATTTGGTTCTCAAGCCAAGCATTTGTGCCACGGAGTCTCAAGGAATCCACACACCTCTCGCCTCCTTCCGGGTGGCCTTCTCACTCCCCCCCCCACGTCTTCCTGCCTGTGCTGTCCAGCAGAAAGGAACAGCTTAGGACCTATGGAGCCGTTCATGCTCGTTTGTGAGCAACCCCTCCCCGAAATATCTGCCGCAGAAAAGGATCTACAGAGAGAACACTCCCCTGGCAGCGAAGGGCCCCCAGAGTAGCAAATGCTACTGCCAGACAGCCTATCAGCGCCTGGTAGCTGGCAACATAGCATGCCCAGGGCCAGTCCTGATGCCTCTGGGAAGCAGCTGCATGCTCCTGCCAGCACCCTGCTTGGTGGGAGGTGACCCTAAAGGCCAGTCAGCCCTAACCAAACCCAATCCACAGCGACCCTGTAGAGCAGGGGTTCTCAACCTTCCTAACGCCATGACCCTTTTATACAGTTCCTCATGTTGTGGTGACCCCCCAACCATAACATTATTTTTGTTGCTACTTCATCACTGTCATTTTGCTACTGTGATGAATTGGGCGACCCCTGGGAAAGGGTAGCACCAGCCTCGGGTTGAGAACTGCTGCTGGGGAGGGTCTCCCAAGCTGTGAAGCTCCACGGTGGGAGCAGCAGCCCTGTCCTTCTCCCTCGGAGCGGCTGGGGCACCGGAGGCTCTGAGGAACCAGTCCCCTCCCTCCTGGTGCAGGTGGCTGCCTTTCACCCTTGCAGCCCCACCCATCTTCCTTCCAGCCTTGCCCAGTTGGGTGACACAGTGGGTGACCAGAACGGTGTCATTCTGCTTTGAAATCCTTCCCAAAGTGGCCTTCAGCCCAGGTAGTGGGCCCTGCCCTGGAGACCGCTGAAGCAGCGACACCTGTGGAGAACTGACCACAGCGGGGCTTGGGAAGGGTGCCCGGCCCTGCGAGAGAGAGGCTGGAAATCAGACAGCCAAGCACTTTTCCACCCACAAGCCCAGAACCGCAGACTGGAGGCCCTGCCAAAGAGCGGTGTGCTCCTTCCTTCACCAAGTGATCGCCGCCCGGTCTCTGCCCACGTCGCCGGCACAGGCTGCTTTCCATCTGAGCTGCCATCACCTTTCTGGATTAATTCATATCATCTGTGTTCCCACAAATGCCGTTGGCTTAATGCCGATGCTGCCTAAGCCTTAGCAATACCTTATGTCAGTGGGGGAGTCACCAGTAATATATCCTTGTCCTACAGCCAGTCAACCAAGTCACACCAGCGCTACATCCTGAGTTCTCTGCTTCTCCACTATCTGTATGACGACCCCAACCAAAAAACTCACTGCCAGTGAATTGATACTGCCTCAGAGCAACCTTATAGGACAGGCTAGAGCTGCCCCTGTGGGCTTGCAGGACTATAACTATGGGAACAGAAAGCCTCATCTTTCTCCCACAGAGCAGCTGGGGGTTTCAAAACGCTGACCTTGAGGTGGGCAGCCCAACACTTAACCGCTAGCCCACCAGGGTTCCCCCGAGGTAGGGCAGAGTGCTGTGGAAAAGGACACAGCAGGAACCAGGACGTCAGGCTGGCAGGAACCGGGGACTAGAGGAAAGGGGTTTGCTCCTTTGCAAAACTCAGTGGACTTTAGTTGTGTGGCTCTTTTTCTGATAGCCTGCAAATCCTTCCAGGAGCTGACAGCCTCGTCTTTCTCCCACTGAGCAGCTAGTGGGTTTAAACCACCGACCTTGTGGTTAGCAGTCCGACACCTAACCCACAGCGCCACCACAGCCCCTTTATACAGTCAGAGGCATGTTAATGCCTCTGATGATTCCAAGAATACCTCCCTTGTGATGGGCATGGAATCTTAGAGGTGAGAAGGCCCTGCCGGCACCTCTCCATCCCTAAGTGAACCCTATCACAGAGGTCAGTGTCTGGAATGAGCAGAATTATTCCCCTGGAGGACTTGTGAGCTCAGAGGCTGGACTGAATTTGTTCCTGGGTTCCTGGTGACCCTTTCTTTATCCTCAGTCTTACAATTTCCTGGATCCACAGAGACCTAATCACGTCTCGAGCCCTCGAAGAGCCGTTGTAGGGGAGAATTGGTGTATGTGTTGAGCTGCTGCCCTCAAGGTCAGCAGTTTGAAACTACCAGCCGCTCTGCAGAAGAAAGACCAGGCTTTCCACTCCCATCGAGATAGACTGTCTCGGGAACCCACAGGGGCAGTTCTACCCTGTTTGACAGGGCCACGATGAGTCGGCATCCACTCGATGGCAGCGGGTTTGGCTTCGTTTTATGGACAACCTGTTTCAGCCCCCACGCTGGTCCTGACAGTGTCAGGGGGGCTGACACCACAGTGGATGATGTTTTTGTAAAACTGCCCTTCGTTAATTGTTTCAAAACCATTTTTCTAACTCACTGCACTTCAGGGGCTCCTGAAACCCAGCTCGTGTATCAATAGGCCTACCCAGCTACAAGTGGGTGCCGATTCACTCTGAACCTCCAGAGGCCCTCTGGACAGAGCCCTCATTGTCACCCAGCTCCAGGGAGGCTCTGAGTCACGTGGTTCTCACGCCTTCCCCGCACACCATTGTTTTTGAGTTGCTGCGGGTGTCTCTGTAGTTGCGGGTTTTGTCAACTTGTCCTGGTGTTTGGGTTTCAACGTGGTGGTAACTAGGACTTGTAAGCCTCTATCAGTAACCTCTCTTGAGAATGAAGCCATTCAGGGGAGGGGGGAGGAAAGTTAAGAGAGGCTTCTGCTCAGTTACTGATCATGTTGTAACAAATAATGCTGTCACTCATTGCAGAAAGATTGAGAGTCACTTTGCTCTTAGCCTGCACACCATCTGAGAAATACTACATTTAAGCTAGTTAAGAGATCACATTAGTCTATGATTAAAATGAGTCATACACATTACTAAGGTGTCTACACTAGACTACACCTGATGGTGCAGATGTGACCTGTGGGACTGCTCCCTGCAAGGTCAGCAGTTCAAAACCACCAGCCACCCCCACGGGAGAAAGGAGAGGCTTTCTAGTCCCATAAAGAGTTACCATTTCGGAAACTGACAAGCGGAGTTCTACCCTGTTCTATAGTGTCACTGTGAGTCAGGACCAATTGGCTGGCAGTGAGTTTGGTCTGGCTCTGTGTGGCCTGGGGTGGGAGGGTGGTACGGCGAGGTACCACCTGGGGTGACGCCAAGCCTGAGGATACCGCTGCAGCCTCCCACGGGGGTGGGAAACAGGGCTGGACACAGGCCCTATGACACAGGACTCGGGCCTGCTGGCCAGTTTGCTGTGGCATCTCATGATCAGACCGACCTGCCTGCCAAAAGGTCCTGTAGGTCACACCTCTGAGAAAGGTTCTGTCACTAGCAGCCTGCCTCCTGCCCGCGTGGGGCAGGCCTCCCTCTCCCACCCATGCCCCACCCCACCTCGGCTTCCAAAGGGCGGGGTCCTGTGAGGACAGGCCTGCCTGTCCCCCATGCCCACTCCTCCTCTGCCCCAGCGCCAGCTTGTGCCTTACCCCATCTCCCCGTTTCTGCCCCTCGCAGAACCCACTCTAAATGAGAGCCCTTGCTCTCCCTGCTCCTTCGGAATATTGTACTTGCTCAGAGCTGGGAGAGGAGGAAGAAAGAGGGGGCAGGGAGGCCATCTCCACAGTGGACCCAGAGCCCTGGGAGGGCCTAGCAGAGCAGGACAGAAACTTCTCCATGACCTCGACCGACCATCACGTTGCAGAGGGAGCTCCAAGCCCCAGTCACATAGCGAGGACGGAGTACCGGCAGCCAGGAGCCAGCTCCCCAAAGGAGCCCCTTCCCTGCTCTCCACGCCCTGACCCTACCACTTCCTACCTCCCACTCCCCTTCTTTTCAACTTGCTGTTCTGTGGCTTCTTCAGACTCCAAATCCCACCTCTCCCACAACCTCAA
>NW_022103906.1:22539207-22550323 GCF_000313985.2 Echinops telfairi
TATATGTATATGTATATGTATATGTATATGTATATGTATATGTATATGTATATGTATATATATTACACCGAGAGACAGGAGCAGGACAGAGACACACAGGTCTCACTCCGGACCATGCTCCTTGTCTCTGCCTCCCTCAAGGGCTCCATCAGCATCCACTCTCTCCCCTCAGCCCTATCCCGCCCTCTGTGGGTCCCGGGTTCCAGTCTCTACCGTGATCCCCTGCCATGAGGTCACTAAGGGTCTGGAGGTTGGACTGCTGTCCAGCAGAGCCCGGGCCTGGGGACAGGGTGGCTGAGGGGCGTTAGCAGCCTCCTCTAACTCGCCTCTGCCCAGGTCATCATCAACCCCAACTATGAGGTTGCAGAATCTGACTACATCAACAACATCATGAAGTGCCGGGCCCGCTATGACGGCCACCGCATCTGGATGTACAACTGCCATATAGGTAAGGTCCCTTCCTGCCCAGGGCTGCCTCTGTCCTTCCTCGACCCACCCCACCCATCCTCACAGCCCACCCTCTGGGCAGTGGGCAAGAGCGGCCCTGCTTTCCCAGGGAACCAGAGGCAGCTTCCTGATTTGCACCAAGAGCTTGGGGAGTGGAGCCAGTGTCTGGTTTCCAGACTTTGGAAAGAAACTGGATACAGAGGGCCTCTGGGATGGGGCCTGAGTTTTCCCAACCAGCTCTGGCCCAGGGCGGATGGAGGTACAGAACCGAGACCACCCAGAGCAGAGCCTGCAGCCATTTAGGGACTGGCACCAAGCGGCCATCAACGCGTTATGCATGTCCTCTCAAAGCTGCCGCTCCCTCTGTTGGGTCCCCCTCCATTAAGAGCCAGGGGCTAGTGTCCGCCAAAAAGGCCTTTTCCTTGGGTCATCTGAGCCAGGGAAGAGACGGAGAGAAGCAGCACTTTCTCTTCTGCGGCAATCGTGACAGCCCTCACGCTGGGTGACGGTGAACACGAAGAGCACCGCATGTGTCTGTTCATCCCCTCAACAGGTGCACAACCCCGGGCGTGCACCTAGCCCTGCCCTGGGGCCGACGGGGGACCCCCAGCCCGCAGCCAGATGGAGGCGCGGCTCACACCTGGGGCTCTACCAAGGGCTGAGTGTCTGCTTTGTCCAATTGCTCTCTGTTTCCCATTCCTCAGGTGGCTCTTACAGTGAAGAAACAGAAAAGAAATTTGAGCAGTTCAGCGGACTCCTGACCAATCAGCTCTCCACACGGTAGAGGGGGGAGTGTGGTCGCCACCTATCCTGGGGCCACACTGCGTCTCCTTCAACAACTACTACCCCTCACTCACCGAGCCCCTGCCCCAGCTCGACCCCCAAAAGTCACATCCACCTCAGGAGGAAGGGCTGCTGGCCGGTTCCTCCACCCGCTCCATCAAGGCTCAGGGTCTGGGGCTGAGCTTGTCCGCAGGGCTGTGGGGCAGCGCCGCAGGCACGGAAAGCCAGTCTGGCCCAGGCCTCTTCAGCCACTGACCCTGGTCATCAGCGTGTCCCCTCCAAGCCATATTCCACCCTGAGCCTGACAGCACCAGCTCACCACAGACAGTAAGGTCGACAGGGCCATGCTCTTAAATTAGGGGTTGACGGGTGTGAGCTTTTCCGCCCCATGGTGCTCCAGCTGGGCCCATCCCAGCCGACTTGACTCTCTCAAGCCCTCTTCCAACTGCCTCTTGTCTAGTTTCTCATAAGCACGCATGTAGGTAATGCTGCCGCAGGATTTCTGGTCGGTGAGTCTGGCCGGGGTGTTCCTCCCCTTATATCCAGACACCGTTGTTATACTCCTACAGACTTGGAAGCTAACAATGTTAATAATGAGTGGCATTGACTCCGGGACGCTTGGGCCTTTGAAGTACGGCTCCAAAGAAAAACCAAAGCACCTGTGTAAGGGACTCGTCTTGCTGTTGCGGTTCTGTGGGGACCAGACTCTGAGGTGCTATATGACCAGGGTCGGGGTGCCAAGGGCACTCCCCACACGCCACATGCCATCACGGACGCTCGCACATACTTGAAACTTCAAATAAAAGGTCTATGATATGCACCGTGGGTTTTATTGGAGCCAACGTACTTGGCCTGAGCAGCAGGGTTCCGGTGTGCAAACAGCAGCTGCCCAGCACCGGGCACCCTGGCTTGACCCTACAGAGAGCTGGTCTCCTGAGTGCCCCGTGTGCCGAGGGAAGGGAGAACGGACCGCTTTCCAGTTCATTCTGACTCCCGGTGACGCCCCAGGCTAGAGTAGAACGGCCCTGTGGGGTGTCCTGGCTGCAGCCTCACACGGTGGCAGATCGGCAGCCCTTCCTCCACTGGGTGGGTGTGAGCCGCCAACCTCGGGGCAGTGGGGGTTCCGACACAGGCAGCCCTGTGTGACCGCAGAACGGCTCTAGAACATTTCCTCAACTCTCAGCACTAGGAAAAGAGCCCTTCCACTAAACCCAAACTGGGGGTTCCATGCGAGACTAACAACAACGTTGGCAGTTCAAATCCATCATCTACTCAGTAGGAGAAAGAGGTTTTCTACTCCCCTAAAGGAGACCAGAGGCAGCATATTTACCCTGCCCTACAGGGTCGCTGTGAGTGGGATCTGACCCAGCAGCACTGGGCGTGGGTTTTAGGTTGAATCTCTATGAAAGCAGGTGGCCAGGCCTCTTCTCCAAGAGCACACTGTTTGCACCCCTCGGGGGCCTGGCGTGGACACGGGAGATGGGGGTGGGCCGGGGGAAGGGGGCTCCGTCAACAGCCCAGGAAAGGAGCAGCTCAGCCGCTTGGAGCAGACTAAGGAGTCACAGACACAAGAGGAACGACCTGCCCATCAGCCGTTCTTTAGAGAAACTTGTGGGAGGGGCTCACTGCCTATCGCCCTGCTTTCTAGACACTAAATCGGGATGGGCCACCTCACACCGACCTACAGGCAGTGTACTGACGGCTGCGTGGGCTCCGGCCTTCACGCCGGGCGCCTTACCATCTGCAGGCACACGGGTGGCAGTTAGGACCACAGGGACATGTGTGTGGACAGTCACAGGGGTTTCCCCCACGCCGCATAGAGGAGGGCACTGTGGCCCACCACCCACAGGGAACACAGGACCGACCCAAGGGTTGGGGCCACATCTGCTGGGAGCCATGGGGAGCAGGCTGCGAGGATGGGGAAGGTCGTAGGGCAAAATATGCCTTGACTTGGCACCCCTCCAGGCCAACCACACTCCCAATGATTATTTCCTCAGCAGCCACCCCCCATGCAACCCCAAGACAGGCTACCCAGCACCCCCTAGTGGCCCACGGCAGACCAGCACACCGAAGCAATCACATTTATAACAACTTGGAAGCTTTTAATTTTTCTCCCCACTTCCAGAGCCAAGTCCAGTGCTCACCACCCCACCAGGCTGCTGTGGTTGTCTGTCTGTCCAGGCTTCAGGTACCTCGCACCTCAGGGCACGAGCGTCTCCAACCCGGGCCGCTCTTTCTTTCTGTGCTGGAGCCCCAGGGCCCGGGCCACCAGCCTCCGGGCCACAGCTGTGTTGGTCTGTGGCCTCTCCTTCGCCAGCTGCAGGAGCTCTGAAACCAAAGGCCCGGGGTGACTTACAGGCCACCAGCCGCCTCCAGGTGCCTGGCTCTGCCCACCACTGGGCCAGGGGACCGTGAGGGGCACCCACATGGGGGCTTCACCTGGTCCTGGCTCCCTGTGGCACCTGTGCCCTTGTTTCTCACCTGGAAACCGGACTGGGAGGGGCTAACCCTGTCACAGCCTGCTCTCTGGGGTCCCCTGGAGAAGGCACCTGGAGCTCTCCGTCAGGATACCCATTGCCGCCAACAAGGCGGGGGCAAAGGTCGGGTTACCACCCACAGGGGCCCTCCCCAAGATGGAAAACTGGTCTCTGGAAGCATCCTTCATGTCCTCTGGAAGGGGGGAAGGGAAGGAACATCCGGGTGCCATCACCAACCCAGGCAGGTCTCCCATGCTCGTTCGGTCAAGCTTCCGTCCACCCCAAGATCTGCTTATCCCAGAGTGAGGAGCCGACTCAGACAATAAGTGACGAGCCAGGACCACACCCCAAAGCCAGGCTTCCTTCCCTCTGCCACCCCTGCCCCTGCAGAAGGCTAAGCTTGCCCCTGAGCCATGTTCAGAGAGGGGGTGGATGCGAAGCAACACCAGAGTAGCAATGTAGGATACTTCTCCCTGAAGGACCCTATTCCCGGCAGCTCCAGGCCAGCAGTCCCATAGGACCAAGACAAGTGGAGGTGGGAAGATCTGCCCCCACCCCCACCCAGCGAGCTCATGCTCACGCCCTGCTCCCTGTTCCGCCAGACCCGACTGGCTCCCTTACTTGGTCTCTGTAGGGCTTTGAGCTTTGACTGCTTGGTTCCTTCTGTGAGGGGCCGGATCTTGAGCACTGAGAAGTCCTTGGACAGTGCTTCAGCCGCTATGGAGAGACAACAGATCTTATTTCTGCCGGAGGCTCCCTCAGGACCCGGGAGCCCTGGTATGCAACAAAGCATGCAGCCTACTCCCCTGGGGACAGGGCTGGACCAGAGACAACAGGCCATACACATTTCCTGTGCCTGAGTCGGCGGGCCTGCAGGGGATGCCAGCGCTCCCAGCCGAGAAGGCTGTGCAGAACCCCAGGCCCCACTCTAGCTGGGCAGGAGCTGTACCAGGAAGGTGGCACTTATGACCAAGACAGGCTGACTCCCTGCCATCTGAAGTCTTGAGCCATAAAGGCAGCCTGTGTTGACCACTCAAGACCCTCCTGGGGAGAAAAGAGACACGGCCTGTGTGAGGCCACCCACAGGCCATCACAGTACCCAGGCAAGTCAGAGCAGGAGTCCCGGGCCCAGAGCCCCTTGTGTAACAGACAGGACGCAGCCCCTCCCACCAGATACATGCCACGCTGCATCGGGCACCCTTTGGGGTTCAAGGCCCCGCCCTGCCCTAGCCTACTGCTCCCTAAATACTGTTTCCCCAGTCTGACACACCAGGCCAGCCGAAGGACCAGGCCCCACCACAGCCATGGCTGTCCCCTGCTCGTGTTCAGAAGGTTGTGATTTTAAGATGCCTAAGGTGGAGGGGCTGGGGGGTATTACTCTTTATAAATACACCCCAAGAGAGCCAGCCCCAGGCAGTCCTTGAAAGGGTGGGGAGAGGAAGAGTAGCACACAAAATATGAGCACGATGGTCAGGCCTGGGGGTGTCCCTGGGTTTGACCCTTAGTGGTTATGTAGGCTGAATAGACCACTGATATTCTAGGAACGTCAATTTCATCTATAAATGGGAGTAGGTCTGGCTTGTCTGGATGCTGTCATAGAACTGAGAGAATTAGCCTGAACTACAGTGTCAGCATGTGTATGTGTTTGACCTATAAAAACAGCCTTTTCATTCTGATATGGAAGTAACCGGGGCTTGCCACAAAACCAAACTCACTGCCGTCAAGTCAATTCTGACTCAGAGTAACTCTTTACTGGAGGAGAGAGTCTTGTGACTCAGTAAATGTCACCTCTCACTCAATAAAGGCCATCTGACCCTGGGTACGGAAGTCCCTAGCATGAGCATGTCTGGCTAAGGGGCGGTTACTCTGCACTCCGAGCTGTGTCCCTCTGCTCCTATGGTGACTTTAGGTAAGGATTAGGCTGGAAGGGAGCAGAGCCCAAGAACCAGCCTGGCCAGGTTAATCTGCACTCTGGGGACAGGAAGTCCCATCCAGGAAAACAAAGCGTCCGAGGGTACCCAGGATGCGTCCCCTGTCACGGGAGGTCAGAGGAAGGACACTGCGGTACCTGAGGCCAGGCAGGGAAAGATGCCGAGGGCGTGCGTGTCGTCCACCCACTGGATCTTGAAGCCCTTCTCTCTGTGTGGGAAAAGAGGGCAGAGGTCAGGACCGCAAACAGCCCTGCCCGTTCCCCGAGAACCCCACAAGCCAGCTCCCTCCCACTCGCAGTCCCCAACCACTCCTCCTAGTGAGGGACACGTCCCAGCTTTCTGTGCAGAATCAAGGACCTGAGCTGCAGCCTCCCTCTGAAGGCCACACAGTTTGCTTCTGACAGAGACAGACGCCACTCCCAGTAAGTAGTATGTCGTGTGCACCCAATTCCCCAAGCTAAAGAAGCCAGACTCCGTGCCACGGAGGACAGGCCCCCTCCCCTACCCACACACACAGGCACTGTCACCCCAGCCAACGGTGTGGGCTCTGGAGGAGCAGACCAAAGGGGGTGTGTGATGGAAATAGGGAACGGGGACGGGAAAGCATCCCGACAGGCACAAGCTTCTCTGGGTCACCCACTCCACTCTGAGGAAGTCACCAGCCCCCCTCCCCAGCTTCAGCCACGCCTTCAGGGATAAAGAGAAGAAGCCACTTTGGCTTCCCCTGCTGAGATTGTTTGGGAAGCAAAGAGTTAGAAAAATGGGCCTTAGAGAAAGGGTGGTAAAAAGTCTGCGTCGTGAGAAAGGGAAGTGGAGGAAGGAAAACGAGAGAAAAAAGGAAAGCAGTGAGAACAGAGGCTCGAGCCAAAGGAATCTGGGGACGCAGAGAACAAAGGCCTCCTCTCTCTAGCGATCCCAGCCGACTGCCATCGCCACGCTGTTTCAGCCCGACCCCTGAGCTGCTCAAGCTCCCAGAAGAGTCCTACACAAAGCAAAGCTGGTCCTCGCCATCCTGGGACTCTGCAGGAGCTCCCCCTGGGCCTGGGAGGGTGAGCAAGAAAGCGGGCCAGAGCATGCTGCTGGGACAGCAGGACCAGGCTGAGGGCCTTGGAAATGTCTACAACCACACAAGCGGCTCTCCTCCTCCCACAGGTATGGCCAGCAGGCAGAACTGCTGAGGAGGATGGTGCACACAGCTGCACACCCATGAGCTGCCTGTCCTTCTAGGTCACGAGACATGGGGAGGGTGCAGACAAGTGTCCCGACAGCAAAGGGGTGTTCTAGCTCCTCTCCAGAAGCCAGCACCCTGCATGTGTACCCTGCTGATGTGCTGCAGGCACTCACTGGAACTCAGCAAACGTTGCCAGCAGGTCCTCTGTCTTGAGCGAGGGTTCAAAGCCGTAGATCTCCACCACGTGGCCCAAGTCCTTCTCTCCAGGCATCTCCTCCACAAAGGAGGACGTGTCCACATGGACCTTCTCCACCTCAATCTCCTTCTCCGTCAGGTTGTCTGTTATCTGTGGAGGGCAGACCCGTTAGCTGAGGGCCGAAAACTCACAAAACTACAACCAGGCACTGCAGGAGGAGGCCCAGGGAGGCAAGGTCTGGGTTGGGCCACCCGGCACCTTAAGGGAATGCACTCAACCTACTTGGGGGTTCACATCCTCCTCCAGACCTTAGGCCACATGCCCCTGATCCCACAGGGAAAGCTGGGGACCTACGACAGTGATGACTTGCCCAGTGTTATACAGGCAGTGAGAGCCGGAGTCAGCAAAGCGCGGGAGCTTTGCTTTCTTACTAACCACCTGATGGACCCAGGTCTGGTCCCCATTCCTCGTCCATAAAATACCAGCAAGACCCAGCTGTACCCCGCCCCCCCAACCTAACAGCAAAGCCAGTGTCCGGTCAGACCCATAAGACAGCGCTCCAGACAGAAGTCATTCCCAGGACCAACATTTTTGGGGTTCACAGTGTATTTGAGTTACACAATGAAACATGCCTGCAAGCACCCAGGTCTCTTGGTTTAGGTGTTTGTTCATCAAATCATTAGCAGGCTGCATGACAGATGTGTTGTGGCATACAGCTTATTGAGGGAGGGCCTCACCCCCACCCCACAAAGACAAAGGAAGATCGGACTGATAAAAATACTGACGACAAAAGGCCAAAACCAAGCTCACTGCCATGAGTCGATGCCGACTCGTGGTAAGCCTGCAGGACAGAACTGCCCCTGCGGGTTTCTGAGACCGTAACTCTTCACGGGAGAAGAAAGCCTCGTCTTTGCCCCGTGGGGTAGCCGTTGGTTTCAAACTGCCGACCTTCTTGTTAAGCAGCCCAACAATGTGTAAACAGTACCTCACCAGGGCTCCTCACGGGCGCAAAAGGCAGAAATAATGAAAACTGAAGAGAAAAAAACCCAAACCTCTTCAATTTAGGGCAGCACTGACTTAGCTCAGAGTCAGGGACAAATCCCCATTTGCTGTCCACAGGGACTACCTGAAGTACCACCCCAACCCAAAGCACCTTAAGAGCGGCTCCACACACGGTCTGTTGTATGTATATATGTATGTATGTATGTATGTATGTATGTAGCCTTGGGCTTTCTGGCTGTTCTTGTTCTTCGATGAGGGAGCTAAGACTTACAAAATAGAATTGATGTGTCTGTGGCCAATCAGCTCCTAAATCATTGGTTTGGGACCCGAATCCACCAACGTGTGCCTCGCCACTCGGTATCCTCAGTCTTTTCCTCCTCCACTGCACAAGTCCCGATTCCTGGCACGGTCCTCATGCCGCCCCCGCCCCATGAGTCCTAAGGGCCCTTCATCGCCCCACACCTGCCCTGCTCATCCCCGTCCACAGCCACCCCTCCCCACCCCGACCCTACCCCCCGTCCACCCACAGCTACATCCACCTCATTTCACCCTTCCCTTTTCCGGGCTTAAGCGCCTCATCACCTCCTGCAGCAGCTCACTGTAATCTTCCGCATCCTCCCGGCCGCTGCCTCGGTCTTCCTCGTCCAGCTCTTCTTCTTCCACCACCCCCACCGACACGCTCTTCTCCGGCGGGCTCGCATTCCCCTCTGCCGCGGAGATCTGCAGGCCGGCCCCGAGCAGCGCGGCCACCTCCAGCCCATCTCCTTCCCCTGGGTGACTCTCAGGGCACGGGGCCTCAGTGCCGCCTGGGTCGGGCAGTGGCACACTCTCCCCACTGTGGCCTCGGCCCTGTAGGTCCTCTGCTGCCTGGGTCACCGGCCCAGGGAGTCCCTGATTGCAGTTGGGGTCGCCAGCACCAGCATCGCCAGGCTCTTCCGGGGCGCTGTCAGCCTCTCCCGGGGCGCTGTCAGCCTCTCCCTTGAGCTCCGGTGAAGCGAGCTGTACGCCTCCTTCCTGTCTGCGCAGCCCACGGGGCACATACAAAGCCTGGTCCGCCTTTCGTCCGCGATGCCACCGGCCAGCCCGCATCCCTCGAGGAGCAGCAGCCGCCCCCTGGTTTGAGTTGGGCCGAGGACCACGGTACTTGCCAGGGTGGGAAGCTGGGGGGCGGCATGGGCCTGGGAGGCCGTCTGAATTGGGCAGCCTGGAGGAGGAAGAGGAGCGAGTGGGAGGAGCAAATCGGAATGCTGTTCAGGTCAGGGAACCTGGCTCCCTGGAGACGCCTCTTGTTTAGGTGTGTAGCTCTCAAAACAGCCCAAAGGACCCGAGAAAGCCAGTGTCCTGGAGGCTGCAGGCCACCTCTTAGTCTGGGTCCAGAGCAGTCAGTTCTCCCTGCCCACCTCCCTGGCTTATAAAGGGAATCCAACCCCACTGCCATCCAGGTGATTCCAGCTCAGACTGACCCTACCTAGGTTTCCTGGGCTGTAAAACTTTATGGGAGCAGACAGTCTCATCATTCTCCCAAGGAGGGACTGGTGGGCTTGAACCACCTACCTTGTGGCTAACAGCCCAATGCTTCCCCAACAGTACCACCTGAAAGGCTCCTCACAAACTGAGTTGGAGAGAGCCACATTTCTAGTTACTCATCAGGCTTGTACTTAAGAGACTGTGTCATTAGAAAAATCCATAACTTTCAACCCCAGGATCAGAGCCATCCCGAGAAGATGCTCACCCTGCAAGGCCCACATGGAAGGCAAGACGGCAGAGGGTCAACCCCTCGGCTGCTCTCACTCCCCATCTCTCTGCGCTCAAGCTCCCTGGCAGGGACACTGGGCGGACACACACTTCTTGCTTCATTTCTGTCTGTCTGTCTGCCTGTGTCTCTCTTCTGCTCATGGTACCTAGTTGAATGTGAGCCAGTGCGTGCCACAAGCAAGGCACACCTACTCCCAAGGCAGCTCCAGGCTGACTGCCAGCAACTGGGGCTGGGGCTACACACAGCACCCCCACGGGGCCCCAGCCAGCAAGCTTGTCCCTCCAGGCGAGCTGACCAGCTGACCCCAATCAAGGAAGGGGTGGTAGGAGATGTAGGATACACACCTGATGTCCAGGTGACAGATGACCGTCCTCCTCCTCCAGCCCTCCCCAACAGAGAAGCTGCTCAAGAGGTCAAAAGTCTCGGCTGTTCTGTGGATCAGGTACCGGAGGCGACTGGAGAGTGGGGGGAAAAGAAGTATCCTAGGAAGGAACCGGAATGAGTGCTGAGCAAGGGCGACAGGCCAGCCCCTAGGGCCCACCCCCTGCCAAATCCACCCCCGGGTGAAGGATGACTTAGCCCTGGGCTCCTTTTACGTGTTTGGGCCCCAGACCACCTCCAAAGGGCCTGCGCTTAGAGACTACCACAGTCAGGGACTGAGCCCCTTCTGTCGCCAGGTGACTGTCACATAGCCCTTCAACACCATGACTCAGTATTTTATTCGTGAGAGAAGAAAGGCCTCGAGGCTTGAGGGATGATATGAACCCGCCTGAAGTTAGAGTAAATTCTGGAACCTTGCTTGGAGGGGAGGTGGGTCTGATTCCAAAGCCGACCCTGTATGTCCTTCCCACGACTTCACATTGAGAACTCTCAAGGCAAGGAAAGATGCGAGGCCACGGAAAAACGGTTACCAAGACGACAGGCCAAGGTCTGCACCGGCGATGCAGGCAGTTACGAAGGGGTGGGGGTGGGGGGTAGGGGGTTGAGGGGTGTCCATGGGCGCACCCTTCCTAGCAGCAAAGCGGGCGGGGGGCAATCCCTCCGTCACCCGCCCAGCCGCTTACTTGGATAGCTGCTTCTGCAGCAGGAAGCGGTCCAGCTCCTCCTGAATGCGGTGGACAAAGTCATTTTCGGCCGCGGAGAGGAAGACCCCGTCCAAGCAAAGAAGGGCCAGGGTGCCGGTGGGAGAGCCTGCGGGGAGAGGGGGCAGAGCTCAGGACCCGCGCCCGGACCTCGGTCCACCCGCAGGCCGCCGCAGCCCAAGCGGCCTAATGTATTCTTGAACCCGTGAGGACTCGGGCTCCAGGAGGGGAAGTGACGTGCCCCCGCCGCCCGCTCCCCACCCCGCTCTAC
>NW_022103906.1:22550715-22557511 GCF_000313985.2 Echinops telfairi
GCCCGGCCCGTGGTGCCGCAGCGCCCCGACGCGGCCCGGGGGAGGCATGGCAGGGGCGCCTCTGCCACTGGCGAGGGGATGTTCTCCCAACTCTGCCGTCGGGGACCCCAGAGGGCAGGGTCGAGCCGCGCCCCGTGGGTGTCTGAGACCCTAACTCTTGACAGAGGAGAAAGCCTGGTGGTTCCCGACGTGTGACCCACTGAGCGCTGGGGCGCCTAGGGAATGTTCTGGTTATCTGCTATTGGGCAATGCCACCTGTTACTTACGCCCTGCAATATGACAACGTATTTTATTCATGAGAAAATGGCGATGTGGGAAGATGACATGACTTCCCAAAAGTCACAAAGCTGGGAAATCGTGGATTGTAACTCTGAGGGGCTTGGACCTGCTCTATACTCCACCACCACCACCCCCCACACACACCCGGATCTGACCCCATGACAGCCGATCCTGTCCTAAGATCGATTACAGTAAATTCAACAAATGCTTTTAAGTAGCAACTATATGCTACCGTTTCCCCGAAAGTAAGGCATCCCTTAAAATAAGACCTACTTACAGTTTTGCCTCTCACTGAAATATAAGGCATCCCCAAAAAAATAAGACCTCCTCGAAAATAAGGCCCCCCAAAGCTACCATAATTCTGGACTCTGGACCGTAGCACCGGGCACCGCTGCACAGCTCACTGTTGGCCGCAGCGCAGCCGGAGCAGACAGGAAGTGCGAGGTCTCTTTTAATAAAACAATAAACAATAAATGTGTACCGTATTCTTCTTCACGGAAAAATAAGACATCCCCTGAAAATAAGGCCTAGCGCATCTTTGGGAGCAAAAATTAATATAAGACACTGTCTTATTTTCCGGGAAACAGGGCCATCCGGTTTTCCTCCCTGGTGCCATAAGAGTAAGAAGCACTTTTGTCTATTTCTGTCCTCCCTTCTCTTCCTGATAGATCCTGAAAGAGAGGTCAACGGCATAGGCAGGGGTCACGGACAAGGTGCATGAACACTATGGGTAAGCAGCACAGTGATTTTCAGGGTAACAAATTACACCCGCTCCACTCAGAAATCACCCTAGCACCTCCCTTTAGCAGAGCTTGAAATCCTTACTATCAGCTAGCCCTTGGAATCGGTATTACAGTCTAGGAGAAAACCCTACTGCCATCGATTGGATTCTGACTCCTCTGTTCCCTGAAAAATTTAACTGTAAGCTCCTGGTCATCGTGGAGCCAAAAACCCCCAGTAAAGCGGGACCCTGAACTAAAAGCCCCTAAGAGACATGTTTTGGTACCAAGTGAATCTCTGAGAGAGCCTACAGTAAGGTCTCAGCAGGGTGAGAGGGCCTAACTGAGAGAAGAGACCTAGGAAGGGAGAAGTTAAGAGAAATCAGGTGTATTTGGCCCTCTGACGTTTTCCCCCAGAACAAACGATGGTGGTGCTATACCACAGTAAACAAACAAACAAAACGTTCCCAGATACCCACCAGAAAAATTAACAGGACCAAAAATAAAGCCAAGGAGCCCTAGTGGGGCAATGGGTCTGCTTAGCCAAAAGGTGGGCAGTTCAAACCCACCTGTGGCTCAGCAGGAGAAAAGGCCTGACCCTCTACCTCCATAAAGATTACCGCCTAGGAAACCCTAAGGGGCAGTTCTATTCTGTCACATAGGGTCATTAAGGAAACCCAATAACAACCAAATAGAGGCAAAGCCAAGAGCAAAGAGACTGAGGAGCCCAGTGATGAGTCTTTTCAGGGCGCGGTCCTGAGGAGAACCCCTGAAGAGACGACAGGCTCTCACCTCTCCACCTAGATCCAGCTCCGGAAGCTGGGCTCATCATAAGCACACTTCTGAAAAGTAAAGGGAAATAAAAACCCCAGAAAAACAAAGAGAAAGAATATCTTACTGCTAGAATTCTCACCTGAGACCATGAGGCCAACTTTTTTTTTTTGAGTGTTGAGAATAGGAACCGTCAAGCAGAATTAGATATCTGGTGAAAATGACCTTCACAATTGAATGGAAATAAATGCATTCGTGGATGAAGGAAAACAAAAAGAACCGGTCACCATTTCTCTTAGTCTACAAGAGCAGCTAAAGGAAATGGAGGAGAAACAATAAAAGAAAGCACCTTAGACTATCTGGAAGGAAGAAGGATACGGTAGGAAAATCTGGGTCAATCCAGTCGATTTCCCATCTTTCTTTGGGTCTTCTAGATTACGCTTGGCTATTGAAACAAAAAAGTACAGCAGTCTGGTATGGTTCAAAATGTACGTAGAAGAAATATTTAAGGTAATTGCAACATAGATGGGACACGAAAGAGGAATATAAAAGTTCTGTCATTCATACATATCAATACACCAGTAGTTTGTGATAAGTTACATGATGCCCAGACTCACCACTGAAAAAAAGCTATGCTCAGAAAAACACTATATATAAATTGAAAAGAAAGGTTTTAAATGTCCAAGTAAACCACAACATGCAGGAAAAGAAAAGAGAAAGAAATCACAGAGGGCATAAATTTTAAAAATTAAGCAGCAGAATTTCACATTTTTCTCTCAATAAGTGATTGATGGGTTCATACCATCAACCTTTATGGTTACCAGCTGCATACTTAACTACTGCCCCTTAGATATGCCCTAACATAGCTAAAATGATATTAAGCATAAATGGTCTAATGACATCAATTAAAACACAAGAGGTTGAAAGTCCATGATTGAACTATGTGCTATTTATAGGAAATTCACTTCAAACATTAACAATATGGGCCGATTGAAAGTAAAAGAATGAAATTTATATATATATATGTCATACAAACACTGATCAAAGAAAAGTGATTGGCTAATTGTAGTCTTAGGATAAAGTAGATAAAAGATAAAGTCTTAGGATAAAGAAAGAGCAAAAGAAATTAACTGAGACAGACTTTCTTCAATAATAGAGGGTCGGAACCAGTTGGTAACTCCTCAGTTAAGTTAGGAATATATTTTTTGACTGAGGTTTTTCTGTGTTTTTGTTATTGGGTTTTTGTTTTTTTGCTTTTGCTGTGGTAAGTTTTTCTGCATATGAAATCCAGAGTAGGTAAGTCTGTAGAGACAGCCACTGGATTAATAGTTTCTTGGGGCTGTGGGGAAGGGGGAGCTCAGAGTAAGTACAAGAGAAAAAGCAAATGGTCTACAATGGATGGTCGTGATGATTGCCCAACTCTTTCCATATGCTCAAACTATTGTATGATATGTGAATCATATGTCAACAAAACAGTTGAAATATTTCGAAATAATACTAAAGGGCCAGCCCACTGTGAGGACAGAGCGGCTCTAACTACGCATGCACCAAACAGCGAAGCTGTAAAATACATGAAGCAAAACTCAGCACTGAACAGAGAAATCAACGAATCCACAAGGACAGTTGGCAACTCTAACACCCCTTTCTCAGCAATGGAAGGGATTAGACAGAAACTCACAAAGATACAAAAGAACTCCAATTCCATCAACCAACAGGATCTGATCAACATGTATAGAACCCCCGGCCCAACCACAGCAGATGACCCGCTCCCTACAAGTTCCCAGAGAACACACCATGACAGTCCACATCCTAGGCCACAGAAGAAGGCCTGGCAGATTAAAACAAATAAGATCCATAGCCTATGCTTTCCAACTACAACGAAATAAAACTAGAAACCAATAGCAGAAAGGGAACAATAAAACCTCCTAAGACTTGGTAATATGCTAACTAACATATTTCTAAATAATATTTTCTAAGTTCTATTGATCAAAGAGGAAATCTAAAAGGAATTTTTTTTTGATGGGGGGAAGAAAATTGAGTAAAAGCCACATAGGGTTTCTCCATTATTTCCTACAAATGTATATGAACCTACAGTTATCTCAATAAAAATTTCAATCCAAGAAAAAAAAAAAAGTCAAATACATCAAATTTATAAATGCAGTTAAAAATGGAAACAAATGTTTAAGGT
Source organism: Echinops telfairi (assembly GCF_000313985.2). Lineage (NCBI taxonomy): Eukaryota > Metazoa > Chordata > Mammalia > Afrosoricida > Tenrecidae > Echinops > Echinops telfairi. Next base: position 22,554,673 of record NW_022103906.1, read on the forward strand.
AACTTTGTTCTATCAATGTGCATTTATTATAGCTGTTCTTCTATATAAAGTGTTAAGTAAATAAATAAAATAATATTCATAAATGTAAAATAAGTTTAATGAAAACCAGATTAGATTTATTTTTAGAAACAAAAATCTTGAACTCTAAATAACAGTAAGGTTTTTTTGTGAATAATCCCTCTCACACATCGGACACTCTATATAAAACTATATAGAGCTCAGAGCAAAAGCCAAAGAACTTATAGCGGTTAAAAATATGAAAGTCAAAAATATTTATATATATATAAATGAAAAATAAAATAAAATAAAAATTTTGGAAAAAAAAATGATAAAGGACACATTAAACTGGAAATATATATATATATATATATATATATGTTGGAGGCTTGAGCTGATGAGGGATAATTAATATACTTGAGGAAGAAAACAAAAGCATTGGAATAAAAATAAAATACCATCATATTTTCTTGACACAAGACAAAGAGAATTTGCCCATTAAAGGAGCTTACTCTGCCAGAAAAATACGAATAAGTAAAAGCCACCAACACTGATGAAGATCACTGTGAAATTATTTTCTCTAGGGGCCCAAAAAAAGGACAAGCAGTTTAAAGATTTTGCTTAGCACCTCGTGTGCCAGGAGAAAATGGACTGTCGAATTTTAGAGGGGAAATGTGATGGCCCCCAAATTCTATGAGCTGAGATGGCAACGGGAAGAAGTTCTCCAGGGTGAAAGTCTTCCAGAGTGGCGGGTCATAGGGAATTCTGCTGAAGGAGGCAAGGCCCTGGCTTGTGACACTCCAGGAGGCTGGTGACACTGTCAGGGACAGCTTGTCATCTACACCGCACAGCTTGCCTCTCGGGGCTTGGGGCAACTCCACAGAAAACAGAAATGGTTTCCTCTAATGGCCTACTCAATCTATTACAGAATAGATGGCCCGGACTAGCCTCTTTGACCGCCTCCTTATTTAGAAAACCCCCTTAGTTCCAGAATATGAAATTTGCTCTTCCCTAGATGGCCCTTTCTCCTTTCTTTCTCACTCCCCTGTTTCTTTTAAAACCACACCCCTTTCTGCTGCCTTTGGTCAGTGAGGAGCAAGCAGCCAACAACTTCTTCTCTGGTAAGTTTGCGAGTTAGTTATTCAACGTATTCAATGTTTCTGAGGGAAGCATCCGCCCTCATTCTCCGACCTGCATCCACGCAGCCAAAAAAGGGCTGAAAATAAGTGGCCCGACCTGGGATGTCCAAAGAGCAAAGACCTGGTGATGAGCCACGTATTTAGACATTCGATGGATGGAGATGGACACAGCCATGTGAAAAATGACAGACACAAAGACATTTTGAAAAGAGAGCTCTATAACATAAAAATGCCATTTTGCTTGGTGGGGGTGGTGGGGGTTGATCACAGTATCTCAGAACAAGAACCCTAGAGCACATTCCAAGTGTGGGGGGAGGAAAGAGGGCATGCAGTCCAGGCCAAGCCAATAAGGAGTTGAAGCTGGGGAGGTTGGTTAATAAAGAAATATAAGGGGGAAATGGCCAAAAATTACCCACAAACGTAGTGGTAAGAGTTAATTAACATCAAGCAAAACTGTTGTAATGAAACCATGAAATGGGTTGAAATTTCACTGTTTTACAAACCTTAAAATTCATTTAAAAACATAACTACCATATATAGTCGAGTATAAGCCAACCCAAATATTAGCCAAGGCACCTAATTTTACCACAAAAACTGCATTAAAAATGTGCTGAAAAGCTCAGCTTGTACACAAGTACCTATGGTAGATGTTTTGTTTTTATTTTCTTTTTGCCAAACTCACAACTAGAGCAAAGAAACTTTAAGCATTGAAAATAAAATAACTGGCAACCACTTGCTCAGTTCTACACGAATTCAGCTAAGAGTCAAAATTAAGCAATCAAAACACCACACTGTGTTTCATAAAGAAGCACTAAAAAAACAAACTTACTGCGATGCGGTCAACGCTATAGGGCAGAGTAGAATTGCCCCTGTGGGATTGATTGTCTGACTGTGCAGCCACAACTCATACATAACCCACTAAAAGTCATCAGGGCTCGAAGCATGAGAAGAGCCAGGTTAAATCCAGAACAGGGCAAAGATACCCATTAGCACTTCTACTATTTAACATTTGTCTATAAGTAATAGCGAGTCAGCAGAATAAATAAAAACCAAAAAAGGTGCGCTCTAATTGTCATTGTTTGCAGAATGTATTTTTGTTTAACCTAAATGTTCAAGATAATTGACTGCTCTTATCAGCAAGAATTGTTTCCAGAAATGAAGGGCCATCTGGAGCAGAGGAAATGGAAGTGAAGAGGAAGAGGGCAGAGAGAGGCAGTGATGGGGCAAAGGCTGTTGAGAATGGGCAGATGGAGTGAAGGAAAATTCAGGAAAAGGGGAGAGGTAGGAGAGTGGAGCAGCCAGAAGAAGGGAGTGGGAAATCCAAGGGCAGCACCACTCTACCTGGGTAGCCACTGATGCTTTTGTTGTCTCTCAGTTCCCTGGAGACCAACTGCCTAAGCCAGATTCCAGCTACCTAGTTCCACCTACCATTCTTAAAGGGCCAGCATAATGGGAACCAAGACCCAGTGAAGAGGGTCCCCAGTGGATTGTGGGGTTCAGGCCTAACCTCTCAGTCATAAGACTCCTACCAGGGACTCCTTATGGTGTGTTAGGCAGGGTTCTCTAGAGAAACGAAACCAGGGCATAACTTATGATTTTAGAGAGATAGATAGGTAGGTAGGTAGGTAGGTAGGTAGGTAGGTAGGTAGGTAGGTAGATAGATAGATAGATAGATAGATAGATAGATAGATAGATAGATAGAT
>NW_022103906.1:22557845-22564912 GCF_000313985.2 Echinops telfairi
GGATATAGAATGCAAGCAATGCAAGGCAACAGAATACACCAGCCTTAAGCTCTAGCAATGTACACACCAGCAATTAGCAACATGATCTACAATTGGCCTGGCCCACAGATAGTGTAGCTCACAGGTTGAGGCAGAGGACTAGCTACAGCAACAGCCTGCATGCTCCAGCATGCTCTGATCACCAAAGAGCAAGAGAGAGGGGAGTGGGCCTTGCAGAGTTATCTCGTTGCCCTCCAATCAAACTGCAACCTGATTGATCCCACATGTTCCTATTGGCCAGGTTGGCACAATAAACCTACCTATTGCATAAGGGGATAGGACTTTGTTGATATTTAGACACCTATCCCCAAACCCTCTGTTGAGATTCGAAAGGTCAGCAGTTTGAAACCACCAGCTGCCCGAGGGCGAAAGACTTTCTACTCCCGTAAACAGTTATAATCTTGGAAACTCAGAGGGGCAGTTTTACCCTGTCCTATCTGGTCACCATGAGCCGCACTGGCAGTGAGAGAGTGAGAGATCTCTAAGCCCAGACTTTTTTTCCTTAACTCAAAGATCACCTCCTCACAGCTTGTTGAGTGTAAGGGGAAAAGGGGAAAACAGATATTAAGAGTCATATAGCACACGAAGTGCACATGTAAAAAAGTTCAGTGGAGACAAAAAACCATGATATTAAATTCATCTCATCTATTACTTTAAGGACACCATAGAAAAAATATTGAAAGAAGACACAGTAAATTGCGGGTCATCTTTAGATGCTATGACTATGGATTATTTCCTTCCTCAGAGTTTTAGAGTTCTCAACAAAACCTTCTACTGTTAGGGATTGGATCGTATCACGTCTCCCCTCAGACATGTGCTGTAGATCCGAACCCCTGGGCTGGGTGGAACGGGAGAAAGACTGGACTCTCTACTCCCGTAAACAGTTACCGTCTTGGAAATCCACAGGGGGGCTAGCTATAAGTCATCATTGACTCCATGGCAGTGAATTTGAGTTGAAACTGTGTGGAATTCCAATTTTTTTTTTTGGCGGGGAAGCGGGGCGGGGCAGGATTTCTGGGTCATACTAAGAAAGCCCTATCAGTGTAGGGTACATCTCTAGTGGATCACTCTTTGAAAATGTATTTCACTTTTATTGTTGAGAACGTACACAACAGAACACACAACAATTCACCAGCTCCTACACATGCCATTCAGCGGCATCGATTACATTCTTGAAGTTGCATATCCATTCTCCTCCTCTGAGTTTTTCTACCCCTGTGAACATGAACTCGCTCCCCCACAAGTTTCCTATCTGATCTTTCCTATTTTTAAAAATCATTTTATTGGGAGCTCATGAAACTCTTATCACAATCCATACATCCATCCATTGTGTCAAGCGCATTTGTACATTTGTTGTCATTATCATTCTCAAAACATTTGCTTTCTACTTGAGCCCTTGGTATCAGCTTTTCATTTTCCCCTCCCTTCCCAACACCCTCCCCCACGAACACTTGATAATTTATGAATTATTATTATTTTGTCATGTCTTACACTGCCCAATGTCTCTTTTCACCCACTTTTCTGCTGTCTGTCCCCCAGGGAGGAGGTTACATGTAGATCCTTACAATCGGTTCCCCCTTTCTACCGCACCTTCCCCTTACCTTCCTGGTATTGCCACTCTCACCACTGGTCCTCAAGGGATCACCTATCCTTGATTCCCTGCGTTTCTAGTTCCTATCTGTACCAGTGTACATGCTCTGGTCTAGCAGAATTTGTAAGGTAGAATTAGAATCATGATAGTTGGGGGGAGGAAGCATTAAAGAACTAGAGGAAAGTTGTATGTTTCATCGTTGCTATACTGCACCCTGATTGGCTCATCTCTTCCCTGACCCTTCTGTCAGGGGATGTCCAAATGCCTACAGATGGGCTTTGAGGCACTCTGCACTCCCCCTCATTAACAATGATAGGATATTTTGTTCTTTGATACCTGATACCTGATCCCATCGACACCTCGTGATCACGCAGGCTGGTGTGCTTCTTCTATGTAGGTTTTATTGCTTCTCAGCTAGATGGCCGCTTGTTTATCATCAAGCCTTTAAGACCCCAGACACTATATCTTTTGATAGCCAGGTACCATCAGCTTTCGTCACCACATTTCCTTATGCATCTGCTCTTTCTTCAGCAATCACGTCGGGAGGGTGAGCATCATGGAATGCCAGTTTAATAGAACAAAGTGTTCTTCCGTTGAGGGATTACTTGAGTAGAGGCCCAATGTCCATCTGCTACCTTAATACTAAACCTATAAATATATGCACATAGAACTATTTCCCCATTGTCATATATAAATATATTTACATATGCACATGTCTGTATTTAGACCTCTATAAATGCCCTTTGCCTCCTAGCTCTTTCCTCTATTTCCTTTTACTTTCCTTTTGTCCCACTATCATGCTCAACCTTCTTTGGGTTTCAGTAATTCCTCTCGGTTACATTACTCTAGATCAAGCCCTACCAGGCCTTCTACACCCTCCTCGCCATCAATTTTGGATCACTTGTTGTTCCCTTGTCCCTGGGTTTGTTAACACCACTACCTTTCCCCCACCTTCCCCTCTCCCATGTCCTTCCGGAACTGTAGGTCCCGTTGTTTTCTCCTCCAGATTGGTTTCACTGGGGTCTGAGTTTGAGGGCTCGCTCTGCCTTTTATGAGCTGTGTGACCTTGGACACGTTTCTTAATTAAGTTCCCTGTTCTTCCATAGCCTCATCCATATAATGGTGCTGATAAGAGCCCTACCAAGGAGCCCTGGCAGCACCAGTAGTGAAGCCCGCGGTTGGTAACTGAAGGGTTGGCGGTTCAGTGGGCACAAGGCCTGGCAGTCTGCTTCAGTCAAGAACATCATCAAGAAAACCCTAGAGGTATCCACTGGCCATTAGGGTGGCTCAGGGGCTGGCATCGTGGACTGTCAGATCTCTGCTAGCCCTTGAAAGTCCTTACATACTTCGTTGTTTACAAACCCAGCCCCTTTCTGGTAAGTTCTGAATCACGATGCCTGGAATTTAGGCATTAGAGAAAGGTATAGCATGAGCCCTGCCTCTAGGGCAGCAGTTCTCAACCTGTGGGTCTCAACCCCTTTGGGGGTCGAATGACCCTTTCACAGGTCACCTAAGACCATCAGAAAACACATATCTTAGGAACCAAGACACAGCTCCTCTATCTGCCTCCAGGAGGGTCTGCCCACATGCAGACACGTCCACATATGAGTACCCAGGGTGAAGACTATTACCCATGCTACACCATGCTTCAAGACAAAATTTCATTCATTTGTCATTAGAAATAAATATTTCACAATATATAATGCATATTGTTTTGTGATGAATCACTATGCTTTAATTATGTTCAATTTGTAACAATGAAAATATATCCTGCATATCAGATATTTACATGACAATTTATAACAGTAGCCAGATGGCAGTTATGAAGTAGCAATGGACATAATGTTATGGTTGGGGGCCACCCCAACATGAGGAACTGCATGAAAGGGTCCCGGCATTAGGAAGCTTGAGAACCACTGCTCTAGGGGCTTTTTGTCTGGACCAGAGGAGAAGACGTCAAGCCATGCCTACTGTGAGATAACAGGAGCCCTGGTGGTACAGTGGGTTACCTGTTGGGCTGTAAACCACAAGGTCAGCAGTTTGAAGCCACCAGCTACCCCTTCGGAGGAAGATGGGGTTTTCAGGTCCTGTAAAGATTTATCCTCTTGGAGACTCTCAGGGGCTGTTATATTCAGACCTATGGAGTCCCTATGATTTAGCATCAACTCGATGGCAGTGAGTTTGGTTGGCTTTTTTGTTTTTATTTGTTGTTGTTGGTGGTGGGATCACAGGGATAAGCTAGGCCATACTGAAAATGGTCAGACAGGAAACAGGCAGGAGCTGGGGTAAGGTGCCGGTGAGAGAGAGGGGGTGGTGATTAGGGAAGGCTTCTGAGAAGTGGAGCCTGAGCTGGGCCTTAAAGAATGTGAACTCCAAGCCCCCAGCAACCCTGGGGGTTTTAATCCACCTTAGGCTCCAAAGTCGGTTCTCCTTATGAGATTCTTCAATGATAAAAATGCCCTCCTGGACCCTCAGGCCCTGTTGCAAGGGGTGGCGGAGGAGCTGGGATGCAGGGAGAGCAGATGGGTGGATGGGGGTGGGGGCCTTCAGACCCTCCACGGCCAACAAGCTCCCTGTTTTCCAGGGCGGCCCCTTGCCATCTGCTTTCACCTACCAAGAGCCAACCTCACAGCTCCCTCACCACCACCCACCACGCCTCCAGGCCTAAGCCAAAAGGCTCCACCTCCAGTAGCTGGGGGGCTCGTCCTACAGGGAAGGGCTTCCAGGAGAGCCCCTACCCAGATGGGGGGCTGGGCCTGGGAAAGTCCAGTTCCGTCTGTCCGGTCCCCTTGCGCAGTCAGACCCACAGACACAGGCCACAAAGAGGAAAGAAGATGGGGCCAACAAGCAGGCTTTGGATATGGGACTGAGCCTTCAGGAGAGAGTGGCCCAACCACTCAGGGAACATGTGCCAAACTCCAGAAGGGACAGTTTGGGGACCCACCACCTTCAGGATACCCGTCCTTTATGGAGCACTTGACTCTCTCAAAAGTTATGACCTGAATGCCTTTTGTGTCAGTCCGGGTAGACTAGAGAAACAAATCTGTAGAAACTCATATGTGTATAAGAGAGAGTTTTACTTAAAGGGTAATTGTACATTAAGAAAGCATCCCAGCCCAGTCCAGTCCAAGCCCATAAGTCCGATGTTAGCCCACATGTCCGATACTAATCTATAAAGTCCTCTTCAGACTCATGAAACACATGCAATGATGCTGAATGCAGGAGGATCACAGGCCAGTGGGTTGGAAGTCTTGTGGATCCAGTGGTGTTATAAGCATCTTCGCACTGGCAGGCATCTCTGCGTGGCTTCTCCAGCTTCAGAGGTCTGGTTGCATCAGGGTAGGTCCATGTGGCTTCTCCAGCTCCCAGGGTGTAGCACCATGCATCTTGTCAGTAGAGCATCTCCAAGGGAGTGAGCTGAGAGAGGTGTATCCCGCCTCCAAGGAGGACATACCGGATTTCCCAGAATTCTCAGGAGAAGGCCATGCCCACACAGAAGCCTCATTGGTTATATCTTGATTGACAGGCCAGACTCTACCCCTTCACTCCTAATCCTCAAATTGCCACCAGATTATGTAACTTCCATGCCTTTCAACAGGCATTTACTATTTCTTTTCAGACTGTCAATGTATCTATCCATCCCTTTGGGGTAGGAGAAACAAAATAATTCATTCTTTTGGACACACCCCCCCACACACACACACAAGAACCACATTCTGAAGGGGCAAATGCTTTGCCTCGGATCCCCCACCCAGGTGCCGACAGAACCAGAACCCAGCTCTGCTGTCTGCTGGTAGCACCGTTCACACTGGCTCCTCCCTGGACAGTCAAGCCAAACAACCACCACCCCGAAGCAAACCCCTGCCATCACGTTGCTGCTGGCTCATGGAGACCCTACAGGGCAGAGTGGACCTGCCCTGTGGGCTTCTGAGACTGTAACTCTTTATGGAAGTAGAAAACCTCCTCTTTCTCCCGAGGGGTGGCTGGTGCTTTCAAACTGCTGACCTTGCAGTTTAACCACTAGGCCACCAAGGCTCCCAGGCAGCCTGCCCCAATTTCTCCTCAGTGAGACTGAGAGTAGCTGCCAACATCCACCCCCCACAGTGACGGCAACCGTGCAGCCCTCCCCCCGTGGGACAACAACCAGGGCCAGATTGGGGACATGCAATTCTATTTTATACCAGAAAGAGGAACCCCTTGCATAAAGAAGGAAGCATGTCCTAAGCAGCTTTCTAAAAGAGTGACAACTGCAGGCTTTCCATCCCCATTGCCCCTCCTTCCGTTTTCCCAAAGAGCGTAAGACTGAGAGCGTGAGGACTGTCGTCTGGCCCTGCTCCCCAGGTGGCAGAGAAAGGTCATTTCATCCGCAACGTCTGTCACAGAACGGTGCTTCTATCTTCTCCTCAGGTTCTCCTGGTCCACTCACAGCCACTCCAAGGCCTCCTGCCCCAGCAGCCCCCACAACCCACTGTAACTGCCTTGTTATCTCATTCCCAGAAGTTAGTCTGTTCACACAAAAAACACAAACAGACTCACTGCCATCGAGTCGATGCTGACTCATCGTGACCCTATAGGACAGGGTAAACAGAACTGCCTCTGTGAGTTTCTCTCTGTGTGTTTATGGGTGTAGAAACCCTAGTCTTTCTCCTATGGAGGGACTGATGGTTTCAAACTGCTGACCTTGAGGATTGCAGCCCAGCATGGGACCACTATGCTACCAGGGCTCCTGGCTAGTCTGTTGAGTTGAATTCTAACGAGTACTAGTCAATAGACCAAAACCCATTGCCAACAGGTTGATTCTCACTAGTAAGAGGCTTTACAAGGCTATCAGTCTTTAGAGGAGCAGACAGCCTCGTCTTTCTCCCACAGAGCTGATGGCGGGTTCAAACTGCTTACTCTGCAGCTTCAGCCTGGCATGTATCCACTACACCACCAGCGCTCTGGAGTGGCCGCGGCAGACCTGTGCTAGGCCCAAATGCCTTAGAGGTACCCAGTGGGCCAAGAGCCATGTGCCTGGAGTGGCGCTTTGCAGGGCATCACCAGCAGAGCCACCAGGAGGCCAGAGGCTGCCTGAGAGGAAACGGGATGACCCCTGAATGCAGGGGGGCAGCCAGGTGCAAACTGCTGAACACACACACCTGGGCCCAAGGCCATGCCTCTTCGTCGCTGGCAGGCACTCTGCGGGGCTGGGGGAGCTCCTGGAGGAGAGTTCAGGGGCTCCCTCGCAGGGTTAGAATACAGGCCCGGCTCAAGAAGACCTTCTTCTCCCGCAAGGTGGGTTCTTCTCTCTCAACAAGACACACCCATCGGAGGAGGGGCGCACGTTCTTGCAGGCACCCACACACAGAACAAGACGCCCTGGTTTCATCCAGCGAGGAAGCGAGCCTTTTCCAGCCAGGAGCTCTACCGGGCAGGTGGGACGAGCCGTGCTCCAGGG
>NW_022103906.1:22566363-22595011 GCF_000313985.2 Echinops telfairi
CGGACAGGGCAAGATATGACAAAATAATAATTTATAAATTATCAAGGGCTCATGAGGGAGGGCGGAGCAGGGAGGGAGGGGAAAATATGAGGACCTGATGCTGGGGGCGTAAGTGGAGAGCAAATGTTTTGAGAATGATGAGGGCAATGAATGTACAAATGTGCTTTATACAATTGATGTATGTATGGATTGTGAGAAAAGTTGTATGAGCCCGTAATAAAACGACAAAAAAAAAAAAACCCCAAAACTCGTTACCATGGTATGGATGCTGACTCCCAGCCACCTTATACGGCAGACTAGAACTGCCCCTGTGAGTTTGAGACTGTAACGCTTTGCAGGAGTACAAAACCCTGTCTTTGGCTCCATGGGGCACCTGGTGTTTTCAAACTGCTGCTGACTTTTTGGTTAGCAGCCCAATGCCCAAGCACGAGGCCACCAGGGCTCCCTTTGACAGGGGATACTGAGGGCAACATTCTAGAACTGACTGCCAGACTAACCAATGCTTTTTTAGCCAATTTTTTCCCCCCTCTCCTATCCTACCTCTTTCCTTTCCTTGATAACCCCTAACCTTCTACCCCCAACTCTTGGCTAGAATCTTCACTGATGGAGATCACCAGACTTTCCCCCAAGGAGTCAACGGACGGTTCTGACCTCCCAACCTGTCCATTAATTAGCAGGGCCCCTTACATACCCAATAAATGGTACCATTTGTTCGTTTGGTTATTGCCTTGAAATAAGAGCCACAGTTCGAGTTCGAGATTGGGCCTTCTGCTCCTGACCCCCACATTCTCACTGTAACCGTTTGTCAGGTACTGCTCACTCACAGGCACCCTATGTATAACGGGACAAAACATGACCCAAACCTGCACCAGGCTCACACGTTTCTATGAGAATACTGTTTCAGCTGTGTCAATCCATCTTGTCGGGGGTCTTCCACGTCTCTGTGGCCCTCCACCAAGCAGGAGGTCCTTCTCCAGGGACTGGTCTCTCCTGACAACATGTCCTGACGACAAGTATGTGAGATAAAGCATCGCCATCATTACCTCTAAGGATCATTTTGGCTGTACTTCTTCCAAGGCAGATTTGGGTTTTTTTGGCAGTCCATGGTACTTTCAATATTCTTTGCCAGCACCATGATTCAAATGCATGTGTTCTTGTATGGTCTTTCTTATTCAGTGTCCGACAGCTTAATGCCTTATTGTGGGGTACCAGCCCCCACAATCGAAGGGTGCAAAGGGCGGTTGTGTACCAGAGGGGTAAAACTAAACAAACATCAGACAAGATAAGGCATATGAATGCTCACCTCCAGGACGGCCACGATCTCAACAGCCAGGTCCACGCAGAAAGCCGAATACATTTTTGATCACCGCATATATATACAGTCAGGGATGTGCAAGCTCCCCCGATTACATCATAATGGGAAGGGGCTGTACAAGAGGCATACATCAGTCAGAGGGGGACAAGCTAGGGGTATACACACAATCAGAAGAGGCAGCACTAAGGGTACACATGTGACAAGGTAGGTGGAGCCTAGATTCAAGATGGCAGCCTAACCTTGGTCCTCCTTGAGTTGGCTTGACCTTGTCTCTGGGCTCTCCTTCAGGAAAACCATCCACTCTCCTTATCAGCAGGGAGTGGGCCCTACTTAGGGTGGGACAGACTACAGAGACTGATTGCTCTTTCTCTAGATGGCTGATGCCCTCAGGGAGCTAACCTCTAAGCAGCTGACCTCCAAGTGTACAGTCACCCACCGGCATACAATATGGGGGGCAACCTGGGGGAAAACCCTCTGCATCCCACACATTATTCCTCCATTGCTCTAACATTAACATCATGGAATTACCTTTCTAGCTTGTAAGTTTTTGGTGGCAGGAAAATCATCCAAAACTAGTTTCATCCTCTGATACATGAGAGGCACATCGCTGGGATTTGTTGTTTTACTTTTATGGGCTGAGAGTTCCAGTATAATATTTCAGATGGGTGAATTCCCTTCCTGCATGTTTAATCCAAATAAAGTTCTTTTGTTCTAGGCTTACCCATTGGGTAGTAACCCAAGACCAGTCTATATTCCTCAGATCCTGGCGTGTCCAAAAGTAAAGACCCTATAGGACAGAATAGAACAGCCCCTTGTGGGTTTCCCGGACTGAAAACCCGTTAGGGGAGTAGAAACGGGAGAAAGGCTTTCTACTTCCCGTCAAGAGTTAGTCTCAGAAACCCACAGGGACAGTTCTACCCTGTCCTGTAGGGTCACTAAGAGTTGGCATCGATTCTTTGGCAATGAGTTTGGTTTGGTTTTTCTTCCTCAGAACGGCTGGTAACAAGGTCGAATGGCTGACCTTGCAGTTAGCAGCTCAGAAGGTAACCCACTATACCACCAGGGATGGGGGATCCAAATGCCATTAGCTCCGGCTTGATTCATGCTGTAGTTCACGACAAACTTTGTCATAGAACCAAGGCCTGTCCTCCTCCTTCAGCGATCAATGGGCAGCCCACAGCTAGGCTTTTGTTTTTCTGCACACTTGACCTTCTTGCTAAAAAATACATGGAAAAAAGTTATCTCTATGATGGTCAGCAAAGCAGCAGTGTGTTAACCCTCATTGGCTTTCTTAACGAAGCGTACGTCATTGCAGAACTGACAGTCATGGGAAGCCAGCTTGCCAACCCGAAGGACTGACCACTGTGAAAGTCCGTGAAATTATTTGGTGTTCGAGAGTTAAGCGTTACCAATAGGCCGGTGTAACAAAAGGAATTCCAAACTGCTAGCCACCCGAACTTCACTTTCCTCATCAGTTGTACTGAGGCTTGTGGTCTGGGGGGTGGATGGCCTTGAATTGTTTTCTGTGCAGGGGTGGAAAAGGAACCACATTTACCTCGAGGGTAGCTTGCCACCTCAAAATGATAGGTATCATGAGAAAAGGTGTGCCATTCAAAAGTGAGGCTACCAAACTCAACCACAAACCTCGGAGCCTGGCTTTAGAGCCCTCGTGACGCAGCAGCTCTCTCATCTTCGGTCTTAACAATTGTCGGTTTCACTTTTCTGATTGCCTGGCTTGCTCTTCCAGCAGATGGACCCAGAATATTCTGCTAACTTTGGGCAGTGTCCAGGCCACTTTAGGCAGGCAGAGACACTGCTAGGTCCCCCACTCCCTCAGTAAACCAAACCCATTTCTCCAATAGAATTCCAAGAGCTGGTTCTGACTGCTGACATGAAATTGCACTTCTCTGGGGAGATTTAACCTAATAACCTGAACCAACCACCACACAGGGCCTTACAAAGAACCCCTTCTTGTCCTCACTCCCTGATCCAAGCCCACTCTTAACTTCCTTTAATTCCCCACAGCACAGCAAAGAACAAAGCTGGCACATTTAAACAAGGCTTAATCTCAGAACATAAGAAAGAGCAACAATGAGATAACACGGTTAACAAAATGGAGATTACTTATTTCAATGAGTGGTTCCCAACTGCACACTGCTCTCAGACCACTATTCAGGCGGTCTCTGCTCTGGCCGCAAGGTAGTTCTGCCGAGATCCCACCCCACTCTACCACGCGCTTGATCACTGTGTCACTTGCCCTTCTGATCAAGATCTACCTTGTCAGATTTTCCAGAAACGTCTGACCTACTGCTTACAACACAGTTCCGATTGGCTCCCTTGCTGACTTAGCTCAGGCAGTCCCCGATCCTCAAGCCTCCCTGTTCCCCACACAGTGCAGGTAGCAGGTGCTGAGTGACTATCTGGGTCACACTTAAGCCTACGTGAGTAGAAGCAAGTGTGTCATTCAAAGACGACAAAGGGAAGAGGCAATGGAGCATGGGATGTCGCGTGCCTGACACCTCCAGCGTCCTCCCAGGGAGCAGTGCCGGCGTCTGAGGGGTCGCTTAGTGGGCCCATTTTGCACCGCAACTCAATACTCCTACTATTATGCTACTCAACAACACTCCCGGTGGCCTGGAGTCAAAGAATCAAAGTGTGTGTCCACGGGAGAGAGTGCATGCATGCAGAAATGAGTGAAGTATAAAACCTAAAGAGTCAAGGTCAAGAACGTGGGGTTATTTTCTTTTAATTATTTACCAGATTAGAAAAGAAAAAAATAGTGATTGTTTCTCTTCACCCCTGACATTTCATTGTTCACCAAGGTTCGAGCGGCCGAGAAAGGGTGTGGACGGTGATTCATGCTCCTGGTCTGCAGCAGGTGCTTCCACTTGGCCCCCGCACCACCTCACACAGAGGGCAGGTGAAGGGCCCCGGGCAGAGGCACACCTCATGCAGCAAAAAGGCGGCAGTGCAGATGCCAGCTTCTCTTCTTCATGCTGCCAGAGCATTTGGACCCTCTCCTGCCTGTCCCAATTCAACACGGGGAAAGGTTGGACTGGAGGGGCATGGACAGAGGAAGCACCTGGCAGTTAGGGCAGAACACCAACTTCCTCTTCTATTGCACATCCTGGCTCGAAGCCCCTGCCCTGAGCAACAGGCTCCAAAACGACATGGTTTTCAAATTCACACCGGTAACCTGTGGTTTGCCAGGCTCAGGCTCGTGGAGGGGAGGTGTGTCGTTGTGTGGCTTGTTCGGGACTAAATCTATCTACATACTGTATTCCACGATGGGGACATGGGAAAGAGCATGCCTCTTGAAAAAAGCATATGGGATTTGGACATCTTGGGGCCCTGTAGTTACCTGGGCCTCTCTGCACAAGACAGAGCACCACCCCTTCTTCCAGTCAGCAAATCTTACACCTAAGACGGAGGCGGCAGCAGTGTCCATCAACCACTCCTGAGCCCCCCCAATTGCCACAGCTCTGAGCCACTCAGGGTGACCTCTTTTCTGAGTCTTGGAGAATCTCACAAACAGCCCTAGAAAGAAACCTTTCACACTGTTGGTTTCTCCATAAAGCAGCAGCTGTTAAGTCCCCTCAAAGACAACCTTTAAGTGTTGGGTTCTCATTACTCTCGTGACGGTGGGACCAGTGTGGGACAGGAATACAATGATTAACTGACCCCAGAGGCAGAGTACATCCCTCTAGAAAACAGTGGGGGCAGGAGAGAGAGGGCTGATTTTAATTTGGCAAAGCTCCAAGTCTTTCACCTTCGTTGGCTGGAACGTGGAGCTGGTGGGTGAAGACAAACCTAACTGAGCCAATGGCAAGAACTGCAGGCTATGAGAGACGACAGGGCAAACACAGACTGTATAAACTGCAGCACTATCAACATGAACGGCAGGCCACGATGCCAGCTGGGAGAGCGTTGCTTCCAGAAACGCTGTCTGTGCTGTAGTAAGTGGTGGCATCCGGCAACATCACGGCAGTTCTCCTTCCTCTTCTGAATCCGTTCTGAGGGCTTCTCCTTTAAATAATGATGTACACACACGGAAGCTGGGTCTCTCTTTCACACCAGGGTCCTTCACGTGAGGGTCCACAATGGCTTCAGAGAGTCGGTTCCAATTGCCTTTTTGGAGATTTGCTGCTTGGGACCAAACCTGCAAGGAGAAGAATCGACTGGCTATTGCAACAGGAAGACTTGAAGATGGAAGCATCACCTTGCTGACGGGACCGAGCCTACTGTAAGTAACAAACACGCAACTTCCAGACGGGTCGACGGTACCCCAGCAAACGAAGGATGGGCCTGGGTGGGACCCATCACAACAAGGCTAGCCTGAGCCTGGCCCTCCGTCACCCAGGGCCCACGTGTCCACTAGAAACCACAGTGATTCAGCTCCATACCTCCCTCTGATAAGGACAGCTTCTCAAGCTCAGCTTCAAGTTCAGCATCTGAGATCCGAGGGCGAGGCACACTGTTGGTATAAAACGTCTCAGGGAGGCTGTCAGGCAGATCCAGAGGTTCTTTGGTGGTGTCCTGAAGAAGGATGTCCAATTCCTTCTCCAGCTCCTCACTATCAAAATCTGGAGAGGAAAGAGCAGAAGGACGCATGCGCGCTGGGGAGAAAGCGTGCTGAAGAGGCAGCTTCTCAACCGATGCCTGGGCCGCCAGGCAGGGTGCTCCACGGGGTTACTGCCAACAGGGGTGCCCTTCAAGCAGCTACTCTTCTCTGGCCCACAGAGCTAAGTCATCAAGGTCCATTTCACTAACTCCATGGAACTGACCGGGCTCACCCTTGCCCTTCAGGATTTTCCACCGAGAAGCCTTGTGAATAAGGCGCACAGGAGCGCCTTTCCTAGCCCACGGAGGAGGAAATGACAACTCTCTATACCCACTTCTTCGTGGAAACACGCTTCAGAGAAAGAGCAAGAGCCCTGCCTGAACCAGGAATGGCAACTCCATCATCCAACCCATCAGCAGAGCCAGGAACCGAAGCCCTCTTAAAAAAGAAGGAAATGACCAACTCACCTAAGCCGTTGGTTACCCCGCCAGCCAGAGTCTGCGAAACTTCATCCTGGGTATCACAGAGCTGTCAGAGAAAAGAGCAGGGCCCTGAAGTGTGAACGCTCTCTCAGAGCAACACAGTCTTTGGGGCGTTTTGCCCAGGGTTATGAAGCAACACTGCCACAGAGGAGACCAAGGAGAGCTGCACTTTCTCAGGTTAAGATGATAAGTCAAGCACGGCACCATCAAATCTGCCCTCACTCACCTCCTGTAGCCCGTGTCCCTCCCCAGCCCCTTTAGGTACCTCTTGGATCTGATCCACAAGGCTCTCTGCCTTCTCCACTGTGACATCCTTCATGGACAGTTTTAGTGCTCCTACCCCAGCCTGGTAAGCATTAAACACCTAAAGAGAACGAGTCATCATTGGTCAGTGCAAATAATGAGGTTTGAACTGCTGACCTTTTGATTAGTGATCCAATACCAAAGACACAATGGAGGATGAACTGGGGCCACCAGTCAAGAGCTGGAGCAAAGGTGGAGTGGTTACCATCTGGTCTGTTTGGGAGGCATAGATCCGGTCCAGGATGCCTTGAACCGTGTCCAGCTTGGCGTGGAGGGCTTCGATGCGTTTTTCTGTCCTCTGCTTGGCTTTGAGAGACCTCAGCGCCTGTGGGGGTGGGAAATCAGGCCAGGGTTGGCGGGCTCCAGTGAGAACACAGCCCCTGCCAGATGAGGCCATGCCAGGCCTTCTTCACACTCATCTGAAAATATTCAGTGGTACCCTGGCCACCTGCAGGCTGTCCCCCTCGGAGCCGCAAGCAGGCTGCTTTCTGAACCCTTGGGCAGCTGGCGATCAGCTCAGCACAGAGCTAAGTAGCTGGAGGGGAAAAAGAGAACCTACCAGTTGTTTCTTTCCAGCTCGACATGCCCTGCGGGCTTCTTCTCGACACCTACAAACGAAGACAGACCAAAATCATCGTGCCGCACAAGCTGGGTTTTGGGCAGGGACCAAAGGATTCCCGTGAGCAGACTTAATTAAAGTAGTTTGAAATCTATCTGAACGCTAACTCCATGCCACCCAAGAGCAAGAGAAATGATGCTCCCACACCCCTAGAGCAAGCCAGGGTCTGAGCTGGAGCACCTGCTCGTGGCAAGGCCAACGGGCTAAGGATGAGCTTTCTTCAAGCCCCAGGGAGTGTGAGAAGATGGAAACGAGGCACCTTCGAAACAGATGCCCACTGTGGGAGCCGGGCGGCAGGGAACGAACACCTCGTGTCACCAGTAACCTCAGACAGCCCTCCCGTTCTCCAGATGCGGGTCCTCACTTTGGAAAACAAATTCCGTTTTTTGTGTTCCTTTTCATGTGGCTTTTTCATCCCGGGGTCCGGCGTGAAAGTGCATAAAGCAGGTAAAAACCAGACCAACAATCCAAACCCCCTGCCCCGCTCTGTGCCACTGTGGGTATTCTAGGGTTTCTGAACCGGACAACCACCCTTTTCCTTAGAGCCCAGACTCCAGGGCTTTGCCCGCTGTGAGTGCCCACTGTGGCAGATGGACCTCAAGCTGAGGGGTAGACATTACCTCTCCGCTTCTTGGGACAAGGACTCCACTTTGCGCGAGAGAAGCTGTTCGCTCTGCATTAGCTGGTACACCCCAACATCTACGTCGTTGACTGGAGAGACCTTGGCATGTGGCCCCCGGGCAAACTTCACAATCTGGGGGGCAGGAACAAGTTACTGCTGCCCCACCACTATGCTGAGACAAGCCCACACAGCCACGCGGTGGGTCTGCAGACGGAGACAGGACCCGCCGTACCTTTTCTCCATTCTGCTCGAGGACGGTGACCCTCTTCTCTTTCTGCAGCTGCAGCAACACCAAATAGAAGGTCCTCTCATCTGGGCAGGAGCCAGCACAGAGGGTGCTCAGCTCCGACAGGGCCACCACTGGGTGGGAGGAGAGAGGGGAGCTCTGATACAGACGATACACCTCCTCAGCCTTTTCCTGCAGGGAAAGGCAAAAGGTGCTGAGTTAGTTAATTGTGCCAACCTGGCCGATAATCACATGTGGGGCTAATTGAAAGGCGGAGGGATAAATGGGTGGTGAGCCTTGCCTTTCTAGTTCTTGGGTCTCTTGTTTTGTGATGGTTGCACCGGGTGCAGCTGCCTTAACAGTTCCCTGCTTCAGCTTGCAAGATTGACTTCCTACAAGACATCCCCAAGGAGAAGCTACATGGACCTATCCCGATGCAGCCTTGGGTGCTGGAGCAGCCGTGTGGAGACCCCTGCTAGTGCTAAGATGCTTATTTGTTCACTGACTCAGCTTTCCTCCTGCAGTCGGCATCATTGCCTCTGTTCTGTGAGGTGGAGGACTTTGTGGACTGGTGTTGGGTTAATGGGTTAATGTTGGACTTGTGGGCTTGGGCAGCATTGGGTTGGGATGTTTTCGTGATGCACACTTTCTTTACATAAAACTCTCTAGGCGCTTACATAGGCCCAGAGGCCCTGCATCATGGCCCAGAGGGCCCAGAAAGTTTGACCACCATGCTCCACAAACAGGAGCGCAAGGCGAGAGCAGGGGGATGCCACCCTGATGTTCCCTTGGCAGCTAGTCTTCGGTCTGTTTGGTGTTGGTCAAAGGACAAAGGAGCTGTGCTTGTGAAACTTGGCAGGACACGTTGTTATGTTTCGAAAGGAGGTCTGTGAATTACTGGGAGCCACCTCTTGTTGGCACTTTCATCTGGGACTTTGTTTCTGCCTCGTCCTGCCCAGAGCTCCCTGGGAAGGAGCAGCCACGCTGTGTACTGGAATCAGCCGTGAATTGGAGACCTGGCTTCCTGCCAGGCCTGTGTAGCCCTGGGCTGGGTCCCTATCACGCTGGCCCTCAGTAATCCCCTCACAATCTGAAGAGGTCATATGACATGACATCTGAATTCCTTCCAATTCTTGTCTCTTTTTAAGCCACCGGATAATATAGTAAATACAGTACTGTGCCCCAAAGCGTTTCCCAAGGCGGGACAGGATGATTGTGATCATCATAACTAAGTTGGAGCAATCAGCGAGAGTCTTGACATTTCTTGGGGGGAAATGGTTGCTGAGCAGAACTGTGAAAGATAAGTAAAGTCCAGGCGAAGACTGGTAGGCAGTGTCTCAAGAAGAGGGAGGAGCTTGAATCACCAGTGTGTGTGGCTCTCTGAAGAGTGGAGGGGAGAGAATTAAAGCACTATTTTTATGATTAATGTGTCACAACTTACATGTCACCCTGTCTTCTTCCGATGACGGTGGTGAAATATGGCCCTTCTAGCCACACCTGGTCTACGACTCCCACAAAATGTGAGTGGAGCTATGCAAATAAGGTGCGTGTGGCCCTCCAAGGAGACTGGGCAGCTTGTTAATAAAGCAAAAAAGAGATATGGAGCCTTAACAAGGTGATTGGTCAGCTGTGCCATCCCACTAGTCTTAACGGCAATCCCAGAGGCGAGGAAAGGGGGTCTCGGGGCCATCAAAGAGGGCAACAGCTCTGAGGGGAACACACCTTTTAAACCCAAGGTCTCTGCACTGAGAACTTCCTAGGCCCAGGAGACCGAGAGAGCTATGTCAGGGGAGATGGTGCAAGACTGAGAAGCAGCAGCAAGCGTGGCAGACCAGCAGCAGCAGCCGCAGAAGCAGCAGCCTGATGCGAGATGGCAAACACAGCAGCCCAGCACAGCAGGCTTGGCAGGCAACAGCGGGAGAGTTCACCGCCTTCAGCAGGAGACTTCCTGGAGGAGTAGGGCACCCCTGGGCACTTACCAGGAGAGCTAAAGAGCTCTGTTACACTTCATCTGGTAGGTCAGAGGCCAAGCCTGGGCAGGGCCAGGAGCTGAGAGGACGCCTGTCCTGAGGGAGCCAAGAAAAGCCTATCTGGAGAGGATCATGTGGAGCTCACATAGCTGTCCTGCCTGAAACACGAAGCTTTGCCTGCATGCTTCCCAATCTTCATCCTGAATTGTACCCTGCTGATCTTGATACAGAGCTGTAACCTGTCACCGGCCTAAGTCCCCTAACTGTGAATATAATTTGTGACACATCTTGAACCCAGCAAAAAAGCAAGAGTGCCCTGGGACAGAGAGCGCTGGTGCCAATGCTGGTAGGAAGGGTGGAGAAAGGAGATGCTGACCTCCAGCTCATAGGAATCGTCATCAGCTGCGGTGAAGCCGATGGTTTGTCTCCTCTGCCCTCCGGAAGTTAGAGGACCTCTGACATCATGCTATTGTTTTTACAGGTTGTCATCGAAGGGCAATGGTATGACTAGAATAACAAAAGTCTAGTAGAAATTGGAAAAGGATGGATCATAGAGTGTTAGGATTAGGAAAAGCAGGGAGACGATTCAAGTGAACAAATAACAGGTGCTCAATTAGGTAAAATGGACAGAGGAGGAGTAGAGTCACAACAAGACCAGATGTTCAAGTTGGCAGCACATGGCACGTGGGAGCTGGCTAGAGAGGAAAGAAGAGTCGTGGAGCCTTCTACGGCCTGGTTTAAGTGCCCAGCTAGAGAAGATGCTGTTTGTGTCAAGGTTATGGGAGGACGCCCATCCTAGAAGGAACAGACAGATGTTCTATGTTGGACATGTTGCTCCATGAGACCTGAACAACGTGCTACCCACCTCGCAGATCGCAGCTCAGCTCGTCACCACTGCACCCCCGGGCCCCTAGAAGATGCACATGCCAGATCAATGATGACAATGATCAATGATGTCACAAGTCAAGGGACGGTGCCATTTTGATCAGCAAATGGTCAATAGTGTTAAAGGTGGCAGAGGAGTCTCACAGGCTAGAGACTGAACTTGCCTGCCCTGTCAGGAAAGTGGGATGTTTCAACAGACACAATGGCGGAAGCACTCATTTGTCTCTGCCACGCCAGGTGGAAAGCAGGTATCAGGCCAAAGGACTGTAAAAGATCCATATTTGTGCCCCTTCCAAAGAAACATGAGAAAACTGAACTTAAAAATTTACCAAAATGCCACTAATATCAGTTGGACTGTGTGGCAGTTAGATTTTATGCCAATCTGACCCCGTGTGAAAGTGTAGGAGTGAAGTCTAACCTAACAATCTGATCATAGCCTAATGATGTCTCCTTGGGGGCGGGGTCTTTTCTGTCAGAAAGATGTGAAATTCGCTTTCTCTCTCTTGCTCCTTTGCCTTCCTTCTTGCAGGGACTCTGCCTGCCTGCAGGGGCAGCCCCACATGGGAGCCAACTTGCCAGCTGTCACGTTCCCACCCTGCCACGTTCCCACCAACATTGGTCCATGGACCCTGCACCCACTGGCCTGTGGTCTCCCTGCATCTCACTCACCTTTTGGCATCATCAGCCTTCGGCGACCTGAGTCTGAAGAGGGCTCCGGTTAGCAATGGACCCATGGATTTGGGTTGGATGGGGCTGGAATGCTTTCTCAATATAAGATGACCTCTTGCTATTAGGTCTCTCTTATACACAGGTGAGTGCCACTGGTTTGTTTCCCTACACCACCTGCCGAACACCGGCTCTAGGAAGTAAAACTGGCCTAAAGACAAAAACAGTTGCAGCAGAGCATCAACAGGAAACTACAGAAATTCGGACAATGAATGTACAAATGTGCTTTACACAATTGATGTATGTATGGATTGTGATAAGAGTCATATGAGCCCCTAATAAAATGATTAAAAACAAAAAAAATCACTTAAGCTCCAAGAAAAGGCAGAGTTTGTTTTCCTACTACTGTGGCCCTATTGCCCAGCACAGGGCCTAGCTCATGCCGGGAGCATATTTGTTCAATGAATGATAAAATGAATGAATGAAAAAAAAAAACCTACAGAAATTCATACCAGATTCAGGAAAGGAAGTGGAAGAAGGGATATCATTGCTGATATCAGATGGATCTTTGCTGGAAGCAGAGAATACCAGAGAGAATGTGCCTGTGTTTTCTTGACTATGTAAAAACATGAGATTGTATGGATGATAAAAATGAGGAGTAACACTGTGAAGACTGGGAATTCCAGAACCTTAATTGTTCTCATCAAGAACATGCACTTGAACCAAGAAGCCGCTGCTCAAACAGAACAAGACGATACTTACTACATGGGTTACAGCCAGGAAAGGCATCCATCGGGGCTGTGTTCTCTCGTCATACTTACTCAGCCTGTGTGCCACAAAGCAGGGGGGGTAATGAGGAGCTGATACCAAGGGCTCAAGTAGAAAGAAACTGTTTTGAGAATGATGATGGCAACAAATGTACGAATGTGCTTGACACAATGGATGGATGTAGGTATTGTGATAAGAGCTGTTTGAGCCCTCAATAAAATGATTTTTAAAAAAGAAGAAGCTGCATATATGAAGAATTCAGGATCAAGACTGGAGAAATACTCATTAACAACCAGCAATCCGCACATGACACAACCTTGCTTGTTAGAAGAGGACTTGAAGCACTTACTGATGAAGGTCAAAGACTACAGCCTTCAGTATGAATTATGCCTCAATATAATGAAAACTGAAATTTCACAGGGAAACAGAGAAAAGAGTAGCAATGTCAAGAATTTAACTCTACTTGGGCACATAATCAATACCCGTGGAAGCAGCTGTCAAGAAATGAAGTGAAGTACCATGATGGGCAAATCAGGAGCAAAAACCCTCTAAAAGTATTAGAAAGGAATGATGTCATTTGAAGGCCAAGGTGTCCCTGACCCAATCCCTGGTATTTTCTGTTGCTTCGTGTGCATATGAAAACGAGACAATAAATAAGGAAGACCAGCGCACTGGTCCATTTGAATGACTGTGCTGAAGAATCCTGAGTGCACCAAGGAGCCCCGGGAGAACAAACAAACCTGTCTTGGGAAAAGCACGGCCAGAAGACTCCTTAGACACGAGAAGAGTGACGCCTGGTCTCGTGTACTGTGGACATGCCGTCAGTCCTGGAAACGGATGTTCTGCCTGGGCAAGGAGAGGCTCATTGAAAACGAGGAAGACCGTGGACGTGGCCGCAAGCCGGGCTCACACACAGACTGAGGAGAGTCAGAAGCAGGCAGCGTTGTGCTCAGTTGCACCCAGGGTCACAAAAAGTCAGAACCATCTCAGACGACAATCAACAACAGCATCAGAAATAACATGCAGTAGCAGGGTGGCAGCCACACACACATTAATGGTATACAATCACTAATAAATGATGTCGACACAACTGGCTACTCATGTGGAAGAAGTTAAAGCCCCCCCCACACACATATACAAAAACAAATCTTAGAATTGAAATTTAAAACAATTACAAAGTAATCTAAAGGAAACAACATAAAAGAAATATGTGACAATGTTGAAGATGGCTTCCTAAGTAAGAGAGAAATTTAGTAACCATCCGAGTTACTAAAAAATGGTATCTGTGGTCAATGGCAATGGAGGTAGACATCCCTGACCTCCTCTGGCTAACCCATTGCACAAAGCAAGGGTCAGACCAGCCTCCGCATTTCATCCTTCATTACCTACTGACAGCAACTGTTCTTCCCACCCCTTCTGACATCTGTGCTGGGCTTCTATAAGCCACTGCACTGGCCACACAGAGCTCACAGTTCATATTCACGGTGAAGGGGGCCTTTAGGGAAATGAACAGGCTACCACTCGCCAGGCTGAGCAAACGTTAAGGATACAGTCCTTGGTCTCCTCAGCCAAGGCTCTCTCCAATTCTCAGCCAAGTGGTCCCGTGACCTTTGCCTCCATGGCCAGGAAGCTTGCCCACCTGTCACTGTGTCCCACAGTTTCCTGGTCTCAGGCCAGATGAGGAGCAAGCACCCCGCAGTCTCCCCTGAGTCTCCATGCCACAGGCTCTGGTGCATCTGGTCTCTGCAGCCTGTGCCACTGCACAGAGAGAGCCTGGAGTGCTCTTCCAAGGAGAGCTGTGAGACACGCAGGAACAGGTCTGACGGAGGGTGGCTGTCTTTTAGCAGACTATTAAAAAACCCCAAAAAACCATGACGCCCTGCCATCAAGTCCATGCCGACCGATGGCAGAACCGCCCCTATGGGTTTCTGAGACTGTAACTCTTGACAGAGTAGAAAGCCCCGTCTCTCTCCTGAGGAGTGGCCGGTGGTTGAGAACTGCTGATCGTGCAGTTAGCAGCCTACGCACAAACACTGTGCCACCAGAGCTACTGTCTGTGTCAGCTCTTAGACACCGAGGACAGGGTTTAACTAACAGAGACTGTGGGGTTGTCTTTTAGTAGATCACAGCCCCAAGGGAAAAAAAGGGTAGTGTCTCAAGTCACCCCATCTGTTAAAGCCTTGGTTCACATGTCCTACTAAAATCAGGTCTCAATGTCATGCTTTAGAATAGTCAAGAGGATATAGCCATAGGCCAAAATTGTATAACGTAAGGCATTATGGCTAGAAGGGCCATGTTAACTGACTATAACTTAAGTCACCCACTGGCTCTTCTAACCATTAACCAATTTATACTTGAGGAATTCACTTCCTCCCTCTTTCAATTACACCTTCTATAATCACACGTTTTACAATCACCATTAACCCTGTAACAGTCAACACCTGAATCATATCATCCACATCTTCCTCCAGCCTCTCTTCCAGGTGATGGGACGTTTGTTAGAACTATATATTGCTAAGAGTATACATACCCTCTCCAAAGAAAAAAGATGGTGCCTTAAGTCACACCCTCTACTAAGGTAGAGATGCCTCCAGGGAAACGAAGGGTGTGGCTTGGCTCAGCTCTGCGTGACAGGTAAGCAATAATAAGATCTTCAGATAGTGAATGATGGGGGGAGTGCGGAGTGGAGCTCCAAAGCCCATTAGTAGGCCACTGGAGATCCCCTTGCAGGGGGGTCTCGGGGAGGAGATGAGCCAGTCAGGGTGCGATGTAACGACGATGAGAAATACAACTTTCCTCTAGTTCCTAAATGTTTCCTCCCAGCTCCCACTACCATGACTCGAATTCTACCTTGCAAGTCTGGCTAGACCAGAGGATGTACACTGGTACAGATAGGAACTGAAAATCCAGGGAATCCAGGGCGGATAAGCCCTACAGGACCACTGGTGTGAGTGGGAAACAGGGAGGGTAAAGGGAGAATGGGTAGGAAAGAGGGAACCGATTACAAGGAACTATATGTAACCTCCTCCCTGGGGGACAGACAACCGAAAAGTGGGTGAAAGGAGATATCGGACAGGGCAAGATATGACAAAATACCAATTTATAAACTATCAAGGGCTCATGAGGGAGGGGGGAGCGGGGAGGGAGGGGAAAAATGAGGACCTAATGTCGGGGGTTTAAGTGGAGAGAAAATGTTTTGAGAATGATGTACAAATGCGCTTTACACAATTGATGTGTGTATGGATTGCGATAACAGTTGCATGAGCCCCTAATAAAATGTTTAAAAAAAACCCAACAAAACAACAACAACAAATATAAATATCCAATCATTCCTCCCCCCACCCCCCAAAAAAAAGATCTTCAGACAGTACTAAATGCTAACACAGAAATAAAAGAGCAAGTAGCGTGGGAAGTGTATGGGAAGGACGGTGACACTTGGCCTCCTGTGCTGTCAGCAGAGACCCATCCCTGGAGGACATCCTCCTTGGTAAAGTGGTGGGGCAGACCTTTGACAAGATGGACTGACACAGTGGCTGCATCAATAGGTTCACACACAGGAATCATTGTGAGGATGGCGCAGGACCGGGCCACGTTTCAAGCTGTTGTACACAGGGCTGCTATGAATCCGAACCAACTAAACCGCATGGCACCTACAACAACATACACACCCTTCCTCAGCAGTTGTGGTGGGATAATGTGGCTGATGTAAGTCCACAGTGGGTCAGAGTGCATGGGAGTGAAGAGCAGTGACAATGCATGACGTCACACTGAGCAAAGCTTGGCGGAGATGAAAGAGAGAAGTAAGGAGACGAGAGGCCAGGTCCCACAAAGGGGCGATTCTGTGATAGGAAAAATGTAGATGGTTTCAGAGGGAAAAGGATATAGAGATGAAAAGAATGCTAGAATGTACGGATCACGGGGCTCTTGATGGGACAAAGTGGGTTTGCTGGCTAATGTTCTATGCCAACGTGCCCAGGCCATGACTCCCAACAGTGTGTACCCGGTTGTCCTCCAACTTGTGATCTACTGGGTTTACATTTTATGGTATTGTACGTGTTTCGAAACCTAAACCTCTGTAAGTCAGTGAGACAGGCTTACTGATGGGACCAGTTACACCTTGCTCAAGTCCCCACCTTGCTCCAGTAAGGGGAGTTTCTTTGAGGGAGTGGCCTGCAACCAAAACATCTGCATGCTGTGGCCAAGTTCTCTTCTCTGGATCCTGCATGTGGCTCAGTATCATCTGACCTTAAGTTCTTGGGATTTGAGCCTAGAGAATGCCATCTGACCCACCGATCCTGGAATTGGCTAGCTTCCACAGCCCTGCGACTACGAGAAGGACAAACCGATCTTCCTGGGAAGAAGTAAGGCCAGAGTGCTCCTGGGAAGTAAGGATGGCAAGATTTCGACTCACGTACTTTGGCTATATTGTCAGGAGAGACCAGTCCTGGAGAAGAGCATCATGCTTGGTTAAGGGGAGGGGCAGCGAAAAAGAGGAAGGCCCTCAACGAGATAGATGGACACAGTGGCTGCAGCCACGGGCTTGGGCCTAGGAACAATTGTGAGGATGGTGCAGGACCGTGCAGGGTTTCACTCTGTTGAACAGAAGGTTGCTATGGGTTAGAGCCGACTCGACGGCACCTAACAACACACTCGTGTGAACACTACCATTTGACATGATTTGCCCGCTTCTGCAGCCCTGTGAACCAGCGGCGGCCTGTCCTCTGATCTACTGATTGGGGTTGGTTGACCTCGGCAATCATGGGAGTCAAGAGAAGCCTCCCAACATGATGGACTTGGGATTTGGTGGGCATCTCTGAGGGTAGACCAAGTATGATTTGGAGGAGCTGAGGGCATCAGTGAAGGAGGCAATCGGGAAAACAAGTGCCGCGATCTAGGCAGCTACTAACCAGGGGAGTATGAAGGGCTTGGGCTCGAGTGATCTCTTCAAGAGCCAAGAGTGCGGAGAAAGGGAAAGGGTGTGGAAGTAAAGCCGTCAGAGTCAGAAGGGAGAGCTCTGGTCAGAGAGCAGGAAAGCTGCCCCTAGTTTAGGAGATGGCAAAGTCACAAAGTCCTCAGAAATCCCGAGTGATTCTTGTCAGCAAACTGCAGATGGCAAAGCTGTTCCTAAACTTTACTTTCGTAATTCTACACATATTGGAAAATAGTCATCAGTATGTCCTAACCATTCCTGGACAAAGGTTTACCCTTGAAATGTTAATGTCCAACCAGTAAATAATGTTCAGAATATACAATAAAGGAGGTCTACATCACTCAGATAAGCCCAATGATCAGCTGTCAGCATGTAAAACTCATATTCTTTCTCTTATAAGACATAATCGGAATATGGACACCCAGATCTCTCCCTTCTAAGTACTCACCTTAAGCAGGTCCACGGCCACTAGTACTTCTTCAGCAGGAACCTTATTATCCCCCAGCATGTTGGAAAGAGTCCACTTGAGGGGCTTCAGCAGGAAGACCCCAACTCCCCAGGAGATCCAGCTGCTGTCTACACTGGCCATGAAGTCGGACTCCCGCTGCAGCTCCCCTCGACTGCAGGGCGAGAAGGCACGTCAGCGGTGCTGGATGCAGTTTCCCCCCCAGTCCCCACCTCATCCCTTCATCCCGGCAGAGGGCTTTCACTGTCCTCGTCCTGCGGCTGCTGCGTGCCACCCAACGGAGTCCCATCCTAGGGATCCTGCATGACAGAGCGGAACCACCACAGGCTTTCTGCGGCTAGAATTCTACGTCTGCAGACCACCAAGGTCTTCTCTCCTAAGGAGCTGTGGGTGCATTCCAATATGCTCACCTGTCTGCTAGCAGCAGTGCTTAACCATCGCACCACCAAGGCTCCTGCTCATCACCCTAACCACCACGTGCCAGGTGTCTGCTGTGTGCCTCCCTGTGCAGCGCTGCTGAGACTCCAGCTCTAGGCCTCACAAGAAGTCTACAGTGTACATGGTGTTACTGCATTTGCATTACTGCAAACAATCGAGAGCCTTAACGTGTGCTTCTTCAAACCTGAACTAGGATCTGTCTGGCTCGAGTGTTTGAGCTCCAGTAAAATGAGAGAGGCAAGGGAGGGGGCAGGACCTATGCTGAGCTTTCCTTTTACACTTGGATCTCCAAACAAGAAAACGAAAAGAACAAACAGGGATTACATATAACCTCCTCCCTGGGGGACAGACAACAGAAAAGTGGGTGAAGGGAGACGCCGGACAGTGTAAGATATGACAAATAATAATTTATAAATTATCAAGGGTTCATGAGGGAGGAGGGAGTGGGGAGGGAGGGGAAAAAGGAGGAGCTGATGCCAGGGGCTTAAGTGGAGAGCAAATGTTTTGAGAATGATGAGGGCAATGAATGTACAAACGTGCTTTATACAATCGATATATGTATGGATTGAGATAAGAGTTGTATGAGCCCCCAATACAATGATTAAAAAAAAAAAGAATAATGGATTAGCTTACAAGGGCAAGAAATGGAGACGAATACCAGGCTTCTGCTATTCCTAAGCTAGGGCACTAAATGAGAAGTAAGCAGTCCCTCTAATTGGTTATAACAGCTACTTACTGCCATGGAGTCATTGCTGACTCGACCCCTGTGGGTTTCTGAGACTGTAACTGTTACCAGAGCAGAAAGCCCAGTCTTTCTCCCACTGAGCTGCTGGTGGTTTTGAACTGGCAGCCACGTGGATCGCAGCCCAATGTGTAATCACTACACAGGGGTCCTCAAACTTTTTAAACAGGGGACCAGTTCATTGTCCCTGAGACCATTGGAGGGCCAGACTATAGTTTTTTTAAAAAAAAAACTATGAGCAAATTCCTATGCACACTGCACATATCTTATTTTGAAGTAAAAAACCAAAAAGGACAAAACCCCCCGGTGGGCTGGATTAATGTCTCAGCGGGCTGCATGGGGCCCGGGGGCCATAGTTTGAGGACCCCTGCACTACACCATCTGGGCTCCTGATAACAGCCGTTACAGTTACTGAATTTATACCTTGGACCAGACACTATGCCAGGGACTATTTAGAAACACCTCTTCAAATAATCACAATAAGTGTAGGTACATCATTTATAAATGATCACCGCCATTTATAATAGCTTAAACTGAGGTTTAAAAAGGTCATATCATTTTCCAGTCACATAATTTAGCAAGTGGCAGAACCGGACTTGGAGCCCAGGCTGTTTGACCCCTGGTGCTGTGCTGCTTCCGCAGTAACTCTTCAAGGGCCAAAGGCAGCCCCACACCAAGCCGCTGCAATGAGTGAGTGCCTGCAGTTAGGTGATGAGAATTCACAGGAACGAAGACGGAAGTAATCACCCTGCTGCAACATGCAAGTCCAGACTGGCCTTGGCTCTCACTGACTTCTTCAGCCACTCTCCCCAGACC
The DNA here is from genome assembly GCF_000313985.2 of Echinops telfairi. NCBI lineage: Eukaryota > Metazoa > Chordata > Mammalia > Afrosoricida > Tenrecidae > Echinops > Echinops telfairi. The sequence continues at coordinate 22,586,173 of NW_022103906.1, forward strand.
CGCACCTCAGACATATGAACAAAAACTTTCTCCACCGTTGTCTTAGAAAAAGGAGCAAGGATGTTTTAAAACTGATGATGGCAACACATGTACAGAGGTGCTTGACACAATGGATGAATGGATGGATTGTGATAAGAGCTGTAAGAACACCCAATAAAGTGACTTTTTAAAAAGAGAGATCAAAGGAAAGTGGGAAAAAGAAAAGAAAAAGATTTCTGAAAAAGACTTGTCACCAATTATCAGCCAAAACCAAACCTGTTCCCATGAAGCTGATTCGGACACAATGCCTCTATGGAACAGAGCAGAGCTTCCCCATAGGGCTTCGACACTGTAATCTCAACAGAGGCAGACCACAGCTTTCTCCCATGGAAGGGGCTTCTGGGTTTGAACCACCAACCTCTGGGTTAGCAACCAAGCAATTAACCACAATGCCACCAGGCCTTCTTAGCTAAGGGAGAGGTACAAGGAATGAGAAGTAGGGAAGCAAAGGGGACACGCCTAATCCAAAAGCTACACCAAACAACAAAGTTTAAAGTCAGTTTTTCACTCACTAGGCAAGACACCATAGTAGGCGTAGAATGATAAGTATAGTGCCAAGTGCATGTACAATTTAGAAGCCCAAGCTCTTATAATACCTCTAACCACCTATGTAACCCAAGGAAGTAATTTGACTTCTCTGAGCCGTTTCCTCTCTGCTTGTCCAGGATGACACTATCACCTCGCCCACAGGGCTGCTGAGAGGACCGATGAAATGGTGTATGGAGGATATCTGCACACCATGCAGTGCTGACCCTCTACCAGACATGGACATTTAGGCACCCAAACACTACACCTGTTGCCCACAGTACGAAGCAGGGTACAAAGATACTCAATGCAACCCTCCCCCTTCTCATGTCCTCTCTGCTCCAAACAATTTGTGCCAAGGACAAGCCAGCATAGGCCAGACATATCTACCTGTGCCAGGGGCGTGTTGGCAAGAGCCCCACAGGCTCCCTTCTCATAACTCTGATCCTTCTGTTTAATCAATCCGATCTCACAGACCTTCATTTCCAGGAACGATTTAAATTTGGAGGCCCCCGAAAAATGGCATTAACAGGGATACAGGTCAGAGAAATCTGTCACCTGTACTAAATGGCCTTCTCCCACCATCTAGGTCTCACCTCATGGGACCATTCTCCAAACTCCCCCTTCCCCTGCCACACACACACACACTCCTTTCTCTCTACAAGCACACCTAACCCAAGTTCCTTCTAAACCTAATGAACACACACACACTCCTTTCTCTCTACAAGCACACCTAACCCAAGCTCCTTCTAATCCTAATGAACACACACACACACACACACACACACACACACACACACTCCTTTCTCTCTACAAGCACACCTAACCCAAGCTCCTTCTAATCCTAATGAACACACACACACACACTCCTTTCTCTCTACAAGCACACCTAACCCAAGCTCCTTCTACACACACACACACACACACACACACACACTCCTTTCTCTCCACAAGTACACCTAACCCAAGCTCCTTCTAAACCTAAGGAACAAACAGTGAACGCCTATCCTGTGCCAGATCCTAGGATGGGCACCGCGCGTGGTCAGCTACCAGGACCCGATCCCTGCCCCAGGGACCAAGTCCGGGCCCCAGTCGCAGTCCCTGGCCAGGCCCGGCCCACCCCTCACCGTAGCAGGTCCTGCAGCACCGTCGCCAGCCCCAGCGGGACGCTGCCCTTGCGCTGAAAGGCCTCCTGCAAGTCTCGCAGACGCAGGCGCACCACCCCCTGGCGGCGGCTGTGGCTCAGCACCAACGGCGCCCAGAAGCCCATCTTGCTGTCCCAGTCGGTGCTGTTCACCTCGCGACTCCTCTTGAAGGCAGAGAACAAGAAGGACATGCGCTCTTCGTCCTCCTCCCATTCGGGGGGCAGTAGGCCCGCCGGGTCTCTCCCGGCCGGGGCCTCGGCCTCCCGCTCCGGGGACCACATCGGAACCCCAGCCCCGCCAAAGCTCCAAACACAACCCCTGCCCTGGTTCCCTTCCGCCCTCGGCCCCTCCCGGCTTCCGTTCTTTGACCACCTCCTCCTCGGGCATCACGTCACAGCCGCCCGCGCGTAGCCTGTCCTGCGCACCCTCTCTGCGCATGCGTCGCGCGCCCTTCCGTTCCGCGGAAGGCGCGATGATGACGTCATTGTCAGGGAGACCATGGTCTTTGTGAGGATAGAAGGTCTTCTCGCATGCGCGGCTGGGAGGCGTGCTTTTCGCCGCACTTGAAATCATAGAGTTTAGCTCGAAGCTTTATAGAGAGGCCAGGAATGATGCCACTAACTCGGAGTGGTTTCAGATAGAGCGCCTGCACAAATCCCAGCGGAGAGGCGTCCGCATCAGCTGGATGGATCTCCAGGCTCCCATCGTGGTTTACCAGGAATTCTTCAGACATGTAAACTTCCAAATGTGCCTTTTATAGACATGTCGTCAGATAAACAACTCTAAGTCACTTAATAAGCCCATGGTTGTGTATACACTGATATGAGAGATGTGTAAGCTTCCACCATTCTTGCCACCCATTCTCCCATCCTCCCTGTGATATCAATATCCTGATGTGTGTAATTCAGTGTATTCATAGGGAACTCGTAGGGAACGTAAAGCACAGAGTACAAGTACCCCGTAGGGTTTCCTGCGGTGTAATCTTTACAGGTCGTTTTGGGTTGGAATCGACAGAAGGGCAATGAGGCCAATCTCTAGGACCCCATTGCCAAACCTGATCTGCAAGGGGATTCCACCTTTCCCTGCCCCGCTCCACCTGTGCTTAGCACGGAACACTTGAGCATTGTCCAACCAGAGCACCATACCAATATCCTAGATCCATAAAACCCTAGTTCAACTTGAACTCTTACATAAAACCCTCTCTGACTGTTTGGCCCATCATTAATCTCTTTTATGAATGACACATTTTAAGAGACTGGAAGGAGCACTATCCTTGCCCCTGTCAGATGGATCTTGGCTCAAAGCAGAGGCTATCAGAAAGATGTTTACTTGTGTTTTATTGACTATGCAAAGGCCTGTGTGGATCACAATGAACTATGGATAACAACCCAAAGAATGGGAATTCCAGAGCACCTCATTGTGCTCATTTGGAACCTGCCCATGCACCTGTCAAGGCAGTCGTTCGAACACATCAAAGGGATACTGCATGGCTTAAAATCAGGTAAGGTCTCAGGGTTGTACTCTTCCACCATACCTATTCAATTGGCACACAGACAAATAGTATGAGAAGTTGGACCATATGGAGATTGTACCATCAGAATTGGAGGAAGGATCATTAATAGCCTGTGATACATAGATGACCCAACCTTGTTTGCTGCAAGTAAAGCGAACTTGAAGCACTTCTTGATGAATTTCAAAGACTGCAGTAATCAATATGGATTATAGCACAGCATAAAGAAAACCAAAATCTTCACCACTAGACCAAAAGATACCATCGTGATAAATGGTGGGCAGATGGGGGTTGCTCAGGATTTCACTTTACTTGGGCTCACAATTAACATTCATGGAAGCAGCAGTCAAGAAAACAAATGATGTCTTGCACTGGGTGAATCTTCTGCACAAAACCCCTTCAAAGTCTGAAAGAGCAAAGCAGTCACTTTGAGGGCTAAGGTGCCCCGGACCCAAGCCTGGCCTATTCAGTCACCTCATATGCATGTGAAAACTATATGCATGTGAAAATTAGACCATGACGAAGGAAGACGTCAGAATAATTGATGCGTTTGGAGTATGGTGCTGGCAAAGAATATTGAAAGTCCTGTGGACTGTCAGAAAAACAAACAAATCCAAGGGAACAGCAAGTGATCCAAATCGGTGGTGAGGAGGGTGTAGGAGGTCTGGTAGGGCGTGACCAAGAGTAATGTAACCGAGAGGAATTACTGTAACCCAAATGAAGGCTGAGCATGATAGTGGGACAAAAGGAAATAGAGGAAAAAGCTAGGAGGCAAAGGGCATTTATAGAGGTCAAAATAAAGGCATGTACATATGTAAATATATATGAGGATGTGGAAATAAACCTATGTGCATATATGTATAGGTTTAGTATTAAGGTAGCAGATGGACATTCGGCCTCCACTCAAGTACTCCCTCAATGCAAGAATACTTTGTTCTATTAAACTGGCATTTCATGATGCTCACCTTCCTGACACAATCGCTGAAGACAAAGTGGGCGCATAAGAAAATGTGATGAAGAAAGCTGATGGTGCCCAGCTATCAAAAGATATAGCATCTGGTATCTTAAAGGCTTGAAGGTAAACAAGTGGCTGTCTAGCTCAGAAGCAACAAAGCCCACATGGGCGAAGCACACCAGCTTGTGTGACGAGCCAGTCAGGGTGCAGTGTAGCAATGATGAAACATACAACTTTCCTTTATTTCCTAAAGGCTTCCTCCCCTCCCCTCCCCCCCCAATCATGATCCCAATTCTACCTTACGTATCTGGCTAGACCAGAGGATGTACACTGGTACAGATAGGAACTGGAAACACAGGGTATCCAGGGTGGATGATCCCTTCAGGACCAGTGGTGAGAGTGGCGATACCAGGAGGGTGGAGAGAGGCTGGCGTGTAAAGGGGGAACCAATTACAAGAATCTACATATAACCTCCCCCCTGGGGGATGGACAACAGAAAAGTGGGTGAAGGGAGACGTCAGACAGTGTAAGACACAACAAAATAATAATCTATAAATTATCAAGGGTTCATGAGGGAGGGGAAGCAGGGAGGGAGGGAGGGGGAAAATGAAGGGCTGATGCCAGGGGCTTAAGTGGAGAGCAAATGTTTTGAGAATGATGAGGGCAATGAATGTACAGATGTGCTTTACACAATTGATGTATGTACGGATTGTGATAAGAGTTGTATGAGCCCCTAATAAAATGATTTTAAAAAATAGAAAAGAAAAACAAACCAATCTCGGAGGAAGTACAGCCAGAATATGTCTGAGAACCAAGAATGGTGAGATTTCATCTCAAGTCCTTTGGTGGACATAATATCAGAATTCTTACCCACAGATTCTGTGTCCAATAAATAATAGTTTTATCCCACCAAGTTTTGTGATAATCTGTTCTACCAGATTAGGGTAATAGCAAATATGTGCCACATATACTGCCATGATCAGTCCTCTACACATGATAGACATTGCTTATCAATGATTGCACACTTTCCTACAAAGCCTCAACATACCATTAACATACTTCCTTGTCTAGCCATAGCACATCAATATGTTGTGCAAGAGACTCGTGGGTGCAGAGGGCCGCCCTGAGAGGAAGTCTTTCAAAGCTGAGATCTGAAGGCTAGAAAGGACCGAGCCACGCATGGAATAGTGGGGAAAAGGTTGCAGGTGAAGGGCCATGACCAGACTCATGAATCTTCCCATCAGGAACGACTCTCCCAGTAAGACACCATTGCAGTAGCATACATTCCCCAAGGACATAGGCAGGTTTCAGTTATTTTTGTTCTTGTGTCAAACACAAGACACCAACCCTTAGATAAAGCTCAACCTTTTTTTACACAATGAATGGATTGAGATGACTTGGCTTGGCTTTCACCTTTATTCCTTCATAGTGGAGGCAAGCCCCACCCCCACCCCCCTGAATTCCTTCTCAGGGAATGAAAGCTTTCTAACTCTAAATACAGACATTGTGCTTGGTAAAGTAGTGGGGCAGCGAAAAAGAGGAAGACCTTTGACAAGATGGATTGACACAGTGGCTGTATCCCATGTGGGAATGACGCTGAGACTCTTTAGCACGGAGGAGCTCAGCCAGAGTTAGTCTACCCGGACCCCATAACAAAATGAGGGGCTTTAAAGAACAGGAAGTGATTCTGCCTGTTCTGGAGGTGAGAGGTCCAAATTCAGACTCTCAACAGCGCTGTGCTTTCTGTCTGTCAAGCGGAAGCTCTATCCTGGTCTCGTTCCATTTCTAGCCCATAGACAGACCTACCCTTGCTGTCCTTTCTCCTGTGGGACTCATTTGTATCTCTTCTCTCCTTTTATAAGATACCTCTCGGTGGGATAAGGAAGGACTGATCATTGTCTTAGGGGTGCTGGGGTGAAAGACCACATATGTTCTAGAGAGACCCCTTTATTTAACCTTAAAGAGAACAAAGATAATTCTTCGGATGAAGGAAGTCACCAGCGTGCCCAAGGTACAAAGGCCAAATGAATTCAGCCGAGTCGCACTCATGGGGCTCATTGTATGGGACAGAAAGAAAGAAATGATCACAGAATCATAATTTGTGGCAGGTCAACTCATGACTGTCACAGGTAGGACTACAGATGTCAAGAAAGGACCATGATTAGGAAATGTACACAATTGTACATTTTATTTTATTAAAAGACCATTTTATTGGGAGCTCTTAAAATTCTTATTACAATCCATACATCAGTTGTATTAGGCATATTTGTACACATGTTGCCATCATTCTTTTCTAGACAGTTACTTTCTCTTGAGCCCTTGGTATCAATTTCTCTTTTTCCCCTCCCCTCCCCACTCTCATGACCCCTTGAGAGATTATAAATTATTATTTTCATATCTCACAGCAACAGCAGTCTCCCTTCTCTCACGGTTTCTGTTGTTCTTCCCCCTGGAGGGGTGTGTGTGTTTGTGGTTTGATCCTTATCAACAGTTCCCCCTTCCTCCCATTCTCCCTACCCTTCTGGTATCGCTACTCCCGTTCCTGCTTCTGGATTACATGTGTCATGAGCTCTGATCTCTTATCTACACCTGTGCACATGCTCCGGTCTAATCCAAAGTGAGAGACAGCACTGGGGTCATGATATTGGGGGGTGAGGAAGTCTCAAGGAGCCAAAGGAATATTGTGTTTCATCGGTGCTTTACTGCGCCCCAATTGACTCATCCCTTCCCTGTGACCCCTCTGTGGGGCGATGTTCCATTGTCTACAGATGGGCTTTGTGTCTCTGCTCCAACCCCCTCCTTCTCAACAATATATTTTTGTTTGTTTGTTTGTTTGTTAAGGGTTTTCTGAAGCCTATGTTTTTGTTTGTTATGTGTCGTCTGATGCCTATTACCTGGTTCCTATGACTCCTCATGATCGCACCAGCGGTGTGCTTCTTCCATGTGGACTTGTTGCTGCACTGCTGAATGGTGGCTGTGTAACTTCAAGCCTTTAAGACCCCAGATACTATATCATTTAACAGCTGGGCACCATCCGCCTTCATCACCACATTTGCTTGTGCACCCGTTTTGTCTTCAGCGATTGTGTTGGGAGGGTGAACATCTCAGCCTGCTGATTGGTTAGAACAAAGTGTTCCTGTATTGATGGAGGGTATGAGCAGAGGCCCAAAGTCCAGCCCATACCTCAGTGTATTGCTATATAAATATATGTACATGGGCCAATATTTCTATTTTTGTGGATTAATGTGTTTACATGTGTACACCGCTATGTTTATACCTCTGTCCATTGCTTTGCTTCCTAGGTCCTTCCTCTGTTTCCTTGTACCTTCCTCCTGCCCCACCATCCCTTTCCCCTTATTTCTGCCTCTTGGTACCTCCTCTTAGCTAGTTTGCTGTTGTTCCGACACCACCCCCAGGCCCCGCCTGCCTCGGATCCCTATCTCCTCCTTGTTATTGACGCCAACACCCCAGTTGCTCCCCTGTCCATGGCACAGCCTGCTCACACACACCCCTTCCCCCACCGCCTCATATCCCAGGTCTCCCGGGGACTGTTGGTCCCACTGCTCTTTCCTCGGGCATGCCTCCCGGAGGTGCCTATCCTATACAGGTAGGTATACCGACTATGACATAGCCCAAACGGGTTTAAAAAATGAAAATAGTAAATAAATAAGAAAAAATTAAAATTAAAAAAAAGAGAGAGAGAAGAAATATACAAAAATCCCGGGTCTGTTTGTTGGCCTTCAAGACTGTCCAGGAGCTGCCCCTCCAGGCCTGGAGCCCCCTTGGGGGTCCTCAGTGGTTTCGTAGCTCTGCCTTGCTCCAGCTGCTGATCTGGTGTGCTCCCTTCTTGGTTCGCTCCGCATTGGGGGGTTCAGACCGCACTGCCTCCCACCATGTGACCCCAGAAACGTCCTCTGTCGCAGTCTGCTCCAGTAAGGGGACAGCATGGCACGTGCTGTTGTCGGTTTCCCTGTCCCCTCTGTGTCTCATTAGCTCCCTGCAAGAACTTCATCCTCTGAGCCTGGTGTGCCAGCATGGGGTCCAGTCGGGCTCTCTCTTTCTCTCTTCCTTCCGCCTGGCCTGCGAGGCACCTCATTTTACCACAAAAACTGCATTGAAAATGTGCTGAAAAATTCGGCTTATACATGAGTATAGACGGTATGTACATAGGCCTAGACCTCTATTTTTTTTTTGTCATGGCTTGTTTTATTTATTTATTTTTAAAAATCATTTTATTGGGGGCTCATTCAGCTCTTATCACAATCCATACATATATCCATTATGTTGAGCACATTTGTACATTTGCTGCCGTCATCATTTTCAAAACATTTTCGTTCTACTTGAGCCATTGGTATCAGCTCCTCATTTTTTTCTCTTCCTACCCCACTCTCCCTCCCTCACGAACCCTTGATAATTTTAAAATTATTATTATTATTCCATGTCTTAAACTGACCGATGTCTCCCTTCACACACTTTCCTGTTGTCTGTCCCCCCGGGAGGGGATTATATGCAGATCATTGTGATCGGTTCCCTTTTTTCTTTTTTTTTTTTAACATTTTATTAGGGGCTCATAAAACTGTTATCCCAATCCATACACACATCAATTGTGTAAAGCGCATCTGTACATCGTTTCTCAAAACATTTTCTCTCCATTTAAACCCCCGA
>NW_022103906.1:22596625-22599386 GCF_000313985.2 Echinops telfairi
GCGGCGTCAGATCAGGCGCAATTCCCACACTGTGTCCCTGGTGTTGTCCCCCGCAGGGCCATGGGCCAGTGAGGGGCATCACGTCTCATAGTGGGGCTGGCCATGTAGACCTCTATTTTTATGGATTAATGTATTTACATATGAACACACCTAGGCTTATGCCTCCATTCATAGCTTTGGTTCCTAGATCATTCCTCTGTTTCCTTTTACCTTCCTTCTGCTCCACCATCATGCTCACCCTTCTTCTGTCTCATAGTACTTCCTCTCAGCCAGACTGCTGTTGCTCCAACAGCCCCAGGATTGCTATATCCTCCTTGTGGTTGATTTTAATTCCCCAGTTGTTCCTGCCTCGCACCCTGCCCCTGTCCCCTTCTCCCCTCAAGTCCCTTCGGGACCATTGGTCCTGTTGTTTTCTCCTGCAGTTTGCTTCCCAGGCCTGTCTTATAGAAGTAGACATACCAACAATAGCATCGACGAAACGAATAGAAAACAAAAGATTGGGAAAAGAAGAAAAGAGAAAAACATACATAATTCCAGGTCTGTCCACTGACCTTTATGACTCTCTACGCCGCCCCCCCCCCAGTCCTGGGGGAATTGGGGGGGGCTGACCCTCCTAGCCTGAAGTCTATTGGGGGGGGGGCTCTTTAAGGAGTTTTCTGACTTAGCTTTGCTCCTGTTGCTGATCTGTTATGTTCCCTTCTTGATTTGCCCACTATGTGGGGTTTAGACTGCACTTCCTCCCTGCCGTGTGTCCCCAGTATTGTCCTCTGTCACGGTATGCTCCAGTAAGGGGACAACATGTCATGAGCTGTTGTCAGCCCTACAGCCCTCTCTGTGCCTCAGCAGCTCCATGCACGGACCTCATCCTCTGGGATTGGTGTGCCCATATGGAGTCTCGGCCGACTGCCCCTTTCTCTTTTTCCTTCTTGGGTTGCTCCTGTGTGGGCGTGATATGCTGGCCCCTCTCCCCAACCTGTAGGTTTAGTGTTGTTCTCTGTTGCATGTAGGTATTTCCACTCAGCCAGAGCCCTCAAATACCAAAGAGGCTTCAAAGCTGGTGACACCTCCGTGTAATGCTCCATACGTCTTCCTGTCACCTCTACTGCTCGTTTGCTAGAAGCCTCGTGATCCTAAAGGGTGGTGCTGTTGGGGAAGCATTGGACTGCTAACTGCAGGATGGGGGGTTCAAACTCAGCAGCGGCTCCACAGGAGAAAGATGGGACTGTCTGCTCCCATAAAGGTGTATATATAGCCTCAGAAACCCTCCACAGGGGAGGGCGGTGGGAGGACTGACTAGCCTTGAGTCCCTCAGTGGTCCAAAATGGTTAACTGCTTGGCTGCTGTCAAAGAGTAAGAATGTATACTCTTAAGGTAAAAATATATGTACAAATATGCTTGACACAATGGATAGATGTGTGGATTGTGATAAGAGCTGCCTGAGCCCCTAATAAAATGAATTTTTAAAGATAAAAATAGATTGATTGAGGAATAAAATACTTTGCAGATTGAGCAGCAACTCGTTAGAGAATACAGACTCGTTCTGAAGTATGGAGGGTGATATGCTTTTATAATAAAAATGGGGAGAGAGTGTGATAGTCACATGATCATCATCATGAGGTAGGACTGTCATCAGCAATTCCATTTTCTATTACCTTCTTCCTGGAACATTGTAAATAAATTGTTCTTCTACAGTCACATCCTGACCCACATCCTGATTTTCCAGCAAGAAGATTGGTGGGGATCAGGGTCTCCTAGGTCTGAAAGGTAGAAAGATTAGGGATAAAGGAGTTGTCTCCACCAAAAGCCCATCGTAAACAAAAATTAGCTGGCCATGCCACACCACCGGGTTGCAAAGCACTCGGGCACACATTAGACATCTATGGGGACCACCCAAAGCTGGGGATGCTCTGAACAAGGTCACCTAGATCCAGGTGAAGGTTGACACACTAGGCCTCATTGACATCATGTCACAGGTGCGCCTGAACTCAGCCACTAAGAATGGCCAATACCCTGAGCCTCACCTCCCCAACTGGGGACAGGAGGGCATCAATAGCACAGATTGAGGGCAGGGGGCTCTCTCTCAAGTCTCTCTCTCCAGGTCGGAGGGTGGGGGCTCTCCCTATGCACACATCCCCTCAGGGTGCGCTCTCTCTTTCTCTCTATTTTTTTTTTTTTTTTGGTTTTCAGACTCCCCTTTGTTTCTGTGGACTCCTCTTAATGGCCATTTTCCATGAGGTTTTTTTATTGCTCCCCTGGAGTGACCATTTTCTGTGACAATCTCTTCCAAGGCCCCCCACCATGCGGCCCTGTACCCATTCCAGAGACACTGTGTACTGTGCACCGAGACTGCACTACCCCAAATCCCTTTCCCTCAGATAAGTTACTTGGATAACAAAAGTACTTCTGCCGCATGAATTCTTTCAGTGTTGAGAAGCAAGACTGAGGCAAACCATCCGAGAAACCTAACAGTTCCACCCAGCCAGAGAATCGATTTAGAAGCATATAAATGGGAAGAAATCAAGGTTAATTTCTCAGGGATGCTGGAGCAGAAGCTTCTAACAAAATGAAGTTTTGATTCATCCTTTATATTGGCCATTGTGTTAGACAGGGTTCTCTAGAGAGATAAAACCAAATTGCTGATAATTTAATATATTTATTTATAAAGATAAGTAGATATATAACAAGGAATGAACGGTTAAATCATATACAGTTAAATATATAATACAAGAAAGAAACAGTTAAATTAAAAAAAGCACTACAA
>NW_022103906.1:22601022-22603949 GCF_000313985.2 Echinops telfairi
TCTGAGGTAGATGGCCGCTTGTTTATCGTCAAGCCTTTAAGACCCCAGACGCTATATCTTTTGATAGCAGGGCACCATCAGCTTTCTTCACCAAATTTTGCTTATTCACCCGCTTTGTCTTCAGCGGCTGTGTCAGGAAGGTGAGCATCATAGAATGCCAATTTAATAGAAGAAAGTATTCTTTCATTGAAAGAGTACTTGAGTGGAGGCCCAATGTCCTTCTGCTACCTTAATACTAAACCTACACATATATGCACATAGATCTATTTCCTCATCCTCATATATAAATATATTTGCATATGTACATGTCTTTATCTAGACCTCTATAAATGCTCTTTGCCTCCTAGTTCTTTCCTCTATTTCCTTTTACTTTCCTCTTGTTCCACTCTCATGTTTAACCTTCATTCGGGTTTCAGTAATTCCTCTCAGCTACATTGCCCTTGATCAAGCCCTACCAGGCATCCTACCTCCTCTTCACTGTCAATTTTAGATCACTTGTTTTTCCCTTGTCCCTGGGTTTGTTAACACCAACTTCCTTTGCCCGTCCCACTCCCCTGTGTTCATCCACTCCCCCCAACCAGTGGTCACATTTTTCCCCCACCCTGGATTGTTAATCTTGCCTGTCTTTTCTAGATAGACATACAGAAACAACAATAAGAACAAAAACAAGACAGAGCAAAACAAAACAAAAGAAATTAAAAAACACCAACACAACAAAACAACATTAACAAAAAAACAATGACAAAAAAAGAGGCTTATAAATAGCTCAAGGTCTGTTTGTTGACCTTTAGGAGTGGTTTCCAGTCGAATCTGATAGGGTGCCAAGCTCTGGCCCCAAAGGCTATTTTTAGTATTCCCTGGGGACTTCATTGCTTTGCTCCCGTTGCTGCTCTGTTGTCTGCCCTTAGCATTTTGCCTCAGTGTGGTGGAGTCAGATCATGCACAATTCCTACACTGTGCCCCAGTGTTGTTCTATGAGGGACGTCGCGTCTTGTGCTGGGGCAGCCCTATGATCTTTGCTGTGCTTGGCTGCTCTGAACAGGAATATCGTCCTTGGGATTTGGTGGGCCAGGGTGTGCCCACTCTCTTTCCTTCCCTCTTCCTTTGCTCCTGTGTGCTCTGATCAGACTCGCCCCTCTCCCTGGGCTGTAAGCTTCAGTGCTGCCCTCTGTAGTGCATTCTTCTGGGAGGGAAGGGGAAGGGGTGTCCATGTAGTTGGGATTGGAGCCAGCCCGTCAGACCTTTCTATAGGTTTCCTGCTTCATGCCGGTACGTTGCCTTCATGTCTTGGTGCACTGGGTTTACGTCTGATCCCTCTCTTCCTCTCCTGTGGAGATAAAAACAGCACTCTCCCCCTTGGGTGGGTTAGTATCCTGTTTCCCAGCTACCCATGTCTTTTTTCTCTTTTTAAACTTTCCCCTCCTTTGTAGTTGGCTGCCATACATGTCCCTGGATAATGTGTCGATGTGTTTGAACTATGGTGCTGGTGAAGAGCTCTGAAAATGCCAGGTACTCCCAGAAGAACCTCAGATCCGTCTTGGAAGAAGTACGGCCATAAGCTCTGTGGAGGGGAGGATGGCGAGACTTCATCGCAGTGAGTAAACAGCTGGGGGGTGGTCACATGTCTGGCTTCCTTATTTTCCTTGGAGCAAAGGTTATCCATATGTGAACCCTCCACCTTTCTTCACCTATTCTGACACCGACTGCTTCTCTGACAACACTATGCATCCATGCTGGGTCAGTAACTCATTGCAATGGCCACACAGAACATGCAGACAGTACTCACAGTATAAGGGAGATTATTAGGGATGTTGGGGAAGTTCCCAGGTTACCACAAATCAGGATTAGTAAATAATAAGGATACAGTCATTGGACCAGAGACACACTTCTCAGCCAGCAACCAAGTCTAAGTCCAGTCCTCAGCCATTCAGTCCTTTGGCCTCTGCCAGGAAGCAGCCTACTGCTGCTGTCTTATAGCCTCATAGTCTTGGTGCTATGTCTCTGGTCTGTCTCCAGGTCTTCTTGCCTTGATCTCTGGTCTCGGCCTGGGTCCTTGGCCTGGCCTGCTCTGTCTGGTGGTCCCTGTACCTCAGCCTCTGCTGCCTTTGGTTTTGGCCTCTGCCACTTCAGAAAGAGGTCTCAGACATATTACAGGAGTGCCTCTTTTTTTGGGTGGTTCTGGGCTGTCTCTCTGTGTGCTTCTGAGATGGCTCTGATACACACAGGAATGGAGCTGAGTGTAGTTTTTGTCTCTTCGATGACCATATCCCCAAGGAAACAAAGAGTGGTGACATGATTCACACCTTCTGCTAATGTAGAGACTTAATCCCCCCTCAATCCTGTCCATTAGCCCAGCAGAGTCCTCCCTTCAAAACAGGATTCTAACCATTGGCATTGAGGCTAGCATTTATAATGTATCCCAAAAGGTATTATGGCTAGAAGGGCCATAGTAACTAACTGAGTACATTTGACGCACATCTTTTGGACACATTATCAGTAGAGATCAGCCCCTGGAGAAAGAGCTCAGGGTTGGTAATGAGGAGGGGCAGCAGAGAAGAGGAGGACCCTTGACTGGAGGGACTTCCACTGTGGCTATGAAAATGGGTTCGAATGTAACAGCAGTTGTGGAAAGAGCATGGTACCGGGCAGCGTTTTGCTCTGCAGTACACAGGAGTGCTGTGATTGGAACCAACCTGACGGCACTGAAAGACACAAGCGTAATGATCTGGAGCTCCTGAATGGCGCAGATCATTCACGCACGACTAAGCGGAAAGTGGCAGTTCAAGTCCATCGAGAAGTGCTTGGAAGAGAGTTGCACTATTTAAAAAAATAATTTTATTGGGGGCTCATACAATTCTTATCACAATCCATACATACATACATTGTGTCAAGCACATATGTACATTTGTTGCCATCATCATTCTCAA
>NW_022103906.1:22606657-22626227 GCF_000313985.2 Echinops telfairi
GCCACACATCCTTTTTTTTTCTTTCCCTTTTCCTCCCTCCCCATCTCCTTTTTAGTTGGCTACCATATGTACCCCTGGATTTGGTCTGGCCCCTGCCATTTTACCTGGACTTCACCCCTGGAGTGTTTGTATACAGTAGCTTTTCCCCTGTACCCCTTTTGCATTTACTTTTCTGAGATATTGATATATATATATAAACTTACCTCAGCAGACTCATGTAATACTTGTCCTTTTGTGCTTGGCTTACTTCATTTAGCATAATTTCCTCCAGTTCTCCCCATGCGGCAATGTGCTTCATGCGTTCATCACTGCTTTTTAGCGTTGCATAGTTAGAGTTGCACTATTGAAGGATTCTACAGGCAAAACATTTGAGCAGGAGGCATTGGAAGATGTTGGAAGGAATATACAGAGTTACTGTACCCAAAAGAATTGGTTGGTGATTAGTCTTTCAAGAGGTAACATATGACCAAGGACTGATAGTCTTGATGGAAGAAAGTCCAAGAACCACCCGAGGCCCTGGTGGAAAAGGAAAGTCCCTGAATTGATGGGATGCCAGTTGGGTCTGAAGCGCTCACTCATCTCTGCCAGGAAATATGGAAGACAGCTACTTGGTCAACTAGCCGGAAGAGATCCATTTATGTGCCCATTCCACAGAAAGATGATCTAATAGAATGTGGATGCTATTGAAATAGGTCATTAATATTATGAATAAGTAACATTTTGCTGAAGATAAATAAAATTGATCTCAACAGAACATTGGCGGGGAAATGCCAGAAATTCAAGCTAGATTCAGAAGAGGACGTGCATAGAGGACTGTAACTGCTGAAGTCAGATGGGTGTTAGAAGAGGCCCGAGAATACCAAAAAGATGTTTACCTGTGTTTGATGGACTATGTGAAGGCATTCAATTATATGGATGTACAGGGCAGTGAGCTCATGTGGCTCTTTTGTCATGAAGAGCCCTGGTCGTGTTGAGGTTATGGGTCAGGCTGCTAACCACAGAGTCAGCAGTTTAAAACCACCAACTGCTCCAAGAGAGAAAGAAGAGGCTTTTTCCTCCCGTGAAGAGTGATCGTCTCGGGAACCCACAGGGGCAGTTCTTTATCATATATGCTCTCTATGAGTCAATCAACTTGATGACAGAGAGTTTTTGAGCCTTCTAGCCTTAGTCTCTGTAACTCCACCAAAAGACCTTTTCCTAATGGGTCTGGGTCAGAGAATATGGGGGGAAACACTTATGTGATTCTTTTTCAAAAATTGTTTTATTGGCATATGATTCCAATATCATACACAGTTAAATCACTTCCACACAGTTGTACAGCCATCATGGCAATCTGTTCTAGAACATCTTTGTTCTTGTACTCATTGTTCAGTTCCTCATTTCCCGCCAACCTCCCCCACCATAACCTCAAGGAACCACCAATCCAACTACTGTCCCTATAGATTTACCTACCCTGGATCTCCTATACAGAAAAGCCTTAAAACAAAGCAAGACAAAAACCAGTCCTGTAAAACAGATAAAACCACAACCGAAAATAAGATAGGGAATATTAACAACTAGAACAAATTTAGAGTGGATCAAATAATAAAGTGTCAAATTTTTACCCACCAGCATCTGCAATAAACCACTTTTCAATAACTTCTGTGTAATAGCAAGGTTATTCACATCCCTTGTCTACAGTTAGAGAGGATTCACTGGAGCCTTAATCCATGTTTTTTTCCCCTTACCTATTTTTTTAAACTGAAACAACTTTGAAACAAGTCAAAGGCAGATCAAATGATAAGATATCACCTTTTTAACCTAAGTAGCTGAGCCACAATAGACTTTACCATGCTCTTTGTCTGATAACAAGGCAATTCACATTTTTACATACTTGTTAACAGGATTAATTGGGATTGCCATCCTGCACATGTAAAAGGAGCCCTGGCAGAAGCCAGGCGGGGGATCTTATTACCAGCAAGAGCGTGGAGCTGGATCCTGAGATCTTGCACAGTGAACCTCTTAGGCCAGGAAGACAGCTTTGACATCAGAGGAATGGCAGAGGAGCTGCAGCAGCAGAACCAGGAGACAGGGCAATGGGCTCCCCAGGCCACAGAGCAAGGAAAGCTCAGTGTTCTGGGGCAGGAGTATTGTACCTGGGGACCCTTAATTCGGGGAGCTGAGTTCATTGATTCCTGGAGCTGGAACTGCGTGCCTTTGGATAGAAGTTTACAGCATGGTGGCATTCCTGGGACACTTATTCTCAGCCCTGAAAGGATGTTGTAATATGTATTACCTGAACAACTCTATCCTGGGCATTCCCACCTGAATTGTAACCTGTTAATCCTGAAGAAAGATGAGGCTTTCTATTCCCATACAAGAGCTACAGTCTCAGAAACTCACGGGGACAGTTTTACCCTGTCCTGTAAGGTTGCCATGAGTTGGCATTGACTCAGTGGCAGTGAGTTTGGATCATAACTTCCTTGATACATCCTTTAATTGTGAATATTGTCTGTGAGTTCTCTGTGGCCATGGTAGTGAATCATAAGACACAGATATAAAAGTAGAGTGTTGTGTAACATAGAAGAGGATCATAGCAAATTATGGATAACATTTTGAAGAATTGTGCTCACTTGGAACCTGTGTAGAGGCTAACAGGCAATTGTTCAAACAGAACAAGGGAGTACTGCAAGTAATTGGGAAAGGTATGTGTTAGGGCAGTAACCTTTCACCATATGTGATACTTAGGTATTGTGCCAACCTGGCCAATAGGAACATGTGGGATTAATCAGATCACAGTTTGATTGGAGCGCAAAGAAATAAATGACTCTGCCATACCTGCCCCACCCACTCTCTCTTGCTTTCTGGTGATAGACCCGAGTGCTGCTCCTTTAGCTAGTTCTCTCCTCAACCTGTGAGCTACACTACCTGTGGGCCAGGCTAACCCACAGATCATGTTGCTAGAGCTTGAGGCTCCTTCGAGACATGTTTCACCACGCTGCTAGTGTGTACATTGCTTGAGCTTGAGGCTGGCCTTGTATTGCTTGAGTTCAATATCCCATCCAGGCCTGCTTCGCTAAGCTCCTGAGCTACAGAATTGGTGACCCACCCTGCTGTTTGCTGCCTAGGGCAGACCCTGCCTGTCTTGTCCGAGGGAGGACTTGTCTGTGTGCTTCTCTCACCTTGGACCAGGCAGCCTTCATGAGTGGAAGGACTTCCAGTATATTAACCGTCCCAAGGAAGTGAGTTGAACTGAGCCCTCTGTACTTTTGTGTGGACTAATTAGCTGTCACATTCCTTCTTGTTGTATCAATATATATATTTACAAGTGTCCTGGTTTTGCTTCTCTAGAGAACCCTGCCTAACACATCATATTCATTTAATCTGAATGCTGAGCAAATAGTCCAAGAAGCCAGACTATATGAAGAACAAGGCATCAGGATTGGAAGAAGGCTCACTGACCACCTGCAACATGAAGATGACCCACTTTGTTGCCGAAAGCAAAATAGATTGGAAGCGCTTGATGATGAAACTTCCAGACCACAGCCTTCAAGATGGATTGCAACTCAATGTAAAGAAAACACAAATTCTCACAACTAGACCAGGAAACCACATCATGATGACTGGAGAAAGGTCTGATGTTGTTAAGGATTTCTTTTTGCCACTACATCCAATTAATGCTCATGGAAGCAGCAATCAAGAAATCAAACTAATGTAGTACATTGGGCAAATCTGCTGCAAATGATCTCTTTAAAATGATTGAGAGCAAAAGTGCCACTCTTTGAATTAAGTGGTACCTGACCCAAGTAGTGGTCATATGCATATAAAAGCTGGGCAATGAATGAGGGGAACCAAATGTGTTAGTCTGGGTTGAGTTGACTAGAGAAACAAATTCATAGACACATGTGTATGAGAAAGAGGTTTATATACAAGAGAAATTGAATATTTAGAAAATATCCCAGCCCAGCCCAGATCAAGTCCATAAGTCCAATGTTAACCCAGATTTCGGATACCAATCTAGAAAGTCCTCTTCAGACTCATGAAACACATGCAATGCCGCTGAATACAAGAATCTCACAGGCCAGTGGGTGGGAAGTCTTGTGGTTCTAGTGGCCATTGTAAGCATCTCAGCGCTGGCAGTGCTTTCCTCGTGGCTTCTCTAGCTCAGGGTGCTAATGTGTCTAGTCACTGCAATGTCTCCCAAGGAGTGAGCAGAATGAGAGAGTGTCTCCCACCTCCAAGGGGGAAATACAGAAGTTCCCAGCATCCTCAGGAGAAGGCCATGCCCAACAGACGCCTCATTGGCTGTGACCTGATTGACAGGCTAGACTGCACCCCTTCACTCTTAATCCTCTCAAATTGACAAACCATTGATTCTAAAACTACTACACCAACGAACTAATGCATTTAAAATATGGTGTAGACAAAAATATGGAAATTCCCATGGATTTCCAGAAGAATAAATAAATATGCCTTACAAGTACAAACAAATGCTCCTTAGAAGCCAGGATATCTTCACTTCTCTCATATTTTGACATGTCATTGACCAATCGCTGGAGAAGGATATCACTGTGGTAGAGGATCCAGGAGAAGACGTAAGACCCTCAAGGATAAGGATTGACAAAAGTGGCTCCAACATTGGTCTCAAATACTGCAACACTTGTGAGGATGTTGCAGGACAGGGCAGAGTTTGCTTCTGTTAAACACATGGTTAGTATGACTGAGAACTGGCTTCACAGCATCTAACACAACACATGCCCTGTGAGCATCCGGAAGGCAAGGCCTTGACTTGAGCAGCTTTAGGGATCCTGCATCCTTCAATGTGCCCTGGGTCCCCAAGGTGCTGTGTGCGTGGGTAGGTGGGTGGGGTGGGGAGGAGTTGAGGAGGTTGTAACACACTGAGCACCCTCTCCAGACTCATTGGTTTCACAGCAAGAGCCCTTGATAGTTTCCAAACAGCTTTAAAAATCTCTGAGGAAAGATAAAGCCGAAGAAACGCAGAAACGTGTTCCACAGGCTTTCCTAACACTATTGGGAGGAGGGAAAGAAGTGATTTTAACTAAGACCCAAATCAGAGACCAAAAGAAACATGATTTTAAAATGGCTCCGTTTTTAATGTTTTCTGCCCTCTCTTTGACTGAGGTTTTTCCAGGCTTTGTCTAGTCATTGTTGGTTGTTTGTTTGCTTTGTATGGTTTTGTATGATTGTGTTTTACTTTGTGTGATTTTCTGTATAAGAACTCCAGGACAGGTAGCTCTACAGAGATGGTAACTTGATTGGGGGATGGCAGGGGAGAATGGGGGAAATGCAGGAGCTAACAACAATGAATATGAGAAGAAAATGTTCGGTAGTCACCTAATCTGATGTCCATTTAAGGATTAAAGAGTGTAGGGGTGGAGTCTAGGCTGTCAATCTGGAGTTAGCCAATGAGACTTCTGTGGGCATGGCATTCTCCTGAGAATTCTGGGAAATCTGGTACTTCCTTCTTGGAGGCAGAAGACATCTCTCTCTCTGCTACTTCCTGGGAGACAATGCAGAAGATAAGCTACATGGATGCAACCAGACTTCTGAAGCCAGAGAAGCCGCAGAGAGACCCCTGCCAGTGCTGAGATGATTACAACGCCACTGGACCCAAAGACGTTCTACTCACTGGCTGGTGATTGTCCCACATTTGGCTTCATTGCGTGTGTATTGTGAGTCTGAAAAGGACTTTAGAGGTTGCTATCAGACATATGGACTAATATCAGACTTATGGACTTGATCTGGACTGGGCTGGGATGTATTCTCGGTGTTCAATTGCTCTTGTGTATAAATCTCTTTCTGATACACATATGTATGTCCATGGATTTGTTTCTCTAGTCTACCCAGGCTGACACATGTTGCAAAATTGATTGTGGTGGTGACTGCACAAATCTTCCTAATATGATTAAATCATTTTATGGTAAGGTCTTGGGGGGGGGGGGCGGAACTACTATGAGCCATCTCTTCCTAACTATGAATAAAGAACACAGACAATAACAAGTGTTGGTGGAAACATGGAGTGATTGGAACCCCTTCCTTTCCTTTTTTAAACTGATAAGAACAGATAGTACACTTGATCTTAGCCAAAAGGCCGAAAAGTGATGCCCTTCCTTTTTTTAACAATCATTTTGTTGGGGACTCTTATAGCTCTTATCACAATCCATACATATATCCATTGTGTCAAGCACATTTGTATAAGTTGCCAACATCATTTTCAAAACATTTTCTATTTGAGCCCTTAGTATCAGCTCACTTCCCCCCCACCCATTCTCCCTCCCGCATGCACCCTTAATAATCTATCTTTTTTTTTTCATGTCTTACACCATCTGCTGTCTCCTCTCACTCACCTTCCTGTTGTCAGTCCCCCTGGGAGGAGGTTATGTCAATCATTGTGATCAGTTCCCCTTTTCTCCCCCAACCTTCCCCTTGCCTTCCTGGTATTGCTACTTTCATTGTTGGTCCTGAAGGGTGTATCTGTCCTGGATTTCCTGTGTTGGAAGCTCTTATCTGTACAGTTTACATGCTGTGATCTATCCCGATTTGTAAGGTAGAATTGGGGTCGTGATAGTTGGGGGGAAGAAGTATTAAAGAACTAGAGGAAAGTTGTGTGTTTAGTCAGTGCTATACTGCACCCTGACTGGCTCATCTCCTCCCAGAGACCCTTCTGTAAGGGGATGTGATTGGAACCTTTTTCTACTGTGGTGTGTATAAGTTTATGTAAAACCACCACTGGAGATTCCCTTGCAGAGGGGTCTCGGGGAGGAGATGAGCCAGTCAGGGTGCGATGTAACAACAATGAGAAATACAACTTTCTTCTAGTTCCTAAATGTTTCCTCCCCGCTCCCACTACCATGACTCGAATTCGACCTTGCAAGGCTGGCTAGACCAGAGGAGGTACACTGGTATAGATAGGAACTGAAAATACAGGGAATCCAGGGCGGATGAGCCCTACAGGACCAGTGGTGTGAGTGGCGAAACAGGGAGGGTGGAGGGAGAGTGGGTAGGAAAGAGGGAACCGACTACAAGGGACTGACTATATGTGACCTCCTCCCTGGGGGACGGACAACAGAAAAGTGGGTGAGGGGAGATGTCAGACAGGGCAAGGTATGACAAAATACCAATTTATAAACTATCAAGGGCTCATGAGGGAGGGGGGAGCAGGGAGGGAGGGGGAAAATGAGGCCCTAATGGCGGGGGTTTAAGTGGAGAGAAAATGTTTTGAGAATGAAGTACAAATGCGCTTTACACAATTGATGTGTGTATGGATTGTGATAAGAGTTGTATGAGCCCCTAATAAAATGTTTAAAAAAAATTTCTAGAAACTAAAAAAAAAAAAAAAAGTTTATGTAAAACCGTTTCTCAGAAACAGCTTGCCGCTTCTCAGAAGGTTAGATATACAGTATACTTCTCCATTGAGGCTTTTCTATGATGTATTTTGTTATTTTTTTTTCCTTTCTGTGGTTGTATGTTTTTCTTTATAGGAAATCCAGGATAGGTAAATCTAGAGAGACAGTAATGAATTAAGGGGGAAGTGGGGAGCTGATAACAACCAGTACAAGAAAGAAGAAAACCTTTGAAAATTGCTTGTAGTGATGATTGCACAACTCGTTTCAATATGTCTACACTACCGTATGACCTGTGGATTATATGTCAGTAAAACTGACAGTGCATGGCACCGAGAAGCACAGAGGTCCCTGGTGAACAGCAGCACAGCCCAACGAGCTGTTCTTCGTCCACTGCGGGCAGCCCAGCGCGAATATGGGACAGGTTGCTCATCATCTCCAAGCCTGACTCCAGAAGGAACTCCAGTCTTCAAGCTGTTCGGTAGAACGGAGTCCCTTGTTGGCCCAGGTACAGTCCTTCCTCCCCCAGATGGCCCAGGAGAATGAGAAGCTAAGAAAAGAAAGGCCAGCCGCCCCCAACCCCACCCCTCCCGCTCTTTGGTATGATATTGAAAATATTGATGAGACTTGGAAAATTTATACAAATGGGTGTGGCCTTATTTGAGATGAATCATTCGGGCGCAAACGAAGAGGAGAGTTCAGAAGAGAGTGCTCAGGGTAGCTCTGGGAGCAGCTGGGAATCCGAGGTCAAGGACATAAGCTTCCCTGGCGAAGTCACCATGGTGAACATGAAACTTCCTCATTCCGAAGGTGGCAAAGCAAGATAGAAGTTTTGGACGGTCCCGCAAGTAAAAAGAAGGGGTGACAAGAAGAGTCCGTAAAGCAAACCAGATGCTGTGTGCCTGCTGAACGTGCGCAGAAGGCGGTTCTCGCGGACAGTGTGCATTTGAGGTGTCTGTGGTTGGACATCTGGTGGTGCGAGTGAAACACGAGCTGGCATTCAAGGACCTGGGCAGAGGTAGACCTCGGAGCTGATGTGGGTTTGGGACCAGACCACCGCAATAAATCAAGTCACGTCGTTTTTTTTTAAAACAATAACTGTTTTTAAAAAACTTTTTTTTTTAATAGAAGAAAAGAAAGAGGTAGTGAAGCAGGGAGAGTCTGTAGTCTCTGGTGACCCTTCATTTCGTGAGCGGTCAGCTCCATCTGCTCCATCCAGGGCACCTGGAGGCTGAGATGCTAATGTCAAGACCTGCCTGGGAATTTTCACTACAGAGCCAGGAGTGACAACCCCAATCCCTGGGGAGTAGATTCCCATTTAGAGTCACTGGTTGGGACACTGGCAGAAGTGCCCCCTAGGATTTTCAAGTCTGTAGAGCTTTACCGAAGCGGATTGCTACGTGTTTGTCACGCAGAGCTCCCCACCTAGTGCTGAGCCGCTGGTGCTTGGACTTCGGGTCATCAGGGCTCCCTTAGCGCCACATGGCGGAGGTCAGAAGAGTGAGAGGGAAGGGGTGGGAATGGGGGTACAAAAAAAAAGGTGTAACAGGTAAAATAAAAATAAAAAATCAAAACCAAACCCCAAACTCAGATCTTGACATTGATGAGAGTGGCTGAAAAAGGAGGGAAAGTAAAAAAGCTTCCAAACAACATGACGCCACATGGGGTGACGGATTTGCAGGACGCGCGGCTTGGCCGGGACGGGGCGGGCTGGGGGCGGGGACAGGGCGGGGAAGTCGCCGGCTGACGGAAGCCGGGGGCCAGTGTCGCGGTGCCCCAGGTGGAGTGCGGGTGCGTGGGGAGCAGGCGGCTTCCAGGCCGGCCTTGAACTACGTGAACCTGGGCGCGTTGGAAACGCCGGGTTCCGCTACCCGGAGGTGCCCCGCGGCGAGATTCACGCGGAACCCGGGGGGCTAGAGCCCGGGCACCTCGCCATCGCGGCGAAATTGCTTTCCTTTCTCCGCGCCCCAGGGTGGCGCCCGGGCCGATCGCCAGCAAAGTCGGGCGGGTGGGCGGACCTCCTCGCCGCCCGCGATCGGTGCCGCCAGGATCGCGCTCTCGGGATGTGCGGAGAGCGGCGCGGGGCGCCATCGGAGCGAGCGGGCGCCGGAGCCCGGCAGCCCATGGAGGGCAGGGGCCGTTCCCGAGTGGCGCGGCGCCGGAGCGCTTCCAAGCGGATCTCGCGGAAGGTGGATCCCCGAGGGGATCGGGGCGATGGAAAGAGTGCTGAAGAGCTGGGGTCGCGGGGAGCCGCCGGACACTTCCCGCGCTCCCGCCGCCTGGCCGGACGCGTCCCGGGCCCCCCCGGGGCCCACCTAGCCGGGCTCAAGGTCCCCAAGAAACTGCTCCTGATTCTCCTCCTGCTCGTCTTGCTGGTGAGTCAGAGAAGGGGGGCAGCGGGCAGGCTGCCCAGGCGGGCGGGGCGGACTCCTGGGTTTTCCGGACGTGCTCAGCGGAACGTTAAGGTGACAGAGAAGACACCAGGGTCAGATAGGAGGAGGTAGCGGTGTCTTCCTCCACAGAGATCAGGATTGAGCCCATCAGACACAACCCAGAAAAAAAGACCCGAGGGAACAGTATTGGGAAAACAGAAAAAGACACGGACATTACTTGGAAGTCAGAGGATTGTCAATCTGAAAGGGCTGGTATTTAGACGCGCAAGTCAAGTGGTGGCATTGCAGTGAGTTCCTTCATGTCGCCCCCCCTCCCCAAACCGGTGTGCCCACGTGAGCTCCATAGGAATTTGAATGGCTGTGTGTTGGCTCCAGTTAGATCTGTCCCTCGTGGGAGAGATATACCTCAGTCCTTGGCTTCCCGCGAGAAAGAATTCACGCCTGGGTTGTGATCCCAGTGAGTTTTATGAAAGCTAGAAGCAGTTTTGGGTTCTACAGTAGATGGAACGCGAGCCAGACAGAGTCCCCCACCCGGTTGGCAAGGTTGGCGTGGTCCACGCTGAACTGTGTGAGGAGGGGCTGGGAGCCCATGGAGGTGAACCTCTGATTCTTCAGGGCCCCCTTGCGAGGTGTAGTGGACAATACTGGTCGACTCCATTGGCTGAATGAGATTCACCTGGCTTAGATGGGCCCATCCAGGTGTAATGCCCACCCAGGTGGACCACCCCTTCCTGGCCAGGAGCTGGGACCCAACAGCTCTGCTTAGGCTTACTTATCTGCAATATCACTGAGGAATTCCCGCACTAGCCTAGCTGTCAGGACATATTTGAAAAGGTTTTTGAAATAAAGAGTTGGTGGGCATGGGAAAGGGCAGTCTTTTATCTTGTTGAGAGTCAGCTAAACTTTTTTAACATAAGCTGCTTCTGTTTTACCCTTCATCTTAAAAGAAGTATGTATTCTAAAATATTGTGAAATTATACTTTTAAAGTTGCCAAACCTTTACAAAACACTTTCCCTTGAACTATGTGAAAGGAAACAGCTGCTTTGCTGCTTGTCCTCCCTGAGTAGGAGAATGTGTGCTATCTTGCAACAAGACTGACTGCCTCCTCACACCCTTTCTGTAGGTGTAGAGTCTGGAGCGCAGGACCACCGCCAGAGAGCAGAGGATTGATTTCCATGTAATGAGTTCTGCTGGGTTTCTGACTTGCTTGGTGCCTGTTATCCTGACTGTCCCATTTCTCCCATTTATCATGGGAAATTCCTGTTTGTCATGACATTTTTTTTTCATTGTGCCTTTTCTGCCAATGTGCTTTGGAGACTGCTAATCTTTAGTATAGACTTCATGGGCTCACAGTTAAAGTGGAAATTGCCCCAGGATGAAATATGATTAAATAAAGCCCATTTCCTTTAGATGATTCAGAAGAAGACATTTTGGATTTGGTGTTGATTTAAGATTTTGGAAATGCTATGATTGTGTGAATGTGTCTTGAATGCAACCAAGACATGAATTTTGAGGGATTGAGGAAATGTTATAAATTGAATTGTGCCCCAATCCAACACACACACATACACACACACACACACACACACACACACACACACACTACTTGGTGGGCTGCGAATCTCAAGGCCAGCAGTTTGAAACCACCAGGCGCTCTGAGGAAATAGATGGTGCTCTCGAATCCCGTAAACAGTTAACAGTCTGGGAAACTCACAGGGACTGTTAGGTTTCTGACATAGTTTATCTCCTTTCTTGTATCTCAGCGCTGAAAGAATTCACACGGCAAAAGCACCTTTGTAATCCAAGTATGGGAAGTACAGGCTCAGATAGCACATTGTTATCCCTGGAAAGCATGCAAGGCCCATGGCGGGGTGGGGGAGGGCTGTGGAGAATTCAAGGCTGAAAATGGGCACTTCAGGGGAGCAAGAAAAACCTCATGGAAAATGGCCCTTAAAGAGGAGTCCACAGAACCAAAAGAGTGCCTGAACCAAAACAGAAGGTGATGGAGAGAGTGCAGGCCCTGAGAGGACCTGGAGGTTCCACTCCCCTAACTGTGGGAGAGCACTTGAAAAAGGGTGCAGCCTGCCCTCAAACTGCTGTCAATCCCCTCCTAGCCCCACTTGGGGCCGGGCGTGGTTGAGGGTATTGGGTGAACTCAGTGATTAAGGTCAGGAGCACCTGTGGCATGATGTTGCTGGTGCCTGGTATGTAAACCTAGGTTGCCCTTCACCTGGGCCTAGGTGACTTGTGACTTTGGTCTGAGCATGCCCCGCTTTGGATCTTCCCCATGGGTGTCTACTGTGGGCCTGGGTTTTTTTGCATCCCTTTCCTGTGGCATGGGCGGTTAATTTTGGTTTAGGGTAGACATTCGGTGGAGACAACCCCCTTTATCTCTAGTTTCACTACTTTCACTACTGGGTGAAAGTCAGCATGGACTCTATGACAGTGAGTGAGTGAGCGAGTGAGCAAGTGAGCTTTGGTGTTTAATGTCACCTCCCAGTGTAGCGTCCTTGCTCAGGAGCTGTTGAGTCCCATCAATAACTACTCTGAGCCAACCTTAGGTACACACAACTGAATTTATAATCAGGCTGGTCCAGGAAGACACTCTCACAGTAAGCAGAACTAAATCTCAGTGCTTTGTCCATTGCCAAAATTTACAAAGTTGTTCGACTCAGTTGTTCTCTTAAAACGTTGACATACGGATGGGTGTAGTATTAAATTAAAATTGCACGGGGGAGTGGGGTGCCAGCCCCCACCTGCTGCTAGAACTCACTGGTTCAGTAAGTACAATTGTACGGTTGAGATATGTAAGTATTATATTAAAGTCATCGAGAGCATGAGAGATAGAAGAGATATTACAATGATGCAGTCAGACACATTACATGGTAGCATTGCGCACCTCAGCCCAGCTTGGTGGTCCACGTGGAGAGAGGGGGAAGGGAAGGAGGGCAAGGGAACAAGGGAGAGGGGGAAGAGAGGGGAGTGACCAGGGAGTGAGCAGCAAGGAGGGGAGATCAGAGTCAGAGCCGTCAGAGAGCTCTATATTGCTGACCCATGCCTATATACCTTTTGGGGACATGCCACCCCACTAATTACAGGTAGAGACATACGTCACAGGAAGGGATTACACTATAGGTAACACAGTAATGAGAGAGCGCTCTAGGGGGTGGTCTCTGGGTCTCCATAGGAACCATTATCAGTAGAGTGAAAACTCCGCCTACAGGAGCCTGTCCATAGTCCCCAGAGGCAGGGAGCAGGCCCACCCCTGTGGTGGGATGAGACAGCAGTCTGGCAATTGATTACCCTCAGGGGAGGGAACGCCTGTGTATCTGACTTCCCCCCACAGATGGGGATTCACACAGACAGAAGGAATAAAGAAATGTAACTATGGGAACTATATCACCAGTAGGGTGGGTCTACCACCCTTTTGACAAATGCTAGTTGGCTTTCTTCTGTTTGTAAAGAGCTACCTCTTGCTATTCACACCCTACGAAGTTCAGCAGGCCAGGGGTTGATTAGCATTTGAACACTCTTTGCCCTTCAAAAGACTGCCATACTTGTTAACCAGGGTAGGGGTGACATATAATGGTTTATGACTACTGGTTTATGTTTTATGATCCTCACATTAAGGATACAGGATTTGTTTAGCATACGTCTCAAGTCAACCTCTTTTGAGATATAAAAGAAATTAAACAAGAAAGCAAAAAGAAGTGGAGGAAGAGAGGTGCTAAGCCAGATGAAGATCACACAGGAGCAGAAGCTCAAAAGAATGAAAGACCTTCCTCCAAAATCAATAACACGAAAACCCAACCTGACTGGCACACTGATTTCGACTCCCAGTGCCCCTATAGGACAGGATGGCACTGCCCTTGTGGGTTTCCAAGGCTCTCTGTGGGAGTAAACCTCACTCAAACCCACTGTGCTACCAGGGTTCCCCCTGGCTGGCACCCTGAATTCGCACTGTGGCCTCCTAAACTGTGAGAAAGTAAATTTCTGTTTGTTAAAGCTAACCACGTGTGGCATTTCTGTCTGAGACTGGGTCTGTTTAGAGTTCCTATCTCTATTTGTATTAGGTAGGTAATGCACTTCTATAACTTTGAAAATCTAGAAGAAATGGATAAATTTGTTTTAATAATATTCGATGATATCCTTTTTATAATAGTTGGATCTGTTGTAATGTCTCTAATTTCATTTGCATTTTGGTTGTCGCATCTTCTTATTTTTTTCCTTTGCCAAGTTAGCCAGTTGTTTGTCAATTTTATTGATCCTCTAAAAGAATCAGCCCCTAGTCTTGATGATTCCCTCTGTTGTTTTTCTGCTTCATTTGTCTCTGTTCTGATCTTTATGAATTGCTTACTTCTGGAGGTTTGGGCCTTCTTTTATTCTTCTATTTGCTCAAGTTACTGGATGAAGTCATTGATTTGGGACCTTCTATTTTGATGTATGCATTTTTTCTTGTGCTATACATTTTCCTCTGAGAAATGCTTTTTACTGTATGGCAAAGTTTTTGATATGGTTTGTGTGCCTTAGTCTGGGTAGATTAGAGAAACAAATCCAGGGAGACTCGTGTATTAAAAAGAGCTTTATATACGAGAGCAACTGTACATTAAGAAAACATCCCAGCCCATGCCAGACCAAGTCTACAAGTCCAATATTAGCTCATATCTCTGATACCAGTCTATAAATTCCTCATCAGACTCAAGCAACACATGCAATGACGCCTAATACAGGAAGATCACAGGCCAGTGGGTGGAAAGTCATGTGGATCCAGTGGCAATGGAAGCATTTACAAGCTGATAGGGGTTTCCACATGGCTCCTCCAGCTCCAGGGCTGCAGTGTAGCTCCATGTGTCTTCTCAACAGGAATGTCTCACAGGGAGTGAGCCTGTGTTCCACCTTCAGCGAGCTATTTATCTCCTTAGCGCCTCCAAATGATGTTATCAAGCTGCAACCTGATTGACAGGCTAAACTCCACCCCTTCACTGTTAAATTTATAACAGATTATGTAACTACCACAGCTACCCAAAGATGAAATACCTAGGAATAAAGCTAACTGAATAAACAAAAGACCTGTACAAAGAAAACTACAGAACATTACCACAAGAAACAAAAAGAGACCTACACAAATGGAATATCCTGTGTTTGTGGACAGGAAGACTTAAAATTGTGACAGTGTCGATACTACCTAAAGAAACCTATAAATACATTGCAATTCTGATGCAAATCCCAACATCATTCTTTAAAGAAATGGAAAACAAGCAACTTCATATGGAAAGAGAAGGGGCCCGGGGTAAGTAAAGAACTTCTCAAAAAGAAGGAGGTCTTGCACTACCCACCCTCAAAATCTGTTACACAGCCACAGTAGTCAACACTCCCTGGTACTGATATTGTGATGGACACATAGACCAATGGAACAGGATAGGAAGCCAGAAATACAAGCATCTATCTACAGACAACTGATTTTTTAAACAAAGGGCCCAAAACCATCAGATGGGAAAGGGACACCCTCTTCAACAAATGGTGCTGGAAAAATTGGATTTCCATCTGTAGAAAAATGAAACAGAACCCACACCACACCCCTTGCATAAAAACAAACTGAAGATGGAGTAGAGCCCTAAATGTAAGCCCCAGAGCTGTCAGGATCGTCGATGTGAAAACTGGGACAAAGGTAAAGGCCCTATTGCAGGGCATACATGGAGTACCAGATATAACAGAGGAGGCACACACCGTGGAAGACAAAATAGATGACTTGTTGTTGTTGGTGTTGTTGTTGTTAGGTGCCGTCAAGTTGGTTCCAACCCACAGTAACCCTGTGCACAACTTTAAGGAAACACTGCTCCTGTGCCATCCACACCCTTGCTCCTGTGCCTGAGCCCATTGCTGCAGCCGCTGTGTCCATCCGTCTAGTTGAGGCCTTTCTCTTTTCAATACCCTTCCATGTTGTCAAGCATTATGGCCTCCTCCAGGGACGAGGCTCTCCTGACAAGGTGTCCAAAGTATGCAAGATGAAGTCCTGTCATCGTTGCCTCTCAATAGCACTCTGGGCATACTACTTCCAAGACAGATTATTTGTCTTTTTAGCAGTCCATGGTACATTTAATATTCTTCTCCAGGACCACAATTCAAATGTGTGGTAGTTATGTAATTTCATGTCAACTTGAAGATAGAAAAGTGTAGGAATTGTATTTATGTTAGTCCATGTTGACTAGAGAAAAATTCATAGATACCCATGTGTATAAGAAAGGGCTCTATCTAAAAAGAGCAATTGTATATTGAGTAAACATCCCAGCCCAGTCCAGATCAAGTCCATAAGTCCAATATTAGTCCATATGTCTGATACTAGTTCATAAAATGAGAGCCCATGGATTGGGAAAAAAAAGTCTTTAACAATGACATAACAGACAAAGGATTAATTACTAAAATTTGTAGAATTCTACAACACCTCAATTAGAAAAAACTCACTCAAAATGTGGAGAAATGGCATGCATAGATGATTCACAAAGGATCACACTGTAATGAAAGGCTAGCAAACACAAGAGGAAACACTCATGGTCACTAGTCATCTGTAGATGCAAATCAAAACCACAGTGAGATGTCATCTTATACCTACCACAATAGCTCAATTCAAAAAAACAGCCAACCACAAGTGCCGGAGATGATGTACAGAAATTGGAACTCTCATACACTGTTGGTGGGCTTGTAAACTTGTACAACCATTGTGGAAAGACATATGGTGATACCTAAAACAACTATTAATAGAAATACCATAGAACCCAGCAATAACTCTACTGGGCATATGCCAAACACAAGAAGCTTGCCATAGTCCAAATGCCCATCACTAGAAGAACGGATTAAAAAAACCTCTGTTACATAGCCACAATGGAATAACATACGTTCCTGAAAAACAGCGATGAAACCATGCAACACCTCTCGACGGGAGGACCTGGACAGCATCAGGCGGAGTGAAGCTAGTTACTCAGGAAAGGAGAAATGTTGTGTGAGTCCACTAGTACAAGGATAAATACTAGGAGGAAGGCAGGCTTCTGTTCCCAGGTCATGCACTCTGCTAACCCCGTCAGCATGCAACATGGTAGAGAGACTGCGTAGGGTCCATCAAACAAACATCATCCACTCTAACTGTATCTCTTAAAACCACTCTCACTGCATCAGGGTCAGTTTTTCAAGATCACGGGAGAGGGAAATGACCATTCAGTTGTGTGCTAAGGTCAACCCAAATGAACTGACATGTCTGTCAGGTGATAGCGGACCTTACTGGGAATTCGAGTCAAGGTGCGGGCACAGAAACATTCGCATCTCAGAGAAGGCAATGGACATTGGGAAAAATGCTTACCAATACTTATATAGCAGTCAAGGGGAGAACAGGCCTGGCACTATGCTCCTAATTAGACATTTTTTACCTACTTGGTGACCCCAGCCATGTGCTCTATAGATTTTGGGGACTTCAGACTGTTCTTTCGAGGCTTCCAGCATCCATCATAGGCCACAGCAAAAGGGCTTGATGTGGAAACCCCACTAAGTGAATTGGGCTCTTCTCACCCGTAGCCCTTTGGCTCGTGGTGGAAACTCCGTCCTGTGAGGAGAAGCAGCTGACTGCTGTCCCGAGGTTCAGAACTGGTGCCAGTATTCATGGTTCAGATCTCTTGTCTTGAGAGTGCACATGGAATGGTGGCCCGGGACAACCATGTCCTTACTATTTTAATGCCCTCCTTGCTTTATTATGATATGTTTCTATCTGTCAGGTGTGATTCTGACACTGTCAATGAACATTATTGAAAGTTTTGCCTTGGGCCCAACCCCCATTGTTTGTTTAAATAGTGCCCAGTCTCTTATGAGTTTGATCTGAACAAGTCAATTATTCATGTTTGTTTGTATACTTGTATTATTTCACTTTCTAGACTGGTTTTTGAATTCTATAATATTGGCTAAACTAATGTCACTATTAATAGAATTAACATAGGCCCCAGATGATTGATAATGCTCTAAAATAAAATGCTGACAATGATGTCTCTAAGGTAAACAGAGATACATATAAAGCATAGACATATGAATGGATTTGGGTTTCACACTTAATTGTGGCCCCAATCTAAGAACAATTAGTTCTTATTATATAACTCTGCTTGATGCTTACCCACATGAAGAGATCACTGTAGCAAAATATGATGAAGAAACTATATCATGCCTGGCTATCAGAATAAGTAGCATCTGGGGCCTTAAAGGCTTGTCTTCAAACAAGTAGCCATCTAAGTAGGCATCAACTAAGCCACAGGGAAAAACACCAGCCTGTATGATCCAAGGATTGGAAATAATATAATACAAATTCAAAGGAGGGAAGGATACCGGAGAAATTGACATTGTGAACACCTTGTCGGAGCCTGTCGACGAGTCCAACAGTCCTGAAAGGGGGAGCGAGGATTAAGGGAAAAAAAGAGAGACAGAAAGTATTGGGAGGGCAACAGTGAATACTGAAGCCCCGAGTTTATTCTACATCTTCCTGTTATACATGCAGAAACAACCCGGGGTTATATTTTTCTCAGTGTTAAGCAAGCACACTGGATACACATCAACAACTC
This sequence comes from Echinops telfairi, assembly GCF_000313985.2. Lineage (NCBI taxonomy): Eukaryota > Metazoa > Chordata > Mammalia > Afrosoricida > Tenrecidae > Echinops > Echinops telfairi. The sequence goes on from NW_022103906.1 coordinate 22,624,986, forward strand.
TGTTTTTCCAAACCAAGCATCCTTGAGAAAATTAACCATCCTGATTTCCCAGAACTCACATACGTCCTTGTTCTTTTTCTTAGTCTCAATGTGAAGCCGCAGAAGCAAACAGCAGATACTGACACCTGGGTCATGAGACTTCTCAGCCGTTTCAAGGCTGAGTCTTAATGGCCTTCAACAACACCTGGTTAGTGGAAGGCTACGGGCGAAAGTGGAAGTCCAGAATCCATTTGCAGGTCCACACATAGATTACACCTCCAGTGAATCCCCTCTGACCATAGTCGAGGGATACTAATAACTTTGTTATCAGACAGAGAGCATTGTAAAGCTGATTATGATAGATTCAGTCAGGTGAAAATGTAATACCTTATTTAACATCCCTTTTGACTCTTTTAAAGGTTGTTTCAGTATTTAAAAAGGGAAGGGGAAATCCGTGTGCGTGAAGGTCCGGGGAATTCCCTCTATGGACCAGGATGTGACTTGCCTTGCTATCATGCAGAGTGCATTGGGAAATGGATTATGGCAGATGTAGTTAGATTATATTTTAACCCTTTATCATTTAATCTCCTTTTGGACCCATTTTGAGGTTGTTCTAGTGTTTGAGATTTTCTGCTTTCTTTAGATTGGGGCTTTTCTCTGCTTTATTTTGTTGTTGTTGTTGTTAGTTGTGGGCGGCTATTTTGCATGTTTTCTGTATATGAAATCCAGGATAGGTACGTCTATAAAGACAGTAACTGGATTAATGGTTTCTTGGGGGCATGGCATGGCAGGGTAAGGGGCAATGGGGAGCCAAAGACAATTAGTACAAGAAAGAAGAAAATGCCTAAAATTGATTGCAAACTCTTCTTGATATGATTTAACTCTTGTATGATACATGCTTTTGTGCCAATAAAACCATTTAGAAATGTTTTTAAAGTTGTAAAACTCTGGAGGGAGTTGCTGCTTACTCAATGATGTATACGCACTACTGTTGATAAGATTCTGCTCTATTAGCTTATGGGTGAATTCTTAGTTAGCTACCCAAACTGTCCAGATTTGGGGAGATGATTGAAATCAGTAGTAAATCTGTGCATACTTGCTTATATTGTGTGATTTCAGGCCTAACATAGCCTGCCTGGTACCAAATACTAATACAGTGAACCCTCGTTTATCGCAGTTAATCGGTTCTAGACCCTACCGTGATAAATGAAATTCCGCGAAGTAGGATTCCTTATTTGTAAATCAAATATTTTTGTAGTTAGA
>NW_022103906.1:22626618-22632344 GCF_000313985.2 Echinops telfairi
ATCTGATACGTAGCTCCGATACATAGCGATGCAGACAGAAGCGTGTACAGTATGAGCCAATCAGTGGCAGTAATGACAGAGCATGCGCTGTTACACAAAAACCGCGATAGAGTGAAGCCGCGGAAGTCGAAGCGCGAAGCGGCGAGGGTTCACTGTATTTGTTAGAGATGTATTGGAGAGTAAGAGTAACTCTTATTGTTAAAAAACAGAAGAAAAAGAAGGAGGAGGAGGAGGAGCAGCACAGGAATCCCTGGGTGGAACAAAAGTTTACATATTTGGGTATTAACTGAAAGGTTGGTAGTTCAAATCCACTCGGAACTGCTTTGGACAAAAAGACTGGTGACCGCTTTCAAAAGTTCACAGCCATTGAACATTCCTTGGCACACGGTTCTGCTCAGAAACAGGTGCGTTTGCCTTGAAGTGGCATCGATTTCATAGACACTGGTAACTCTGGCACTACAGGCAGTCTTAGAGATTTCTCAAATACTCCCAAGACAGCAGCAGGAGCATTGGCCTGTGCCAGAGCCGGTCACCGAATCGGGTCCTCTTTCTCTTCTTGGTAGAAACCAGGACAGGGATAGAGAAGCAGTGTGATCATTGCAATGACTGTAATCGCTAGATGTCCTCAAGCTTTGAGTTTTACGTAAATGTTTAAACGTCAGTAAAATGCCCTGAATGTTTGCTAATGTCCCTGAGGATTCATTAGACATCCTCAATTACAGATGCCCTGTTCTCCTAATGGAATTTCATATCAAGTGGAAACTTTGTAAAGTGTCAATTATGATAGCCAATGAATGGCTCTCAAGTACAAACCATCCAGGTGGTTTGTTCAAATAAAATCACTATGAGGTGGCACTTCTGGAAATCACAAAAAGAAAGACCAAATAAGGACCGCTTCCAAGGAACGTCATCACAGAGCCGGGGTAACCCTGTGGGAGCAGGGCCAAGCCTGAGACCGCCAGGCAGGTAATGCAGCTCCCAGCCATCACATCCCCTCTGACTCAGCGGCCCCATAGAGCGCCCCGTTTTCATAGGAACAGCCAGCCTCATCCTTCTCCACCAGAGTGGCTGTTGGGTTTGAACTACAAACCCCCGAAGAAAAAAATTTTTTTTACAAACCATTGGTTTGAGCCAAGGTTATTAAAAATGCTAAGAAATGGAATTATCTTCCATTTGGATAACTTGGATGAACACTTGTAATTTAATTTTTTTTAAATTTCATTTCCTTGAAGGAAGTTGCCATGGATTTTCTTTTAAAAAATCTTTATGGGCGAGGTGAGAACCTGATAGCAACATGAATCAGAGGTCTTCGAATCCAAATGATTCTTTCACTCCCAGCAGGCCCAGGGCAACATTGGAACCTTTTCCTTAGGCCTTTGCAGTGGATAGGGGAGCCTCAGCAGGGTAAACACAATAACCTCAGGGCACACAGAGCTCTAAAAAGCCTGAGGGGGTTCCTGGTGCAGGTGGCTAATGCCCTCATAGATGAGAGCCCAGGCACACATTAGAGGGCAAAGTCTACACCAGGGATTCTCAAACTTATCTGGCCAACTGCCCCCTTTTTGAGACAGAAGTACTCGACCTCTCTGGCAATGAAAAGCTTTGCTACGATAGCCCATACTTCAGGGTAAAGTGTAGGCATTTGCTTTTGCAACTTTCTAGTAATCACTGAAAAACCAGGAGAGTACTGTCAGGGTCTGAGGTGTCTACCCAGTGTGTGCCTCTTGGGAACACATGGGAAAGCAGCAAGCAGGGGCCAAGGGAGAGAAGGCAGATAAAGAGGAGAAAGGGGGTGACCTGGCCTGCCCTCTGGGAATGTGTTAGCCCTGGCTCTTCCTAGAGGTAAGTCTTTAACTGGGGGATTTCCTTTAGCGCCCTCCTTCCTGACCAATGATGCAAGAGTTAGGCAGTGTGACACTCAAATATGATACTTTCCCCCACCCTGCACTCTTTCCTATTTAAGACTCAGCCAGTAGACTTCCTGTTTTTTCTCACATACTCTGACTCACAACCAGGGCTGCCTTGTTTATCCTAACTTAAAGGAGTCAGGGTGTTTATGTTAATTTTAGTAATAGTCATGAAGTCTCAAATTCTCCTGGCCTAAGGCCATCTCAGGTTGGGTTTTGTTAATGATTTGCAAGTGTCAAAGAAACCCCACTGGACTGAGAGTCAATGTTGGGGGAAGTCATTGAACAGTTGAATGACCCAGAGCAAGTCACTTCTGTCCCCTTTCAACCTCATGTTTATATACATATTTTCCCCAGGAATATTTTATTGTGTCTGGGGTAAGCTTTACATGTAAGGTTTACATAGCAGTTAATTGCTATTCAAAGTTCATGGGTTATATTCCTCACCAGGCATGCATCTTCTCTCTATCTCCCTCTGGTTGTTCTGTTTCCATTAATCTAGGTGCCCTATCCCATGACAGTCTCATCTTTGTTTTTAAAGTTATTGCTGGTCTCATAAACGTGATTTTTAAAGGAATCTTTAAAGGATTGATATTCATTATTTTGAGAGACATCTATTATTTAGATAAAAGGGGTTGGTTTTGCTTCAAAGCTTCAAAGAGTATCTCAGGGTAATAATTTCAGGAAGTGCACCAGTGTAAACCTGTCTAGTAAACCTGGTATTGTTGTTAGGATGTGAGGTTCTATTCCACGTCTAATGTGGCCCTGGTGAGGGGGGTCAGTAGCAGCAGCCTGGTACGAGGCAGTCGGTCTCTTTTGCTGGTAGAGAAGGTTGTAGTTGGAGTACACTCAGTTCTGTGGACTAACTCATCTCTGAGGCGTGGCTTGTCTCCTTTCTCTATTGTTCCTGGCACGTAGAGACAAGCCATTGTTTCACAGACAGCCCCTAAGACCCCCGACAACTGTGCACAAATTACGCCAACTGAGCAAGATGTCTGTGAGACACGCCTAATCCTTCAAACCCACAAATCCAGTCCCATTGAGTGTATGGCTATGTCTAAAAAGTATCTGTAACTGTGCCCCTATGTGTTCTTTTATACATTAACATATGAACATAGTCGCATATATGCACATACACATGCATATACCTGTATATACACATATAGAGCTCTAGTGGTGCAGTGGGTTTGCACTATGCTGCTAACCACAAGGTCAGCAGTTCAAACCCACCAGCTATTCCATGGGAGGAAGGTGAGACTGTCTGCTTCATTAAGGATTTACAGTCTCAGAAACCCTAAGGAGCAGGTCTGTCCTGTCCTATAGAGTTGGAATTGGCTAGATGGCTGTAGGTTTTCTTTTCCATCAGCTTCTTTCTCTTGTGTGCAGTTGAGTGGCACAGTTTACCCTGCTCAAGCCCTGCATGCTTCTCCTCATGCAGTGTTCCCGTTCCCATGCCCCCTCATAACAAAGGTCTACCTACCTGGATAGGGCACCTTCTTCTCCCCTCTCCATCCAGTCACCCCTAAAAACATGAATTTCTCTTTATGCCACTCCATAAAAGTGGGGACATACAACGTGAGTTTTGGACTGACTTAATTTCATGCAATGATCTCTTCCAGGTTGATCTATGTTCCAAGGTGTTTGGGGGACTCCTTTTTCCTTCTCACTGGGTAGTGTTCCATGGTATGTGTGTGACACATTTTACTTATCCAGTCTTCCACTGGTGGACACTCAGGTGGTTCCTGACTTTCTGCTATTGTAAATAGTGCTTATCTTAACTTTCATAGTCATAAGTATGCATAATTTTTCATTTAACACCAACTCTCTCTGTGAGGAAGATTAAAATCAACGCTGTAGGTATTGTCAGGAAACCTGGTGGCACATGGGTTATATTGGGCTGCTAACCACAGGTCAATAGGTCCTTGATCTATATTGAATTAGATTTTGTGCATGGGGTGAAGAATCAAGCGTGTTTCATTTTTCTGAGTGTAGAAATTCCGTTTTGTCAGCACCATTTCTTGAACACTCACATTTAACTTCCTTGAATGAGGGCTTGCATGAAATGTCTCTCAAGCTCCCTCAGCAGCAGCGACTGTGCTACCTGAGAGTGAGCCTCTGAATGCATATGCATATGCAGGCGGTGGCGAGAATTAGATGAGTGACTATGTAGAGCAGAAGTTAGTATGGAAAGTGGTGAGTTTAAGCGCAAGGTGTGATTAGTATCATCAAGACCCACCATCTCAGTGCTGGCAGGGACCTCCACGCTCCAGGGCTCTAGCATAGCTCTATGTGTCCTGTCTGCAGGAATGTCTTCCAGGGAGTGAACCTGTGTCCCGCCTGCAGTGAGCTATTTATCTCCTTAGCTCCTCCAGATGAGGTCATCAAGCTACAACCTGATTGACAGGCTGAACCCCACCCCTTTCTTAAATTGCAAATTGACAACAGATTATGTAAAACCACCGTGTTCTTGCGTTCTAATTTATTTCTAAGTATTTTAATGTATCATTTTTTATTACTTCTGTGACCCAGTCGTTTCTCAGTAATGCATTAGTTTGTTTCCACATATTTAATTTCTTTTTCTCTCTTTTGTTGATTTCTAGTTTCATACCATTGTGGTCAGCAAAGATGATTCGTATAATTTTGGTCTTTTAAACTATATTGAGGCTGTTTTGTGGCCTAAAAAGTGGCCTGCTCTGGATAATGCCCCGTGTGCTTTGGAGAATAATATGCTGCGATTGTTGGGTGTTTTCTGTAGTGGGAGTACTGTTATAATTGAGTATAAGCCGAGTTCTTCAGCACATTTTTTATGCAGTTTTTGTGGTACAATTAGATGCCTCGGCAGATAGTCCGGTCAGCTTATACTCCAGTATGTGCATGAGATAGTTTATTGTGCCAGCCTGGCCGATAAACACACGTGGGATTAACTGAAGGGCCAAGAGATAAATGGCTCGGTGAGCCTCGCCTTTCTTGTTTCTCACTCTTTGATCATCAGACCAGTGTGTGGCTGCCTATCTTGTTCTGTGTCTCAATTTAAAGGTTATACTGCCTGTGGGACGCCTAGCTTGTGAACTGTGTCACTGTAAGTTGAGGTCCCTTTAAGACATCTCTGGAGCTGGGGACTGGCGGTTGGTGACCTGGCTGACAGTTGGTGACCTGCCTTGTGATTGGCTGCTGTGCTGAGATAGCCTAGCTCTCTCTATATATAGAGGAAGACCTGGCAGCAGACTAGTCTGAAAAGGACTGCTAGTGTCTCACAACTCTCTCACGGGAGTGAGTTGCACTGAGGCATTTGTACTGCTTTATAATCTAACTGTTCATTTCTTGTATTATATTTCTAGCTGTATATAATTTAACAGTTCATTTCTTGTGTTATCTATCTAATAAATAAATATATTAAATTATCAGCAATTTGGTTTTATCTCTCTAGAGAACCCTGTCTAGCACAGTGCAGTAAGTCAAAAAGTATTCCTGTGAGGGTTCCATTTTTCACAGGTGTGATTTGATTCTAAAACTAGGTTTCAACTTGTCATTGATGGCTGCACACGAGTTCTCTCAGTGATCCTGTTGCTGCTGTCAAGGAGTCTGGGAGAGCCTGGCACTGTTTTAGCCAAATACAAAGACCAGATTGATGGGAGAAATTCCAAGTTTATTTCTGTAAGCACTGACAGAAGGAAACAGGGGTTTACCTTCAAGCTTTTAAGACCCAAGATGCTATATCTTTTGATAGCCGGGCACCATCAGCTTTCTTCACTACATTTGCTTATTCACCCGCTTTGTCTTCAGCGGTTGTGTCGGGAAGGTGAGCATCATAGAATGCCA
>NW_022103906.1:22638151-22642306 GCF_000313985.2 Echinops telfairi
GACTGGTGTTGGGTTAATGGGTTAATGTTGGACTTGTGGGCTTGGGCAGCATTGGGTTGGGATGTTTTCGTGATGCACATTTTCTTTACATAAAACTCTGTCTTATACATGAGTTGCTGTCGATTTGTTTCTCCAAAGTACCCAGACTAATACACCTATCTTCTCAAGTGTCTTAAACAGGAATTGGTGTTGGATGTTGTCGAATGCTTTTTCTACATCTATTGATATTATCATGTGCTTCTTATAGTTTTTCATGTTAATGTGACGAATAATGCTAATGGTCTTTCTTATGTTGAACCATCCCTGCATCCCTGGTATGAATCCCACTTGGTCATGGTGAATTATTTGTTTTATATACTTTTGTATTCTGTTCGCTAGTATTTTGTTTAGGATTTTTACACCGATGTTCTTTAGGGATATTGGTCTGTAGTTCTCAATTCTTGTGGGATCCTTGCCCAGTTTTGGTATCAGAGTTATACTAGCTTCATAGAAGGAGTTTGGGAGTTTGCATTCTTTGTCTATGCCCTGGAAGAGTTTGTTTAGGATTGGTGTTAGTTCTTCCCTAAATGCTTGGTAGAATTCTCCAGTGAAGCCATCTGGCCCAGGGGATTTTTTTTGTTGGTAGTCCCTTGATAACCTTGTCTATTTCTTCTATTTCTATGGGTCTGTTGAGATTCTTGACGTCCACTGTGGATAGTCTAGGGAGGGGTTGTTTTTCCAAGAATTTGTCCATGTCTTCCAAATTGTTGAATTTGTTGGAGTACAATTCTTCGTAATACTGTGTACTATCTTTTTTTATTTCATTATGGTCTGTTGTAATGTCCCCTCTTTCATCCCTTATTCTTGCTATTGAAATTTGTTCCCTCCTTTCTTTGGTTAGATTTGCAGATGGTCTGTTGATTCTGCTTATCCTTTCAAAGAACCAACTTTTAGCAGCATTATTTTTTTCCATAGTTTTCTTATTTTCCCTCTCCTGAATCTCAGCCCTGATTTTTATAATTTCTTTCTTTTGTTATTAGCAGGATTGTCCTGCTGACTCTGCTCTAGTTGTTGTAAATGTTGTGCCAGCATATCAGTCATGAGTCTCTCTTCCTTTCTCAGGTGTGCATAATGAAGCTTCCTCTGATGACTGCCTTTGCTGTGTCCCTTAAGTTTTGGTATGTCGTGTGTTCATTCTCGTTGGTTTCTATAAATTTCCTAATTTCATCTCTGATCTGTGCCAGTACACACTCCTTTTGCAGTAGAGACTTATTCATCCTCCAATTGTTTGCTCTAGCTTTCTTTGTCTTCCGTTTGTTGATTTCCAGCCTTATGGCACAGTGGTCAGAGAGAAGTCTGTATGATATCAATGTGCTTATATTTATGTAGATTTGCCTTATGCCCCAGCATGTGGTCTATCTTTGAATAAGTGCCATGTAGGCTTGAATGTGAACTCCTTTGTATTTTGATGAAAAGCTCTGTAAATATCTATCAGGTCAAATTGTCTAATTGCCGTCTTTAGATCTCTAGCCTCCTTGTTGAGTTTCTTTCCCTGTGATCTATCTTTCTTAGAGAGTGGTGTGTTGAAGTCAGCCACTATAATTGTTGAGGCTGTGGTTTCTTTTTTGATCTTTTGGAGTATTTGGTTGACATATTCAGCGGGCCTCTCATTTGGGGAATATTTGTTTACAATGCTTAGTGGTTCTTTGTCTACCATTCCCTTGAGTATTATATAGTGTCCCTCCTTATCTGTTTTTAAGGTTTGCACTTTGAGGTCAATTTTCTCTGAGATTAGGATTGAAACCCCTGCTTTTTTTTAATTGCTGTTTGCTTGGTATGACTTTCTCGATCCTTTGATTCTCAGCCTATTTTTGTCTGTAGCCTTGAGATGTGTCTCCTGTAGGCAGCAGATTGCTAGGTTGTGTTTTCTAAGCCAGTTTGCTAGTCTCAGTCTTTTAATGCCCAAGTCAGGACATTGATATTAAGTGTTATCTCCATCTGCGGACTCTGTGATGTCATCTTTTACCTTTTTTCGTTGAGAGTTTTCCTACTTTCCTTTCTCATTAGTGTGTTGTGCATATTTGTGTGTGTGTGTGTGTGTGTGTGTGTGTGTGTGATTCTTGGCTTCTTTCCATCCTTAAGTGAATGCTATCTTGGGGTCTGTTTTCGCTTTGTTGCCCTCTGCTTGAGGTTGTTCTTTGTGGCGGTCTCTTATTTATGCTTGGTGAGTGTTGTTCTTCTGCCCATAGTGGGTCGGCAAGGATCTTTTGTAGGACTGGGTTTCTTTTATATATTCTTTGAGTTTTTCCTTTCTGGGAAGACTCTTACTTCTCCATCTTTCTTGATTGATAATTTGGCTGGGTAGAGTATTCTTGGGTTTGCGTTGTTTACCTTCAATTTTTGGAATATGTTACTCCACTTTCTCCTCTTTTTCATAGTTTCTGCTGATTGGTCTGGGCATATTCTTATTTGGGAACCTTTATATGTGATTGCTTGTTTTTCCCTAACTGCTCTGATGATTTCCTCCTTTTCCTCAAAGTTGGATAGTTTAACTATTATGTGCCTTGGTGACTTCTTCTTGGGATTCAGTCTGGCTGTTGCTCTTTCAGCCTTGTGAATGGTTGCCTGGTTTTCATTCATTAAGCTGGGGAAGTTTTCCTACAAGAATTCGCTCACTATTGCTGCAGATGACTTCTTTGTTGTGTCTTCCTCTGGTGAGCCCATAATTCTAATGTTGTTCTGCTTCTTAGGATCAGACATAACTCTTAGGTTTTCTTCAGCTTCTCTGATGATCTTATTAGATTCTTGTTCACGTTTGTTGAAGTCTGCTTGGCTGTCCTCCAAGTCACTGATGCGGTTCTCTGATTCCTCCAGTCGCCTCTCAAGGTCTGTGTTTCTGCTATTGGTTATTGTTATCTCCTCCCTAAGCTCATGTATTTCCCTTTGATGTATGGCCTTTATCTCCTCTATCATTTCATCCTTTTTCTGTGTGACTCCAAGCAGCATTCTGAAAATTTCTTTCTGTGGCAGCTCAATGGCTGCTTCTTCTATGTATGTTGTTATGTTTGGGATATCTTCTGCCATTGCCATTTGTTTCTCCTTTTTTTTCTTGTTGAGGTCGTTGGAGCTGATGGCTATCTGCGTTGCATTGTTTTGGAGGAGCCAGGTGCCATTTTCCAGGGAATCGAAGGGCACTGGCTCTATTTGGGGGATGTGTAGGAATCCTTCGAACTGCCTACAGCTAATTATTACGATGGGATTAACCTACCCCTTTATCTTCCTGTGTCTTCCCAATCAGGGAAGTGTCCCAGAAGGCTGGTTGGTTGCCTGCTTTGGGGTTGCAGGAGTTGGGCAGAGGTTCCTGCAACAGCTTGTAATGTTGATGAGTGTTGGCCGGGCTGCATTATGTCCCCAGGTACACAGGCAGGAATTCCCAGGTGAGAAGTTGGGCAGAGTATTCCCTGAAGGGAAATCAGGGCTTTCCTTAGCCTCGAGGGTTTGTTTCACCGGGTGGAGCTCACCTAGCTGTGTGTGGTGCAGGCAGAAGTATCCTAGGCTCAGGCGAGTCGTCTGAAGGTCGCAGTGGAGTGTGAAAGAACAGGAAAGAGACAGAGGATAAAGAGAAAAAAAATAAAAATAGGAACGTTTAGACTGTGCAGGGATTATAGGGGACAGAGGGAAAGAAAAGCAACTATGTAGCTGAGTCCCACTCCCCTTCAGTGGAGCTGCAAGAGTTTAGTCCCTACCCTGAAGCAGCGGTGGCAAGCCACAGTTGAGAAGAGAAAAAGCCCCTGTGCAGCCCTCAATGACCGTGGGGGTGGGGACAGAGAGCAGTCATGTAAACAGAAGCAACAATGTAGCTGAATCCTGATCACTGCCCATGGAGCTGCAAGGGCTTAGTCCCCACCCCGAGACAGCGGTGGCAAGCTGTGACTGTGCCGAGAAAAAGTCCCTGTGGAAATAGAGGAAAGAGCTGGGAGGCAAAGGGTATTTATAGAGCTCTAGATAAAGACATGTACATATACAAGTATATGAGGATGGGGAAATATATCTATGAGCCTACATCTATAGGTTTAGTGTTAAGGTAGCAGAAGGACATTGGGCCTCCACTCAAGTACTCCCTCAACACAAGAATACTTTCTTCTAGTAAATTGGCATTCTATGATGCTCACCTTC
>NW_022103906.1:22643420-22659631 GCF_000313985.2 Echinops telfairi
AAAAAAAAAAAGAAAAGAAAAGAAAAAAAAAAAGTCCCTGTGAAGACCTCCCGGATTGTGGGAGAACAGAGAGCAGAGACATAAACAAAAGCTACAATGTAGCTGAACCCCGATCCCTGCACTTGGAGCTGTAAGGGTCGGGTCCCTGCCCTGGGGCCGGCGGGAGCAAACTGGCTGTGTTGAGACCAAATCCCCCTACGGGCTCAAAATGATCCCGGTTCTGGCAGAGACAGTGGCGGGGCCAAGGTCAAGCCCCAGCCTGCTTTCACTGAGGTAAGCCAAAAGCCCCAAGCCCCTCAAAACCCCGTGGGTCTGTGCCTACTTATCTTTATAGTGCTCCTCCTGTGTTCCAGTTGTGCTAAAGTTTCCTCTAAGCAACTCACCTGGGCTGGATTCTGCAGAGTCCCTCTGGTACGTGTCACTCCGTCGCCATCTTCCCGGAAGTCAATTTTTGAATTCGTGTAGACCTTTTCTGTACTTGTTCACATCTTCTTGATGATAGTCATTCATTTTATAATAAGAGCAAAGGACAAAGGGGAGTTTTTCAAGAGTATATGCTTTGGCTAGCCCCAAAGGGAGAGGACAAACCTGAATACAAAAGAATGTTGGAGAGTCTACAGGTGGAGTAAAGGACCAAGCCCTTTCTGGTTCTGAAGGCAGGGACGGGGCAGCCCAGTGCATCCTGGAATGAGTGAGAACTTGGAAGCCATTCCTGGCTTTCCCTGTTTTGTTCCCACAGGACTCAGCTGAGTTGGCCCCAATCAACCATCCGGACAGACTTCACAGTCAAGCAGCTGCCCCACAGCAACTGTCTTTGAGGGGAAAGTGTGATCCAGGTGTGTCCTAACACAAACCCATCATCTTTCCACCATCACTATTCCATCTCCTTTCTGCCTTCCTTCCACATATCTGTCTACTTTCTACTGTCTTTTTCTTGCTTTGGCTGTTTATTGCACACTGTGTCACACTCCATGCCAGTGGAGTGCAAGTGACCCATTCCCTTATAGTGTTCCCTTTCAGCGATGGGATTGAGACAAACGGATCAGCGTGCATGGCAGAGGGGTGTGGTAAGTACCGTGAAGCATGGTAGAAGATGCATAAGAGAGCATCATGTGTAGTGAGGCCTCGCTGGGATGATGACTTTGGGCTGAAACCCAAAGGTAAGCCATCCCAGTATTGAGGGTAGGCTGGGAAGAACACCCCCCCACCACCAAAAAAAACCTAACTCATGGCCATTGAGCTGATTCTGACACATGGTTACCCTTTAGGACACGGTAGACCTGCCCCTGTGGGTTCCGACCCAAACTCTTTATGGGAGTAGAAAGCCTCATCTTTCTCCCACGGAGAAGCTGGGGGTTTCAAACTGCTGGCCGTGAGGTGAGCAGCCCAACACTTAACCTCTAGGCCCCCAGGGTTCCCCTGAGGTAGGGCAGAGTGCTGTGGAAAAGGACACAGCAGGAACCAGGGTGGCAGGGTGGCAGGAACGTGACATAGATGAAAGTGCTGTATGTTTGTCATATCAGCATGGCATCAGGCTTCCCTGAGTACTATATCTGTGGAATAAGGTTTGATGTCCGAAGTGTGAAACCTCCCATCTATTTATCTGTTCCTGTGTCTTGATTACTATAGCTTTGCAGTAGGCTTAAAGTTGGTGCCATCAGGCAATAGTTTTTGTTCAGTGTAATTTTGGGCCTTTGGAATTTCTCTTTATCTTTAGAATCAGTTTGCATATATCCACACAGTAAGTTACTAGGATTTTGATTGACATTGCATTGAATCTGTAGATCAAGTTGAGAGGAATTGGCATTTTAATAATATGTATTCTTCCTATCCATGAGCATGGAATCTCTCTCCATTTATTTAGATCTACTTTGGTTTCTTTCTTTAATATTTTGCTGTTTTTCTAATGTAAATCTTGTACATTTTTTTGGTATGAAAGTAAATGGTGTTTAATTTTATTTTCAAATTCCAATTCTTTATTACTGATGTGTAAGAAAACAAGTGACTTTTGTATATTAACCTTGTGTATTGCTACCATATTTTATAATCATGTATTAGTTCCAGGAGTTTTTAAAAATAAATTCTTAAACTGTTTTGCATAGAAAATCTAGTCATCTGTCAACAAAGAGAGTTTTGTTTCTTCTTTTCCCCTCTGTATACCTTCTCTTATGTACTTGCAATGACTAGGTCTTCCAGAACAATGTGGTCTAAGAGTGTTGTGAAAGGGAATGAACAAACGTTTCATGTTTCCAATATTAGAGGAAACATTGTAGATCTTTCTACCTGCATATTTGTTTGTGCTCTAGGTATATTCACATATATAATAGAGCACCTCTGGAAACGTCCTAGACATAAGCCCATACTTCTCAAGATTGGGCCCACACTGAGTTTGAGGCTAAGGACCGCAGTCTTGCATCCATCTAGATCTGTGGGGTCACTGCGGACTCCCAGTGAGCCGCTGTGCGTTTCTGAGACCGTAACTGTTTACAAGACTAAAAGCTCAGTCTTTCTCCCACAGAGATGCTGGGGGTTTCGAACGGGTGACCATGCAGATCACAGCCCATTGCCTAGCCACTGTACCACCAGTGTCCACTAACCAAATAATAGACTGAGCCATAAAATAAGCAATACCATCCATAAAGAATGTGTTCCTTAGGACAGTCAACGAGAGGAGACCAAAAAGGGCAAATTTGCCCCAAAACGAAGATGCAAAGGCATGAAGGGTCACAGAACTGCATGAACGGAAATGGGGAGATGAAGGTGGAAGCAGAGAGCAGCAGCAATCTGTTATGGATTTTGCAACCCCTGTGACAGGACGAATGGAAGTTTAACACCCTTTGCAGTGGGTTAATATCCTTGCTTCTCTTTAGTTGGCATGTGCTTCACACAATGCTACAATTTAATCATTCGATCATATGAAGGCGTTATATTAAGATTTGCGTAACCATCGCCTCCATCACTTTCAGGACATATTCTTCCTGTACCCTGTGTTGTTACCTGTCCCTGTGGGTTTCCAGGACTGTAACTCTTTATGGTAAGGGGGAGAGAGCGTTCTCTGTCCCCACGTTCTTCTTGCAGTTCCTGGCATGTTCATTGTGCTTTAGGTACACCACGATTAAAAGAAACATCTATTCCTTTTCCAACTTTCTACTGTCCAACTTTCACACACATAGGAAGTGATCAAAATAGTGTGGCTCGGGTTGGACACACCTTAATCTTTAAAATGACAGCAGTTTTGCTTTTTTGTTATGTACTTTTAAAAAAATTCTTTTTTCGGGGCTCGTACAAATATTACCACAATCCATACATCCATGCATTGTGTCAAGCACATTTGTATATTTATCGCCCTCATCATTCTCCAAACGTGTGCTTTCTCCTCGCGCCAACAGTTTTGCTTTTTAACAGTTTAAAGAGGTCTTTTACAGCAGATTTGCTCAATGCAATTCATCATACCCGTTGGAATTACTACAACAATAATTTTTAAAAAAGGAAACTAATAAGTGTAAGTGAGAATGTTTAGCAATCAGAGCTTTCATATGTTGCTGTCTATGAATGTAAAACAGTCACATTTCAAATAAATATGTTACAACCCATTTTGGAAGTAGAAATGATAGAGAAGTATGATGGTTCCTCAAGAAGATAAACATAGACGTCTCATATGACTCAGAAACTGCCCTTCACAGACATGAACAACGGAGCTCGCAGCGCAGATCCTGCTCTCCGGTGCACGGAGTGTGCTGCTAGAGATGCTTCCATATCACGGGCACCTGCCGGCGCTCCCAGCGCTGCCTCCTCCGAGACTCCACGCACCTCTTCAAGCTCAAAGGGAGCAGATTTGCCATCCATAAAAAGATCCAGTCCACTCTAGGAAGTTGGAAACCCGGGAGGACTGTCTTACAACATTGTACATCACAAAGGAGGATTTCAACTTCTGACTGGGTGTGAACCAGATTCATGCACCTGACTCCAACCTTCCTAGTGTCTCTGCTTTTTATTGAGAGTGCATGGGTTTGACTTCAGGAAGCTCGAGCTACCAAGTGGACTCGGTGACTGTTCAAGACGTGGCTGTGGATTTTAGCCCAGAAGAATGGGCATTGCTGGATGTTTCCCAGAAGCAGCTCTATAGAGATGTGGTGGTGGAGACCTTCACAAACTCAGCTACAGTAGAATTGGTTCTATTTCTCTACTGTAAATGATTAAGAAAACCAACCCCCTGAAGGTGTAATGGTAACATTCTTGAAAAATGACACAAGTGCCTCCATATTACAAAAAATCTGTGGATTTCATGGCTGTGTAAAGCAGGATAACAACTACAACACACTTTTGAGAATATATTTGGCATCTGGTGGAATATATCAGTAAAATACTGTTGATGAGATCTCCAGTCAAATTTCAATGATTTCTGCATTAAGAAGGACAGGATACTTACATCCCATGGAAAGTCTTCAGTATGGCAAATCATCCAAGGATCCTTCTTCCCTAGAGCAAAATGAGCAGTTTCACACTTCACTCAATACTGACCAATTCAGGTCATGTGGAAAAAACAATGTGTACACTCCAGTAGAATTTATCACAGGAAACACATGCTATGAATATTAGAGACTGTGGTAAATCTTTGGAGATTCTTCAACACTCACAGATGATATGGGAATGTCCAATGGAGCTAAGTCTTATGAACGTAAGCACTGTGGGAAGGCTTTACTCAATTCACATGCCTCTTTCAACATATGAGAATTCACAGTGGAGAGAGACCTTTTGAATGCAAGGCACGTGGGAGAACTTTTACTAAATCCACACACTTAGAGTCCATATGAGAATTCACAGTGGAGAGAGGAATATATGCAATGAGAGAACCTTTACTTAACTGGTAGTTTCACTAGACATATGAGAATTCTCAGTGGAGAGAATCCTTATGGATGTAAGGAATGTGGGAGAATTTTACTCAATCTGGTAGTCTCATTAAATATAAAAAAATTCACAGTGCAGAGAGGAATATGGGAAAGTCTTGACTCATTCCTAATACCTCAATCAACATGAGAATTCATGGTTGGGGAGAGGCCTTATGAGTCTAAGGAATGTCAGAGAACATTTACTTGATCCTCAGACATCATGATGTACACATTTAAGAACTCCCAGGGGAGGGAAGATTTATAAATGTAAGTCATGTGGTGACAGGTATAGTGAACCTGAAAGCTTCACTGTGCATATCAGAAACTATATTACAGAGAAGCTGTACGAATTAAGAAAATGCTATGTCACTCTTTGTAATATTATGTAATGTAATATGTTCTTTAATTTCCACTCAATTTTCTGATCTCACTTGTATTTCAAAAAAATTATGAATTACCACTTTAATTTATAGAAATATTATTTTACAACATCATCAATACATAGACATTTTGAAATATTTTATCCACTCTTTTCTAAAATTTTTAATAAAGATGATTTTAACAATGCTGTACCACACACAAAAATAAATGAAAACTGAAATCAAGTATATACTTGTAGACAGCTCATTGTAGTACTATTCACAGTACCCGAAAGATGAAATCCAAGAACAGATACAATGGGGAAAATACGGTATTACAGTCATTGAAATAGTATTAATCTATTTTAAAAAGTTCCAGTACCCGGAATGACATGGATGAACTTGACAAACATCATGTTGAGAGAAATAAGCCAGGTACAAAGGGCACATGTTGCACGATTCCTCCTGTGTGAGATCTCTAAACTGGGCAAATGTCTAGGGACAGGAAGCAGAGTCCCAGGACTGGGGCCGGAGGTCGAGGAGAAATGGGCAGTTACTTAGTACTGCATACAGAGTTTTTGTTGTGATATGAAAACATTTTGGAAATAGTTGTGACAATGTCACAATATTATGAATATAATTAATGTCGTGGAATTAGATGTCAATGATAGTTAAAATAGCAAACTTCATGTCCTGTGTTTCTTTGCCGAAGTGAAAAAAATAAATCAGGAGGGTGTTAGGAAGCCAGTTTTCTTAATTTCCAACAGTTTCCTTCATTGCCCTGGCAGCATTTATTGATTAATCAGTTTATCATTGATATGAAGTGCTCGTAGCATATTAATTGAGAGTAGCTTTAAAAAAATCATTGTATTGGGGGCTCTTACAGCTCCTATAACAATCCACACATTCATCGTGTCAATCGCATTTGTACGTATGCTGCCATCATCATTTTCAAAACATTTTCTTTCTACTTGGGCCTTTGGTATCAGCTCCTTTTTTCCCTCCCTCCCCCTCTCTCCCACCCTTGTGAACCCTGATGAATTATAAATTATTATTTTCATATCTTACACCATCTGCTGTCTCCCTTCACCCATGTTTCTGTTGCTCATCTCCCAGGGAGGAGAGAGGGCTGTAGCTCAATCATTGTAGGTGGTTTCTCATTTTTCCCTCTTCTCCCCCTACCCTCATGGTATTGCTTCTCCCATTACTGTTCCTGAGGGCTTTACTGGTCCTGGATTCCCTGTGTCGAGAGCTCTTATCTGTACCAGTGTACATGATCCAGTCTAGCCATATTTATTAGTTAGAACTGGGGTCGTGATAGTGGGGGGAGGAAGAAACATTAAAGAACTAGAGGAACATTGTATGTTCCATTGGGGCTGTGCTGCACCCTGGCTGACTCATTCCTTCCTTGTGACCCTTCTGTGTGGGAATGTCCAATTGTCTACGGATGGGCTTTCGGCACCCACTCCAACCCCCATCATTTGCACCAATAAATTTGGTTGTTTTGGGTCTTCTGATGCCTGATACCTGATCCTGTCGACACCTCCTGATCACACAGGCTGGTGTGGGCTTTGTTGCTTCCCTGCTAGATGACCACTTGTTTAATTTCAAGGCTTTCAGACTCCAGATGCTATATCTTGTAATAGCCAGGCACCATCAGCTTCCTTCGCCACATTTGCTTATGCACCCATTTGTCTTCAGCTATTGTGTGGAGAAGGTGAGCCTCACAGAATGCCAGGTTATTAGAACAAAGTGTTCTTGCATTGAGGGAGGACTTGAGTAGAGACCCAATGCCCATTGAGAGCAGCTTTTTTAAAGGTGGTTTTCTTAGGGTACCTTTCGATATAAAATCAAACTTCATGTATGACTGTATAGCGTGTATACTGTCTATTGATCAATAGAGGCATGTGAAGACTGCAGAATCAATGCAGCTGGCTACGGCAAGCACCATTGAGATTTCGAGGATGGCCAAAAGAGGAAACCGCCCTGGTACACTGCTGTCCAACCTCTGGGAATCCTGTGAGCATTCCTTCCTCAGCTTTATCTCCTCCCTGCCCAGGTTTCCATCTGTCAGCATCGACTGGCCAGTGTGAGCCATGCAAGCCCGGAGTGGAGTACACCAATGTGACAAACAACTTCTCCTCCTGTCTTCTCTGCCACAGTTGTGATTCTGGTATGAACACACACTCCGGGCCCAGAGGTGGGGTTTGGGGTGACCAGGTGGAAATCACAGCTGAGGTGGAGTTGGGACACGGAGACTCCAGTCTAACATGACTGTCTGTGTACCTTGAAACATAAGTGTGTCTTCACACACAGACAGAAATTAATGATGCAAACAGTGGCATTTGGTAGAGAAAAAAGTTTTTTAACTATCAGTTGGAGATGATGGGTTAGCACTCTTTCCTTTAAGATAAAGGGCAATATAACTGTTGCCTAATAATTCTAGCAAGGGGCAAGTACTTGGTTTGAAGCTGCTGCCCTGGTTCTAGTCTTGTGCCAGCCTCGTAGCTCTGTCTGCCCAAGGCCTCACAGCATGGCTCCTTAACTCCCCACCCCGCCTTTCTCAGCAGGGCCAGTTTTGGTGGGGTTTTAGGGAGTCCACCCAAGAGGTCCTGTATTAGTCTTGGTACTTTGGAGAAACAAATCCATAGCAACTCATGTATAAGACAGAGTTTTATGTAAAGAAAATGTGCATGACGAAAACATCCCAACCCAATGCTGCCCAAGCCCACAAGTTGAACATTACATTAACCCATTAACCCAACACCAGTCCACAAAGTCCTCCACCTCACAAAACAGTGGCAATGATGCCGACTGCAGGAGGAAAGCTGAATCAGTGAACGAACAAGCATCTCAGCACTAGCGGGGGTCTCCACATGGCTGCTCCAGCACCCAGGGCTGCATCGGGATAGGTCCATGTAGCTTCTCCTTGGGGATGTCTTGTAGGAAGTCGATCTTGCAAGCTGAAGCAGGGAACTGCTAAGGCAGCTGCAGCTGCACCCGCTGCAACCATCACAAAACAAGAGCCCCGAGAACTAGAACGGCGAGGCTTCACCACCCATTTATCCCTCCGCCTTTCAACTAGCCCCACATGTGATTATCGGCCAGCTTGGCACAAGTAACTAACTCAGGTCCCCTCCATGCAATGTTCCTCGATGCCTACCTCATTCACACTGTGTTCCTGCCCAACACCCCTCCTGCCTTCAACACCGAGCCGGGCTCTGCTCTGTTGTACGATAGCCGAGCAGCGAGCAGTGGCTGTGCTCTGGTCTGGGGCTGCAGAAACCGGGCCTGAAATCGACTGCAGTCGGGTCGGCTTGACCTGAGGGGGATGGGTGTGGGTGGCTGAGGGACCAGTCCGGGAAACAGTCTGTAAAGCCGTGTGCTTTGTCTCCAGATCAAGTGGAGATACATCCGTGCACCCCCACCAGAGACAGGGAGTGTGCGTGCAACCGTGGGACTTATCGTGACGAAGATTACACAGAGATGTGTGAAGAGGGCAGCCCTAGGTGAGACTCAGGGCTCCCACGAGCCAGGTGACCTGAGGTTCCGATGCTCCCTGTCCTCTTCCTTCTGTCCAGTCGTTCTGGCCCCCACGGGGCGTTCTTGAGCCCATGAGTCTCAGATGACTTCACAGCTCCTCTGACCCATCTGCCTGTCCCAGCAGCGTGCCTGCACCCATCTCTTCCCACCTCTACCCTGCACTCTTTCCCTGAGCCAGGCAAGCTCTCCCCTAGGTCCATGGGTCAGTCCCCACACTTTTCTTAATTTTTATTAAATGAGAAGAAAATGATTGAAAAGATTCAAGCTCAGATTACATTATCATATGCATCATGAAATATAATTTTTATGTTTTTTTTGGAGACAGGGACTCATAAGGACAAAAGCGCTTGTGGCCCCAGAACGTCAGAGTGAGGCCACAGGTCAGTCCTCCGGGCTTCACCGAGAGCCCCGAGCCTTCTCAGCCGGGCCGAGGCCAGGTCCTCAGGAATGCCAGTATCTCCTCTGCCCCATGGAGGCAGGAGCACATCAGCCAGGGCAGGGGAGCCAGGAGTGCTGGGAAGGAGGGGAGGCGGGCTGGTGCAGGGGGCCCAGCTCCTGGCCCAAGGGCCTTGATGACATTGCACCTGGAGAAAAGTACTTTGGCCACCAAGGGTGGCCCTCGTTGCCCAGGGAGGCACCGTGTGGGCACACAGATGAGCCCCAGCCCGGAGAATTAGATGGGGAGGTCCAGTGGCTGAGCTGCTCATGCTCAGCTCCTTGTACTGGACCCCACAGGGACAGTGGGGGCCATCACCCCTGGACACTGGAGATCCAGGTCCCTCCTCTAGGGGACACTGGGGAGGGAGTGGTACTCTTCTCATCTTCCCAGCCCTCGCGTGTAGCCCCGCTCATTTCTCTCTGC
This sequence comes from Echinops telfairi, assembly GCF_000313985.2. Taxonomy (NCBI): domain Eukaryota; kingdom Metazoa; phylum Chordata; class Mammalia; order Afrosoricida; family Tenrecidae; genus Echinops; species Echinops telfairi. The sequence goes on from NW_022103906.1 coordinate 22,653,074, forward strand.
ATCCCCCCCCCCCGCCCCCGTGCCCTGATGGGATGGTTGAGGACAGTCCCTGTACCCCAAGAGTGACCGTAATTGTGTCTCCAGAAAAACAGGTACCAAGGCCACAGAGAAAGCCAGAGTTTCTGAAGAGCCAGTGCTCACTGGCCTGTGGAGTCCCACCACTGCGAGTCCTCCTCCCTCAGGCACTGGACCCTGTGAGATCGTGGGGATCATTGGGATCGTTTCTGGACCAGTTCTGGTTCTGGCACTTATCTATTGGTGCAGGCGTCAAGGTAAGGCAGAATGAGGGTGAGGCAGGGGCTTTGCTGACTCCTTTATTGTCCCCTCAGCTGCCCGACATGGACAGGCACGATTCACCCCCAGTGCCCCGACCCCTGACCACACTCGGCAGGGCCGAGCTTGTTCTTCCCCTTGTAAGGCGTCTCCAGGCCAGCGAGCTACAGGCTCTTGGTAGAGCGCCTTTCTGTTCCTCGCCTTTTCCCCGTCCCCTTGTGATGCCCTGCCAGCTGGCCCTACCTTGGCGGGGAGTGTGTGTGTGTGTGTGGGAGGTTGGGGATACCCACAGGACCCACGCTCGCCACTTGCTAAAGGGCACAGTCCTTCTCTTCCAGGTCTCGGCGTGGTCTCCAGGGTCGTGAACAGAGTGAGTGGGCATGGCGTCCCTGGGCTGAGGGACCACCTCTCAGGAGCTGCTTCCGGCTCACACAGCATCCCACGTGGACTGGCTCCCTGGCATGGCCTGTGCTCATCCTCCAGCTCCCACTGTTGCCTGCTGGCTCTGGGCTGACTGTAACTTGGCAGGTGGTCCATGTGCCTCGCGGTGGTGCAGGGTCCTGTCTTGCTGCTGCTTGGGACGTCCCCTCTCCCCCACGGCACAGTGTCCGCAGACGGGGTGAACCTGCTGTGGGCACCATCCCAGGGTCCCAGCAGAGCCTGAATCTGCTGAGCTGTGTACCCACCCAGGGTGATGTCCGTGGGAGGCTTGGGGAAGGCAGGACTGACCTACCTGTGGGTCCCTGTAGAGTGAGTCTCTCTCCCTTAGGCCCGGCTCTGGTGGCTGTGCCACAGAAGAGGGCCCGGAGCTGGTGACAATGCCCACAATGAGTCCCTGAACAGCTATCTGTCACCCATGCTCAACTCTGAGCTGGGAATGGAAGGCCAGCAGCAGGCTGGAGTTGCAGGTGCCCTTGAACAGATCCCCGTGGAAGGAGAGCCTCTCCGGGTGAGTGGGTGACACTGTGGCCCTGACCTTTGTGCGTGCCCACTCATGTGGGTGGGAAGAGGGTTGGGCGTGTCCAGGCAGCTCTCCCTGGTCACAAGGGTGTGATGAGATTGAGGGGACCAGGGACCTGAGGGGAGTGGGCCGCATGTTGGGGGCCGAGCCTGCTCATGATGATGTAACTTCCATTCTACCCAAGACCATCTATCATGGCCCATCAGAGCAGTCCGCACTGATGCCCAGGCATCATCTAGTTCTTCTCTCTTCCCGTCTCAGGGCAGATGAGGTCTGGCTCCTGTAGACGCGTTTCTTTCCTGAACTTTCCTTCTGGCAATTAGGTGTGTCTTAGGGGACTGCTCACTTCATGAGGAGGCAAATGACGATTTTTGTGAATTTTTTCACCAGTTGATTGAGTGCTCCCATGGGACCATGGTCTTAAGGTTTCAGAATAGGTTTTGATGATGTTTAGTTAACTCTGAGGCTTGTTTGTGTTTATGTGAGAAGAACTGGTTTTCTTGCGTGTGCGCGCACACACACGCAAACACATACACACTTTCATTCATCAGTATTGAACTAACCTTTAGTACTTTTCTTTCTTCATCTTTGCTAAGTAGAAAGCACTTCGCTGACTTTCATTATTGTCTTTAATTTGTATTTTTCTGTCTGCACTCTATTTTGCATATTCGCCCGTCGTGGGAATGTTTTCTGGACTGACTGTCCATGGTTGTTATCTTGTCTGTCGCGTCTTTCTCTGGAGACCTGCTCTCCAGCCCAGCCCTTTCTCGCTTCGCCAAGAGACTCCTCCTCCCTTGTCTGCCTCTCCATTTCCCCTGATTTGCTAATGGACCGCTTTTTACAATCTCGGTAGCTCATCTCTTCCTGTGTTTATTCTTCCTTGCTCTGTTCCTCCGTTCAGAGCGTCCTTCCCCAACAGAAGATGAGATGAACATCTCCAGATGTTTTTCCCATTAATGATCAGATTTTTAGCATCACTACCCTTATGTTTCTTCACTACCGTCTAGCAACCAATCTCCTGTTTCCCTGTTTCTGGACCCTTTTTTGTCTTTTGATCTCTTGATAGCTGTTCCCTTGAGCATCCATTGTGGATCCAATCAAGACTAAATCCTTGACAACTTCAAACTTTTCTCCATTTATCATGATGCCACCTACCTACTGGCCCAGTGGTGAGGATGTTGGTTGTCTTTACATTAAGTTGTAATGTATCATGAAGGCTGCAATGCTTGAGCTTCATCAGCAAGTGCTTCAAGTCCTCACTGTCATAGAGCAAGGTTGGGCCTCTGCATGTCCCTAGTTGTTATTAGGCCTTCCTCGGACCCTGATGCCGAGGTCTTCTCCGTGTGGTCCAGCTTCTTGGAGTATTTGCTCAGCATGCAGATTGACTAAATATGGTTGCAACCCTGATGCACAGTTGTCCTGACTTAAACCACGCAGTGCTCCCATGTTCTGTCCAGTCCACTGCCTCATGGTCCATGGACAGGTTCTGCAGGAGCACAAGGAGCTCCCCATCTTCTCAGGGGGACCCATAGTCTGTTATGCTTCACAGGGTTGGATGCCTTTACCAGCAAATGACACCCATTGTAAGTACTATAGAAAAATATTCAGTGAATATGGAAAGCCTGGACTCACTCCCCTACCCCACCCCACCCCCAACTCTCTGGTGTGTTTTTATTGTCGTGACTAGGGGAGATAATTTCTTGTTGAAATCTTTGTACATATTACATATATATGCCTGTATATGGTGCATTAATGTAAGAGGAACTGGAATCTTCAATATTCAGTGTTTCTCTCGTTGAAGACAATAATATTAATCAATTTACATCTTTTATTATCACTCAAGGTAATGTCTTATCTGATCTTTACCAAGGCTCGTGCCCCTTGGTTTCATGTGTCGGGTATAAAGCGGCCCCTGGTTACAGTGTTGAACCTGCTGAGATAAGGAGGCATGGGCCTGCTTTGCCTTGGGTGGGAAGCTGATGATGGGCATCCCCAGGAAGAATTGTGCCAGCTCTCGTTTGCTATCTGAGCAGAAATCCTTACCGTTATAGTATACCCTCCTATGCTAAAGTGTTTGCTAACCATCAGACTTGTTGGTTAATTTTATCCAGCCACTTCAGCCTTGATGGGAGTTATCTGACATTTTCATTTTTAATGAAAATAATTGCCATTATTATTAATTAATGTATTGTTATTTACTAAAACACACTTGCATTCTAGGAAAAAAACCTACCTTTGATTTTCCATAGTGCTCTCATCGATGTTCTTCTATTCGAGTCTTAGAAAGGCATTTGGAGACCGTTATCTTTTGCTGGGCCAGTGGGATTGACAAGATGGGGCAGAAAGAAATTCTCTGGGGTCACGGACTTGGCCCGTGTCTCGATTTGAGTGTTGCATGTACAGGCATGACCAGCTGTCAGGCCTGGAACCAAGCACGCAGTGTCTTTGCCCTTTGCTGCATGTCACATGTTGCTGCCGCAAGCAAACACAGACGGAGGGTTGGAGGCTGGTAGGCGTATTGCTGTTTGCCGCCAGTCCCAGAGAAGGCTGGCATGTCACAGGTCACACAGCTGGCCGAGTGTCAGGGTCAGCTCTAGAATCCACGAGGCCCGACTCAGATCCAAGGTGTTCTCTGCTGTATTTTGTAGGAACCCTCACACGCCGAAGGGTCTCCGATGGGAAGAATGCTCCTGGTTCCCGCGGATGACGCAGACCCCACTGAAAGTAAGTCTTCTCCTCAGAGCAATGTCCTATAAAAAAAACGAACCAATTAAATCGCATGAATGATGTTTGTGTATTGTTTACATGTTCAAATCGTTGTCTTGTTTATATCAGGTTGCACGAAATGAAAGCCATGCCTTCCATTCTAACAGCCATCGCGATCTAGGACACTTATTTCTACCGGCAGGCAGTGTCAGAGCATTCCACCTGCATCCCATTTAATCTCCACTCTGGTGCCGTGATGGGCGATGCTGTACTCTGGCTTCCAGGCCGAATTGTTGCTCAGTTTACTTGCCCATTGTAGCGCTGCCGCAGAGCCAGGCCCTCGTTCTTTGTTCTTTCCGCTAAGGCAGATGCTTCAGGCCGGGGCCCTGACTCGAATAAGCACAGCCCAAAGTGGTGTCTCCCCCGAGGCCTGTTGTGCACGATCCTCTGTTGCCCCTGTCCTCTGGTAGCATAGCCTGCTTGCTTTTCCCATAATGGCCTATCCCGCTTCCCGAGGTTGGGCTCCAATCCTCTGCTGGGGATTGATGAGGGTGAGGCAGTGATCCTGGATCCTCTGTATTTGCAGCAGCAGGTGGGGGAAGTGGAGCAGTAGGGGAACCAAACTAGGGAGTGTCCTTCACCCAGGCCTTTGCTGAGGGGTGCCCCACCTAACTTCACTCTCTGTGTCTTTGTTCTCACACAGCTTTGCACTAATCCTTTGATGACATCATAGGCCTAGTGCCCTTTGATTCCTGGAACAAAATCATGCGGAAATTGAGCCTCACAGAAATGAGATCCAGCTGGCCAGACGCGGTGCAGACTGCACACCACACCAATTGCTATGCAAATGGCTCGGCAAATTGGGGAGAAAAGCCTCCATCAACACCCTACTGGATGCCTTGGAGGCCCTCGGAGAGAGACATGCAAGAGAGACGATTCAGGACCACCTGTTGGGCTCTGGAGTGTACACCTGTGAGCCATACATGCCAGTGAGCCTCTGGTGTTGTGATAACCATCTGCATATGTCATGGAAATGAACACCAGACTGGTCCCAAGAAGGTGAAGGTGCAGCATGCCCTCCTTTCCACACCACTGTTCCTCCATCACTTTCAACATCAAGCATCACCTTCTGTCTTACGTCCCAGGGTGCTGCCACTCATACGGTGGCCGTTGAGAACTCACCAGCAATGGAAATGGCTCCCGTCTCGTGGGTTCTGGTGTGTCCCCAATAAAAATGCAGACATCTATTGGGGGGGGGGTCCTCCTCATCCTCACGCCTGTGGAGCATGGTGAAATCGGATCCAAGAGCCAGATGCAGCATCCCAAGGGCGTGCTCTCCTCTGGTGCTTGCTTGTAGCAAGAGAATCCCCTCTCTTGTTTCTCACAGGGCTCATTTTATACCCCGCAGGGTGGCAACCACAACATATCTAAGACTGTGCATTTTTATTTATTTGTTTTTTTGAGCAAATAATTCTATTGTTAACTTTATTAAATATGGGTGTACATAAAAAGTAAATGAGTAATAATGAAAGTTTTGTATCTTTTTCAACATATCATAGCTTAGAACCACATAACACAATACAAACACATCTGACCTTTAAAGTGTATTGCCTGACTTCAAGTCAGTTCTACCTCATAGTCAATTCTCCTGTAGGGAAGAATAGAACTGCCCCTTTCAGTCTCTAAGACTGTAAATCTTTACATGTGCAGAAAGCCTCACCTTGCTCCCAAAGAGGAGCAGGTTATTCAAACTGCCAACTTTATGGTAAGCAACCCAATCCTAACCCACAACCCTAAAGAGGGCTGCTCTTATTTTATTACTTGACTTCAAATAGCATCGCTTACAAAGAAAGGAAAATGTTTAAAATTTTAATAAAAACTGCTTTATAATTTATGGAATAGTACTCTTTTTTAGAAAGGTTTGAATACATTATTTTAAAATATGTGATCTAATCATATATAACCTATCCTCTTGTTATATTTTAAAACCAGCTTAATATTATCCATCTTTTAAATACTACCTGTAGATTTATTTCTAGTCTATGGAAATATAGATTAAGCTTAAATAAAGTTCATAAAGTATCAAAATTTTGTTCAAATAATATAGTAGTGCTAACTTTCATTTTTTAAATTGCATTTTTTCCTGTTGTTTATAAGGTAATTCTGATGTGGAACTCATTCAATAGCACCTAACAACAGCATTTAATTAAAAAAAATTTTAAATAGCCTCTGTGTGTTTGTTTTAAATGTTTCCTTTATATAAAATAATATCTATATATAACCTTACTTATACCAACTAAGCAAGGGTGATGGTAGAATATATTTATATTAATTCTTCTTCATGAATTTACAGATAATACACTAGGCAATTAACTTTGAAAGGAAAGTAACTAGTGGGGGAAAAAGCCATGTTTATCTAATCAGAAGATTCTGGATTAATTTGACTTAAAAAAGAATATTTTAAATATGTGCATTTCAGATATGTTGCTTCCAATAGAAAATTCTCTGGTTTCTGAAATTGCTTTTTTTAATTGTTTTATTAGGGGCGCATACAACTCTTATCACAATACATACATACATTAATTGTGTAAAGCACATTTGTACATTCATTGCCCTCA
>NW_022103906.1:22660737-22663055 GCF_000313985.2 Echinops telfairi
AGTACTTGAGTGGAGGCCCAATGTCCTTCTGCTACCTTAATACTAAACCTATAAATATATGTACATAGATCTATTTCCCCATCCTCATATTTAAACATATTGGCATATGTACATGCCTTTATCTAGACCTCTATAAAAAATGACCTTGTCTCCCAGATCTTTCTTCTATTTCCTTTGACTTTCCTCCTGTCAAAGGAAATAGTCCCCCACCTGGGTTTCAGCAATTCCTCTTGGTTATATTACCCTTGATCAAGCCCTACCAGGCCTCCCACACCCTCCTCACCCCAGATTTGGATCACTTGTTCCCTTGTCACTTGGTTTATTCACACCAATGCCTTTCCCCTCACCGACCCCTCTCCCATGTCCCCCCAGAACTGTTGGTCCCATTGTTTTCTCCTCCAGGCTGACACATAGCGACTTCTTCCCTCAGGACCATTGGTTCTTGCTCATCGGCTACTTCCTGGAATGGTGGAATACTGAGTATTTCTCTTGGGGACAATGGCTCTTGTATTCTTTCCATCTTCTTTTGATGCTTCCACCATCACTCAATATTTTTCCCATAGAATCTTTCAAAATTTTAATTTGAGGCTAACCTTTTTCTTGAGTTCTTTCAACATAAGATAGTCTCTTCTGACATCCACTTGGGTCTTTTCTTTCTTTCTTGTCTTTTAAAAAAAATCATTTTATTGGGGGCCCCGACAGCACCTATCAGAATCCATCCATCCATCCATTGTGGCAAGCACATTTGTACATTTGTTACCATCATCATTCTCAAAACATTTGCTTTCTACTTGAGCCCTTGACATCAGTTCCTCATTTTCCCCTCCCTCCCCATTTCACCCTCCCTCATAAACCCTCCCCATTTCACCCTCCCTCATGAACCCTCAAACTTTTTTAACAGGGGTAAGTTCACTGTCCCTCAGACCCATTGGAGGGCCAGACGATGGCTTTAAAAAAACTATGAACAAATTCCTATACACACTGCACATATCTTATTTTGAAGTAAAAAAACAAGCAGGGCAAAAACAGCCGGTGGGCCGGATAAATGTCCTTGGCGGGCCGCACGTGGCCCATGGGCCATAGTTTGAGGACCCCTGCCCTAGATCTAACACTAGGCCTAACCCTAACCTTAAACGTAATGCTAACTCAAACCCTAGGCCTAACCCTAACCCTATCCCTAACCCTAAGCCTAACCGTAACCCTAGGTCTAACCCTAACCCTAACCCTAGGCCTAACACTGACCCTAACCTTAGGCCTAACCCTAGGAATAAACTTAGGCCTAACCTAAGGTGACCAGAAGTCCCGCTTTTGGCGGGATAGTCCCGATTTTTGGCATTTTTAAAAAGTCCAGATTTTTGGAAAGAATGCACGACAAGCTATGTAATGGCCTATTTGGTCCACATAGACCAAATTTTTAATCAAGATATCCTCCCCTGCACCCCCCACCGGTCAATGGTGTCCCACTTTAAATCACCTTAGAAACGCAACCTTAACCTTAACCCTAGCCTTAACCCTAACCCTAACTATAGGCCTAAGCCTAGGCCCAACTCTAACCCTAAACCTAACCCTAACCCTAGGCCTAACCCTAACCCTAAGCCTAACCAATACCCTAGGCCTAACACTATCCCTAGGCCTAACACTAACCCTAACCCTTTCCCTAAACCTTGGACTAAACCTAGGCCTAACCCTAACCCTATGCCTAGGTGTAACCCTAGGTCTAATCCAAATCTAACCCTAACCCTCACCTTTACCATAACCCTAGGCCTACCCTTTACCTTAACACTAACACTAAGGCAAACCCTAGGCCTAACCCAAGGCCTAACCCTAGGACTAAACCTAGGCCTAACCCTAAACGCAACCCTACCCCTACCCCTAATCCTAACCCTAACCCTAACCATACCATAACCCTAGGACTAAGCCTAACACCAACCCTAAACCTAAACCTAGGTCTAACCCTAGGCCTAAACCTAACCCTAACCGTAACCCTAAATCTAACCCTAGGTCTAACTCTAACCCTAACACTATCCCTAAACCTAACCCTAAACCTAGTGTTAACCCTAGCCCTAACCCTAAACCTAATCCTTGGCCTAATCCTAACCTAACCCTAACCCTAACCTTAATCCAACCCTAAGACTAACCCTAACTGTAACCCTAACCATAGGCCTAAGCCTAGGCCCAACCCTAATGTATTAGTCTAGGTACTTTGGAGAAACAAATGCATGGCGACTCACGTATAAGAGAGAGTTTTATGCAAAGAAAATGTGCATCACGAAAACATCCCAACCCAATGCTGCCCAAGCCCACAAGTCCAACATTAA
>NW_022103906.1:22663413-22668492 GCF_000313985.2 Echinops telfairi
CCAGGCTGGCACAATTAACTAACTCACCTAATCATAAACCTAAACCTAACCCAAACCCTAGGCCTAATACTAGGCCCAACCCTAACCCTAAAACTAACCCTAACCCAAACCCTAGGCCTAACCCTAACCATAACCCTAAGCCTAACACTATCCCTAACCCTAGGCCTAACGTTAGGCCTAACCCTAGGCCTAAACCTAGAACTAACCCTAACCCTTACACTAAACCTTGGACAAAACCCAGGTCTAACCCTAACCCTAAGCCTAGGCATAACCCTAGGTCTAACCCTAAATCTAACCCTAACCCTAAACCTTACTCTAACCCTAGGCCTACCCTTTACCCTAACCCTAACACTAACACTAACACAAACCCTAGGTCTAACCCAAGGCTATCCTAGGACTAAACCTAGACCTAACCCTACTCCTAACCCTAACCATAATCCTAACCCTAGGCCTAATCCTAGGTCTTAACCTAGGCCTTATTCTAACCCTAACCCTAACCGTAACCCAACCCTAACACTAGGCCTAACCCTAACCTTAACTCTAATCCAAGGCCTAAACCTAGACCTAATCCTAACCTTAACCCTAACCCTAACCCTAGGCCTAAACCTAGGCCTAATCATAACCCTAATCTTAACCCTAACCCTAGGCCTAACCCTAGACTTAAACCTAGGTCTAACCTTAGGCATAAACCTAACCCTAATCTTAACTGTAACCCTAAACCTAACACTAGGTCTAACCCTAACCCTAACCCTAACGCTAACCCTAAACCTAACCCTAGTGTTAACCCTAACCCTAACCCTAGACCTAACCCTAAAGCTAACTCTTACTCTAGGCATAACCATAACCATAACCATGGGCCTAAACCTTGGCCTAACCCTAACCCTAACCCTAACCCTAACCTTACCCTAGGCCTAACCCTAAACCTGACCCTGACTCTAACCTTAACCCTAGGCCTAAACCTAAACCTAAGCCTAAGCCTAACACTAACCATAGGCAAAAGCCGACGTCCAACCCTAACCCTAACGCTATCCCAAACCCTAGGCCTAGCCCTAACCCTAAGCCTAACCATAACCCTAGTCCTAACACTAACCCTAAACCTAGGCCTAACCTTAGGCCTAACCCTAACCCTTTGACTAAACCTAGGCCTAATCCTAATCCTAACCCTAACCCTAAACCTAAACCTAAACCTAACCCTAAACCTAAACCTAACCTAAAACCTAAGCCTAACCCTAACCATAACCACAGGCCTAAGCCTAGGTCCAACCCTAACCCTAACGCTAACTCAAACCCTAGGACTAACCCTAGGCCCAACCCTAACCCTAACCGTAAGCCTAACCATAACCCTAGTCCTAACACTAACCCTAACCCTAGGCCTAACCCTAGGGCTCACCCTAGGACTAACCCTAGGCCTGACCCTAACCCTAAACCTCTGACTAAAACTAGGCCTAATCATAATCTTAACCCTAACCCTTAGCCTAAGCCTAACCCTAATCCTAACCCTAACCATAGGCCCAAGCCTAGACCCAACCCTAACTATAAACCTAACCCTAACCCAAACCCTAGGCCAGGGGTCCTTAAACTTTTTAAACAGGGGGCCAGTTCACTGTCCCTCAGATCCTTTGGAGGGCCAGACTATGGTTTAAAAAAAAACTATGAAAAAATTCTTATGCACACTGCACATACCTTATTTTGAAGTGAAAAAACAAATGGGGAAAAAACACCCGGTGGGCCGGATAAATGTCCTCGGCTGGCCGCATGTGGCCCATGGGCTGTAGTTTGAGGACCCCTGATTTATGTTACTATTATTTTGTCATATCTTACACTGTGCGACATCTCCCTTCACCCATTTTTTATGACCTTTGCTTTCTTCATGAATTATGTCATACCACAGCCCATCAGGTCTTCTGTCATTCATGGTCAGTGCAGCTAATCTGTTGTTGAGATGTTCTTGAAATCAGGCTTTCTACTTCCATGAAGAGTCACAGTCTTCGAAACACACAGGGGTGATTCTACTCTGCCTCATAGCATTGCCATGAGTTAGAATTGCCTTGATGGCAGTGTTTGGTTTTCGTGGTGCCACAGCAGGCAGGGATGCTAGTCCCAAGTGTCAAAAAACTAAGCATGGACCAGAAGGATGTGACTGCTAGTCCTTTGTCTCTTCTGAGTAGAACTTACCTATCTCTTCCTTTCTGTTCTTATTCATTGGTCCATGGGACAAAAATGTATGAAGTGTCTATTTTGATTGCAGCATTGCACAAGGTTCTGTCAGCCTGTAAGGCAATTAAACAGGAAAGACAACTCTGACAGGGTCAATACTTTCCTTTGTATGCGAGGTGGGGTGGGGTTGGGTGGGGGGTGGGGGCATTGCTTTATGGGGAAATCTGAGTGTGAGGGTGGGGATAAATAAACAGCTTTGGGAAATCAGATAAGAAAAGCTCAAAACTCTACCTCCACCACTTAAAGTCAAGGATCTTTCCTGGGCAGTCTCATTCTCCCTCCCCCGCATTCATGAGCATGCTAAGGCCTCTGCTCACATTGTTCATCAGAAGTAGATATGACAATAAAGTATATAACTGTCTATGAAATGTTAGGTATCTGAAAAATTGGACCTCCTGCTTCTAGTACATCTCAGGACATGGACGACTTTGGGAGACATCATGCTCAGCAAAGTTTGACAATCTCATGAAGACAAATATTGCATGATACCACTATTATCAAGGAAAAGGACAAACAGGGAGGAAAAAAGAAAATGGCTTTATACTCAAAGAAGCAGACTTTGAAGACTATGTGGCGGCCTGGAGGAGGGCAGATGAAAGGGGGGAAAGTAGGGCTGTGTGTTATCCTGGGTAGACTGGAGAAACAAATTCATAGACACTCACATGTGTATAAGAAAGAGTTTTGTATACAAGAGCAATTGAATACTGAGAAAACATCCCAGCCCAGTCCAGATGAAGTCCATAAGTCTGATATTAGCCCATATGTTCAACACCAATCTATAAAGTCCTCTTCAGACTCACACAACGCATGCAATGACACCGAAACCAGGAAGATCAGGCCAATGGGTGGACACTCTTGTGGATCCAGTGGCGGGAGAAGCATCTCAGTGCTGGCGTGGGTCTCCACGTGGCTCCTCCAGCTCCAAGGCTCTGCCTGAATGAGACTTGTCATTAATAATGTCTCACAGGGAGTGAGTGTATCTGGCCTCCAGTGAGCTTTATATCTCTGAGGCACCTCCCAATGACATCATCAAGCTGTGACCTGATTGACAAGCTAGACTCCACCCCTTCACAAGTCAACACCAGTTTATATAACTACCCCAGGTAGATAAGAAAAATATATTGTCATTCCACTGTAAGGTCAAGAAAAACAAATAAATTAAGTCATTGAAGTAAAAAGAGGTCCCACGGGCCAGCCCCTCATTGTTACACCCCCAGGTACAGGCACAGGATCAGTCCAGGTTCAGGTTGTGGCTGGTGGTGGGCTATTTGCATAAAAATACTGTAGCTAACTGAGGTCATGCTGAAACTCCTGGATCCTAACCCAGCCGGCCCTATAGGGCCACTTGGGTGAAAGATGAGGCTTCCTACTCCCATAAGTATTGACGATCTTGAAAACCACCAGGGTTATAGGAGTCAGTAGGAGTCAGAATCAACTCCATGGCAGTGAGGAATTATTTGAGATGGGTCCAGACCAACTAGGTGGCAGTGGATTTGGTGTGGGGGAATCCAGTGTCCCTGGACATGTACTTTGGACATGTTGTCATGGACATGTCCCTAGAAAAGGACATCATGCATGGTAGAGGGGCAGCAAAAAAGAGGAAGGCCTTTGACAAGACGGATTGACACAGTGGCTGTGACGTTGGGTTCAAACAACAGTTGTGAGGATGGTGTAGGAATGGGCCGTGTTTTGTTCTGTGGTGCATACAACCATAACCAATGTGTCTGGTGTCCTTGTAAGGAGAGAAGAGACGGAGACAGGGAGACAGCCACGTGAAGAGGGAAGACACTAGTGGAGTGAGGCTTCTTCAGGTCAAGGAATGCCTGGGGCCACCAGAGGCTGGAAGAGGTTGAGGAGGGAACCGCTCCCAGAGGCTTCAGCTACAGTGCGGCATTGCCGGCACCTGGGCTCAGCCTTCCAGCCTCCAGAACTGTCTGAGAGGACATGTCGGTCATTCTCACCTGCCCGGTTTCTGGCATGAGAAAGTAGCATGACAACAATAGCAAGAAGGAAGCAAACAAACAGAAGTTAGATGCGAAGTTAAGCAAGAGGCAAAAGCTCAAACCCGAGGTAAACCAAGAGACACCTTGAAACATAAAAGTATCAAGTCCATTTGAAGGCATGGTGACCCAAGCTGTGATCCAGTCCAACTGCTTCAGATGGTGGTCTTGGCGACATACTAGAGTTTAAATTCTGAGAAGCAGATTTTCGGAAGGCGATCGTTTTACAAAGGAGTCCTAAATCCATTTTGAGTGTCCACTTAGAGCCAATCTCCACTGAGTTCTGACCAGCAATGTAAAAAACTTGGCCTTCAGGCCATGTGTTTGCAAGTAGCTTATTGTGACTTCCCTGGCCAGTTCAGCACAGGGCAGTCTCATACAAGCAATGTGTCTGGGCATGCCCTGAGTGGAAACTGGGGTGCTAGGATTGCATGGTTATGAGCCAGAACCCAGTCAAGATGGTTGAGAGGACCTCAGAGCCAATCCCATAAGCTTATCTGCAATAGGTACATGGCCCAATCACGACTCCCTTCCCATTTTTGCTGTCCTGCCTACCGATGAATTATTTGCTGCCAATCACTATTTTTTTTAATGTGTGTTGATGGTCTCCCTCCTGCAGATGATTCTGTTTTGCCTTTGCTCTGTTTAGGACTTAATAAATGGGTCTCTATAAATTAAAGACCAATTGTGGGGTTAAGGGTAAGAGGGAACCCCACAAAACATCACAGGTTTGGTAGGCGCAATTGTACAGCGATAATAAGTAGAGATTATAGTAAAGTCATAGAGAGCATGAGAGTTAAAGGATAGAGTCAAGTAATGGAGTCAGACGCAATTCATGGTAGCATATCTCACCTCCGCCCGG
>NW_022103906.1:22674703-22699517 GCF_000313985.2 Echinops telfairi
GACCACCATTATCCTTATCAGAAGGGAGTGGGTCTTATTCAGGGTGAGTCAGACTAATGGTCTAGCCACTACAGATGGCCAATGTCAAGGAGAATAACCTCTGGCCTACTTTTGCCGACAGTCACTCTTAAGCAGCTAAGTTTGGTACATATTTTGGGGAGACAACTTAAGAGAATTCCTTCTGTTCCCCACAACCAATAATAATAAAAAGAAATGATTTGGGGTGAGGCCTCTTCAACCTTGTAAGGACTTTCTGGACATATCTATTAATGCTCCTCTTAACCTCAGGGGGGCGTGACCAGATGACTGTCTGCAATACGTGCTAGACCAAGAAAAAGCCTGAACATGTCTAGATTGGATACATTCCAGGGCATAGAACTTGAGGATGAAATTTCTAGGGTGATGTAAATCCTGGCCTATCTCCCCTTTCTGCTCCATTTCAGCACTCGCAGACTCCCCAAGAGCACTTTTTGCTCCCTCCTGCTAGATCTGTAACTTAGCTTAAACTAATAATAATTTATAATTTATCAAAGGTTCATGAGGGCAGGAAGGTAGGAGGGTGGGGGAGGGAGAAAAAATGAGGAACTGATACCAAGTGCTCTAATGGAAAGAAAATGTTTTGAAAAGGATGATGGTAACATATGTATAGATGCATGTATGGATTGTGATGAGAGTTACATGGGCCCCCAATAAAATGATTATTAAAAATAAAATAAAAAAACAACATTTTCAATGACATGAAAGAGAGAGAAAATACGAATTTTGGGGACATACCAGTTCAGACTGGTCAAACTGGTTATGGTCCCTTGAAGTTCAGGGTCCTCCACCTTCAGGATTGGGCCACATCTTTTTCAGAGGTGTGTCCCCGCTAAGAACCAGGCCTGAGGACACCTAGCCAGTGAGATGCGGCTGGCTTACTGGGGTACTTCCTGATTGGCACCCACATCTGGGTAAATAACTACGTAGTAAGTAAGTTCCTGGGGTGCTGCTTCAAGACAGTGGCAGCGATTAGTCACCTAGTGCCAGGAGCGGGACCCAGGACTTAGCACAGTGGGAAACAGACGGACAGTTGAGGACGCAGCGGGTCGGATGCCAGCAGAGAGTAAGGCCTTGTCGAGGAGGGGAGCGAGAGCACAGGCCACCGGAGAGACGGGGATCCGGGCAGGGCGCGCCCCAGGAAGCCGCAGGTGGCGGGAAGCCGGGCTTCTAGGCTGGAGGATCCGCACCTTCGTCGCCCTAAGTGTGCTGCCCCTGGTAAGTGGCCGGTCCCGATGAGGGACCCCTAAGGGTTGGCAGGGAGAGGGCTCCCAGGCGGGCTGGCTGCAGGCTTGCCGCGTTGCCCAGAGCCGGGCGCGCGGGGGCAGACGATCCAGCCGCCGGGCGGGGGATTCCCGGGCCCAGCTGCACGCACCCGGGCGAGAGACCTAGGGCCCCCCCACCCCCGGGACGCCGGGGCAGGTTTCCAACCCCCCACGAGGGGAGCGCGATGGAGCTTCGAACACCGGAGCAAAGTCCCGAACTTCCGGCCGGGGGCCAGTGCAGACTCGTCGCCCCCACGCCCCAGCGGAGGGGTCCAGAAGCCGCGACTGTTTCTGAGAGCAGAGAGCGGCCCTGCTCCCACGGATCGGCTGGTGGATGCGAATCGCAGACCCTCGGGGTCACCGCGCACGATGCGTCTCCAGTTCCAAATCCCTAGTGCCCGCGGCGAGGCGATTGCCAACTTACTCCCGTAGTTTTCTTGCCCCGGGACCGACCCGTACGGAATTAGGCGCCACGGAGTCAAGGCCCTGGCGCACGTCCCTTCGTGCGAGATGCTGTAGGGTGCGAGCTCTCGTGGCGGCCGAGCTCCGGGGCCAAGAGCCGTGTGGGGCTCAGCCCAAGAAACGGACCAGAGAGTCCGTGCGCCCTCAGTCCCTTTCCAGGTGCAAGGAGCCCCGGTCAAGTGCACCCTCCAGGTTTCAAAAAAGTTTTTTTAACGCCCACACAAGGTTACGAGGACGATGGAATTTCAAGTGTTGGTTAGTTCTAATGGGTTTCCAGCGAATGGGGGTTCGTTCAGGAGGCCTTGGTCGTTTCCAGGGCGCTGGCTCTGCGTCTGGGGCTGTCTGTGGGTGCATGCCTGAAGGAGTGGGTGGGGCGGGGCTGCTCCAACCCGGGGCCCTGGGGTCCGCCTGGCCTGGGATCGCGCCTTTCGTGCCAGTAGTTGTGCATGTCGTTAAAATGCCTTCCTGTGATTTCAAGGATTCTGGTTTTACATTTTGATTTATGAATTGGAAGGAGCTTGCTCTCTCATTAAACATGCCATCAGTCAAAAGAATAATAGATTCCAGCATATTGCTGAAATCGTAAAGATGAGCTGCCTGCTTTTTAAACCACGAATAAGATCTGAATGCAGCATGGCATGCCTTCCTCCTCCTTGAGAGAAAATCCTTGATTTACATATTCAAAGTGTTACAAAAATGAAGTATTAAAAGCTCCTATCTTTTTGTAAGGACGATCAGACTCCCTAATTAAGCCAAGACTCAGAGTTGATTTATTAATTCTCTGTATGTTGTTAGGTGCCATCCAGTTTTTGACTAAGCGACCCCACGTGGCAGTTACCCCCTAGGGCAGGGGTGCTCACACTTTTTCAGCATGCGAGCTACTTATAAAATGATCAAGTCAAAATGATCTACCAATTACAAAAATACAAAACATATTTTATTTATTACATTTATTCATAAAGGCATTGATAATTCTGTATATGTACAATGTATGTTTATGTACCTTGCATAACTGAATGAGTCCATATGGCACAACACAACACAATTAACTATGTACATTTTTTGTTATTACCTGAGTTTACTCTGATGACTTGCACTGAATGGAATGAGCCAGGGATGCATAGTCCAGACAGTAGCTGCTGACAGCCAGCCTCAAGCACACTTCCAAATGATGATCGGTCATGGTGGAATGGTACTTGGACTTAATGATCTTTATGTGGGAAAAGGTTGACTCACATAAATAAGTAGAGCTGAATAATGCAGTCAAGGGGGTAGTACATTTTCTCATGCTTGGGTACTTTCCTTCTGCGAGTAAGTTCCAGAACTGTTCATGCGCTCTGGACTTGAGCTGAATGTCCGCTTGTAGTGTCAAAATCTCCCATTCCATATGAAAGTGATACGTTTTTGTCTTCTCACTTGGTCCAACTCCCCCACTCACTTTAATGCCCTTTCTTACGTTTAAGAGGGGGAAAAAACAAGGTCTAAAAATTGGCAATAACTTCGCTTGTCAGTTTTGCTGCATTTAGCGCAGTTGTTTGCGGATGCGGCGTTGACACCTAAGATTGCATCTGATTGGCTGCGCTATCAATTAAGTGACGGGATTGATGATAGGCTTACGTCTATTTTTTTTAATGCCATGCGATCTACCCACACATTTGTGAGCAACTAGTAGATCGTGATATGCATATTCAGCACCCCTGCCCTAGGGATTTCTAGCCTGTCCTTTTCGTAGAAACAGATGACCAGAACTCTCTCCTATGGGGACACTGGGTGGGTTTGAGCCACCAGCCTTTTTGTTAAAAACCAAGTGCTTCGCCATGATGCTTCACCCTCGCTGCCCCTGAGTTAACCTGGAGTCATACTAACTGTAGAGGACAGAGTTGCACTGCTCCTGCTCCATAAGGTTCCCATGGCCGGGGCCATTAAGGAAGGCGATGTCCTCATTGAACTCCTGAGGTGCCACTGATGGCTTTGAGGTCTAACCTTAATGGCATCCAAGAATTTATTGAAACTCTACACTTCAACGGGACATGGAGAACAGAAGAAACGATCACAAAATCATGACTCCCAACAGATACTCATCACAGCAGGTGGGCCTACAGAGTGGGAAAGGGACCATGATAGGAATATACACATTATGGCAAATGAGAAAAGTTTACAAGATTGATTCAGTGCCTTCTTATCCAGGCAGTCAAGGTATGACCCATGACTCCGCAGACCTAGTTCCCCAATTTCCATCTAGGGTGAGGGTACACAGAAGGGCAGCCCAGGAAATGAAAGATTCACTGTTTTCCTTCAGATCCAAGAAAGTCCAGGAGGTAAGGGTTGAGCTGAGAGAAGTGAAAATGTTTGAGGCCCCATTGAGTAGAGGCAGGCTAGGCCCCAGAAGGATTCTCTCTTCCTTTATATTCATGAATCTCCTGGAGGTAAGTTTGGAGCTGAGGTATGTGACAACGCTGGAGGCACCATTGAGGTTAAAGCAGCTCTTTGTGAAAATGTTGTGGTGAAACACCTTAACTTTGCCGATAAAGTGTTTTAAGGGAAGTCAAGAATACTTACCCGGCAATGTTGTGGGTAGAGCAAAAATGTGGAGCTCAAGGAAGTAAAAATGGCTAAATGCACCATTGAAGGGAGGTGCGCACAGCTATGTGAGTGTGTTACTCTGGGAACTTCAGAGAAACAAATCCACAGCAACTCATGTATAAGAGAGAATTTTATATAACGGTTAAGTGCACATCAAGAAAACACCCCTACCCAGTGCTGCCTAAGCATTAGCCCATATGTTCGCCACCAATCCACTAAGTCTTACACCTAGGCAAATCTAGGAGCTGCTCCTCCCTGGTTAGAGGAATAACAATCACTCTCAAACAAACTCTGCCGGAGAGCAAAGCTTTTCACATTGCCATCAGCAGTCAGCAAGAACCCAATGGAGGCTGAATATATGTGGAGATTCAGAAAGGTGTCTTTGAGATAGCTCTGTCTCCTACAACCCTGTGAACCACAGAGCAGAACACCATCCGGTCCTGCATGAGCCTCACAGTTGTGATGGTTGAGCCTATTGTGGCAGGCTTGTGTCAGTCCATCCCCTGGAGGGTCTTCCTCTTTTTCACTGCCCCTCTATTTCACACACGTGCAGCATGGTGTCCTCTTCCAGGGACTGGTCCTTCTCACAACATGTCCAAAGTCTATGAGACCAAGTGTCACCATCTTTACTTCTAAGGAGCATTCTGGCTGTATTTATTCCAAGACAAATTTGTTTGTTCTTTTGGCAGTCCATGGTATTTTCAATGTTCTTTGGCAGCATGACAATTCAAATGCCTCGATTCTTCTCCTGTCTTCCTTATTCAGTGTCCAACACTTACTTGCATATGAGGCAATTGAAAACAGCATGGCTTGGGTCAGACACATCTTTGTCCACCAAGTAAAATCCTTACTTTTCAATTCTTTAAAGAAGTTTTGTGCAGTAGATGCACCCAATGCAATGTGTCCTTAGATCTCTTGACTGCTGTCACCAGAACACTGAGTGCAGGTTTAAGCAGGATGGAATCCTTGACAATTTCCATCTTCTCTGATGACTGGCTCCACATACGGATTGAATAAGTATGGTGAGAGGATACAACCCTGGGACACATCTTTTCCGATTTTAAACCATGTAGTAATCCCTTGTTCTGTTCGCACAAGTGCCTTTTGACCTACTCAAAAGATCACCATTGCTGCAGAATCCTGTACATAATAGTATTTACCTCTGAGACACTACTACCATTGTCTTCCCCAGCCTCCATTATTTTTTTTGCCAAACTCTCTCTTTTTGAATATTACCTTCGCTTCACCCAAGTTCATTAACTCTACTTGACTTCTTCTCTATTTGGAAATTCTGTAACTACACTATACCCTCTCTTTACTTTGTAATTATGTTCATTACAAATTTATATCTCTGGTTTCCTATGTTGTTTCTTGTAGGTTTGGATATTTCTGTATCTGGGTTGACTTCTCTTCCCCCACTCCTTCAAACAATTTTATTAGGAGTTAATTCAGATGTCATGCTATTCCATAGTTCAATCATATCAAGCAGTATTGTACAATCGCTACCACAATTGGAGACAAAACATTTTCTTCTTTCTTGAACTTGATATCAGCTGCACCTTATGCTCCCACCATTTCCTTAGCATCACCCCCCAAGAGTCCATATTTTGGTTATTTTAAAAAATCATTTTATTGGGGGCTCTTATCACAATCCATACATATATCCATTGTGTCAAGCACATTTGTACATTGGTTGCCATCATCATTCTCAAGACATTTTCTTTCTACTTGAGCCCTTGGTATCAGCTCCTCATTTTTTCCCCTCCTTCCCTGCTCCTCCCTCATTCATGAACCCTTGATAATTTATAAATTAAAAATTTATAATAATTTATTATTATTTTGTCCATATTCTAGTTATTGTCTCCATAGATTCACCTATCTTGAGTTTCATACACTGAAAAACATAGAGAAATATATAACAGAGTGGAAAGAACACTACCAACAATAACAAAATACAACAGAGATAAAATCTAATTTGGAAAAGGAAAAAATAGAAAATATTAAAAAGCAGATCAAGCTCAAAGTATATCAAAAGGGAAATCAAATGCCAAGGTTTTAACCATTTGAGTCAGATTTATCATTTTTAAAATTTTCATATGTTTTATTTCTTAAACACTTAATCACTTTGCAAGCTAGCAGTAAAATATTGGCCTAAATAGTTTATTAATTAGCACCATGCACTTTAAAAAAAATCACTTTATTGGGTGCTCATACAACTCTTATCACAATCCATAAATGCATCCATTAGCATCATGTACTTTTTAACACAAACTGGAACATTGTTTCATTATAAATGATTATAAAATAAAATGATCATTTCAAATGCTAAGTTAGGCTTAAACAACCCACGAACCATTAATTTTTAACCACTTTTTTTGGCTTTATGCACAAAGATTTCAATAAGGAATTTAACTACCAATTAAATGCATGTTATGTCAATCTAACAAATCAAAGTATTATAGTATAAAGCCATAATCTCAGAAATTACCATTTAATTAAAAGGCATTGTGTTAGTCTGGGTACTTTAGAGAGACAAATCCACAGCAACTTATGTATAAGAGAGAGTTTTATATAAAGGTTAAGTGCACATAAAGAAAACATCCCAACCCAGTGCTGCCCAAGCCCCCAAGTCCAACATTAACCCATTCACCCATATGTCCAACACTAGTCCACAAAGTCCTCCTCCATCTCACAAAAAAGACACAATGATGCTGACTGCAGGAGGAAAGCCAAGTCAGTGAATGCGTAAACATTTCAACACTGGCAGGGGTCTCCACACAGCTGCCCCAGCACCCAGGTTGCATCGGGGTAGGTCCATGTGGCTTCTCCTCAGGGATGTCTTGCAGGAAGTCAGCCTTGCAAGCTGAAGCAGGGAACGGATAAGGCAGCTGCACCCTGGTGGGACCATCACAAAGCAAGAGACCCGAGAACTAGAAAGACGAGGCTCACCAAGCCATTTATCCCTCTGCCCTTCAATTAACCCCACATGTGTTTATTGGGCAGGTTGGCACAATAAACTAACTACATCAGGCATATATGTAAAATTAAGTAATCTGCTATAAAAACAAAAGATACTGCACAGCTAACTTATAACCCCTTATATTTTTTAGAAAAATGAGGAAATAGGTCGGTAAAAATTTCTACCATGCAAGATCAGTTACACATATAGTTTAGTACATGTCAGCATTCTCCGGCTTTGCTTACTAGAGTTTGGTCTAACTGAAAAGCCATCGAAACTTCCAGGAAAGCTCTCAGGGACAGCTGAAAGCTGGAAATAAAACTGTTCCATGCAAAAAATCCCAAGTCAGTCCTGTCATTTAAAAGGAAAACTTAAGACACTTAACCCTCTCTTCCACCTGGAAAATAATTTAATATGAGAAAAAAAAATCTAATTATACTCAAACTTACTTCCACATATTACAAGCTTGTCTTGTTGTTGTTTTTTAAATCCATTTTATGTTCTGATAAAACGTTCTTCAGAGCTATGGGGTTAAGTTGAGCCACGACTGACTACTTACTAGCATGCCGGTTTTGCATACCAGCAGAATCAAATCCAGTTTGCCAAATTACTTTCATTATATCCAACTAAAAGTTTCCTGCTTCTACTACTCAACTACTTAGAGATGTGAAAGGGTAATAAAAAAATAACTACCCCAATTTATCCAGAGAACAAACGAGGTATTGAAGAATACTTAATGTCAAAACGCAAAAAATAATTTCTGATCTCCATATTAAAATATAATGAAATAAATAAACTGCTTATAAAAGTACTGCTCTATAATAATGGTATTTTTAAATTACTTGGCTTTAGGATGAGTCCTTTTAAACCAACTAAGTCAAATTAAGGAAATATCATGCATAAATATTGTACCAAAAAGTCTCAAATGACCAATGAAGAGTTTAATAGCTGTTTGCCCTAGACGTCGTTTTGCATAGCATTTTTCAAACATCCCAAGGAAAACAAGACACCATTCGGTAATGTGCCAAAATGTTTACTGCAACGTGGCCATTTTTTGTGAGGTGAGGAGTTCAGCTCAAAACCAAAGTTCCCTTTAAAGTTCTTTCATACAGAAATTCCCCTCATGACTGATATTCAAAATATTCTTTAGCGTTGCAACATCACATGATAAACATAAAACTAAACTCAGTAGTGTACACTGAATGGAAAACCCAAAGGCACTAACAGCTATTCCTTTACGAAGATGTGCAGCGCAGGGGACAGCAATGAACACTGAGGCCCTTGGACAAGCTGATGACACAGGATCCGCAACTTCACTGGCATTCCTCCGGGCGGAGGGTTAAACGCATTACAAAAAAAAAAAAAAAGTGTGTTCAATGCACAGTGTTATCTGTGCTGCCATTTTGCAAAAATTCACTTGCCAAGGCAGGTGAGGTGTATGAATGCTTGAGTTTCACAGAACTGCAACCAAGTGCAACTATAAATAATACTGAATAAATACTGAATAAAGTCTACCATCTCCAGGGGTCCTCAAACTTTTAAAATGGGGGACCAGTTCACCGTCCCTCAGACTGATGGAGGGCCGGACTACAGTTTTAAAAAACAACTATGAACAAATTCCTATGCACACTGCGTATATCTTATTTTGAAGTAAAAGAACAAATGGGGCAAAAACACCCAGTGGGCCGGATAAATGTCCTCTGCAGGCTGCATGTGGCCCGCAGGCCATAGTTTGAGGACCCTTGAACCAGTGGATAACACTTTTCAAGGCATTCAATTACCTTGCTCTTTACAGTATTCTAAGCTATTCACATTGACAATCACATTCATTGTGGTACTTGCACCAGGGGAGGCATCTAACCAGCTGTTTGGGCTAAAGAAAGGCATTCCTTGGGTTCTACATAAAAGTAACAGTTGTCACAGTCCAATGGCAATCACTGGTAGGCTGCTTAAATGAATGCTCTCTCCTTTATTCATGTGTTGAAAGGACAGGGGTGGGGGTGGGGGATGAGAAAAACAAACAAGAACCCTAGTACTATTCCAATGGCCTGTACTGGAGAAAGGAAAACTCCTTAAGATCCAGCTGGCAAGTGACTGTCATTTTATAAGGGTTTTCCTTCAAGTGAAATTTCTACATTGCCTCCCAACTTCTCTCCAAGGGTTGAGCGGTCCTTAATATCATCCACGCCATTAACTTGCCACTCAGGTTTACTGCCTGTAAACTTCTTTTTAATGGCGTCTTTAGAGCTAGCATCCATCATCTTGCTTTTTAAAGGTGCACTTTCAGGAGACCAGAATACAAATACTAGGTTGTCTTTCTTAGACTCTTTTGTTTCGTATGTGGCATCGTACAAAGCATATCGGCAATCATCCAGAGGAAGCAACTTCACAAAAGAGGTGTAGGGGTCTTCTACCTACAGTCTCACCAATGTCACCCAGCAAGATCTGCTTTGCCTTCTCTACAATTAGTTGTCTTTTGTCATCGCTTAAGCAGAAGAGGACGGCTTTCTTTCTTTATTTGATTTCCTCTTGTGTAGAAGATTTTCTTACTTTCACATCATTAAAAACTTTGAGGGCTTCATCATTCACTGTCACTCCAGAAGCCCTGGTGCCGGGGGCTGTGGCTGCCATGGCTGTTCAGGCTGCTGCTCGCTCAGTGACACTGGGACAGATTTATCATTTTAATCGACTGCAGTCATCTCTCCAACTCGGGGTTGACTTCTGGGTGGTGCTTTTCGTGTATGTTAATTCAAGATGTTATCTGCTGTTGTTGGCTCTCTAGCTAAAGAATTACTAAATTAAAGACTTACTCACAGAGTAATTAAAGAATTACTCTCAGAGGAGCCGCAGGAAGGTGCAGTAAAGCACCAGTGAAACACACAATACTCCTCTGGTTCCTTGATGATTCCTCATTCCGCACTATCATGACCTCATTACTGCCTTTCATTGCGGGCTAGACCAGATCATGTAGAGGTACAGATGAGAGATAAGACTTCATGACACACTGAATCCAGGAACAAGATGGGCAGTATCCACACCAGAAAGGAAGAGGGACAGTGGGGAAAGGAGGGGAGGAAGGGGGAACCAACCATGATGATCAACACATAACCACCACCACCCTCCAGGGGACAAACAACAGAAACCATGGGGGAAGGGAGCCAGCGGTCGGCGTAAGATATGAAAATAATAATAATTTATCAAAGGGTCACAAGGGGGGAAAAAGAGCTGTTACCAAGGGCTCAATAAAAAGTAAATGTCTAGAAAAGAATGATGGCAACCCATGTACAAATATGCTTGATACAATTGATGTATGGATTGTTATAAGAGCTGTAAGAGCCCCCTAATCAAATGATCTTTTAATTAAACAAACAAATAAATAATAAAGAACGTCCTTTAGTATATCTGCTAAGGTTGGCCTGGTTTTCACATCTGTCTTTCATTTTTGTGTATCTGGAACTGACCTAATTTCAATTTTTATTTGAGGGACAATTTTGCTGCTTCTAGGTTAATATTTTTCTCTCTTTCTCAGAATTGTGTGTGTGTGTATAATGTACATATATATTCTCTTGCCTGCGTGGTTTCTGCTATATCCCCTTTGTAGGTAACTTTCCTGTTTCCTAAGTGGCTTTCAGAATTCCTTACCTTTGGTGTGAAGTTTGATTATGATATATCTTGGTACTTTTCTCTTGGAAGCTATGGTGAAATTCCATCTCATTGAGGGTTTTCCTCATTGAGGGCTTTCCCCTCCACTTTAGGAAACATGATGTCCTTCTCCAGGGACTGGTCCCTCCCGATAAGATGGCCAAAGTATGTAAGATGAAGTCTTGCCATCCTTGCCTCTAAGGAGCGCTCTGGTCTTACTTATTCCAATGCAGACTGGTTTGTCCTTTAAGCAGTCCATGGTACTTTCAATGTTTTTTCCAGCACCACAATTCAAATGCATCTATTTTTCTATGGTCTCCTAATTGTCTTCCAACTTTCAACATGCATATGATGCAATGGAAAATACCATGGCTTGCTTGGATCAGGTGTACCTTAGTCTTCAAAGTAACAGTCTTGCTCTTCAATACTCGGAAGATTTGCCCAACACAATATGTTTTTGGATCTCTTGACTGCTGCTCCCATGAGCATTGCTTGTGGATCATGTAAGACAAAATCCTTGACAACTTCCACCTTTTCTCCATTTATCATGATGTTACATTTGATCCAAGTGTGAGGAATTTGTCTTCCTTTGTCAATTGATCAGCCAAACAATAGACAAATCCTAAAGCAGACACCAGCTAGACTTGGAAACCTTAGAATAATCAACTATTCAGCAACATGAGGACTGCATTTATCCCAGGATAGAGTTCGGAGGGGTTAGGGAAACAGGAGGATGGAGACAGATGCTGTTACATTGAAGAGATTGTAATGAATAAGATGAAAGAGAATATGTGTGAATCGAATGTAAAACTGATGATGTGCTCTGTAAAGTTTCACCCATGCACAGTAAGAAGTTAAAAAATAAAGGAAAAAACATGAATATAAAATATCATATAGAATTTAGAGCTGGAATAAAAGTTGAATTTCGGTATGGTTTTGGAGGTTGGGTGAATGGAGTAGTCCCTGTGTCCTGGGGCAGGTGAGGGGTGGAAGCCATTTATGCCATTGCTGCTCTGTCCTCACAGGTCCTTGCTGACTCAGTCTCAATGAACCATCAAGAGAGAATTCACAGTAAAGCAGCTGCCTCACAACAAAGCCCCGTGGAGATGTGTCCTCCAGGTGAGTTCTAACATTGACCCTCACCCTTCTACCAGCAGTCTGTGTGTGCCTCCAGACTTCTCTCCTGCAGATCATGGTTCTTAATTGTACAGTGCATCAGCACTGTGCTAGTAGCAGGCAAGCAAGAGATCCTTAGTGTTAGGGAGGCAACCCTGAGATGGTGACCTTGGGCTGAAATACAAAGATGGGCAGGACTCAGTGCAATCATCTAGTGAAAGAAGGCGATGAGCTTGAAGGATTTAAACAGAGGCAGGAGGCAATGATCAGTTGACTTTACTTGTGCAACTCTATTTCTGAGCTCTCTGTTGTGTTCCATTTATAGATCTGTCTGTTCCTTCATCGTGATCACTATAACTTTGTAAGATTTCAAATTGGATGTTATCATTCTTTTTTTAAACGTTTGAGTATTGAGTTGGTTCTTTTCTATATAAAAACATTCTTTAAGAACTTCCAGAGGGGAAGGTGGGATAGAAAGGGGGAACTGATCACAAGGATCTACATATAACCCCCTCCCTGGGGGACGGACAACAGAAAAGTGGGTTAAGGGAGATGTTGGACAGTATAAGACATGACAAAATAGTAATAATTTATATATTATCAAGGGCTCGTGAGGGAAGGAGGGTGGGGAGGGACGGGGGAAAATGAACTGATACCAAGGGCTCGAGTAGAAAGAAAATATTTTGAGAATGATGACGGTAAAAAATGTACAAATGTGCTTGACACAATGGATGTATGTATGGATTGTGATAAGAGTTGTATGAGTTTCCAATAAAATGATTTAAAAAAAAGAAGAATTTCCAGAAGCTATCTGTATTTTTCTGGTATCCACAAAATAGCTTCTTGGTAGTTAGAATGGGATTGGATTGTATCTATAAATAAAGTTGGGATGGATTGACAGAATAATATTCATTCTTCTTATTTATGAACATGAACTATCAAGTACTTTATTTAGAACTTTAAAAATTTATTTCATCAAGACTTTGTAGTTTTTTTCTCATATAGATCTTATATTACTTGATTAGATGCGAAGCATGAGATCAGTAGTTCTCAACCTGTGGGTCTCCACCCCTTTCGGGGTTGAACGACCCTTTCACAGGGGTTGCCTAAGACCATCGGAAAACACATAAATATTTCACAATATATAATTACATATTGTTTTGTGATTAATCCCTATGCTTTCATTATGCTCCATTTGTAACAATGAAAATACATCCTGCAGATCAGATATTTACATTACAATTCATAACAGTAGCAAAATGACAGTTATGAAGTAGCAACGAAAATAATTTTATGGCTGGGGTCACCACAACATGAGGAACTGTATTAAAGGGTCGCGGCACGAGCAAGGTTGAGAACCACTGCATTGCCTTGTTTCATTACTAATGTAAATGTTCGGCTTTATATTTCAAACTTTGTCCATTGATGGTGTTTAGTGACTTTTAAAATATAATATTATATTGTTACTATGTCATAATCAGTTATTAATTCCAGAAGTTTTTGACAACCAATTCTTAGGGATATTTTATACGTATACTAATCATGCTACTGGTGAACAAAATAATTTTATTTCTTTCTTTCTAATCTGGTTACCTTTTGTTACCTAATTGCATTAGCTAGGACTTCCGATATGATGTTGAATAGAAGTGACAAGAGGGAAAACATTGTTTTTCTTCTCCATCTTAGGGGGAGAGCATCTGGTGTCTTCCCATTGAGTATGACGGAACTGTAAGGCTATTTTAGTAGGTTACTTCCCCTTCTCTCAAGATAGACTTACAGGACGTTGCAGGTTGACAACCCCTTTCCCAAAGTGGAAGCTTGATGGCTGGAGAAGGTTATTTCCCCTCCTCCATTCATTTAGGCTCCAAACCCCTAAATTGGCTTGTCGCTGGTAAATCACTTTCCCTTGAGGGCTGGCCATGGTCAAGGAGAACAGAGAACAAAGAGGCTTTTTTCTCCCTCCCCAATTCACCCTAAAAAACTTAGTGTTGTTCCTGGAGGTGAAAATCACAGAAGTGTGAAGCCCTTCCCAGGGGTTTCCTCTGAGATTTTATCTTCCAATCTATCCCACACTCAGCACATTGTTAATGATTCCTTTAGCTTCCCTACCAGCTATTGGTCCTGTGGAGGCAGTGATGATGCTGCCCATCGCTGTTCCTGATAGTAGAGATTCTCTACATGATTCTGTCTGTCTCTCTCCAGAGTGGAAGGCAGGCATTTCCTCTGTGATCTCAATTCTCTAACAAATCTAAGAAGAGCTGTTGATTTTCAATTGTTCATCTATTTTTTCTGATTATGAAGACAGTAGGAATGACACCATCTTATCTTATGTCAAGCCAGACACATATTCTCTCCTAATTTCTTGGTCACTATTTATTGAAATGTTTTTTTTTCTGAAACCATCTCATTCTCTTCTGCCTTTGGAACTCCCATAATATGTATGATTTCTGTTTATTGGTATTCCGCAGACCCCTCCGATCTGCTTACTTTTTTTTTGTGATCCTTAGTCTGGAGAATCAAGTCTTCTATTTATTTCTACTGGCTACTTAACTCCTCGGTGAAACAATGGTGTAATAAGATATGAAAGGGTTGAAAGTAAAAACATGAAAAATGTATTATGTGCAAATAGAGCCACAGAAATCTGGAATGTCTTTATTATTGCCATACAAATAGCTTTTAAGTTAAAAGGATCACAAGAGACCAAGAAGAATGGTATATATTGATTAATTGTTGAATTCAAAGAGATATAACGATTATAAACATACAAGCACATAACAACAAAGCCCTGAAGTTTATGAAGTAAAAATGGACAGAACTGATGGAGAAATAGATAGTTCTACACTAGTAGTAGAGACTCCAATATACCAGTTTCAGTAATGGATGGAACAACCAGACAAAAGATCAATTAGAACACCAGCAACACTATCAACTGATTAGGTCTACCAGACGTATCCAGAATACTCAACAACAGCAGAGCACACACTTCTCACGTGAACATTGAACACTCTAAAGGATATCCTGCAGGTTGGGCTACTAATAAAATCTCAATCATTTTCAAAATACTGACATCAACCAAGGTATTGTTTCTGACTATAATAAATAAAATAAGAAATCAGAAACAGAAGAAAAGCGGATGGACTCATAAATATATGGAACTTGAGGAACACACTCTTACGTAACCAATAGGCTATGGAAGAAAGTATGAGAATTTAGATAATTCAGACAGATGAAAATTGCAACATAACATACCAAATGTACACATGCAATGAGAGCGGTGCACAGAGGGAATTGTACAGCAGAGAATACCTGCGTTAAGGAAGATAGATTTCAAAACAATAGCCTAACTGCAGACCTTAAGGAATTAAAAAAGGAAGAACAATGTAAGCCCTGAGCTACCTTAAGGAAGGAAAAGATAAAGACTTGAGTGGAGAAAGTAGTTCCTTATTAGAATA
The DNA here is from genome assembly GCF_000313985.2 of Echinops telfairi. Lineage (NCBI taxonomy): Eukaryota > Metazoa > Chordata > Mammalia > Afrosoricida > Tenrecidae > Echinops > Echinops telfairi. The sequence continues at coordinate 22,690,219 of NW_022103906.1, forward strand.
AATCATAGGTTCCTAAACTTATTTGGCCCACAACCCCTTTATAGAACACAAAACAAACAAATGAAACTCAGTCCCCCCACCCCCCTTGGAATGTAAAACTCTTGTTTCATACCTTACCATGCAGGATAATGTGGAGGTTTCTGCTTTTACAACCCCTCCTTGATCCCTCCAGTGCCCTCCAGAGGCATTATTGGCCACTTTGGGAAGCACCGTTGTAAATGGATAACTTTATGTATGGCTAATAGTTTCCACGAGGTCTGTGAGTCATTCTAGTGAATTATTCCACTCTGGGGACAGTGGAAACCAGAAGAGAGGCTGGCATTTTCAAATTTGGCAGTGGCTTGTGAAGGGCAGAATCCTAACTTGTGGAGGCCCACCTCTGCTGGTTCGGTTCAGAGGCTGAGTGCCCGGTAGTGAGGATGATAGAGAAGGATGATATAAGCCAGATACAAAAAGATAAATATTATACGATCCCACTTATGGGAGACTACAAGAGGCAAATATATAGAGATAAAAAAATAACTTAGGAGATATGAGGGTCTGGAATTGGAATTTATTGTTTAATGAGTACAAATATTTTGTTTGGGGTGAGAGAAACCTTTTGGATATAACTAATTGTGATGGCCCCACAAAATTGTGAATATAATTAATGTTATGGTCGAAATGACAATTTTCATATCAAATATCTTTTACCAAAATGAAGGGGGGAAATGGGAGGGGGAAAGAGTGAAGAAGCAACTTTATAACCTTTCAGGGGTCGCCTTTTAAGGTGACCAGATTTTAACATTGGTAAAGCGGGACACCAGTGGAACACCATTGATAAAACTCATATCCTGGCGAAATAGCCACATGGCAGCCGAAAACCGTATACCCTAGCTTGTCATGTATTCTTTCCAAAAATAGGGACTTTAAAAAAAATCGTCTTATTAGGGGCTCATACAACTCTTATCACAATCCATACACACATCAATTGCGTAAAGCACATTTGTGCATTCATTGCCCTCATCATTCTCAAAACATTTCCTTTCCACTTAAGCCCCCAGCATTAGGTCCTCAGTTTCCCCTCCCTCCCTGCTCCCCCCTCCCTCATGAGCCCTTGATAATTTATAAATTATTATTTTGTCATATCTTGCCCTGTCCGATGTCTCCCTTCACCCACTTTTCTGTTGTCCGTCCCCCAGGGAGGAGGTAACATATAGCTCCTTATAATCGGTTCCCTCTTTCCAACCCACCCTCCTTCTACCCTCCCAGTATCGCCACTCACACCACTGGTCCTGAAGGGATCATCTGCCCTGGATTCCCTGTGCTTCCAGTTCCCATCTGTACCAGTGTGCCTCCTCTGGTCTAGCCAGACTTGCAAGATAGAATTCGGATCATGATAGTGGGGTCGGGGAGGAAGCATTTGGGAACTAGAGGAAAGTTGTATTTTTCATCATTGCTACATTGCACCCTGACTGGCTCCTCTCCTCCCCAAGACCCCTCTCCAAGGGGATCTCCAGTGGCCTACAAATGGGCTTTGGGTCTCCACTCCGCACTCCCCCCATCATTCACAATGGTAAGATTGTTTTGTTCTGATGATGCCTTATACCTGATCCCTTCTACACCTTGTGATCGCATAGGCTGGTGTGCTTCTTCCATGTGGCCTTTGTTGCTTCTGAGCTTGATGGCCACTTGTTTACCTTCAAGCCTTTAAGACCCCAGACGCTATACTTTTTGATAGCCGGGCACCATCAGCTTTCTTCACCACATTTGCTTATGCACCCATTTGTCTTCAGTGATCCCTTCGCCACCTTGTGATCACACATACATATCAGATGTTGTTCCATGTGGGCTTTGTTGCTTCTGAGCTAGATGGCTGCTTGTTTACCTTCAAGCTTTTAAGACCCCAGACGTTATATCTTTTGATAGCCAGGCACCACCATCAGCTTTCTTCACCACATTTGCTTGTTCCCCCGCTTTGTCTTCAGCGGTTGTGTCGGGAAGGTGAGCATCATAGAATGCCAATTTAATAGAAGAAAGTATTCTTGCATCGAGGGAGTAGTTGAGTGGAGGCCCAATGTAAATCATGACTTTTTAAAAATGCCGCGGATGTGGAAAAAATTGTTAAAAATCAGGACTGTCCCACCCAAAGCGGGATGTCTGGTCACCTTACCTTAATTGTCTCAGCCGCACTTATTAATTGATCACAGTTATATGAAGAAAAGATTTTCAAAAATGGGTTTCTTAGAGTGTCTTTCAGTTCTGATAAGAATGAACCAGGAGAGGGGAAAAACTGATGGGTGCAGGAGAGAAGGAAGGTTTTCTGAAGGAGCAAAGCCAGGAGGTAATGAATGGAGCCTCAGAACAGGGGCAGCAGAGCAGGGATCGTGCCTACGCTTAAGCTCAGGCCTGGAGGAAGCCTCTTTCTCAGGCCAGTCTTGGACATCCGCTTTTGGATCATCTTTAACCCTGTAGGGCAGTGGTTCTCACTCTTCCTAATGCCACGACCCTTTAAGACAGTTCCTCATGAGTGGTGACCCCCAACCATAAAATTATTTCCATTGTTACTTCATAACTGTCATTTTGCTACTGTTATGAATCAGGCGACCCCTGTGAAAGGGTTCTTGGACCCCCAAAGGGGTTGCGACCCACAGGTTGAGAACCACTGTTGTACAGGAAAGACACATTCACTCTTCCATTGTCCTCCTAGGTCTAATGGCCTGGGTTTGATTCGAATGCTTTAGAAGTTCTGTAGAGTTTCATAACGTCTTCTCTTGAATAGCAAACGGTCTATTGATAAATACTTGATTTCAATGACACTAGTGAATTCACTTGAACAGGAGTCATAAGTCAAAAGAAAGAAAAAAAAACCAGTTGCTCATCATCAGAATATCTGTGACCATGGCGGCTGTCTCATAAAAATCCTAAATCACTCAGAGGCCAAATCTGGAATCGGTAGAAGTCTATAGATTATCACCTTTTAAACAAGCATGCTCCATGGGCACCATAGGTCTATTGGCTTTTTAAGGTCGTTTCAAGGCCTCCACAAAAACCAACCAACCAACCAACCAACCAAAGAGCATTTAAAACAGATCTCAAAACAATGTGGTAGATCCCTGGTCTCAGGGTACCTGTGGTCCCAAAGAACCCGGAACGAACCTCACCTAGGACTCAGGTGGACCTTTCTCACCTGGACCCTGCTGAAGTCCCTTCTGCTCTTGTTGATGTCTTCCACTAACCCGGAGCTCACTGAGGACAAAGATTATGATTTGAGGTCTAGTGCTGAACTCACCCTGGTGAATCAGTTTTCAGTCAAACAAGGGATAAGACTTTAAGGCAGTGGTTCTCAACCTTCCTAAAGCTGCGGCCCTTTAATACAGTTCCTCATGTTGTGGTGACCCCCAACCATAAAATTATTTTCCTTGCTATTTCATAACTGTAATTTTGTTACTCTTATGAATCATCATGTAAATATCTGATCTGCAGGATGTATTTTCATTGTTACAAATGGAACATAATGAAAGCATAGGGATTAATCACAAAACAATATGTAATTATATATTGTGAAATATTTATTGCTAATGACATAAATGAAATGTTGTCTTGAAGCATGGTGTAGCATGGGTAACAGTCTTTACTCCGGGTACTCGTATGTGGGTGTACCTGCATGTGGGCATACCCGCCTGGAGACAGATGGAGGAGCCGTGTCTCAGTTCCTAAGACCATCAGAAAGATGTGTCTTAGGTTCAGACCCGCTGCTCTAACGGGAATTAGAACACTATGTGTGCACACCTTATAATAACTGACCATTTGGGATCAAGGGGCAGCGTTAACCAAGGACACGGTTCTGCAGGGCTGGGAATGAAGGCATGATAGAGGCGGGAAGCACAGGAAGGAGGGCGGGGGGGTTGCAATGAATGCAGGGAAACAGAATGTGTGTGAATCGTGCAATATAAACTGATGATCCGGGGTGTCAACCTTCACCCAATTCACAATAAGAAGTTAAAAATGAACAGCACGGCACAACATACCCACCCAAGGGTGTTTCAGAAAAGAGGTCTGACGATCTGCCAGTCTTAAAATCCCTATGAAACACCTCCTTCTACTAGGCCTCAGGTGGTTTCCAGGGGTCCAAATAGACTCAATGGTTACAGACACCAACAGCAATCACAGTCGACTCCATGTGTAATATTTCTATTGACCACTGATTCGGGATGGTCTATAGGAAATGCAGAATCAAGAAAACAGACCAGGGCTTGGCAGAGCCCAATTTCTCTGTCTAGATTCCTCTGATAACCTGAGAGGAGCCGGCAGCCGACTATGTCCAGCCCTAGAGAATCCTGTGAGCTCTCATTCACCATTTTCCCTCTCCTTTCCCAGGTTCCTATCTATCAGAAGTTACTGGACGTTGTACCCCCTGCAGACCTGGGGTCAGTTTCACCAGTCACGCAAGCACCCTCCCTTACTGCTTATTCTGTTCGGACTGTAAACCAGGTACAGAACATAAGGTCGCTGGGCCCAGTGGTGAGGTGATGGGTGACAGTCTGGGGTCATGGCTGCTGTGGAGTCAGGGAACCTGGGCGCCAGTCCTAACGTGGCCGTCAATGTGCCTTAAGACATGTGTATGTCTCTGAGCCAATGAAATAATATCAAGACAGAAATCAATTATATAGTCATGCCAATCGGTAGAGAAAAGTCTTTTAAATTATCAGTAGGATATGCTGGGATGGTGATCTATCCTTTCTTGGGGAAAAAAACCAAATACAAACCATGATATCTATTGCATATAAAAGATATAGCAGGCAACGTGTTTGGTTTGAAGCGGCTGACCCAGCCAGCTTCTTCTTAGTCTTGTGTCTGCTCTCGGCCAGACGCTCAGACGCTCAGCTGTGACTTCCTTAAGCACTCCTGCCTTTCTTAGCAGGGCCAGTTTTACTTGGGGGATGGGGGGAGGCCACCCAAGAGGTTCTCTCTATCCAAGGCTTTTCTATCACCACCCCACTCATTGCTACGTTCCTCCCAAATCTCATGCATGACATAATGAGTCGTGTTCCACTCTCTTATATGACCGTGTGCCTACCCTAGATGTGACTGTGCTTTATGCCCCCTAAGGAGGGCTGATGGCATAGTGGTTATGAGTTGGACTGTGATCTGCAAGGTCAGCAGTTCAAAGGCACCAGCCACTCTACAGGGAAAGACGGGGCTTTCTACACCCGTCAAGAGTTATAGTCTCAGTAACCCACAGAGGGCACTTCTAGCCTGTCCTGTAGGGTTGCTATGGGTCAGTATCGACTCGGTGGCAGTGTTTGTTGGTTTTATAAGAAGCCCTGGTGATGTGGTGGTTACATGTTAGGCTGCTAACTGCAAGGTAAGCAGTTCAAAACCACTTGCTTCTCTGTGGGAGTAAGACAAGACTTTCTACTCTGATAAAGAGTTACAGTCTGGGAAGCACAGAGCGGCAGTGGGGACTCTGAGTTGGAATTGCGTCTGCAAATTCTTGTCCTTTGTCCTCAGATGAAGAGGAGACACATCCGTGCACCCTCACCAGAGACAAGGAGTGTGGTTGCAAGGCTGGCACTTTCTACAGAGGCGATGCCCCTGAGTTCTGCCACAAATGCAGCCTTGGGTGAGACATAGGACCAAGGGGTTCCCAGCAGCCCAGAAGACTCAAGCTTTCAATGCACTACACTCTCTACCTTCTTTCCATTGAATGTCTTTTAACCCCGTAGGGTTTACTTTACCCTATAGGGACTAAAGGAGGCTCGATGGGCATGGGGGCCCTGACCTTGTATGAGGACCCCTCCTCAACCATCTGCCTGTCCCACCACTCTTCCTGCAGCCGCCCCTCCCCCTCAGCAAAGACCTCCCTGAGCCAGGCTTGCTCTCCTTTGGGAATTGTAGTGACTCACACAGACTTTAATTTCCCTTAAAGAGAGAAGGAAATCATTGAACAGGAGCTAGCTTGGATCGTCTTTGTGTGCAACCAATGCATCCTAATATTTAATTTTTATTTTTTTCTGCTTTGGATGAAGGGGCTATGAGAGGGTCCATGCCAGCTTCCCCACAGTCTGGGAGGCTGGGTGCCGCTCTCTGAGGCTTCCCTGACAGATCCAATCCTCTTATCCTGCCTCATCTTTCTTGCTGTTCTGGGCCATCCGGACAGCTCGGTTTCATGGTGAGCCCTTATACGACAGAACAGCACACTGCTTGCTCCCCGACAATACTCAGTCAGTGATGTTTGAGCCCAGGGCCGCCACTGTGCCAGTCCATCTCATTGAGAGTCCCGCCTTCTCACTGAGGAAGTCTTGTTGCATGTTACAGAGGAGAGCATTCTGTCGGACCACTTTTCTTTCGTATGGCCAGAGTTTAGTGCCTTTTCACCTTCCATCACACCTATGTTTTCTCTGTCCTGGAGTTTCAGGCACCAAGAGTCCCTCCTCTCTGCCCAGAGCCTCTAGTGTGGCCCCCATGGAGGCAGGAGCACATCAGCCAGGGCAGGGGAGCCAGGAGTGCTGGGAGGGGAGGAGGACTGGTGCAGGGGCCTTGATGACACTGCACCTGGAGGGAAGTCCCTCGGCCACCACGGGTGCCCCTCGCTGCCCAGGGAGGAACGGGGTGGGTGCACAGACGAGGCCCAGCCCAGAGAACTGGTCAGGGAGGCTCAGGACCTGAGCTGCTCATGCTCAGCGCCTTGTGCTAGACCCCACAGGGACAGTGGGGGGACGTCACCCCTGGACACTCGAGAGCCAGGTCCCTCCTCTAGGGGACACTAGGGAGGAGGTGGTACACTTCTCATCTTACCAGCCCTTGCTCGCACCCCCACCCCCACCCCCACTCTTTTCTCTCTGCATTTGTTTCCAGGTGCCCTGATGGAATGGTTGAGGAAAGTCCCTGTACCCCCAAGAATGACCGGAAGTGTGTCCCCAGAAAAACAGGTACCAATGCCACAGAGAAAGCCAGAGTTTCTGAAGAGCCAGTGCCCACCGGCCTGTGGAGTCCCACCACTGTCTCTCCTCCTCCCTCAGGCACTGGACCCTGGATAATCGTGGTGATCGTTTTTGGACTAGTTCTGCTTCTGGCACTTGGCTGTTGGGGGGCGCGTCAAGGTAAGGCAGGATGAGGGTGAGGCAGGGCCTATGCTGACTCCTTCATTGTCCCCTCAGCTGCCCAACTTGAACAGACACAATGCCCCCCCCCCCAGTGCCCTCCCCTCAGCCCCCTGACCACTTTCGGCAGGGCCGAGCTTGTTCTTCCCCTTGTAAGGCGTCTCCAGGCCAGAGAGCTGTGGGCTCTTGGTGGAGCAACCTTTCTGTTCCTCACCTTCTCCCCGTCCCCTTGTGATGCCCTGCCAGCTGGCCCTACCCCTGCGGGGAGGCTGGGGATGCCCACGGGGCCCATCCTTGCCACTTGCTAAATGACACAGTCCTTCTCTTCCAAGTCTCGATTTAGTCTCTAGGGTGGTGAACAGAGTGAGTTGGCATGGCGTCCCTGGGCTGAGGGACCACCTCTCAGGAGCTGCTTCCGGCTCACACACTGTCCCATGTGGACCGGCTCCCTGGCATGGCCTGTGCTCATCCTCCAGTTCCCACTGTTGCCTGCTGGCTCTGGGCTGACTGTAACTTAGCAGGTGGCCCATGTGACTCCCCACAGGCCCACGGTGGTGCAGGGTCCTGTCCTGTCCTGCTGCTGCTTGGGACATCCCCTCTCCCCCACGGCACAGTGTCTGCAGATGAGGTGAACCTGCTCTGGGCACCATCCCAGGGTCCCAGCAGAGCCTGGAGCTGCTCAGCTGTGTACCCACCAGGGTAACCCCTTGGGAGGCTTGGGCAAGGCAGAGCCAACCCCACTGGAGGTCCCTGTAGGGATCTGGGATGCGCATCCCTGATTATGTCTCTTCCTCTTCCCTGGGTACAGCTCTGGTGGTTCCTTTGCAGCAGAAGTTGGAGAACTGTGTCCAATGCTCACAAGGCCATGAACAACAGGCTGCCGACCGGCTGGACTCAGAGCTGGGAATAGAAGTCCAGGAACAGGCCGGGGTGGCAGGTGCCCTCGAACAGATCCCTGCGGAAGGAGAGCCTCTCCTGGTGAATGGGTGACACTGTACATGCCCTGGCCTTTCCTGTTCCGCCAGCAGTTTGAGTGGAAAGAACCTAGCTCTTCTGGGCCATAGGCGCATGGTGACATTGAAGAAACCAGACCCAAGAGGAGGAGGCTTCCTGCAGCTGGGGGTAGCATGCTCATTCTCATGCTGACAACAGACGGGAAAACTTCCATTTTCCTGTTTTTATCCCCTCCTTTAATAAATATTCAATATTTACATAGACCATGATTTCTTTCCTTACCTTTCTTGCCTTAATACTACTTTTATCATCCTGTCCTTGAATCCTGCCAAGGAACCACTTTTGTGGCCACGCTGGGCTAACGCTGAGGGGAACGTTGTACACCCACCCTGCACTGAGCACTGCAGGGGCATCGTGGCTTCCTCAGGCTCCTCCCGCAACACCCTGCTCTTGAACATGACCTCTGACCCCTTGCACTGTGACCGGCTGGCCACGAGGGTGTCACTCTGGCCCTTCTGCAGAGCCACATGCTGTGCAGGCTCTCTGCTGTTCCCTCTCAACAGCACTTGAATGACGCCAAGGGTTTCTCTTCTGCGTTTGGCTTCTACACAGCTCAGTGCTGGTGGGCAGGGATGCCTTTGCCCTGAGTGGCATGGACATTCATTTCTTCCTCTTTTGATTAGGATGTTAAAAAAATGTTTAAAAATCCTTTACATTTATTTGCATGCATAATTAGATTATGATAGCTGACAAAATGGTGTGCTTTAGGGACTACTTACCAAAGCTACCAGTTCTTTCATGTTTGAGTGATATACAACTTAGACTTATTTATAGGACAGGAAAAAAGAAGTAATCTGGGCCGTCTGGAGAATTAGAGCAAGCTCCCTGATATTGGATTTTAAAAGACCCACACTTCTCATCTCAGGTGGCGAGAGTGTGATCAGAAAAGCAGCAAGCAATAGGATTCAATTTTGTGTTTAATGGGATGTATCAATTGAGTATTGATGAATAACATTCTGGCTTTGAAGTACCATAATAAATGACTGAAGAATGAGAAAATATTACAGGGAGTGAGGTAGTTAGTTTATTTTGCCAACCTGGCCGATTAACACATGTGGGGTTAATTGAAGGGTAGAAGGATAAATGACTCAGTGAGCCTCACCTTTCTAGTTCTTGCTTTCTGATGGTCCAACCATGGTGCAATTGCCTTAGCCAGTTCCCTGCGTTAGCTGGCAAGGCTCACTTCCTGCAAGACATCCC
>NW_022103906.1:22699666-22705074 GCF_000313985.2 Echinops telfairi
TGTGAGATGGAGGAGGACTTTGTGGATTGTTGCTGGACATATGGGTTAATGTTGGACTTGTGGGCTTGGGCAGCACTGGGTTGGGATGTTTTCTTTATGCGCACTTAACTGTTATATAAAACTCTCTCTTATACATGAGTTTCTTTGGATTTGTTTCTCTAAAGTACCCAGACTAATACAGGGACACAAAATAAAAATCACATTAAAATTTAAAAGATACCACATTGAAAACATTCTAAATATTAAAAATTAGAACAAAAAATGCTAAAAATGACTTAAAAAAATAAAGACACTACTTGAATATTCTGCAGCTGGACATTTTAAATAAAAGAGAAACTTTTCTATTATTAATCCCCAAGGCCTGCTTTTCATTTGTGATAACTCCCTTGTGATTCTTTGTTAACATCTTTGTATATAATGGACATAAAAGGTAATGAATTTCTTCCATAAAAATTTAAATTTCTTTCACGTACATATGTACACATCAATCTGTCTATATCTGTATGTATAACGTTTATGAAGAGTATATGAATATGAGAAGTTTTGCGATGTTTAAATATTCAAATGCATCAACTCTTTGGTTTTCCTTGTATGTATATGGGGAAATTCTGTTGGATCACTCTTCTTTGGACTAGGTAAAATTTTTAATATTGAAAATTATCTTTAAAAGATAACACTTTTCAATGAACATATTTTTTTGCACATATTTTATTATAGCTCAAGTAAGCTAATTCTGTCTGTTCCCTCCCAAGACCTATCATCCTTCTCTTTCGTGCTGTGTTGATTAGTCAGAACTCGGGACAATGCTCAGCCTGCTGAGAGAAGGAGGCACGCATTCTTGTTCTCTTGGGACAGCCTCTAGTACTACACCATGAATTTATCTCATTCCAGTCTCTCTAGGCACATCCTCTTCATTCCAATGTGTTTTGAAAAAATCAGTATTGGTGTTTCTTTTTACCTAAAGTGACCTCCACATCCATTGGTGCTATGTGATGTTTTTGTTTTCATATTTAAACTACTGATAAGGTGCACCATTATTAGCCAAAGCACACAGACATTTTGAAATCCTAGTGCAGATTTTCTTATCTAAGACTCAAAAAGAATAATACATATGAGAATGTTTTGTGTATTTGTCCTAAGAGTTAGTCCAAAATACGTGTGTACTTTTTAGGAGCCGTGGTGGTACAGTGGACTGGGACTTGTGCTGGATCTACAGGTAGGCTCTTCAAAACGATCAGCTGCTCCTCAGAGGAAAAATTAGGCTTTCTTCTCCCATAAAGATGTATAGCCTTGGAAACCCAATGGGGCAATTCTACTCTGTCCTATAAGGTTGATGTGAGTTTGAATCAACTCATGGCAGTGTGTGTGTGTGTGTGTGTGTGTGTGTGTGTGTGTGTGATCAGAGCCTCATAAAAACCCATGAGGACTTGAAATCCCCTGCTGGGCTGATTGGTAATTGACTAAGTGGGGCAATTACCAGTTGGGGTGGTAGGAGGCTCTCTGTCTTGAGTTGGGTGTTGGTTGCACAGGTGTGAACTGTTGAGCTGGAATAGAACATGCAGTGACTGTGAGCCTCACTGCATGTCATGTCTATTTCAGTGAGAGAAGAAGCCAATAGAGCCCATGGAGGATGCAGGTTGGGAAGTGGATCTCTCTTGCCAGGTTGTGAACTTGAACTCTGTTACAAGACAGTCATCTGGTTGGGTGTCAGGGTCAGTTCTAGAATCCAGGACTCCTGGCTCAGAACCAAGGGTGTTCTACACTGTATTTTTTTGGTTTTGTTTTTGTTGTTAGGTATCATCAAGTTGATTCGCCCCTCAGCGACTGAGATAGTTTATTGTGCCAGCCTGGCTGATACACACACGTGGGATTAACTGAAGGGCAGAGAGATAAATGGCTTGGTGAGCCTTGCCTTTCTTGTCTCTCGCTCTGTGATCATCGGACCAGTGTGCGGCTGCCTTGCTTGTTCTGTGCCTCAATTTAAAGGCTACACTACCTATGGGACGCCTAGCCTGTGGACTGTGTCGTTGTAACTTGAGGTCCCTTTAAGACATCTCTGGAGCTGGGGACTAGCGGTTGGTAACCTGCCTTGTGATTGGCTGCTGTGCTGACATAGCCTAGCTCTCTCTACAAAAAGAAGAAGATCTGGCAGCAGACTAGACTTGAAGGACTGCTAGTCTCTCAACTTTCTCTCACGGACATGAGTTGCACTGAGCCATTTGTAGTGCTTTATAATTTAGCTGTTTATTTCTTGTATTATATATTTATCTGTATATGATTTAACAGTTCATTTCTTGTTATATATCTAATTATCTTTATAAATAACTATATTAAATTATCAGCAATTTGGTTTTATCTCTCTAGAGAACCCTGTCTAACACAGCGACCCTATCCACAACTGCCTCTTGATCCATGTACAAATTCCATAGAAGCACAAGAAAGGCATTGTGGAATTCTCATTCTCCTTAAGGATACCCATCATCTTTGTATGATCCACATAGTCCAATGCTTTGACATAGTAAATAAAACCCAAGGAAACATCTTTCTGGTATCCTCTGCATTCAGCTAAGATCAATCTGACAACCGCAATGATATACCTTGTTCTATATTTTCTTCTGAATCCATCCTGAACCTCTGGCAGCTCCTTGTCAATGTACCGCTTCAACCAATGTTGGGTGATCCTCAGCAAATTATGCTTTAATGTGATATTAGTGATATTGTTCTATAATTTCTGCATTCTGTCGGATCATCTTTTTGGGGGTAATGGCTATAAATATGGATCTTTTCTAGTTAATTGGCCAAATAGCTGTTTTCTAAATTCCTTGACCTAAATAGGCTAGTGCTTCCAGTGCTTGATCAACCCGTTGAAACATTTCAATTGGTATTCTGTCAATTTCTGGAGGCTTGTTTTTTACTAACACTTTTAGTGTAGCTTGGACTTCTTTCTTCAGTACCATTAGTTCTTGATCATCTGCTACCTCTTGAAATGTTGACTAGTTCCTCAAACATTCACAACCAAATTTACTGTATAGAGTTGATGCCAACTCTTAGTGACCCTATAGGACAGGGTCGAACTGTCCCTGCGAGTTTCTGAGATGGTTTATGGGAGTAGAAAGCCCCATCTTTCTCACGTGAAGCAGCTGGTGGTTTTGAACTCTGGACCTTTTTGATTGCAGCTCAATGTGTAACCACTATGCCACAAGGACGCTTTTCTTTCTTGATACAATGACTGTGTATTTTCTTTCAATGCCTCTTGCATTGTTCAATATTTTGCCCATAGAATCTTTCATATTGCAGATCTAACAATTATTTTTCTTGAGTTCTTTCATTTTAAGATACACTCAATGTGTTCTTCCTTTTTGGTTTTCTAACTCTAGGTCTTTCCACATGTCACTATAATATTTTACTTTGTCCTCTCAAGCTGCCCTTTGAGATTTTCTTTTCAGCTCTGTCCTTCATCATTTCTTCCATTTGCTTTAGCTACTCAGTAACCAGAAGAGAGTTTCAGAGTCTCTTCCAAAATCTACTTTGATCTTTTCCATAAACGTTTGCTTTCCACATGTATGATGCTCTTGATGTCATCCCAAAACTTGCCAAATATGTCATTAATGTTCAGTGAGTCAAATATGTTCTTCAGATGTTCTCAAAATTCAGGTGGGATAGACTCAAAGCCATATTTTGGACTTTGTGGACTTTTTTGAACTTTCTTCAGTTTTATCCTGAACTTAAATATTAGCAATTGATGGTTTGTTCCACAGTCAGCACTTTGCCTTGTTTGGGCTGCTGATAGTGAGCTCCCCCAACATCTCTTCCCATAGATGTAGTCAATTTGATTTCTTTGTTTTATATCTGGAGAAGTCCATGTGTAGAGTCACCATTTGTGTTGTTGTAAAAAGGTATTTGCAATGAAGAAAGCATTGGTCTTGCAAAATTCTATCAGGCAATCTCCAGCTTCATTTCTATCACCAAGGCCATCAATTCCAGTCACCATTCCTCCTTGTATACTTCCAACTTTTGCATTTCAATCCACCAATAAATATCCATGTATTTTAAGTACGTTTGATCAACTTCAGACTGAAAAGGTTGATAGAATTCTTTAATTCCCTTCATCACTAACTCTATAAATTGGTGCACATATTTGAATTATAGTTGTATTAACTGGATTTACTTGTATGCTTATAGATGCTATCCTGTCACCGACAGCATTGCCCTTAAAGATAGATCTTGCAAAGTCCTTTTAAATAATGACTATGACACTCTGTTAGGCTGAGGAGACTAGAGAAACAAATTCATCGACACTCAGTTATATATAAGAAAGAGCTTTATGCCAAAGAGTAGTTACATATTAAGGAAACATGCCAGCCCAGTCCAGATCAAGTCCATACAACTGGTATTGGAGTCCAATACAAATCCATAAATCCTTCTCGCAGCCACATGCAATGATGCAGAATGCAGGAAGATCACAGGTCCGTACAAAGTCTTGTAGATCCAATGGTGATGGACACATCTCCAGGGCTCTGGTTACTAAGAGCATGGTTTGAAGTGGCTTGTCAACAGGAAGGTGAGGCAGAGAGAGCATGTCACCCACCTCCAGGGAGAAAGGGAGGGGGAGGCCGGCATCACAAAGCCATTCATCTCAGTTGCCCTCCAATGAAGTTGAGACCTGATTGACAGGCTAAATTCCACCCACATGTTCCTACGGGAGCCATGTTGGCACAGCAAACCTAACTATCAGAGACACCATTCTTCTTGAATTGTCATAACTGCCATAGTAATCCCTAAGACTACTATGGAGTATACCATCGTAATGGCAATGGCAATACCAGTCCATTTGACAATACCAGTCCCTTTGTGTTCACTAATGCCTAGGACATTGATCTTTATGTGCACCATTTCATTTTTGACAGCTTCCAACTTTCCTGGATTCATACTATGAACATTCCAACGTCCAATTATTAATAGCTGTTACAGCTGTTTCTTTTCATTTGAGTCTCGCCCCAATAATAAATGGAGGTCTTGAAAGCTATAATCCATTCTCATCGTTATGGTTGACTCTACTTTGAGAAGGCAGCTCTTCCACAGTCATGTTTTCAGTGCCTTCCAATCAGAAGGGCTCATCTTCAGGCACTCTCTCTGACAACGATCTGCTGCTCTTTACAAGCTTTTCCGTGTCCGATGCTATTCTGATGCTATTCATAAAATTTGCAGTGGCGAATTCTTCAGCAGTGGACAATCTATTTATTCTTTTTTTTTAATCATTTTATTAGGGGCTCATACAACTCTTATCACAATTCATACACACATCAATTGTGCAAAGTGCATTTGTACATTCATTGCCCTCATCATTCTCAAAACATTTTCTCTCCACTTAAATCCCCGGCATTAGGTCCTCATTTTTCCCCTCCCTC
>NW_022103906.1:22706417-22718925 GCF_000313985.2 Echinops telfairi
TTGTTTTCTCCTCCAGATTGTTCATCCAGCTTGTCCTATTCAGACAGACCTGCGGAGACAACAACATGCACAAAAACAGGACAGAGCAAAACCAAGCAACATTTATGACTTACATGTAACTCATTTTCAGTGCCTTGCTTTGGTTCATTAATCTACATTAACACCAAAATAGCTTGGGATTTTTTTTTTTAATTCTAGGGACATAACTCTTAAGAAGAAAACAAATTTTATTTTATGTACTAGAAAACTAATTTTATAAAGTGTCACCCAAGTACAAAAATCCCACATGCATGACACCAGTTAAGTGTGAGCATCGGGAGGCCGTATTTAAGGGGAATGATTTTAGATGAAATAGTCCTGAAGAAAGAACCACCTGTCTGATAAAGTTTCTCCTGAGAAACCCCACGCGTTATGGGCCCCGAGTGAGGAGAGGGTGTACCCCAAGCAGGTAGCCTGGTAGTTACTGAAAGCTATGGGGGGGTGTTACGCATAATGTCATGGACAGACGCAGAGATGTGCAAAATCTAATGAAGCTTTAAGACGTCTACGATTGAAATTTTGGATGAGCCAAGGTCCATGCAAACGCTTTATGAGGGTGGCCATGTTTATGTTTTTAAGCGGGATTGGATCACAGTAGCTTATAAGCACAGGCGTATAAGTCGAATGAGGATATCCATAGGGTGGTTGACGTACGATTTACAATGCTCACGACTCACAGCCTGAAGGGTCTCTTCATCGCATCTCACTCAAGATCCTTGACTCCTCTTGCTCAAGGTCCAGCTAGGCGAGTCTGCTTTGGTCAGACACTTCTTACAAAGTCGGAACCAACTGGAGGCCCCTGTAACAACAACAACAACAACATATAAAACCGAGGTTGACAATTCGAACCTACCGGGCGACCTCTCCAGAGCACAGCCCTGCCTATCTACTGCAGAAAGATAAGCGCCTCCAGGGAGTTGTACTCTGTCACACAGGGGTGGTATGCGTCAGCATTGACTCAACAGCAAGCAATCTACAAGCAGTTGCAGCTATTTGACACTCCTCAACATCTCGACACAGGAAAACAGTGGTGCTCCTACCTTCTTTTAAAAATAAACCCAAAATGACAACCTGCTCGCGTCATTGCTGACTCCATTCTGACTCTGGGCGAGCCGATGTCGGGGGGTACAACTGTGCTCACAGGAGTCAGGGTTGTCTTGGCTGTAATTGTATGGAAGTTGATTGCCAGACCTTTCTTCCTTCGGTCTGCTGGCTGGGTTTGAACAGCCAGCCTTGAGGGGAGTCATCTGGGGCAAACTATTCACATTACGCTTTAGAGGTTATTTTCTGTGACAGGAGGAAGCGATTGCTCGCCCACCCCTTCGAGTGGGTGGCCACGATGTGGAGTCTTTTGGGGCACTTTTTCTCCTGTCTGTGGTTCCCCATCTTTCTTCATGCACTCTGTTCTTGCCCCCATCCCCATCAGCACACGTCACCCGCTCACTGTGAAGGGGCTGTCCTCGCCTCCACTCATCCTGCTGACCCTGCAGGAGCTCTCTTCCCAGGAGTCCACGCTCCCCACACGCCCTCCCGGCACAGGGCCCAGTCACCGACCTGTCGTGTGGGTCTCGTTCCATTTTTGTGCGTTGCTGAAACGCTGTCACCCCAAGTACGATTAGTATAAGGGACAAGCTACTGACATCATCATCGATCACGAAGGCATTGATGTGTAAAAAATATATCTTAATAATTCCAAGCAGCATTATTTATAATGTCTAAATCATCAAAACAACTAAACCATGCCCAACAGGAATCCAGTTACATAAAGCAGGTGTGGAATACTCGAATATTGGTGGTGGCGGCGGTCAGTTCTGTCCAGTCAGCTCTGACTCACAGACACATTCAGAACAGCAGATGAACCACTGCTCAGTGCTAAGCCGTCCTCACAATTGTTCTCATGTTTGAGACCACTGTGGTAGCTACTGTGTCCATCCATCTGTCCAGTGTCTTCCTCTCTTTTGTTGCCTCTCGACGTTACCAAGCACAATGTCCTTTTCCAGGGACTGATCTCTGCTGGTAACATGACCAAAGGAGGTGAGACACAGTCGCACCACCCCTGCTTTCTAAGGAGCGTCTGACTGTGCTTCTTGCAAGACAGATGCCTTTGCTCTTTGGCAGTCCGTGGTGCCGTCAGTATTCTCCGCCAGCGCCATCATGCAGGCGCATGGCGTCTTCTGCTGTCTTCTCATGCCACGTCCGGCTTTCCCGTGCACAGGAGGCGACTGAAAACACCGTGTTTGAGTCTGACACACGTTAGGCCTCAAAGTAACACCTTTGCTTTTCAACTCTTTAGTGAGGTCTTCCACAGCTGATGTGCCTCCTGGGATGTGTCCTTTGTTCTCTTAACTGCTGCTTCCCTGAGCCTTGATGGGGGATCCAAACAAGATGAACGCCTTGACAACTTCAACCTTTCCTCCATTTATCATGGCGTTAACTCTTGGTGCAGTTGTGAATATCTGGGGTGGCCTTACACTCCCTTGTAATCCATAGCGAAGGCTGGGTCTTCATCGGCAAGTGTTTTAAGTCCTCTCACTTTCAGCGCACGAGGTTGTGGTGCCTGCATATCTCAGGTTGTTATTAAGCCCTCCTCCCCGCCTGCTGCCACATTCCCCTTCATGGACTGCGGTCCGTAGGTGATTTGCTCAGCACACAGATTGAACACACACGGTGAGAGAGTACAACCCTGTGGTACACCTTTCCTGATGTTACACCGAGCAGGGTCCCCTGTTCTGTTCATACAGCTGCCTCTGCATCCACGGACAGCTTCCACGTGAGCACAGCGAGGTGTCTGGAGTTTCCCATTCTTCTCAAGGGGACCCGCAGGTTGTTATGATCCACACAGTCGAATGCCTTTGCACACTTAAAACAACACAAGTAAACATCTTGCTGGTTTCCTCTGCTTTCAGCCAAGAGCCATCTGACATCAGCAATGATGTCAATCCCTTGTTTTATGACCTCTTCTGAATCTGGCCCGAGCCTCCGGCAGCTTCCTGTCAATAAATAAACTGCTGCAACTGCTGCTGGATGAGCTTCAGAAAAAGTTTACCTGTATGCGATATAATTGCTATTGTGCTGTAATTGGAGCCTTCTGTTGGGTCACCTTCCTTTGGAATGGATACAAATGTGGATCTTTTCCAGTCCGTTGGCCAAGTAGCTGTCTTCCAAATTTCTTGACCTAGACAAGTCAGGGCTTCCAGGGCTTCATCAGCGGGCTGAAACCTTTCCATTGATCTTCTGTCAATTCCTGAAGCCTGCTTGCACTTCTTCCTCCAGTGCCACTGGTTCTTGACCCTGTACTAATGGTCCAGTATGGAAGTTTCCATAACTCTAATACGAGAATATTAGAACTATTAAAAATGGAGTTGTAGAAAAATAGCATTTGATATGGAAGTGTTCAGCATGTGGTTAGTGAAAGGAATCAGATTATTAAGTCATATACACGTGGGGTAATTTTGAAACATGTCCACAGATTCTCTGATACTTCTCCCTTCAAGACATGCGGCTGCCCATGGACTGGGGACAAGTTTATTTAAGGGGGGGAGTCATTTATGGCAGAAGTTTGACTGTGTGACTTCTACCACTACCTCAGAAAAACCTCTTTTTGCTTTGGAAGGAACCAGCTGTCATGTCACGAGGGCACTCAAGCATCCTAGGGAGAAGCTCCTGTGCAGAGGGGCCTCCTGCCAACCCCAGCAAGGAATTGAGGCTTCCTTTGAAGGCCTGTTGGTAGCGAATCCTCAACTCTAGCTGATCCTTCACTGCCGCCTTATGAGAGACTCTGAGCCAAACCTCTCACTGAAGACACTCTCAATGTCCTATTTCACTGCACTAGTCAGATTATAAATGTGTGACGCTTTAACCCCATTGCAGTTGGGCCTCTCAACTCGTAGCTGGAGGAGAGCGGGCAGAGGAGAGCTGCTCTCTAGGGCTTCTGAGGTTGTACACCTGTGTGGGAGCAGACAGACTCATCGCCTACGTGCTTAGGATGGAGCTGGCAGCTTTGAAACCACCAGCCTTGTGGTTAGCAGCCCAACCTTTAACCTGCGAAGAATCGGGGTCATTGGTTAGCGGAATAAATCACTATTATACAAGTCTCCTTGAGAACCAGCCAATCCCCAATCCACTCTTCCTCTGTTCCAGTCACCTGTGCATGCCTAGTGGGGTGTGCTAACACCGAGAGGGAGAGTTCCACGTAACAGAAAAATAGTGTGGTTGTTTTTTTTTAAGTACATTTGTGTCCTTTTACTCTTCTACAAATAACATGCTGTGCAATTTACTATTAATGACACAAATGTGTTTTGCTCCTTTACATATTTAAAAAAGCATATAAACTTGATTATACCGACCAGTGCCAAGAGTGGTGATACCAGGAGGGTGGAAGGAGGGTGGGGTGCAAGGGGTTAGCAGATTACAAGGATCTACATATAACTTCCTCCCTGGGGGATGGACAACAAAAAAAGTGGGTGAAGGGAGACGTTGGACAGTGTACCATATGACAAAATAATAATTTATAAATTATCAAGGGTTCATGAGGGAGGGGGAGGGGAGGGAAGGAGAAAAATGAGGAGCTGATGCCAAGGGCTTAAGTGGAGAGCAAATGTTTTGAGAATGATGAGGGCAACGAATGTACAAATGTGCTTTACACAACCGATGTATGTATGGATTGTGAGAAGAGTTGTATGAGCCCCCAATAAAATGATTTTTTAAAAAACGCATATAAGCGGTAAACTTGATTACGCGGGACAGAACTTGATACTTGGTCCGTGGGTCTCCCTCTTGACTTCATTTTCGGTGCAAGTGTTTCTTGCTTGTTCCACGACAAAAATCTCTCCCCTGGCTTTTAAAAGATTGATGGTGGGCTTTTCTTTCTTAATCATCATTTGTTTTGCTATCCTTATATGATTATGATTTTAGCCTTACCACTCTATTTTGTTTTTTTATTGTTTCTGTTCAGTTTTCTAGTTTGTGACGCACAGAAGGAGTAGATGCCTAGAAATAATAACTGATGCCTGGGATTGCAGGGGAGGTAGCGCTGTGGGTGGGTGATTGTGCAATTCTTGACATGATTGGACTATTGAATTGTATGAAAAGTGAATTATGTATCAATAAAACTGTAAAAAGAAAAAGAGAGAAGAGAAATACAAAGTCTCCCAACCTCTGGCAGGGGTTTGAGGCCTGTGGGTGTGTCTCAGAATAAGGGAAGGGCTGCGGGGTGGAGAGGTGGAGCTCTGCTAAGGTACTGACAGGAAGCAGTCACATCGTCCCAGCAAGTTTCTCTGAAGAGCAACTTCAGAGAGGTTTTCACTTACTGAAATACACTGAAAGTATTGCATGATATCCTGGAGACAATTACAAGCCAAAAATCCTCACTGCACCCAATAGTTGAAACACAGTTTCAAGGCAGGAAGGAAACTGGGCAGAGGGCCTCTTTTTGTTTTCTCCTCTCACTTCTCTTGCCAAGAGCAATATAAATTCTTGGAAAAGAAGGAGAAGGGGGAGAAGTTGAGGTTAAATAGATATTAAATCCAGGAGGGTTGAAGGAGGTAGGGGAGATGGGAGAGGAAGTGGGGCTGCATAGATGGAGCCAGGCAGAGAGAATCAAGGTACTCTTCTCAAAGCGGTATTCAGATGCTTCAAATCTATCAGCCCCACTCGTCCAGAGAGGCCGGAGAATGGTCTCGTTCACCATCAGCATGTGTTTGGGCCCAGAGTAGGGATCATGTATGCTGAGCCAATGCTGACCGGTAGACTCAGCAGACAGGGCAATCAGGCTTGCCATTTGGGGCTTGGAGGACAGGCCCAACAACCATTAATACTGTTTCTCATTTTAGGCTCATCAATAGTATACACTTCAGTTTTTAAAGGAGAAGGATTTTACAACCATGATACTCATGATTGATAATGAGATTGTCACTGATTTTCAATACAGGTTTAATTAATAGAGTATTTTTTCACAGACACTATCATCAGCCCTTAGGAGCCTGGGTGGCATAGTGGTTATACTTGGGTTGCTAATTGCTAGGCTAGCAATTGAAACCACCAGCTGCTCCACAGGATAAAGGCAAGCCTTTCTACTCCCGTAAACACTTACAGTCTTGGCAACTAACAAAGGCAGTTCTACCCTGTCCCATAGAGTCACCATGAGTTGGCATGGACTCCATGACAATGGGTGTGGTTTGTTTTGCTTATTGCCAAACCATAGAAACCCTGTAGGATCCACTGCAGGAAAAATTTCTTTTAGAAAGATCAGGACAAGGCCATTTTCCATGAGGTGGAAGTGAAGGGTGGCCTAAGGGCCCAACTTTGCCAAAGTGTCATCGCACTCTATCATTTCTGATATCAATTCCTCCTCCTCCCCTCAGCACACTCTCCCTTCCAGAGTACCATCACAGCATGCAATGTCTCACAGAACCCAGAGCCTCAGGAATAGGGGGCATGCAGGTGGGGAGGCGGGCAAGTTCCAAATCCATGGGCCAGGTGCCCATCTGGAGAATTCTCCTCACTCATAGAGTTGCAGGGGCTGAGAACACCCCAAATCAGCCGGTCAGATCCCAAGGTGTTGCAAGCTGGTGGATCCGGTTAGATGATCCACCACATTCTAAGAAGTGGACATTGAAGACAAAGGAACTTAATATAGGGTTCATAACAAAAGGGCGAGCTTGTCAGAGCATTCCTGAGTAAACTGGGCTCAGATCCCAGAGTCGACTGAGCTAAGCGGTGATCTGAGTCACATCCTCCAGCTACTTCCACCCCTAGCCCCGCCTCACGAACACAAAGGACAACAGGTTGCACAATGATACCACCACCACAAGCGTGGAGGCCAGGATTGACAGCACATCACAGAATGAAGGATCCAGCTAGCAGGGCCATTGGAAAGAGCTCACTGCCCCACGGGTCTACATGCCACCTCACCCTGTGGCAGGCCCCCTTTCCTCCCGGTGCTCCCTGCCGCAGGCCTTTCCCTGGGGCAGGAGTGGAGGGACAGGTGTGGCTGGGACACAGCAAGATGGGAAGCCTGGCAGCAGCCCACGGATGTCAGAGGCTTGTGGACAATGGAGGGGACAGGCTGTGGTCATCACTCCGGGGAGCTGGCAACAAGTAAAAGCGAATCGGATACATGTCTTTGAAGCCAGTGACAAGAAAGATAGCATTGCCCTGAATGAACGGTGGTGCCGAGATGGCAAAAATCTAGTTCTCAGGCCCATGGACAGACACTTGGAGAGACGTGAGGACATAACTGGCTTGAGGTTATTCATCAATAAAACGTGTTTAAAACATCATTGAGGCCATGTCCTTTTTTTTTTCCCTTCTAGATCCCACTATGTTCATAAAACAGAAAAATGACCCAAAACACCATTTTGTCAAAAGCCCAAACCACTGCCACTGAGCTGATTCTGACTCAAAGTGATCCTAGCAGATGGGATAGAAATCTCTCTGGGGCTCCCAAGGCTGTGAATTTTACTGGAGCCTCATCTTTCTCACAGCAAGCAGCTGGTGAGTTCCAACTGCTGACCTTGCTGTCCACAGCCCAACGTGTAACCAGCTCTGCCACCAGGCCTCCTAAAGCGCACCACCCCAAGCTCAAACTCACTGCCACGCAGTGGGTGCCAATCCACAGAGTAGAACTGTCCCTGGGGGTTTCTGGAAAGCCGCATCTTTCTTTGGGGAGCAGTTGGGAGCTTCCAATGCTGGTCTTGAAGTGAGCAGCCTAATCACCACTCACTATGGCACTGAGGCCTGGTAAAAACAAAACAATGAAACACCCCCCCGCCCCCAAACACACACACTGTACTGTGGCCCCAGATGTCTTATCATGTAGAACACTAAGCTTAAGAAATTACAGAGAAAAGGCAAATTCACCAGGATCTATGTTGTTCTTGGCACTCAACCTGACCTGGCAGCTGGCTTCGATTTCATCCCATGAGAGAGCCCGGCAGCCTCCCTCGCTGGTCCCCTCCCTTTGGGTTCTTACTACGCAGGAAGCAATAGGCCACGACAGTGTGCCTGGGTTGACTCTTGTTTTCTGGACTCTTCCTCTCTTTCCTGAAGACTGTGTGCTCAGACTGATCCTGGACATCAGGAATTGATGAGAGTCTGGCCAGGGCACTGAGGACCGAGTCTGTCCTTAACACCCGACCCCCCACCCAATTGGCAAACCCAGTAGTCTTCCTCTCCACCCTTTTCTGGGTTTCTCTCTCCCTGTCTGACTCTCCAGGAGATTCACCAGTCACCAGTTTTGGAGGGTGAGTCAGTCCCCTATGGAGTCCCTCTCCAGCACCCTTAGAGACTGTCCCCTGCCCCATGGAGCACTGGGTGCTGACTTCGCTGGGAGCAGGACACCCCTCCAATTTGAGGACAATCCCTTCCACTTTCCATCCTCTCACTGGGGACGCCCTGTGGAATATGGTCAGTCCCTGACCTACACGCATGACGACCTTGTGCGACAGGGTAGGCTTGCCTTGGGAGTCTCCAATTCTGTGGCTCTTTGTGGGAAAGCAGGAAAGCCCAGTCTTTTCCCTCAGAACAGCTGATGGTTTCGAACTGCTGACCTTGAGGTTGGCAGTCCAACTGGTATCCATGATGCCACCTGGATTCCTAGGAGAGGCAATTCAGAGATTTACCAGTATTGATTCAGAAACACCTGGAGGAAAATTTTCCTAAATACCCAGTTTATTAATTGGTTTTATTGCAGATATCCACAAGAAACGGCAGCATAAAGCTGTCAGACCTCGAATGGACCCAGGCCGCTCCTAATGGCAGCTACCTTAGTGCAGAACAACCTGGATTAAAGAAGGAAAAGAAAGAGCGACCAAAACCCTAAAATTATTAGCGCTGCTCTTGAGGCCAATACCAATCCTACGTCTCCCCAGCATGAGAACTCTGCCAGTCCCACACTGCCCCTACCCCGAGGGCTCTGTTACAGCTGTGGGAACCATGGCCTCGCCCAGTGTAGGTGTCCCAGAGGAGGGCCTTCCAGAAACACAGGAGCGGGAGGGAAGCCTCCCTCCATCTGTTTCCAGTACGGGATTTCAAGACACCAAGCCGCTGCATGTCTCCAAGCAGTGGATGGATCCTGTTCACTGATAGGGCCCAAGCCTTCTGGCTCCTTCCGGCCACACCGTTGACATCAGACTAGAAGGGTATTGGGTATGTGTGGACATGGCCAGTAACTCCAACCTCTTTTTGCTGGACACCCGGACTGCATGGTCGGTATTAAAATCTTTTGGTGGCCTTTTGACTTCCTCCTCTCTCCGGGTGGTTGGCATTAACAGGCTGCCTCTACCCTGCACCTCAGAGGGCTCTTTCTTGTCACATCAGGTTTTAGTTGTTTCTGAATCCCTGCTTCCATGTTGAGAAGAGTCTTCTTATTCAAATTAAGAGTTCTGATGACTTTCACACCTATTTCTATAGATCTTCTGAAAATTAAAGCCTCCCCTCCTTCTGTCTCAAAGGTATCGCCATTTGAGTTCATGCACAGGAAGTCAATTTTCTGTAGAACCATTAAGAGACCTGACGGAGCAGTGAAAGTCCGTAGAATTAATCTGTGAGTGCATCTATCCCAGGTAAAGCCATTCAAGTTCTGGACATTAATACTAAACAAAAAGGTATTTTCTAATGTGAACCTCCCTAAATTTTTAGACTCCTCTCTAAAAAGGAAAAACCTAGCATCATAGAGGAAAAAACGACGTTGGTGCACTTTCTGCTGGAAAAGGCAGGGTAGGGCGGGTGGTGCTCTGCCCACGGTGCGGCTGGGTTTGTAGCAGACAAGTGCACAAGCCTGCTGGGGCTTACAAGGCAATAGGAACTCTTCCCAAGATGCCCATGGTCATGTCTCCCTAATTCCTTTCCCTCTCTCGGAACACTCTGGGAGAGAAGGAGTAGATGTCTACTTGGCTACTACATTGAAGGAGTACTATTTTTTTTCTTGTGTGTTAGCAATAGCTGCAAAAAGAGTTGCACATCCTAAGAAAAAATAAAAACAAGGGGCCTAACAAAATGAAGCAGTGTTAATGTATTTTAAAAATATATTTTATAGACTCATTTTTCAGGTTACTAAGAAATGGATACTCTCTCTCTCTCTCTCTTTAAAATAATTAAAACAATGATGAATTCTGCATTACCAGCTTTTATATGTGATTCTCTAGGAGGCTTGTGGCATTAGAAAATACTAGATTTTAATTTTTAGTCAAATGAGTTGGAACATTTATTATTGGGCATCATAAATCCTCTTCCTAAATTAAGTATAGATCCTAACTATATGTTGACTCATAGATAAAGGAATTTTTTTTTTGGTGGGTTAAGGCCACAAATTATGGCCATTATCAGAAAGCACTAAAACTAGAATCCCTAAAGGAGGGGAAACTTTTACATGGGATGCTTTCTATCAGTGTAAATAAAATTTCCTGAAATATTCATGATAAGGTGCTATGTGAATGCTACATTTCTTAATATGAAGCAATTGCCAAGTTGAAGAAGAATTTCAAAAATCTTTGATGGGTTCCCCCCCCCCCCATAGAGAATCTATTATTTTGTTTTCTTGGCCTCCATTTTCTCGGTTATCCCCTTTAGCCGAAATATTTACGTCCATCTTGTTAAAGGGCTAACCGTTGAGAATGAGCCTTGAGACCTGACCGCTCTCAGATGTGCAGAGGAACTGCAGTGGTGTCCGCTGATGACGGCAGATGAGACCAGCCTTCTAGAGCTGCGCACGGACTACAGCTTCGAGGGACTTCTCCAGACTACCCTCCGGAGCAGTTTGTCTTTAACCTTTCCCTCCTTGTTCCTTCTGGAAGCTTCCTTCCGACTGTGCAAGAAGCCCAACAATAATCTAAAAGTGCTGAACAAAACCAGGCACACAGTACAGACCCACGCACCGAGAAAAGCGCTCCCAGCATGGCTGGATGTGCCTGCCATTTCCCAGCCCAAACCACAGTAGCCCCCAATTCCTTTTCTTGCAAGTGCCATGCGCCCAGCATATGCCTCCCCAAACATGCAGACTGGGAACATGGTCTCAGCTGAAATCTTAGCCAGTACCCAAAACTCATTCCACCAAAGAGGCTGCTTGGCCCTTATGGGCTGCTGAGTTCAAATTAACTTCTAATCTCAGGCTTCCTTGTGCTTCATCCACATGGCAGCCCAGGGCATCTATGGAGATTTGCTCCACCCACCACAGAGCAAAGGATCGTATATCTCACCCTGTCTGCTGACCACATCACAAAAATCAAACCACCCCAGAGCACTAGCAATCCCTTGTGAGGTTGATTTGGCAACTGAAAGAAAGAAAGAAGGCAAAGATAGAAATCAGTTTCAGAGGTTTGTTTCAGAGTTCCGGGGAGGGAAGGGAGTGCGGAGAAAGGGACAGGAGTATCCTGAGCTACTGAGTGAGGTTCAAGGCCCTCAGTTGGGGCCCTTCAAAGTCACATTGTCCAGGGAGAGGTGGAGACTTTTATAGCTGGGTCTGGGGGGAGGGAGTAGCTGGGGAATTTTCCACTGTAACTTTGTTGTCTGCAGGTTCGGAGCTAAGCAACAGCGTTCAAAGTTATCTGTAATGGTTAGTCTTCTGCACCTGGGCCTGATGGCCACCGAAGGGGAGGAGGAGGGTGGGGGAAAGGGGTCTGGCCTTTTGTAGGGTTCTTGACGTGTGGTTACCAGCTCTATCTCCTCACCTACCTGCCCCGTTCACTCCAGCTTCGGCCTGACACCTCTCACACAGGATCTACTGACCCGCCAAAGATTTTTGCCCACCCATTACCCTCTGGGCCTTTGCCAAGGTCGACCTTTTCAAGCTGCGCTCCTATTCTCCCTGAGACCGCATGCGCACTCATCAAAAAACACCGACCAGCCAAACTGCAAACAAATGGCCAGAAATAACATCAGAACTGGCAGGCCGAGTAGACCTCAGGAACTCTTGCTCCGTGTAGAAAACCCAAATGGCCCCAGTCCATGTCCCTCAGCCCCGGTACCATTTCAATCACTCAACAGTCTCGCTTACCAGACCAGCCTTCAAATAGGCGGGATTCTGGAGGTGGTCTCCGCTGGTGTGTCTCACTGGACACTGGTGACTGTTTTGACAAAGAAGGAATCTTCTTTCTGAGCGTTACCAGTACCTATCTTTGCCTGTCAATGAATTGTACCGGACTACAGATAGTAGTTTATCAGGCACCTGACATAACACGCCTTCCAGCAGTTGGGGAATCAGGTGAATGGCACAGTGGTAGGCTTAGGCCTAACTTTAAGCATGGGGCCATGGGTAGGGGGAATAAGCACCTCCCTGCATGTTATGCAAATCTCATCAAGAGAATTAGGAGAAACCCCTATGGACTTCTCAGAAGGAACCCAAGTACAGTAAACGCAGATGGACTCTCTAGCAGTAGTAGTCCTACAAACAGGAGAGGATTAGACCTCTTAACATCGGGAAAAGGGGGCATTTGCCTAGCTTTATAAGAAGACTTACTTTTTTTTTTTTTTT
>NW_022103906.1:22719977-22731802 GCF_000313985.2 Echinops telfairi
TCAGCGGTTGTGTCGGGAAGGTGAGCATCATAGAATGCCAATTTAATAGAAGAAAGTATTCTTGTGTTGAGGGAGTACTTGAGTGGAGGCCCAGTGTCCAAGAAGACTTACTTTTATATCAATGGTCAAGAGATGTCCAATAAATAATCTCAAAATGGAAAACCAGAGCCTAAAACTGCAACAGGCCAATGGCACCTGGGATTTTCTCTCAGGCCCTCTGAAATGGGCTCCGTAGTAGCAATGTATATATTAATTAATATCTTAATTGCTTTTGCCCCTTGTATTTTAGGTCTAGTCACGAAGCTGGCGTGCAGGACAACGATACCACACTTCCAGCTCCTACTTCAAGACCAAACTCAAAGCATTCTCCTACTTCAGTCCCAGCAGCACAGGTAGCAAGTAGTCGGAACCCAGCAGGAAGCAACCAGCTAGATATCCATGCCCCTCTTCCTTCTACCCTACCTGTTAGCTCAGTGATTCTCAACCTGTGGGTCGAAATCCCTTTGGGGGTTGAACGACCCTTTCACAGGGGTTGCCTAAGACCACCAGAAAGCACATCTTTCTGATGATCTTAGGAACCAGACACCGCTCCTCGATCCATCTCCAGGAGGGTCTGCTCACATGCAGATACGCCCACATAAGAGTGCCCAGCGTGAAGACTGTTACCCATGCTACACCATACTTCAAGACAAAATTTCATTCATTTGTCATTAGAAATAAATATTTCACAATATATAATTACACATTGCTTTGTGATGAATCACTATGCTTTCATGATGTTCAGTTTGTAATAATGAAAATACATCCTGCAGATCAGAGATCTACATTATGATTCGTAACAGTAGCAAAATGACAGTTATGAAGTAGCAATGAAAATAATTTTATGGTTGGGTCACTACAACATGAGGACCTGTATTAAAGGGTCGCAGCATTAGGAAGGTTGAGAACCACTGTGCTAGTTGGTATGGAAGGAGAATAACTCATAGAACCTCACCCACCTACCTACCCCTGGTTGCCCCCGACCCCCCCCCCCAAACATCCTGCTCAGTGATTTCTTACACAGGCAGCAAAGACACCCCCCTAAGAAACATTTCCCACTGGCCTGCAGTTGACCCTGGTTGTCAGAATTAGCCAAACACACATCCCCACCCACAAATGTGTCCCCTTGACTAGTCCTATAAAACTCTGCTAGTCTGTACAGAAAGGGCTTTTTCCCAGATCAGAGGCCCCTGTCAGGTTTCTTCCAATAAACCTGTGTCCCACCATTGAGTCTCTCTGTCCTTCTGATCACATAGATTCTAACAACTTGCCGTTGAGTAGATTCAAACTCCTGGAAGCCCCTTGCCAGATCTTTCCGCTGAGGTGGGTTTGAACCACCAACCTTTAGATTCGCATTCAAGCGCTTAATCCTTCCTGCCGGCCACCCTTAGAATTTTCCTCGAATCTGAACAGTTTCATTTTTATTTTTCAATTATTCTGAGAGTGTGGAGTAATTTAGAACACTGAATGAAGAGTGGACTGGACCATACATACAAGGGGACATCAAAACGTGTGTGGAAAATCCCCAATCTTTCTAGTTCAGACTTTGTGGAGCCCACCCCGTACACCGCCCCCTCGGCGCCCCCACCCCCGCAAACCTTTATTTCAAGGCACAACTCACACTGCAAGCGCCACCTCTAAGCTTTCCAGGCTGAATAAGACTGTTCTTGAGAATTTGCCTTCAGGTCCTCCCGCAACAGGAGTCCTGGGCCCTTGCCAGGGGCGGGAAATGGTCTCCTGGTCAGCACGTCGGAAACAGGGCTAGGCAGTGGGGGCGCCTCACCCCACAAGACTAGCGGCTAGTTTGAGCCCCAGTTTTCTACTCGTCTTTGCTCCGTGTAGCTCGTGGTTCTCCGCTGTCCCCAGCGCTGTCCCCAGCAACTGTGACTCTCAAGAGCCAGGGAGATTTCCCACGGGGACCCTGCCGGCCCAGTGGTTACTAACCCACGTTCTGTGACTTAAACTCAACCATTACTTAGGGAGAAAAGATCCGGCGATCTGCCCCCAGCGATATGAAAGCCTATGAAGCCTATAGCATAGTCCTTCTACTCGGTCCTACACATAGGGTCGCCATGAGTCAGAATTGACCGGAGGACACGCTTTCAGAACTCCAGGAAAATGCAGGCTGCCGCACGCGGGCAAAGCAAGGGCTTGCAACACAAGTTTGAAAAGTGTGGATCCGTTCCCTCTTTTCTGCACACTGGAAGGACAGCTACTGTGGGGTCTGGAACCAAAACGTCAGTACGCGGCTTCCCGACACCGCTGGCCACAGGTGCGACCAGAGCCGCAGGCGCCTACCCCTGAACTTCCCTGCAGGCGAGGGCCCCGCCCGGATTGTGCAACCCCGGGGCCATAAATTGCCGAGCCGGCGGTCGGGCACAGTGGACTCTTCGCTGGACTGAGCGCACGGAGGGACTCGGACGGGCGTGGTTTTCCCAGAGTTTGAGGCCGCAGCGGGCCGGACGCCCAGCACCTACTAAAGCCATGTCGCGGAGGGGAGCGAGTGTACCGGCCACCGGGGAGGCGGGGACCCCGGCAGAGCGCGCCCCACGAAGCCGGAGGTGGCGGGAAGCCCGGCTTCCAGGCTGGAGGATCCGCACCTTCGTCGCCCTAAGTGTGCTGCCCCTGGTAAGTGGCCGGGCCGATGCGGACCCCGGGGCAGGTTTCCAACCCCGGGAGGGGAGCGCGATGGAGCTGCGAACCCCGAGGAAGCCCGGGTTCCCTGCGTGGGAGCGACCGAGAGAGAGATTCTCCGCTGTAACGACCCCAGCCCTCCGTTCCTTTTACCTTTTTAATACAAATGTTTGACGTTTTCAAACCTACTCATTTCAAAGTGGTGGACAATATTGGCGGTGCAGAGTAACTTCCGCTTTGCCCCTTCCTGCACCTTCAATTCCATGCTCTGGAATGGCTTCGGGGAGCCCAGTTTGCCTTTGCCGCCACCCCTTTTCTCAGCTGGGTGCTGTGAGTGTGCCCCATTAGGGGTGTGGAGGAGGGAGAAGGAGGGAGGGAGGGATAGAGGGAGAGGGAGGGAAGGAGGGAGAGAGAGAAGGAGGAGAAAAGAGAACACTGCACTTTTGATTAATTTCCACGCGAATTGAGGCTCACGATCAAATGTGCTCTTCCAGGTGCCAAAACGAGGTTACAGGAATCGTGGTAGTTTACACATCGTCATTTAACACACGGATACAGAAATAAAAGGATTGTGGTCACGAAATAATACTGATGTTAGATCGACACGGTTCGATTAGATGAGACGCAAGATGACCGCTTCACTTGGTGACCACTCAGTGAGCTCTGGTGGCCGCTGACCTCCAGGCAGCAGTTCCAACCCAAGAAAGCTGAAGCTCTGTGCCCCCTGCAGGCGCAGTCTTGGGGTCGTTCTCTCAGGGGGTCCCCACTCCAGGGATTGACGGAAGGGTGGTGTATTTTTTGTTTTGTTGGTGTGTGTTTCCACCCCACCCTCCCACCCACCCCCCCCGTTGGAAATGACCGGGATAGCTCTCCCCTGGCGGCTCCTGGATTCGACTCGTGGAAATGAGTTGGTTTTGTTCTTTCTTTTTGGGTAGGTGTCTCCAGGTAGTGTGGAGCTGATGTGTGTGGACAAGGCCATCAGGCCAAATCAGGCGATTCTGGGAAAGGGAGGCTCAGGCCTTCTCCCATTGCTATGCGTTGGAATCACTGTTGAGTCAGAATCAGCTTGCTGGCAATGATTAGTAGTGAGTTAAAGGATTATACCAGCTGAGGCCCAGGGGAAAAATCCGTTTCCTGAGTTGCAGTCCTTGCTCTGTAAGTAGCAGTATGATCCAATTTCTGCGGGAAGCCCTCTGGATCAGAGGAGGAATTGGGATTCTTGGACTGTAATAGAATCTTGCTATTGGAGGCTTAAGGTAGTTGAGTGCACCTTCTTTGTAAAGTTTGAGATTAAAAAATAAAACCCAACCATCTGCATAAGCCCTTGTAAACAGTTGTAAACTATGTGAGGGTATATGGGAGGGTTAATCACATGATCAGAGTTGGTTTGGGATGGCCACAAGGCAGTTCCCTCCAGTGCCGCAGGAGCTTGTATTGCACCTTGAGGATACTTTGCTGGAGGAAAGTCACCGCTGGAAAACAGACTGGAGAGGATGGCAGAGGGGGAGCCCTGAAGCGTATGAGTCTTGGAAACCTCCAGGAGCAGTTAGTTCTCCTTTATCCTGTAGAGTCCCTGGTGGTTGGAATCAACCTGATGACGGTGAGCATGATTGCAGTGGACCTTCTGCACAGGTTGTGGTGAGGGACCGTCCAGTGCCGAGCGTCGTATAGACTTTTCTGTACAAGAGAACGAGGGACCGCCGGCTGGCTTCTTCTCCATCCTCGCGGTTGTTTCTGTATTTGACCCATGGTCGCAGCCGTTGTGCGCAACAGCGGGTCTTGTTGAGGAGCTTCCTCTTTGTCGCTGACCCTCTACTTGATCAAGCAGGGTGTTCTTTTCCAGGGACTGGTTGGTCCTCCTGCTGACTAAGAAGATGAGCTGGAAGCCCTGCCATTTTATTTCTAAGGAGCATTCTGATTATATGCCTGCCAGCAAAGACGTGTCCTTCTTGGGGCAGGCCGCCCATGAAACGTTCACAGACGTCACCAACACCGTCATTCGAAGGCACTAACTCTTTTCCAGTCTTCCTTAATCATTGGCCTGCTTTCCCGTGCCTATGAGTAAGGGACCTCTTGCTCTCTTTACACCTTAAAGATATTTTTTCCCTTTAAATCATTTTATTGGGAGTAATTACAGCTATCGTAACATTCAATCACATCAAGTGGTGTTGTACAATTGCTACCACAGAGTTTCAAGACATTTTCGTTCTTCTTGAACTCCTTGATATAAACTCCCCTTTATCCCCTCCCTCCCCCACCATACCTCCCAGGAACCCTTATTCCTTTTTTTTCTTCCCTATAATAGTTTTGGGGTGTTTTTCCCCAAATCTTACATAATCCAGTCTATCCACTCACATACAATTCTATTGTTCGGTTCCATCTAGTGGGTTATACAGTCACCAATGCTACCAGCTCCCCATCCTTCCCCTTACCCTCTCCTCTCTTCCTGTGCCCTCAGGGACCCATTGCCTCCGCTACTGTTTCTGATGGGTTCTCTGTCTTGACTTAAAGAGATCTTTTGCAGCAGATTTTCCCAGTGCAAAACGCTATTTAATTTCCAGACTGTTGTTTTCATGAGCATTGATTGTGATTCCAAGTCTTATGAAATCCTTGACAACTGTCTAAATGTTTGATAGAATTCCCCAGTGAAAGCACCTGAACTGGACTTTTTGATAGTGGGAGTTTTTTGTATGACTAGATCTATTTCTTCTTGTGTTATATAGGCTTGTTGAGATCGTTCACATTGTTCTGTGGTAATTTAGGTAAATAATGTATTTCTAGAAATGTATCCATTTCTTCTAGATTTTCAAATTTGTTGGATTACATTTTTTCATAATATTGCATAATTATATGTTTTTAAATTTTAGTATTAATTGGGAATTAATACATATATCATATCATCCCATAGTTCAATCATGTCAAGCAGTATTGTTCAATTGCTACCACAATCAGTTTCCAAACATTCTTTTCCTTCCTGGACTCCTTGACATCGTCTCCCCTTTATACCCCACCCCCGTCACTGTACCCCTCCTCCCCAAAATCGTTATTCTACTTGCTGTCCCTATAGTTCATCAATCCTGGGGTTCATATACTGAAAAACAAATAACACAACTTCAAGAGGGTGACCCATAATGACCTAACACCTCTGAGATACACCCTAATATGAACAACAACAAAACTAGAGAAAATGTTGGCACCAGCTCAGGTCCAGCGTGCATCAGAGGGCATCAGCAGACACGGCGTCAGCGTTCAAGGCAGGTCTGTCCCTTTGGTCTTCTACCCTCATCTCCCCAGCGCACTCTGTTATTATGTTTATTATGGGTGGAGGGAGATCACCGTAGGCCTATTTCCATGATTATATTTTTATCTCACTTGATTCTGCCGTAGTAGCACGTTTCATTTCTTATTCCAGAATTTCTGTTTTCACATTCTTTTCCTTTGCTAGGTTTTCCAGTGATTTATCAATTTTAAAATTTTTTTCAAAAAACCAATTTCTTGTCCGATTAATCTTTTGTATAGTTTAATTTTTTCTGATTAATTTATTTCTGCCCTAATCTTTATTATGGCTTGTTTTGCTGCATTTTTTCCAATTGTTGTAATTGATGTGTTAAGGGGCTTGTCTTAATTCTTTCTATCTTATTGATGTGTGTAGTTATTGCTATTTTTGTTCTCATTTATTTTAAGGAATCATTTGACTTTTTTTCTTTCCATTTTATTGGCACATAATCCACATTGATTGTGTTCTTTATTTCTTCAATTGCTCAGTGATTCTTGAGTAATTTGTTGTTCAAGTTCCACCTGTTCGATTTTTTGAAGCTGATCATTCTATAATTGGTTTCTAATTTTTATCTGGAAAGCATTATTATCTGAAAAGGTGGTTTGTATTATCTCAGTGCTTTTTAATTTATTCATTCTTGCTCTATGACTTAAAGTATGATATATTCTAGAATAGCTACCATGAGCGCTAAAAAAGAAAGTGAATGAATTTTTGTTGGGTGAAGTATTTGCTATACATCTATGAGATCAAGTTGCGTGATTGTCTTACTTAATTTTTTTATGTCTTTGTTGTTCTTTCTAGTTGATGGATCTTTAGTTGAAAGTGATATATTAAAGCCCCCTAGTACTATTATGTTCTGTCTCTTCATTTCTATAAGAATCTGATTAATGTATTTTGTTGTTCTTTCATTCAGTACATATATTAATTATGATTGTGGTTTCTTATTCAATTAAAGCTTTCATAATTATATAACTGCCTTTCCCTCTCATTATGTCATTAACTTTGATGTTTATTTTGTCTGAGATTAATATTGGTTCTCCAGCTTTCTTTTGACTGCCATTAGCTTGGTATTTTTTTCCATCCTTTGATTTTTAGTCTATGTTCATCTTTATATCAAAGGTGTGTTTCTTGTACTTAGCATATGAAGGTCTTTTTTTTTCATGCATTCTGTTAGTCTTTTTCTTTTAACTGGTGAGCTCTGTCCATTGACATTCAGTGCTGTTACTGATACATAAGGTTTTGCTGATATTGTTTTGATATTTTTATTGGTGTTGCTGATTTCCGTTCTCATGATGACTTTTCTGCCATGTGCTTACTGTTTCTGGTTGTCTTCTTGAAACTCTCTTTTCTTTTCCTGGAGGCACAGATCGGTGCTCAGCCCTTTCTGTGTCTCCGTCATGTGTCATCAAGTCAGGTGTGACTCACAGCAACCTGGTGTCCAACAGAGCAAGCCACTGCTCCATCCTGCATCATCCGCACAATTGTAACGTTTGACTCATTGCGATGGCCATGGTGTCAGTTCATATCGTCCAGGATCTTCCTCTTTTTCACCGACCCTCTACTTTACCAACAAAGTGTCCTTTCCCAGGGACTGGTCTCACGTGATACCATGCCCAAAGTACAAAGTCTCACTATTCTTGCTCATCGAAACCTTTACTTATTAAAACATATAAAAATGTTGATCAACATAACTTCCATCCGAGTCTATAAACTGAAGGTGGTATTTCCATCCCTCTCACTCTCTCCTGAGGAATCCAGTGGTCGTCAATAGATAATACGTCCAGAGAGTAGTTAGGGCATCTTTGAAGGGCTCTGATTGTGTTCCTTTTAAATCCTCTGTGAGTTTGGGGAATAAAAAGAAGTCTGAAGGCCCAAGAGCAGGGCTCTAGGGTGGTTGGATTCAGTTTCCCAGTGAAATCCTGTAAAACGACCCTTGCCTCCCTCCAAGAATGAGCAGCTGTGTTGCTGTAGTGGGAAAAGAAAAAAAATCCTCAGGGCAATTTCCCTGGCCTTTACCTCACCCCTGCAGTCTTAAATTTTCTTACAACTTCTTCAGCCATCCCCATGAGCACCTGTCTCCTTGGAGGAAATAGAACAAGATGACCCCTTTGGGGGCACCAGAAATAGTCACTAGAATCATCTGCACTGCCCTCTCTATCTTCAATTCACCGGGTCCAGTGGGTCCTCCCAGAAGTTCCTAATTTGACTGTACCCTGTTCTTGGCAGGCACCCGAGTGAGGACAGAAAGCTCCACTCCTGTGACACCTCCTCACTGCTCTCCACGGAGGCCCAGATGTTTAGTGAATTCAGCTTAGTGAATTCATGCATGGATCAACTGGACCCTGAGAGCAATACTTTCTCGTATTTCTTCTAAAATGCTTGATGTTGTCTCACTACTGTGAGGATTCGCTTTTTTGTGTCAGTAGTTTTCTCTTGTGTTTTATTTTGGTTAGCTTCTATTGCTTTCTTTTTAAATTCATTGATCTGAAAATTCAATTTGCCGTTAATCCCATCCTATCCTTTCCTTTTTTGTTTGTTTGTTTTTTCCCGCCTCAGCTATTCTTCTTTTTACCCCCCACATTGTTAGGAGTTTTTTCGAGTCATTTTAACCTCTTCCTCTGTCTCATGATCACATTCACGTTCCTTGTGCCTCCTCCAGCGTATCTATATGAGCAAAAGCTGTTTCTGTTCCATGTTCTCCGATTCCACCATCATGGATGGCTAGTTCCTGGATTGTTTCTTTTGTGATTTTACCTTTTGGGATACCGGATTTTGTTTGGCTCCTTCAAGGAATATGGGGTGTTGTGCTGGTGCATCATGAAAACAAAAAACAATTGAGCATCAGTTTCATCCTGCCAAGCTGAAATCATTCCCAGCCCTGAATGCACCTTTGATCATTTTTTTAACCTCCAGGTTTCTGACAGTTCTCTTCTAAACCAGGAGTCCTGTCCTTTCCTTAAGGCACAGGTTGGTCCTCAGCCCCCTTCTGTGTCCTTTGTTCTTTTCAAATGCTCTGTCCTGTATTCGGCTCCCTTGAACTCCTAAACCTGGCTCCTTGGCTCCCTGAAAGATCTACCTGGGGGTGGAGTGCACTGATGCTCCATTCTAGGAAAAGTCTAGCCTGGGCTCTTGAGAGAGAAACACACCACCCTTGTATAAATCCTGCTCCCTAGGTGCTTACAGGAGATTGTTTAGATAAGACTAGGAACCTAACTAAAATAGGGTAGTATGAGAGAGACGTAGACCTTACCAATATTGACTCACCCCACTTTTCAGAGAGGCTGTGGCGGGTGCCCATCGATGTTATTCCTCCATAGTTTGATGCTGAAAGCAGCGGGCCTGTGACAAATCATAGTTTGTCAGCTTATGGTCATTGCTGGCCAGGAGGATGTGGCTCTGACTCTCTGTGTGAGAAGATTCAAATCAATGTTGTGACCATTGATAGGAGCCCGGGTGGCACATGGCTTCTGAATGGGGCTGTCAGCAGTTCAAACCTATCAGTAGGTCCCAGGGAGATAGATGAGGCTTCCTGATTCCATAAAGATTCATCTCCAGAAATCCACAGGGACAGTCCTACTCCGTCCTATAGGGATGCAATGAGTTGGATTTCGCTCAATGGCAGTGCGTTTGGTGGGTCTTGATGATACTAATCACACCTTGTGCTTAAACTCACCACTTTCCATACTAACTTCTGTTCTCTGCACTCTGTACACAGCCGCTCATCTAATTCTTGGCCTACGTAGGGACTCTTTGGCTCCCATTCAGAGGCTCACTCGCAGGTAGCAGAGTCACTACTGAGGGAGCTGGAGAGATCATTTCACACAAATGCCCATTTCAAGGGAGATAAACGTGAGTGTTCAAGAAATGGTGCTGACAAAACTGAATGGTGCTGACAAAAATGAAACAAGTTTGATACCTCACCCCATGCACAAAATCTAATTCACAATAGATCAAGGACCTATTGACCAGTGGTTAGCAGCCAACATAACCCAGGTTTCCTGACAATACTTACAGTGTTGATTTTAATCTTCCTCACAGAGAGAGTTGGTGTTAAATGAAAAATTATGCATACTTATGACTATGAAAGTTAAGATAAGCACTATTTACAATAGCAGAAAGACAGAAGCCACCTGAATGTCCACCAGTGGAAGACTGGATAAGTAAAATGTGCCACACACATACCATGGAACACTACCCAGTGAGAAGGAAAAATGGGTCCCCCAAACATTTTAAGTCAGTCGAAAACCCACATTGTATGTCCCCACTTTTATGGAGTGGCATAAAGAGAAACTCACGTATTTAGTGGTGACTGGATGGAGAGGGGAGAAGAAGGTGCCCTATCCAGGTAGGTAGACAGTCGTTACGTGGGGGCATGGGAACGGGAACACTGCATGAGGAGAAGCATGCACGGCTTGAGCAGGGTAAACTGTGCCACTCAACTGCACACAAGAGAAAGAAGCGGATGGAAAAGAAAACCTACAGCCATCTAGCCAATTCCAACTCTATAGGACAGGACAGACCTGCTCCTTAGGGTTTCTGAGACTGGAAATCCTTAATGAAGCAGACAGTCTCACCTTCATCCCATGGAATAGCTGGTGGGTTTGAACTGCTGACCTTGTGGTTAGCAGCATAGTGCAAACCCACTGCACCACTAGAGCTCTATATGTGTATATACAGGTATATGCATATGTATGTGAATATATGTGACTATGTTCATATATTCCTGTATAACAAAACATACAGGGACACAGTTACAGATACTTTTTAGACATAGCCATACACTCGATGGGACTGGATTTGTGGGTCTGAAGGAGTAGGCGTCTCTCGTGGACATCTTGCTCAGTTGGCGTAATTTGTGCACAGTTGTCGGGGGTCTTAGGGGCTGTCTGCGAAACAATGGCTTGTCTCTACGTGTCTGGAGCAATAGAGAAAGGAGACAAGCCACGCCTCAGAGATGAAATTAGTCCACAGAACTGAGTGTACTCCAACTACGACCTTCTCTACCAGCAAAAGAGGCCGACTGCCTCGTACCAGGCTGCTGCTACTGACCACCCTCACCAGGGCCAAACTAGACGTAGAATAGAACCTCACATCCTAACAACAATACCAGGTTTACTGGACAAGTTTACACTGGTGCACTTCCTGAAATTATTACCCTGAGATACTCTTTAAAGCTTTGAAGCAAAACCAACCCCTTTTATCTAAATAATAGATGTCTCTCAAAATAATAACAATCCTTTAAAGACTCCTTTATTTTTTTAAGCTTATTAACAGTTTATGATATGCAAATGACGTAACCTTCCTTTCTTTTTTCTTTTTTTTAAATCATTTTATTAGGGGCTCATACAACTCATCACAATCCATACACACATCAATTGTGTAAAGCGCATTTGTACACTCATTGCCCTCATCATTCTTAAAACATTGCCTCTCCACTTAAACCCCCGGCATTAGGTCCTCATTTTTCCCCTCCCTCCCCACTCCCTGGCCCCCCATGAACCCTTGATAGTTTATAAATTGTTATTTTGTCATATCTTGGCCTGTCTGACATCTCCCTTCACCCACTTTTCTGTTGTCTGTCCCCTAGGGAGGAGATCACATATAGTTCCTTGTAATCAGTTCCCTCTTTCCTACCCACTCTCCCTCTACCCTCCCTGTTTCGCCACTCACACCACTGGTCCTGTAGGGCTCATCCTCCCTGGATTCCCTGGATTTTCAATTCCTATCTGTACCAGTGTACATCCCCTGGTCGAGCCAGACTTGCAAGGTCGAATTTGAGTCATGGTAATGGGAGCGGGGAGGAAACATTTAGGAACTAGAGGAAAGTTGTATTTCTGGTCATTGTTACATCGCACCCTGACTGGCTCATCTCCTC